>NC_059200.1:34248412-34875088 GCF_020615455.1 Coregonus clupeaformis
GGCCGGACCGGGCTGGCGACGCGCACCATTGGCCTGGTGCGGGGAGCAGGAACAGGCCGGGCCGGGCTGGCGACGCGCACCATAGGCTTGGTGCGGGGAGCAGGAACAGGCCGGGCCGGGCTGGCGACGCGCACCATTGACTTGGCGCGGGGAGCAGGAACGGGCCGGACCGGGCTGGCGACGCGCACCATTGGCTTGGTGCGGGGAGCAGGAGCGGGCCAGACCGGGCTGGCGACGCGCACCATAGGCTTGGTGCGGATAGCAGGAATGGACCGGACTGGGCTGGCGACGCGCACCACAGGCTCGGTGCAAGGGACAGGAACAGACCGGACCATACTGGGGACACACACCACTGGCCCTACGCGGGGATCAGGAACGGGCCGGACCGGACTGGTAACACACCCCAGTACCTCTCGCCGTGCCTCTACACTTTCCTTCCCCTTTAATACCAGTGGCCCCCGTAACCTGGCGGCCTCCTCTGCCAACCCGCTGGACCGCTCTATCGCGGCCTCCTGCTGCCCCGTCGTCCACGGCGTGAGCCCCCCCCTAAAAAAATTCTGTGTGTCTCTCCTCCCCGTGGACCAGGCCTCCATATCTCTCGCCAGACTCTTCCTCCACTGCTCCAAAGTCCAACCTCTCTGCTCTTCACTTGGCTTGACCCAGTCGAGACTCTTCCTCCACTGCTCCCAAGTCCACCCTCTCTGCTCTTCACTAGGCTTGACCCAGTCGAGGTTGCCACGGAGATCTGCTAGCGATTCCCCTGGCGATGGCTCCTGGACACGCTGCTTGGTCCAGTTTTGGTGGGATCTTCTGTCACGATCGTCGGGTACAGAGGACCAAGGCGCAGCGTGGAAGGTGAACATATTTATTAATTTGAATGATAACACGAACAAAAACAACAAACGATAACGTGACGTCCAAAGGTGCAAAACACAAACCTACACAGGAACAAGATCCCACAAACACTGTGGGAAAACTGGCTGCTTAAGTATGGTTCCCAATCAGAGACAACAAGCAACAGCTGATACTCATTGCCTCTGATTGAGAACCACACTGGCCAACATAGAAACACAATACTAGAATGAACACAAATGAAAACTCACACCCTGGCTCAACATACTAGAGTCCCCCGAGCCAGGGCGTGACACATACAGCCGGGAAAAACTATTGGATATCAGAGCGGCGGTAACTCACCAGCATTATGACCAGGAATACGACTTTCCCAAAGCAGACCCTTTGTTTGCTATCCCCAGGGCAACTGAACTGATTCCAGCGGCTGACCCAAAACATCACCGGCGGAGGAGAGGCACTCGGAGTGGCCTACTGGTTCGACTTAGGAGGCGCGCACACCACCCACCGCTTCCAAGTATCCTACTCGCTAATGTTCAATCTTTGGTTAACAAAGTCGACGAACTACGGGCAAGGATTTCTTTCCAGAGAGACATCAAGGCCTGTAACATACTCTGTTTCACGGAAACATGGCTCTCTTGGGATATTCTGTCGAAATCGGTCCAGCCAGATGGATTCTCAGTCCATTGCGCAGACAGGAATAAATATCTCTCCGGTAAGCAGAAGGGCGGAGGTGTGTGTTTTATGATTAACGACTCATGGTGTAATTGTAGTAACATACAGGAACTCGAGTCCTTCTCTTCACCCGACCTAGAATATCTCACAATAAAATGCCACCGTATTATCTCCCAAGAGAATTTTCTTTGGTTATAGTCACGGCCGTGTATATCCCCCCTCAAGCCGATACCACGACGGCCCTCAAAGAACTTCACTGGACTTTATGCAAACTGGAAACCACATATCCTGAGGCTGCATTTATTGTAGCCGGGGATTTTAACAAAGCAAATTTGAGAACTAGGCTGCCGAAGTTCTATCAACATATCGACTGTTGTACTCGCGCTGCTAAAATCCTCAACCATTGCTATTCAAACTTCCGGGATGGTTATAAGGCCCTCCCCCGCCCTCCTTTCGGCAAATTTGCTTCTCCCTTCCTATAGGCAGAAACTCAAACAGGAAATAGCCGCGCTAAGGACTATTCAACGCTGGACTGACCAATCGGAATCCACGCTTCAAGATTGTTTTGATCACGCGGACTGGGATAGGTTCCGGGTAGCTTCCGAAAATAATTTAGACGAATACACTGAAACAGTGACTGAGTTTATCAGGAAGTGTATAGGTGATGTTGTGCCCACTGTGACTATTCAAACCTACCCTAACCAGAAACCATGGATAGACGGCAACATTCGCGCAAATCTAAAAGCGCGAACCACCGCATTCAACCATGGCAAGCTGACTGGGAATATGGAAGAATACAAACAGTGTACCTACTCACTCCGCAAGGCAATTAAACTGGCAAAACATCAGTATAGAGACAAAGTGGAGTGGCAATTCAATGGCCCAGACACAAGACGTATGTGGCAGGGTCTACAGACAATCACGGACTACAAAAAGAAAACCACCGACGTCTCGCTTCCAAACAAGCTAAACACCTTCTTCACCCGCTTTGAGGATAACACAGTGCCACTGACGAGGCCCACTACCAAAGACTGTGGCCTCTCCTTCTCCGTGGCCGACGTGATTAAGACATTTAAGCATGTTAACCCCCGCAAGGCTGTCGGCCCAGACGGCATCCCTAGCCGCGTCCTCAGAGCATGCGCAGACCAGCTGGCTGGTGTGTTTATGGACATATTCAATCTCTCCCTTTCCCAGTCTGCTGTTCCCACATGCTTCAAGATGGCCACCATTGTTCCTGTACCCAAGAAAGCAAAGGTAACTGAACTAAATGACTATCGCCCTGTAGCACTCACCTCTGTCATCATGAAGTGCTTTGAGAGACTAGTCAAGGATCATATCACCTCTACCTTACCTGTCACCCTAGACCCACTTCAATTTGCTTACCGCCCCAATAGATCCACAGACGATGCAATCGCCATCACACTGCACACTGCCCTATTCCATCTTGGACAAGAGGAATACCTATGTAAGAATGACGTTCATTGACTATAGCTCAGCATTCAACACCATAGTACCCTCCAAGCTCATCATTAAGCTCGAGGCCCTGATTCTGAACCCCGCCCTGTGCAACTGGGTCCTGGACTTCCTAACGGGCCGCCCCCAGGTGGTGAAGGTAGGAAACAACATCTCCACTTCGCTGATCCTCAACACTGGGGCCCCACAAGGGTGCGTGCTCAGCCCCCTCCTGTACTCCCTGTTCACCCATGACTGTGTGGCCAAGCATGCCTCCAACTCAATCATCAAGTTTGCAGACGACACAACAGTAGTAGGCTTGATCACCAACAATGACAAGACCGCCTACAGGGAGGAGGTGAGGGCTCTGGGAGTGTGGTGCCAGGAAAATAACCTCTCACTCAACATCAACAAAACAAAGGAGATGATCGTGGACTTCAGGAAACAGCAGAGGGTGCACCCCCCTATCCACATCGACGGGACCGCAGTGGAGAAGGTGGAAAGCTTCAAGTTCCTTGGCGTAAACATCACCGACAAACTGAAATGGTCCACCCACGCATACAGTATGGTGAAGAAGGCGCAACAGAGCCTTTTCAACCTCAGGAGGCTGAAGAAATTCGACTTAGCACCTAAAACCCTCACAAACTTTTACAGATGCACAATTGAGAGCATCCTGTCGGGCTGTATCACCACCTGGTACGGCAACTGCACCACCTACAACCGCAGGGCTCTCCAGAGGGTGGTGCGGTCTGCCGAACGCATTACTGGGGGCAAACTACCCGCCCTCCAAGACACATACAACACCCGATGTCACAGGAAGGCCAAAAAGATCATCAAGGACATCAACCACCCGAGCCACTGCCTGTTCACCCCTCTATTATCCAGAAGGCGAGGTCAGTACAGGTGCATCAAAGCTGGGACCGAGAGACTGAAAAACAGCTTCTATCTCAAGGCCATCAGACTGTTAAATAGCCATCACTAGCACATTAGAGGCTGCTGCTGCCTATTGAAATCGCTGGCAACTTTAAGAAATGGAACACTAGTCACTTTAATAATGTTTACATATCTTGCACTACTCATCTCATATATATATATACTGCATTCTATTCTATAATATTCTACTGTATCTTAGTCCATGCCGCTCTGTCATTGCTTGTCCATATATGTATATAGTCTTAAATCCCATTCCTTACTTGTTTTGTGTGTATTGGGTATATGTTGTGAAATTGTTAGATATTACTGCACTGTCGGAGCCAGAAGCACAAGCATTTCGCTACAACCGCTATAACATCTGCTAAACACGTGTATGTGACAAATAATATTTGATTTGATTTGAAGTCAAAATGCTGGTATCTTGACAACACTAGCTAGCATACCACCTTATTTATGCTGAATAAGAAATGTGCCATTATGTTAATTCAAAATATTTTTTCATTTGTTTATCATTTGAAAGTGAATTTACCTACCAATCAGGTGAGGTTTTCATATACAGTGGGGGAAAAAAGTATTTAGTCAGCCACCAATTGTGCAAGTTCTCCCACTTAAAAAGATGAGAGAGGCCTGTAATTTTCATCATAGGTACACGTCAACTATGACAGACAAATTGAGAAAAAAAAATCCCGAAAATCACATTGTAGGATTTTTAATGAATTTATTTGCAAATTATGGTGGAAAATAAGTATTTGGTCACCTACAAACAAGCAAGATTTCTGGCTCTCACAGACCTGTAACTTCTTCTTTAAGAGGCTCCTCTGTCCTCCACTCGTTACCTGTATTAATGGCACCTGTTTGAACTTGTTATCAGTATAAAAGACACCTGTCCACAACCTCAAACAGTCACACTCCAAACTCCACTATGGCCAAGACCAAAGAGCTGTCAAAGGACACCAGAAACAAAATTGTAGACCTGCACCAGGCTGGGAAGACTGAATCTGCAATAGGTAAGCAGCTTGGTTTGAAGAAATCAACTGTGGGAGCAATTATTAGGAAATGGAAGACATACAAGACCACTGATAATCTCCCTCGATCTGGGGCTCCACGCAAGATCTCACCCCGTGGGGTCAAAATGATCACAAGAACGGTGAGCAAAAATCCCAGAACCACACGGGGGGACCTAGTGAATGACCTGCAGAGAGCTGGGACCAAAGTAACAAAGCCTACCATCAGTAACACACTACGCCGCCAGGGACTCAAATCCTGCAGTGCAGACGTGTCCCCCTGCTTAAGCCAGTACATGTCCAGGCCCGTCTGAAGTTTGCTAGAGTGCATTTGGATGATCCAGAAGAGGATTGGGAGAATGTCATATGGTCAGATGAAACCAAAATATAACTTTTTGTCAAAAACTCAACTCGTCGTGTTTGGAGGACAAAGAATGCTGAGTTGCATCCAAAGAACACCATACCTACTGTGAAGCATGGGGGTGGAAACATCATGCTTTGGGGCTGTTTTTCTGAAAAGGGACCAGGACGACTGATCCGTGTAAAGGAAAGAATGAATGGGGCCATGTATCGTAAGATTTTGAGTGAAAACCTCCTTCCATCAGCAAGGGCATTGAAGATGAAACGTGGCTGGGTCTTTCAGCATGACAATGATCCCAAACACACCGCCCGGGCAACGAAGGAGTGGCTTCGTAAGAAGCATTTCAAGGTCCTGGAGTGGCCTAGCCAGTCTCCAGATCTCAACCCCATAGAAAATCTTTGGAGGGAGTTGAAAGTCTGTGTTGCCCAGCGACAGCCCCAAAACATCACCGCTCTAGAGGAGATCTGCATGGAGGAATGGGCCAAAATACCAGCAACAGTGTGTGAAAACCTTGTGAAGACTTACAGAAAACGTTTGACCTGTGTCATTGCCAACAAAGGGTATATAACAAAGTATTGAGAAACTTTTGTTATTGACCAAATACTTATTTTCCACCATAATTTGCAAATAAATTCATAAAAAATCCTACAATGTGACTTTCTGGAAAAAAAAATCTCATTTTGTCTGTCATAGTTGACGTGTACCTATGATGAAAATTACAGGCCTCTCTCATCTTTTTAAGTGGGAGAACTTGCACAATTGGTGGCTGACTAAATAATTTTTTCCCCACTGTAAGCCTGCTTTGGGTTTTCTACCTCACACTTTTGCATGTACTTCCGATGTAGTCTACTTATATTCTGTCAATTATTTTCTCAAATCTTCTCCTATTCAATGTGTTTGAGTACGTGCAAAGAAAGTGAATGTAACTAATTGCCGTTGTTTTGTGCTTTCTGTTCCCCCAGGGCCACCGTTCATTGTGTCCCCTCCCCAGAACCTGACGGTGAACATATCCCAAGACGCCAAGCTGGACTGCCTAGCTGAGGCCTACCCCGGCAACCTTACATACACCTGGTTCTGGGAGGATGACAACGTCTTCTTCAAGAAGTAAAGTTATGATCGAGTTCATTACTGTTCCATCCCCCATCCCCCACCACCCCACACATGGTCTGAGTTTTGTGATGCATTGTTGCTGTGAAATGTGTTACCATAGTATATACTGTACCGTCCCACCACTTTCAGAATTGTTTGTAATGTGGACTATTTTGGGCCATTTTGTCTAATGTAGAATATATTGAGGAGATGATATGTCAGGGATATAATGTGTGTGTGTGTGTGTGTGTGTGTGTGTGTGTGTGTGTGCATGCGCGCATCCATGCATGCGTTTAGCGTGCATGCGTGAACCTCATGGCACAGGGTCTTGAACAAGAGCCTGTAATCTGATTGGGCCCCGTCACTTTCTGACCATATTCAAGGGATGTGTGTGTGTGTCTGTGTTCCACTAGAAAGGTCTTCCAGGATAGGCACATCTCCCGCCACAGGCCATGACATCTTCATTGTCTATCACAAAGTGCTTCAGACAAAGAAAATGTAGTTGTCAGTTTATTTTAAACATGTCCCATAGCTAGGACAGCAAGGAACAGCAGCTACCATTGTGCATAGCAGCTACCATTCGTGAGCTGCGTTCAAGACTCTATAAGGATATGTCAAAGTGTGTTTGTTGTTGTCATGTCAATGTGGACATCCTCTAATACAGTAGCTTACATTTATGGGTCCATGTGGATATACATTGTGTGTTTGGTCATCGTTGTCCTCCTTGTGCAGTTATGGCACGCAGTAACATTTGAGAGACAGAAGTACTCTGAAATAAAATCCTGCCCTAACTCACATACACAATAAATATGGAACGCACAACCCATTCAAGTTCTCTCATTTTAGACCCTTGCACAGAGAAGGTGTTACGAGTTCTTGTGTTGCCCGTATTATTGGGCTTTTCTTCCTCTTCACATGAAATGATGATGCAGTGGCATAACACCAGCAGTGCCTGAAATAGTGTCTAACAAGCTGCATTATACCACCGCAGTGACAGAAAAAGCTTGAGTGCAGCACATGTCTACGTGCCTCTTGTTCAATGTGTCTTCTCTCTAGGACAGAAGGCTAGAAGTAGTAGTCTTCAATAGAGCATACACTGGAACACTTTCATTCAGTTTCATCCATAGGGGATGGGCCCAGATGCTTAGCAAAAATATATCCACAGGGAAAGCACACACATGATATCAAAGGTATATGCTTAGAATTTTCATTTATTTAGAGCCAGCACATAAACACCCAACGTTTCGACTAGGTCATTTGTTTTGCCCCACATCAGAGATCAATCCCTGGGTAGGGTGTCCCCTTACAGCCTAAGCTCTGGTCCCCCCTGATCTAGTAGGTAGGGAATGAGGATGGGGGTGTGGTAGAGAGAAGAGAGGTATTGAAAAATATTGAAAGAGAGGAAGGTAAAGAGGTACATGCACAGTGTAGCCTATGTAAGCAAAGTAGGGAATGAGGGGAGAAAGTCAGAAGGAAACGAGTTAGACTGAAGTGGAGGGAGGTCGGGAAGGAGTAGAGCTGGGATGATGAACCAAAAATTACCAACACTAGCATTGCCTTCCTCTTACCAAAGCATTTTGCTTACTTTGGTAATTTTAGGTGATTTTGCTACACAATGTTCCTGTAGATTGTTCTAAAACCATTATTTGGTCAATAGTAATAGCCTATGCATTATGTTGATTCCTGCTATGAAAGTATCTGCCTGTCCCTGTTTCACTGTCGACTGCTGACTCTCACTCTCTCTCCCAATTGTGCACATGGAGGAGGGAGAGATGCATTCTGAGAAGCACAAGCATATGACCGTTGCTCAAAATGCTATTGCGGGAAAAATACAGTTTTTAAAGCAACTACTGTTCTAGTTACAGAGAGGAGAGTCAAAGCTTTCTGTGAGTATATAATGTATTTCTCATGTTCATGGCACCACTTTACAACCGGAGTAGACTGTAGTTTTTGATTCCCCCGTCGAGCCGAGCAGAGCTCACCATTTGCAGTGAATAGGCCTATATCAAGTAGCCTAAGCCTAGCGTTGGAAAGTTTTTGTAGGATATTAACCAACATTTACTGATAGCCATGTAGGCAAATTTATTAATCTTTTTTATTTATTTTATTTATTTAATCTATCTAACAACACTATCATATTTAGAGTTAGCAATCTAACTTAGTGTTTTGAGTTCTCACTTGGTGAATAATTAACCTATAGGTCATTATGCACAAAGATGTCTGCAAATTCTCTGAAGAACCAAAAATAAATCTGATCATTCTGCATCCTATTTTGACAGGTTGCAGACCAAAATATCAATCAAGAATTTCCTGAATATGTTTGATGAAATAGCTTACTTTTTTAATCATAGGCTACCATCTCAGTTGTCTTACTTGGCACTGGAAAAAAATTGTCTAGAGCCCTGCCGAAAATGTAAAGTAACTTTCAGCTCTAGCACCTCCCCCAAAAAGTACTTAATGTAATTTTTATCACTGATTTATCGTTTTCGCAGAAGAATGGGTCAATTTATCGCCACATTGATTTTTGTCCATATCGCCCAGCTCTAGGAAGGAGGTAGAGCGACACGAGAGAAGGAAGAGAGAGTAAATAAGAGAGTCAGTCAGGGAAGGTGGAAGAGGAATGGACGCCATCACCATAATGTAGACAGAAACACAGTGAGCAGAGAAAGATAGAGATAGAAAAAGGTAGAACAACATACCGACTCTACACAGACATACACACCCACACAGATACACACACAGACATACATACACACACACACACACACACACACACTCATACACACATCACACACCCTCACAGACATACACACACCCACACAGACATGCACACACCCACAGAGACACAGACATACACACCCACACCCACACAGACATACACACCCACACCCACACAGACATACACACACACACGGACATACACACACTCACACTCAAACTCACACACACACATCACACACCCACACAGACATACACACTCACACTCACACAAATACATACAGTGCCTTCAGAAAGTATTCACAACCGTTGACTTTTTCTACATTTTAGATTTTGTGTCACAGGCTTACACACAATAGCCCATAACATCAAAGTGGAATTATGTTTTTAGACATTTTTACAAATTAATTAAAAATGAAAAGCTGAAATGTCTTGACTCAATAAGTATTCAACCCCTTTGTTATGGCAAGCCTAAATAAGTTCTGGAGTAAACATTTGCTTAACATGTCACGTAAAAAGTTGCATGCAATAATAGTGTTTAACATGATTTTTTATTTCACCTTTATTTAACCAGGTAAGCCAGCTGAGAACAAGTTCTCATTTACAACTGCGACCTGGCCAAGATAAAGCAAAGCAGTGTGATAAAAACAACAACAACACAGAGTTACATATGGGATAAACAAAACGTACAGTCAATAACACAATAGAAAATCTATATACAGTGTGTGCAAATGTAGTAAGTTATGGAGGTAAGGCAATAAATAGGCCATAGCGCAAAATAATTACAATTTAGTATTAACATTGGAGTGATCTCTGTACCCCACACATACAATTATCTGTAAGGTCCCTCAGTCGAGAAGTACATTTCAAAGACCGATTCAACCACAAAGTCCAGGGAGGTTTTCCAATGCCTCGCAAAGAAGAGCACCTATTGGTAGATTGGTAAAAAAAAAAAAAAGAAGCAGACATTGAATATCCCTTTGAGCATGGTGCAGTTATTAATTACACTTTGGATGGTGTATCAATACACCCAGTCACTACAAAGATACAGGCACCCTTCCTAACTCAGTTGCCGGAAAGGAAGGAAACCACTCAGGGATTCCACCATGAGGCAAATGGTGACTTTAAAAAAGTTACAGAGTTTAATGCCTGTGATAGGAGAAAACTGAGGATGGATCAGCAACATACTAACCTAATTGACAAAGTGAAAAGAAGGAAGCCTGTACAGAATAACAAATATGCCAGAACATGAATCCTGTTTGCAACAAGGCACTAAAGAAATACTGCAAAAAATGTGGCAAAGCAATTAATTTTATGTCCTGGATACAAAGTGTTATGTTTGGGGCAAGTCCAATACAACACATTACTGAGTACTACTCTCCATATTTTCAAGCATAGTGGTGGCTGCATCATGCTTGTAATCGTCAAGGACTGGATTTTCAGGATTTTAAAAAATGGAAAGGCGCTAAGCACAGGAAAAATCCTAGAGGAAAACCTGGTTGCGTGCTTTTCATCAGACACTGGGAGATTAATTCACCTTTCAGCAGGACAATAACCTAAAACACAAGGCCAAATACAGTGCCTTGCAAAAGTATTCATCCCCCTTGGTGTTTTTCCTATTTTGTTGCATTACAACCTGTAATTTAAATGGATTTTTATTTGGATTTCATGTAATGGACATACACAAAATAGTCCAAATTGGTGAAGTGATATTAAAAAAATACGTTGTTTCAGAAAATTCTAAAAAATCAATAATGGAAAAGTGGTGCATGCGTATGTATTCACCCCCTTTGCTATGAAGCCCCTAAATAAGATCTGGTGCAACCAATTACCTTCAGAAGTCACATAATTAGTTAAATAAAGTCCACCTGTGTGCAATCTAAGTGTCACATGATCTGTCACATGATCTCAGTATATATACACCTGTTGTGAAAGGCCCCAGAGTCTGCAACACCACTAAGCAAGGGGCACCACCAAGCAAGCGGCACCATGAAGACCAAGGAGCTCTCCAAACAGGTCAGGGACAAAGTTGTGGAGAAGTACAGATCAGGGTTGGGTTATAAAAAAATATCAGAAACTTTGAACATCCCACAGAGCATTATTAAAAAATTGAAAGAATATGGCACCACAACAAACCTACCAAGAGAGGGCCGCCCACCAAAACTCATGGACCAGGCAAGGAGGGCATTAATCAGAGAGGCAACAAAGAGACCAAAGATAACCCTGAAGGAGCTGCAAAGCTCTACAGCGGAGATTGGAGTAGCTGTCCATAGGACCACTTTAAGCCTGTACACTCCACAGAGCTGGGCTTTACGGAAGAATGGCCAGAAAAAAGCCATTGCTTAAAGAAATAAATAAGCAAACACGTTTGGAGACTCCCCAAACATATGGAAGAAGGTACTCTTGTCATATGAGACTAAAATTGAGCTTTTTGGCCATCAAGGAAAACGCTATGTCTGGCGCAAACCCAACACCTCTCATCACCCCAAGAACACCATCCCCACAGTAAAGCATGGTGGTGGCAGCATCATGATGTGGGGATGTTTTTCATCGGCAGGGACTGGGAAACGGGTCAGAATTGAAGGAATGATGGATGGTGCTAAATACAGGGAAATTCTTGAGGGAAACCTGTTTCAGTCTTCCAGAGATTTGAGACTGGGAAGGAGGTTCACCTTACAGCTGGACAATGACCCTAAGCATACTGCTAAAGCAACACTCGAGTGGTTTAAGGGGAAACATTTCAATGTCTTGGAATGGCCTAGTCAAAGCCCAGACCTCAATCCAATTGAGAATCTGTGGTATGACTTCAACATTGCTGGACACCAGCGGAACCCATCCAACTTGAAGGAGCTGGAGCAGTTTTGCCTTGAAGAATGGGCAAAAATCACAGTGGCTAGATGTGCCAAGCTTATAGAGACATACCCCAAGAGACTTACAGCTGTAATTGCTGCAAAAGGGGGGGGGGGGGTTGTATTTTTTTTATATTCCAGGTTGTAAGGCAACAAAATAGGAAAAATGTCAAGGGGGGTGAATACTTTCGCAAGCCACTGTATACACTGGAGTTGCTTACCAAGACGACATTGAAAATCAATGCCAAGACTTGAAAATGGCTGTCTAGCAATGATTAACAACCAACTTGACAGAGCTTGAAGATTTTTATAAATAATAATGTGCAAAAATTTTAAAATCCAGGTGTGCAAAGCTCTTAGAGACCTACCCAGAAAAACTCACAGCTGTAATCGGGTGTGATTTGCAAAAATTTCTAAAATCATGTTTTCACTTTCATTATTGGATATTGTGTGTTGACAACGGTGAGAGAAAAAAATATTTAATAAATTTTGAGTTCAAGCTGTAACACAACAAAATGTGGAATAAGTCAAGTGTTATGAATACTTTCTGAAGGCACTGTACATTTATGCTACACACGCATCACAACTGCTGCTACCAGACTCTTATTTACTATTGCTAATACTGCACAATTCAAACACTTGCCCCCAATCCCACCTTCCCTGATACATGTGTAAATATTGGACTATAAATTGTGCCTTCCTGTATTATACTGATGCTAAAATGTCTATTCAATTCTACTAAGCTATATACTTTATGTTCGTATTCTTATCTTTTATTATTTCTTATTGTTGTTGCATTGTAGAGAAGGAACCTGCAAGTAAGCATTTTGTTGGACAGTGTATACCATGTGTATCCTGTACATACGAGACGGCTAATAAAACTTGAAACTTGATAGAAGACCCCCCTCACCACCACCACCTCTTTTCCCTAGTGACAGGAATATCTAGTGACACAGTGCTTGTGTCGTTCCACGCTCCACTAGCTGTGATTATGGGACACCCACTTAGCCCCCAGCCATCCCACATCCACTCATGCGTGGCCTGTACAGTCTATAGAACAAAACAGGATCTTATGGGCATTTTCAACCCCCACACACCCAGAGAAGGAACTTCCTGAGTGGAGGGAGATGGGGAGCGAGGAGAGACAAGGGAAGAGCCCTCATTTGGCTATAAGGAGAGGGTTTCTCTGTTATTGTAGCACAGGGAAGTTTAGACAATGGTATTAATGCGCAATGATATTAGAAAATTATTCAACAAGCTATGCCACCTGGGCACTGTACTTTACAGCATTGTGAGTGAAGTCACATCATTTCTGCCTCAATATTCTGTGTTATTTTTCATAGTCACACGTCTGTCTTAGTCATTAACCAGGTTTCCATCCAAACATTTCATGCTAATGAATAAAAAAAATCACGACAGGCCTGATGGGAACGGGAAATTATTGGTAAACTGTCCTTATGTTGACAAAACAAAATACGCAAGGGTGGATAATTATTTTGTCTTTGAAATGTATTATGCGACAATTGTGGTGGAAACGCCTTTATGTGCAAATATTGATATAATAACCATCATATCGAAGTATGTTACGTTGTAAGACTACCACCACGACTTGGAAAAGCATTGAGTTTATGGGTAGATGAAATAAGTTATGATGAACTTCAAATGGTGGTTAAGTGCACGATGATCATTAAAATTTCCAATAAATATCGAGGGTAGGCTATTATTTGAATGCTGGTGACATGATGATCGGTGCTTGGCTGCCAATTATCAAATAAAATTATCTTGCTCTTATTCATATCTCATCATATAACCTACCCTGTCCACTTCATCAGCAAACTCTTGTCTAGAGAGAAACATTTTTTGTGACAAAACCATCGGTAGAGTTGAAAATGCAATGGAAACACATTGAACTTTTATTCAGTACATGGGAATTAAGCGCAAAAGTCATTTTTATGTGCACTAGTCATCACCTTTTAACCACAACAAGTCAGTTTGATTGAACCACACCTCTGGTAGGAAAATGTGCATATTGTTTTTGAGCATATTTTAGAATAGTCACATTAAATCTGTCAACAATTGGATGGAAACCTAGCTATTGGGGCAAATCCTAATTTACACTTAAATTGAATTTTCACCTAATCTCCCATTGCCGTTAATGCATGTTAAAGTGAAAATTGTACTTGTGGAAGTGGTTATAGGCACTACATTGATGCTCTTCCCTCCCTCTAATCCTCCCTCCTCTGCAGTGGCCTGAGGGACAGAGTCAGTATTCTGGTGGATGGCTCGCTCATCATCGGCGGCGTGAAGCCCGAGGATGCTGGGAGATTCACCTGCAGCCCCAGCAACAGCCTGGGCCGGCCCCCGTCCGCCTCTGCCCAGCTCACAGTGCAATGTGAGTGTCTGGCCCTATCCTCTACAGTCAACCCATACCCCCTACCCCTTAGGTACTTGTGTTCATTAGAGCACACAGAGCTACTGGGTGTACACTACTGCAAGATCCATCCTAACGAACATACAGTTGAAGTCGGAAGTTTACATACACCTTAGCCAAATACATTTAAACTCAGTTTTTCACAATTCCTGACATTTAATCCTAGTAAAAATTCCCTGTTTTAGGTCAGTTAGGATCACCACTTTATTTTAAGAATGTGAAATGTCAGAATAATAGTAGAGATAATGATTTATTTCAGCTTTTATTTATTTCATCACATTCCCAGTGGGTCAGAAGTTTACATACACTCAATTAGTATTTGGTAGCATTTCCTTTAAATGGTTTAACTTGGGTCAAATGTTTCAGGTAGCCTTCCACAAGCTTCCCACAATACATTGGGTGAATTTTGGCCCATTCCTCCTGACAGAGCTGGTGTAACTGAGTCAGGTTTGTAGGCCTCCTTGCTCGCACATGCTTTTTCAGTTCTGCCCACACATTTTCTATAGGATTGAGGTCAGGGCGTTGTGATGGCCACTCCAATACCTTGACTTTGTTGTCCTTAATCCATTTTGCCACAACTTTGGAAGTATGCTTGGGGTCATTGTCCATTTGGAAGACCCATTTGCGACCAAGCTTTAACTTCGGGACTGATGTCTTGAGATGTTACTTCAATATGTCCACATAATTTTCCTTCCTCATGATGCCATCTATTTTGTGAAGTGCACCAGTCCCTCCTGCAGAAAAGCACCCCCACAGCATGATGCTGCCACCCCATGTTCTTCACGGTTGGGATGGTGTTGTTCGGCTTGGAAGCCCCCCCCCCTTTTCCTCCAAACATAACGATGGTCTTTATGGCCAAACAGTTCTATTTTTGTTTCATCAGACCAGAGGACATTTCTCCAAAAAGTATGATATTTCTCCCCATGTGCAGTTGCAAACCGTAGTCTGGCTTTTTTTATGGCGGTTTTCGAGCAGTGGCTTCTTCCTTGCTGAGCGGCCTTTCGGGTTATGTCGATATAGGACTCGTTTTACTGTGGATATAGATACTATTCTACCTGTTTCCTCCAGCATCTTCACAAGGTCCTTTGCAGTTCTGGGATTGATCTTTTCGCACCAAAGTACGTTCATCTCTAGGAGACAGAACGCGTCTCCTTCCTGAGCAGTATGACGGCTGCGTGGTCCCATGGTGTTTATACTTGCGTACTATTGTTTGTACAGATGAACGTGGTACCTTCAGGCATTTGGAAATTGCTCCCAAGGATGAACCAGACTTGTGGAGGTCTACAATTTTTTTCTGAGTTCTTGGCTGATTTCTTTTGATTTTCCCATGATGTCAAGCAAAGAGGCACTGAGTTTGAAGGTAGGCCTTGAAATATATCCACAGGTACACCTCCAATTGACTCAAATGATGTCAATTAGCCTATCAGAAGCTTCTAAAGCCATGACATCATTTGCTGGAATTTTCCAAGCTGTTTAAAGGCACAGTCAACTTAGTGTATGTAAACTTCTGACCCACTGGAATTGTGATACAGTGAATTATAAGTGAAATAATCTGTAAACAATTGTTGGAAAAATTACTTGTGTCATGCACAAAGTAGATGTCCTAACCGACTTGCCAAAACTATAATTTGTTAACAAGAAATATGTGGAGTGGTTGAAAAATGAGTTTTAATGACTCCAACCTAAGTGTATGTAAACTTCCGACTTCAACTGTACCTAATTCTACTCATCAGCCGCACAAAGGACATTGGCTGATCCTAGATCTGTACCTATAAGAGCAACTTGAACCTGCAGCTGTGCCGTAGAGTGGTCCCACTGCCACTGAGTACACACAGTCCTGCTGATGCTGTTCTCTACTTACTGAGTTATACTTTACCTAACCACCTTAATAGGCCACAACGAGAGCTTGAGACTATAAGATTATATCTGCATTCTTGTCCAAATTTTGTTATTGACATAGCCTTGTTCTGTTCAATGTTCTCTACCTACAGTGAGGGAAAAAAGTATTTGATCCCCTGCTGATTTTGTACGTTTTCCCACTGACAAAGACATGATCAGCCTATAATTTTAATGATAGGTTTATTTGAACAGTGAGAGACAGAATAACAACAACAAAATCCAGAAAAACTAATGTCAAAAATGTTATAAATTGATTTGCATTTTAATGAGGGAAATAAGTATTTGACCCCTCTGCAAAACATGACTTAGTACTTGGTGGCAAAACCCTTGTTGGCAATCACAGAGGTCAGACGTTTCTTGTAGTTGGCCACCAGGTTTGCACACATCTCAGGAGGGATTTTGTTCCACTCCTCTTTGCAGATCTTCTCCAAGTCATTAAGGTTTCGAGGCTGACGTTTGGCAACTCGAACCTTCAGCTCCCCTCCACAGATTTTCTATGGGATTAAGGTCTGGAGACTGGCTAGGCCACTCCAGGACCTCAATGTGCTTCTTCTTGAGCCACTCCTTTGTTGCCTTGGCCGTGTGTTTTGGGTCATTGTCATGCTGGAATACCCATCCACGACCCATTTTCAATGCCCTGGCTGAGGGAAGGAGGTTCTCACCCAAGATTTGACGGTACATGGCCCCAGCCATCGTCCCTTTGATGCGGTGAAGTTGTCCTGTCCCCTTAGCAGAAAAACACCCCCAAAGCATAATGTTTCCACCTCCATTTTTGACGGTGGGGATGGTGTTCTTGGGGTCATAGGCAGCATTCCTCCTCCTTCAAAAACGGCGAGTTGAGTTGATGCCAAAGAGCTCCATTTTGGTCTCATCTGAACACAACACTTTCACCCAGTTCTCCTCTGAATCATTCAGATGTTCATTGGCAAACTTCAGACGGCCCTGTATATGTGCTTTCTTGAGCAGGGGGACCTTGCGGGCGCTGCAGGATTTCAGTCCTTCACGGCGTAGTGGTTACCAATTGTTTTCTTGGTGACTATGGTCCCAGCCGCATAACCTGCCGGAGGTTCTAGGGTCCTCCCCCAGAATTTCTGTTGGCCATCTAAAACTAATTTCCTGCATTTTTACACAATCCAATATGCCGTCTCTATTTAGAACAAAAAGTAAGCAAAAATGCCCAGCGTCATCAAGCTCGGTAAGAGATCATTATTAAATATGTGATTAATAAGACTGAACTAGAGCAATTGTAATTCAATGATAAATATTGTGTTGCACCTTTAACCAATAGCCAAACAAATGAACAACTCTTGAAAAAATACAAAGATTTGATTGTCATTATTAAGACATCATCTATATCAAATTTCAGCCAGACCGACCAGCCAGCCCGAGCCGCCTTCACGTCAGACCCCCACCAGTCTAGTCAATAACTCAACTCTCTCCCAACACAATTTCCTTCCCAGTTCACACATTTCATTTTTTTCATTCCCAAGGGAAAGGTTTAGAAACACAAAACAAAAAACCCCACATACACCTAAAATATACATTAACACACAAAAGCAGCAAATCCTCCATATAATTAATATCATAGGACTAATAGTACTGTAGAGCTCTTTTTACTTGCACACAATATAGCTGGGTCGCCCCGTCCTGTCCCTAGGGGTCCACCACCCTGCAGCGCTCGAACCCAACAACATTGGTTTCGGGTGTGTTAGGCTAAAGCCAGAGTGACAACCCACAGGACGGCAGACCCCCAGGGCCAGGACTGAACAGCCCAGCAGCTAGGGATTGCCTAAATAGGTATCTCCCCTGATGTGGGCATGTTTTCAATACAGACTCCTTTATTCGTACTGTATTCCATATAAGGCATCCAGACCTTATGAAAGTTGCCCAGTATACCCTTAATCTTGTAATAAATCAAATCTAGTGATACATAACTTGACATTGTGGGAGGATAACCAACCTTCCAATTAATAGCAGTGCATTTCTTACCCACTGTAAATGATTGGTTACACAGTTTCTTCAAATAACAGTCTCCGGTCTTTTTCCAACATTTCCAAGCAAAAACAGGGAGAAGGGAGAATATGTAGACATGCTGAGATAAAATAACATACTCTTTGCCAGAATTCAGCCAGCCTTCACAAGACCATAACATATGCAAATATGTCCGCTTTTGTGTTTTACACCTCCAGCAGAGGAATTACATTTCTGAGTGCATGTAATTCCTTAAACTGCAGTAATTTATGTCTGAGATTATATGAACATGACTGGGCATTCAAACATATCTGTATCCATTCATCAATAACTTCTACCAGGTCTTGCTCACATTTTAGTTTGACATGTTTTGTGTCATCGGGAAAAGCCTCTATCAACCCTTGTTACAGTTTGGAAATCAACTTTGGAGGTTTATCAGACTGCTTTAAAATAGCATCTGGCTTGTCCAGTGTTTGCTGCACAGAGAGAATAAAGTGTTGTATCTGCAAAAAATACACTTCACCTCCGTCACAGACTGGTCTTTCCTGGCTGCCTGACCCTGCTGAGACCCCTGTCACCATCTGATCCTCCTAAAATGATGCATGACAAAGAATTACCTTGGTGTACATTTATACATTATATTATCCAAGAATAGAATCAATGGTTCAATAATTGAAATTACCATTATTCCCAGATCCCAGACTGTAGCTTTAAGCTTAAGCTGCTGTCCTGTAGCTACAGTAGGTATACCCATCAATTCAAGATGGAACTTTGTATCATTCACTGATATTGTTAATATAGGCCTACTGCAAAATTCACCTGAGCTCCATAGACTGGTCTTCCCTGGCTGTCTGACCCTGCTGGGACCCCTGTCACGATCTGATCCTGCTAAGACATGATGAGCATGGTGTTGTGTACTGTCTGCACTAGAGGGCTGCATTCCCATGGGATGCCTGCGGGACCTACGTGTCCCGACAGAGATCAGTGCGGCGCGGTCAGCATTTTTCCTGCTGCGGGCGGTAGCGGGCGGTCAGATAGACGACTTTGGGATAACAATATTTTTGTTGTCCCATAGATTATTTGGAAACGGTCCTCTTTCTGCTTTGTATGAGTTAGCCTACATGTTGTATTAAAAGCACATATTTTTGGCATTATTCACACACTCAGAATTTGCTGCTTCAACTTCAGTAGCCTATCTCTCCTAGTTGGGCGTGAGAGTTCAAGTGCGCCTAGTATGTGTGGTCTCATTGAAATAGAGTAGGCTGCCTACATGGGATACAGTGTCTAAATAAATATTGATAATGAATGAAGTGGAGGGCGCTCAACCAACGTGAGTCAAAGTGCAATCAAGAAATGTAATCATAATTGAAAAGGAAAAGGCACAATGCGCACATAGGTTAGGCTATTATGGTGAGCGAGCATTGCGAGTAAATATTGAAAGGGAAAGATTACCCATTTATTTGTCTCTGCCTGCAAATCGTCCTCCTAAAAGGTAGGCTATATATTATAGGCCTATGCAAAACGTCATTCTTGCTGCTTCCAGTTCAGTAGCCATACCTGCGAGATCAGGTGTGCGTGTGGTCTCAATTAAATAGAGTAGGCTGTAGCCTATGCATGGTCTGAGAAGCACGGGGCAGTTATCTTTCCAAGGAAATGTACTTCCTAAATAGGCCTGTGATTAGTCTATAGTTTACTACATTGCCTAGAAATAGGCAAAAATATTGATCACCCATATATCTCAGTCTGAAAATCTTCCCACTCCTAAAAGGTAGGCTAAAAAAACAGCTCAAGAGAAAGTGCAAGTCTCTCTAATTCTGCTCTCTTCAAACTACATCTAGCATATTGGCTGATATAGCCCAGATGTACAATATAAGGACCATGTGAGAATCTCTGGTAATTGAACCTATTTCGTAAGTTATTTTTGCACATTTAATATTGCCTATAGGGCACAAAATTGCTGTGACCATGCCTGGCAAGTGAGCTGCGTCACATACGCCTAAAATAACATTGCGTGACTGCTGTTGTGGTTGGGACCAGTTCTTGCGGTAGAGCGGGTGGGAGTCTGACAGAAAGCTAGCGGGTGCAGGCGGGAGCGGGATGAAGAAATCGCTCCTGCGCAGACTTCTAATGTGCACCATGACAGTGAAGCCTGTAACGTTAAAGCTGTTTATTACTGTGTCAGTGTGAAAAGTAAGGAATTAGCTAGGGAATCTGACAAATCAATAACATTACATTGTCACACTGACTAATAAAACTCACATTGCACTGAAAAAACGTCAGAATATCAATCTTCAATCGTTTGGCGATGGTTTCATCGTTTGATTCAGGTCTAGCTAGTGTGATTGAGGCAAAAATAATAGCTAACGTTAGACAACTTTTGGCCAGCTCTCTGTCGAATGGTACATCAACTGGCAAAAGCTAGCTAAGTTAATTTACTTCTGAAACGGGTCAAAACAAAGGCTACAAAACATTTCCGTACAACTAGAAGCCAGAACTGACCTGGCTGTGGTAGCTACTAGCTAACATAGCTTATTCATTCACCTTAGTCGAGAGCGGATGAAACATTAGCTAACGTTAGATGTCAGTTACAATACAAGCTCAGCACTGCAAATAAACACTAGTTTTGTTTTTTTCTGTTAAGTTAAATAGCAGTTACCTTGCCAGCTACATCAGTCAACTAAAGAGTAGCCAGTTTCTGCTCTGCTTGCTTTTATAACTCGATGAAAGAGCGCAACACATACTGAACTAATGCTCAACTCTCCCGTGCTGGTCCAGCCAGCCTTCCAGAAGCTTTGCCTTCACATAGTCTGTCAGCCTGCTCTGTGGTGTCCGCTCAGTCCTAAATCCAGCCGGCTGTACACTCCAAACAGCCTACCAGACCGCTCAGAGGCGTCCACATGTCCCTAAAGCACACCGTTGCCGCTTTTTGTATGACTTTGCAATGATACAACTGAAGGGGACAAAATTACAAAATCCAGAATGTGCGGGGGACATGACCTTCCCCGTCCCCAGTGAAAGTTGCGCCGCTGGCTGACACCATTCAAACCAATAAGGGTTTAGAACTTTAAATCCAATTATCTCAGAATCATCTTTTTGCAGATAGAACCTTATTGTCCCAAGCTCTCGAGAAGGCAAAGACCATTTTCCATCTTACTGTATGTACATTTGATGGATGCTAAAGCCTTTTGAATCTGATTACAGGAAATATGGCACTATATCTGGCCATGGTATAGAGTAAGTTAAATAGAAAACACTCTCTCTCTATCCACTGCACTGTGTAATTGATTGGAGGTTACATTGGACACCAAGCCAATTCCAGAACCCACAAGCTCGGCCAAGCGGGCATATTAGCCCCAACCCTGATCCCATCCAACCACTACACACACTCTGTGTCTCTTAACCCCAACACACACACACCATTGCCGGGAGCCCTGCGGGTTAGAATTGAAATGGTGACCTTGAAGTCCCTCTTCTTCCTGGTCACTCGAGTCACTTTCACATTCAGCAATGTTCTCCTAGCATGAAATGCTCTCTTTAGTTTTCGGTCACACTGGCTTTGATTAATTGATATTATGCGCAGCCCACCTTTCATTCATGAGTTGTGACTTTCAAGTACGCCAGACTAGTCATTCCCCTGAGGTAAATCAGCTGTATTGTATTCCAAATGAATGGAGGTGAGGATGAGTGTTGAGCACCAGTAATATCCATCCACCGGCGAGAAATGTGGTCCCGAGTCGGCGGGTAGTGATGATTCGTCTGGGTAGCCAAGGCAACAGACATTTTGCATTCCCCCACTCTCTCCTCCTCTACGGCTCCAAATTGGATATTTATTTTCTCATGCGCCTGAGGAGGGGCAGGCAGCACCAGTCAGGAGGGAGGGAGTGAGCATTACATCATCGCTTTCAGAGACCAGACACTTTTTTGACACAGGCTGCAGAGAGAGAGGGAGCTTTTTTTCTCTCAAGTAGCGACCAATTTCCCAAAGCAAGTCATTGCCTGAGCCAGGATGCAGAGACGGAGAGAGAGCTGTTCTATTTTTAGAATTTTTATGATATACTTGTCTTCTGCCACTGAGGTCTTTGACAGCTAGCGGACTGCTGAGCGATTGTTGACAGTTAGGGCTGCGTAGTAGGTGTATAGTGTGATAACTATCTCCGGTTTTTGGGGGCGTGGTGATGTACAATAGCTAGTGAAAGTCTACACACCCTTTTCACAGGTTTCACATTTTACTGCCTTAAAATTACATCTAAAAAGGGATTAAATAAAAAATGTTCCTACCAATCTACAAAACCTAATCCACATTTTAAAAGTGAAAGAACAATTATAGAATACATTTTTAATTAATAAACAATAATATTTTGAAATAGATGTATTGATTGCATATGTCTTCACACCCCCAGAGTTAATGTTTGGTGGAAACACCTTTGGCAGCCATTACAGCTATGAATCATTTTTAACAAGATTCTACCAACTTTGCATAACGCTTTGGGCTACATACAGTGGGGGAAAAAAGTATTTAGTCAGCCACCAATTGTGCATGTTCTCCCACTTAAAAAGATGAGAGAGGCCTGTAATTTTCATCATAGGTACACGTCAACTATGAAAGACAAAATGAGAAAAAAAAATCCAGAAAATCACATTGTAGGATTTTTTATGAATTTATTTGCAAATTATGGTGGAAAATAAGTATTTGGTCAATAACAAAAGTTTCTCAATACTTTGTTATATACCCTTTGTTGGCAATGACACAGGTCAAACGTTTTCTGTAAGTCTTCACAAGGTTTTCACACCCTGTTGCTGGTATTTTGGCCCATTCCTCCATGCAGATCTCCTCTAGAGCAGTGATGTTTTGGGGCTGTCGCTGGGCAACACAGACTTTCAACTCCCTCCAAAGATTTTCTATGGGGTTGAGATCTGGAGACTGGCTAGGCCACTCCAGGACCTTGAAATGCTTCTTACGAAGCCACTCCTTCGTTGCCCAGGCGGTGTGTTTGGGATCATTGTCATGCTGAAAGACCCAGCCACGTTTCATCTTCAATGCCCTTGCTAAAGGAAGGAGGTTTTCACTCAAAATCTCACGATACATGGCCCCATTCATTCTTTCCTTTACACGGATCAGTCGTCCTGGTCCCTTTGCAGAAAAACAGCCCCAAAGCATGATGTTTCCACCCCCATGCTTCACAGTAGGTATGGTGTTCTTTGGATGCAACTCAGCATTCTTTGTCCTCCAAACACGACGAGTTGAGTTTTTACCAAAAAGTTATATTTTGGTTTCATCTGACCATATGACATTCTCCCAATCCTTTTCTGGATCATCCAAATGCACTCTAGCAAACTTCAGACAGGCCTGGACATGTACTGGCTTAAGCAGGGGGACACGTCTGGCACTGCAGGATTTGAGTCCCTGGCGGCGTAGTGTGTTACTGATGGTAGGCTTTGTTACTTTGGTCCCAGCTCTCTGCAGGTCATTCACTAGGTCCCCCCCGTGTGGTTCTGGGATTTTTGCTCACCGTTCTTGTGATCATTTTGACCCCACAGGGTGAGATCTTGCGTGGAGCCCCAGATCGAGGGAGATTATCAGTGGTCTTGTATGTCTTCCATTTCCTAATAATTGCTCCCACAGTTGATTTCTTCAAACCAAGCTGCTTACCTATTGCAGATTCAGTCTTCCCAGCCTGGTGCAGGTCTACAATTTTGTTTCTGGTGTCCTTTGACAGCTCTTTGATCTTGGCCATAGTGGAGTTTGGAGTGTGACTGTTTGAGGTTGTGGACAGGTGTCTTTTATACTGATAACAAGTTCAAACAGGTGCCATTAATACAGGTAACGAGTAGAGGACAGAGGAGCCTCTTAAAGAAGAAGTTACAGGTCTGTGAGAGCCAGAAATCTTGCTTGTTTGTAGGTGACCAAATACTTATTTTCCACCATAATTTGTCTGTCATAGTTGACGTGTACCTATGATGAAAATTACAGGCCTCTCATCTTTTTAAGTGGGAGAACTTGTACAATTGGTGGCTGACTAAATACTTTTTTCCCCCACTGTATATCCATTGTTTTTGTCAAAATTCCTCAAGCTCAATAAACTTGGTTGGGAGTCATAGATAGACAGTAATATTCATACCTTGTTTCAGATTTTCAAGCACATTTAATTCAGGACTGAGACTGGACCATTCAGGAACACTTAAAACCTCTTGGAAAGCCACTTTGGCATTAACATGTATGTAATTGTCCTGCAGAAGAAAAAAACTATATCCCAGAGTTAGGTTTTCAGAAGACTGAAGACTTTCATATTTATTTTTATCCTAACAAACTCCCCACTCCCTGCCGATGACAAGCATACCATAACATGATGCTGCCACCA
Organism: Coregonus clupeaformis; assembly: GCF_020615455.1. Lineage (NCBI taxonomy): Eukaryota > Metazoa > Chordata > Actinopteri > Salmoniformes > Salmonidae > Coregonus > Coregonus clupeaformis. Next base: position 34,273,003 of record NC_059200.1, read on the forward strand.
CAATACTTGAAAATACAAAGGGATCAACAACATTGCATTCACGTTACTGGCCTGCATGACAAAATTAAAAGAAGGAAGCCATTCTGTTTGCAGCAAGGCCGTTAAGTAATACTGCAAGACAACACGTCAAAGACATTAAGATATACTGCATAGGCACTGCATTGTCTGAGATACCCGGACACTCTTTCTCTCTTCATCTCTCTTCCTCTTCTCTCTCCATATTTATTTCTGTCTATTTCTATCCTCTTATAATCTTCTACCTTTCTGAAGCCACATTGTCAACTCCATCTCTTTCTCTCTCTCTCTCTCCTTCCATCGCTCCTGTTCTCACTCTTCTCCCTCTCCCATCTCTGTGCCCTCTCTGGGTTGGTTGGGCTGGGTTGGTTGGGCTGCAGGCTACCATGCTTCCATACCTGCCCCAAGAGAGCAGCCACACACACTCAAACCCTTATACGCCACCACACACAGAATTAGATTGTCGTGACCGTGACCGGCTGTTTCGGTGCTGTGTGTGTGTGTGACAGGCGCTGCAAAAGGGAGAGCAAAAGAAAGAGGAGGGGTAGAGGTGACATCATTCTCTGTGGAAACCCTTTCCTCTGCAGTGACGTCAGCTGCAGACGGTAGGCGGGCCAGGCAGCGTGGGCGATAGCGGCCCCACTAGTCCTCTGATGGCACTGCAGCACTACACCAAGATTACAGGCAGAGAGAGAGAGAGAGAGAGAGAGATCCTCTCCCTAAGACAGTACAACTGTTCCTACTTGATCCCCTCCTCTTCTTCCCTTTCACTGGTGAATTATTTATAATAATCAGCTCTGGTACATGTGGTATAGCGAGACAAGACATGAAAAGAAAGACGTGTGGATATGTGCATGTTAGAGAAAGTGTGTATGCGAGCTGTAGCAAGACTGGCACTACCCCACCTCCTCGCTCCCCTTCTATAAATAGACTGTGGCACTTTGCCAAAGATTAAGATGTTGAGAGGGATTTCTTTCAAAGCTGCACCGTTAGTTAGCCAATAGTTTTCTCTTGCAGCCATATTCACCTGCCATGACTACTGAGCCATACCAACATGTTTCAAGCAGACCACCATAGTCCCCGTGCCCAAGGACACTAAGATAACCTGCCTAAATGACTACTGACCCGTAGCACTGACGTCTGTAGCCATGAAGTGCTTTGAAAGGCTGGTCATGGCTCACATCAACATCATTATCCCAGACACCCTAGACCCACTCCAATTTGCATACCGCCCCAACAGATCCACAGATGATGCAATCTCTATTGCACTCCACACTGCCCTTTCCCACCTGTACAAGAGGAACACCTATGTGAGAATGCTATTCATTGACTACAGCTCAGCATTCAACACCATAGTGCCCTCAAAGCTCATCACTAAGCTAAGGATCCTGGGACTAAACACCTCCCTCTGCAACTGGATCCTGAACTTCCTGACGGGCCGCCCACAGGTGGTAAGGGTAGGTAACAACACATCTGCCACACTGATCCTCAACACGGGGGCCCCTCAGGGGTGCGTGCTCAGTCCCCTCCTGTACTCCCTGTTCACCCATGACTGCATGGCCAGGCACGATTCCAACACCATCATTAAGTTTGCCGACGACACTACAGTGGTAGGCCTGATCACCGACAACGATGAGACAGCCTATAGGAAGGAGGTCAGAGACCTGGCCGTGTGGTGCCAGGATAACAACCTCTCCCTCAACGTGACCAAGACAAAGGAGATGATTGTGGACTACAGGAAAAAAAATCACCAACAAACTATTATGGTCCAAACACACCAAGACAGTTGTGAAGAGGGCATGACAAAGCCTATTCCCCCTCAGGAGACTGAAAAGATTTTGGCATGGGTCCTCAGATCCTCAAAAAATTATACAGCTGCACCATCGAGAGCATCCTGACTGGTTGCATCACCGCCTGGTATGGTAACTGCTCGGCCTCCGACCCCAAGGCACTACAGAGGGTAGTGCGTACGGCCCAGTACATCACTGGGGCCAAGCTTCCTGCCATCCAGGACCTCTATACTAGGCGGTGTCAGAGGAAGGCCCTCAAAATTGTCAAAGACTCCAGCCACCCTAGTCATAGACTGTTCTCTCTGCTACCACACGGCAAGCAGTACCGGAGTGCCAAGTCTAGGTCCAAAAGACTTCTCAACAGCTTCTACCCCCAAGCCATAAGACTCCTGAACAGCTAATCATGGCTACCCGAACTAGTTGCACTGCCCCCCCACCCCCACCCCATCTTTTTACGCTGCTGCTACTCTGTTAATTATTTATGCATAGTCACTTTAACTCTACCCACATGTACATATTACCTCAACTACCTCAACTAGCCAGTGCCCCCGCACATTGAATCTGCACCGGTACCCCCCTGTATATATAGCCTCCCTACTGTTATTTTATTTTACTTCTGCTCTTTTTTTCTCAACACTTTTTTGTTGTTGTTTTATTTTGGTTAAGGGCTGTAAGTAAGCATTTCACTGTAATGTCTACACCTGTTGTATTCAGCGCATGTGGCCAATAAAATTTGATTTGATTTGATGACAAAGTCTGAATCTGTCTTTAGGCCAGGGATATTATCCACATCAGATCTGACACACTCTGAGACATGTCTGGTTAAAAGGTTAGACACCGCAGAGGGAATTAATGGGGAATGCAGACAAGTTCGTTGGTGGCAAATCTGTCATCTCTGCCACATAGTGACACTAAACAAGATAACATGGACACTCACAGAATACACTACTGAGCCAAACCAAGTTGGACTGAGCTGACCTGCTTACACATCCACCAATTTGTGAAAATATGGAGCAAAAAATATCCAATCCAGAACAGTTTGCTTCGGGTTGGCAAGAGAGAGTGCAAACACCTCTTTGAAACAACCTACGTTGACCTTATTTCGCTAAGCAGCCCTACTATTCTCCTGCTTCCGGGCTTGTTCAAAGTTAAAGGCTAGGGCATTGACTTTAATGCCAACACCTCTTTCCTCTTGTCTATCCGTGCTGCCAGATAAAGTTATATCAGCCGTGACTCCAGAAAGACTCTTTCTGAATACAGGACAGCCTGCTCTATACTAATTTTAATCCACACAATACCATTCTATATATTTGGCTAGGATTCTCCTTCCTTAGAAAATGAATTGACATACTCAAAACGTATTTCCCTGTTCACTAGTCAGTGTTTACCCATCCACTCCAAACACACACACAACCTCAACAGCTACTGCTCTCAGACCAGCTGCTACCGAAGCACAGTTTATCATGTAACGACAGCCCGTGCTCATAAAACCTGTTATTTCCCCTGGCTCCTGCTGCAGTACTGATCCGACAATCACTAGCAATGTTACTCCACCATAAAGATAATGTTTTACTATGATATTTATCTCGTGGCCTGGACGGTCTAGCTAGCGGTTAGTGCATCTGCCTACACCATTGTACAAAATGTTTTCCATGATAAACTGACCAGGTGAATCCAGGTGAAAGCTATGATCCCTTATTGATGTCACCTGTTAAATCGTCTACAATCCGTGTAGATGAAGGGGAGGAGACAGGTTAAAGAAGGATTTTTAAGCCTTGAGACAATTGACACATGGATTGTATGTGTGCCATTCAGAGGGTGAATGGGCAAGACAAAATATTGAAGTGCCTTTGAACGGGGTATGGTAGTAGGTGCCAGGCGTACCGGTTTAAGTGTGTCAAGAACTGCAACGCTGCTGGGTTTTCCACACTCAACAGTTTCCTATGTGTGTCAAGAATGGTCCACCACCCAAAAGAGATCCAGCCAACTTGACACAACTGTGGGAAGCATTGGAGTCAACATGGGCCAGCATCCCTGTGGAATGCTTTTGACACCTTATAGAGTCCATGCCCCGATGAATTGAGGCTTTTCTGACTTCAAAAGCGGGTGCAACTCAATATTAGGAAGGTGTTCCTAATGTTTTGTACTCTCAGTATATATTTGCCCATGTTAGTTTGGGTTCAAATCCAGCCCACTGCCTTTGTGACAAACTATCTACCTTTCCTACCATCTCTCCTTTGTCCAATAAAAACATAAATAAATACAATACAAATGCACTGTATTTCTCTCTCTCGCCCCAGACCCTGCCCGTGTCAAAGACATGCCACCTGCCATCTACGTGGCCATTGGCCTGCCAGGCTTTATCCGCTGCCCGGTAGACGCCAACCCGCCTGTCACGCTGGTCAAGTGGACCAAAGATGGCAACCCCCTCCGGATAGAGAAGGTGAATCTAGGGTCATATTCATTAGAGCACACTGTAGCAAAACGTTTTGCAATGGAAAACTAAAATAATAATTTTTTAATTGGACATGCTCAGGAAGCCCCTCCCGGTTTCAGTCCCTTTTCTTCTGTTTGGTGCCTAATGAATACGACCCATAACGTCCAGAGATAAATGTATTGTGTAAAACCGATATGATTGACTGTTAGGTAGGAATAGGGAATGGTGTCAGCTCTATTTGTTATATTTCTATCTGCAATGTTCAAAATGTTTGACATCACTGAATCCAAAATCTCTCATGGACAGACGCACGTAACATAAGATGGTATCGTAGCGTCTGTTGAACAGACTGTGGGGATGCGACGGCTAATGAGGGACTTTGTTCCGTACTCAGATTTTTCGTCAATGATCATTTGGACAAATCACGATTTCGCATCTTTTGAATTTTGGAAGAGGAGGGGACATTTAGCCTATAGACTTACCCGAAACTTTCATTTAGGGGGGTGGAGACTTCACTAGTCTTAGTATATTTTCTTATACATCTTCCCCCAGAACTTAATTCTTAGTGGAGTAGCGTGAAGTTGCCCCGCATAGACATTGATCTAAAGTCAGTTTTGTGTTTTTCCCCCCTAATAGTTCAGTTTAGGAAAAAAGGGGTAGGCTGATCGTAGATCTTTGCCTAGAAGGGCAACTTCTACCTGAGTTGGGATGACAGACTGTGAAATCTACTCAGGCTTGGAACTGCAACAAAGGTGATGAACTAAGCTCTTCACATGTGCATTAAAGAGGACGTCCTAGTGGCTACGTTTCCTAGTTTAAGGCTTCTAGGGGTGGATACATTGTTGTGTATATCCCAGACAAAATCTAGCTGTTCCTTCTGTTTCCTTCCCCTACTTTTCGCCCTTGCTTTCAGTCCCCTTTGATTCAGAACGTTTAACTACTGAGAACAATGGGGGACTGATCGCACCTTTCACTTCATATCCCATCTTGAAGCCACCGTCTCCTCAGCTCTATGCAGGATGACGGGGTAGTGCTATGCCACTGGTGAGCCCCGCCATACAAACATTGCAATGTCATAGCATTAGCCCCTCTTTGTTCCCTCAGTACCCTGGTTGGAGCCAAATGGAGGACGGGAGCATCCGCGTGGCCGAGGTGACGGAGGACTCTCTGGGCACCTACACCTGCATGCCTTACAATGCCCTGGGCTCCGAGGGATGGTCCGCTCCCACTCCTCTGGTGCTTAAGGTACGCAGGCTGATACTAACACTAATTAGCATAGCGTGCTAGTTAGTATAGCAATCATTATGCATTTTCTACGGAAAGACTAGCATGCTTCGAGTTAGCCTAACGGCTACACCCAGACTCAGGCCTAATCTCACCCCCATTGGGGAACACTCTCTCTCTGGGCAGGATCCCCCCAAGTTCTCGATTGTTCCCGGAGGGGAATACAGGCAGGAGGCTGGGAGAGAGCTGGTCATCCCCTGTGCGGCTGAGAGAGAATTTCCCTATCCCAATATCACATGGCGGAAGGTAAGCGAAGCGACCCTCCCATCATCCAAAGCACTCATGCTGTGGCCTGGTCTAACAGTCATTACTTTATAATAGGACAGAGCTACATCTCCTCTTCTCCATCCTTTCACTCTAAAGTTATGGGTATCAGTTAGCGCGTTGCTGTACACTCACACAGTCTATTTGGCAAAGCTACTCACTGCTAGTAATTCCCCAAATGATGTAATGTTAAGTGACCATTATTGAGTAATGATAACGGGTGGTTATTACTACCATGTAATTTCTAAACAAGACACCCCCAAATGTGGTTCGATGGTGATTGTTGATATTGGAGTCATCTTTTCCATCTTTGCCACAAAGAATGAGATGAGATTGCAATCAAACTGGCTCCTAGAAATCACAATGATTTAATTGCATTTTAATGGAGCTGTTATCATTTGAAACAATCAAAGGAAACTCATTAGCATTAGCCTTCAATTGTCTCTTGATTAAGGAGCTTTTTAATCTCTCCCAATGAAAACAATGTGATTTGTAGTCGTTTGTCTCCCTTTACCGTCGCCGTGATGCCGATGCCAAAATGTTTTGTTATATGAGTAGCTGAGCAGTGACTGAGGAAGGACAATTTTTTAGAGGTGTTAGTCTTTCTGTTTTTCCTGTCTGTCCGTCTACTAATCTACCTGTCTGTGTGTGTGTGTGTCACTGTCTGTCTGTCTTCCTTTTTGTCTACCTGTCTCTGTCTGTCTGCCATCTTTTTGTCTGTCTTCCTTTTTGTCTACCAGTTTGTCTATCTGTCCCGTTCTCCGTCTCTGTCTCTGTCTGTCTGTCTCTGTCTGTCTAATCTACTGTCTGTCTGGAGGCTATGTGGGTGGGCGATAATTACTTTCCTTGCCAGGACCAATACAGGATGTTCTGTTCTGTGAGATGTGTGACTCCACTCTCTTCCCCTCTTTCTTTTTAAGGTAGGGAAGCCCAGTAAAAGCAAGCACAACGTCCTCCCCACCGGCAGCTTACAGTTCAAGTCCCTGAGCAAGGAGGACCACGGGGAGTGGGAGTGTGTCGCCACCAACGTTGCCACGAGCGTCACTGCCAGCACACACCTCCTAGTTATTGGTACGAGCCACTCCGCCGTACACATGCACAGGAACAGGCATAGACACTCAGGCATACACACATCAAACACATACAAGAACAGGTACAGACACACACACAGACAGGAACACGTAATCAAATACAAGTAGTCCAATACTAGGACATCACGTCCAATGGTAAAAGGAAGCTGAGTAGTACTGGGTTATATTCATTAGGCGACAAACGGAGGAAAACAGACTGAAACAGAGAGGGACTACCTGGTCTTGTCTAGTCAGAAATGCTAATTTTCATGATCTATTGCAAAACATTTTTAAATGGTTTCCGTTGCATGCCTTAATGAATAGGACCCTTGTGTGCTCTAAGGATAGTGAAGAGAGGCAGGGCTGTGCAGAGCAGCAGCGACGGGGAGGCATCCAAGCGTCAACCGCTGACCATTTGCCAAAGCTCGACGCGTCAGCCAAAGCAGCTTGGGGACTTGTGCAAAGAGCATTTTGCAAGGTCAACGAAGTAGCGCCAGCATTCGCAAATCACAGATCAGCAAACTGGGCTGGGCTCGCAGCATTGGGGAAGTAGACACAGAGACTGTTTCCACTACTGAAAGCTCTAGTTTATTTGATAAATAAAGACAACCGATAGATAAACTGTCACTTGTTTTGTATAGGCCGTCCAATTCCGATGATGCTTTTTTGGAATAGTGTCCCTAGCTACAGCTGGCTATGGAGAAAGACCACTTAGTCAGTTAGCTGTCTGCTGATATTGCCTGTATGGAGGTCGTGTGCGTGGGGGCAAGAGTTACAGATGGGGGAATTCAGGCCACTGTTAAGATGTGTCTTTGGCATTCTGTCTGGCATTCAACAGTCGATGGCACAATTTGCAGGTGTTCCATTTGCCAATGAATTTCTCTCTCACATCCAATTGTATGATTGTTTTAATGTACAGTGATGGAAAAAAGTATTTGATCCCCTGCTGATGTTGTACGTTTGCCCACTGACAAAGACATGATCGGTCTATAATTTTAATGGTAGGTTTATTTGAACAGTGAGAGACAGAATAACAACAAAAAAATCCAGAAAAACGCATGTCAAAAATGTTATAAATTGATTTGCATTTTAATGAGGGAAATAAGTATTTGACCCCCTCTGCAAAACATGACTTAGTATTTGGTGGCAAAACCCTTTTTGGCAATCACAGAGGTCAGACGTTTCTTGTAGTTGGCCACCAGGTTTGCACACATCTCAGGAGGGATTTTGTCCCACTCCTCTTTGCAGATCTTCTCCAAGTCATTAAGGTTTTGAGGCTGACGTTTGGCAACTCGAACCTTCAGCTCCCTCCACAGATTTTCTATAGGATTAAGGTCTGGAGACTGGCTAGGCCACTCCAGGACCTTAATGTGCTTCTTCTTGAGCCACTCCTTTGTTGCCTTGGCTGTGTGTTTTGGGTCATTGTCATGCTGGAATACCCATCCACGACCCATTTTCAATGCCCTGGATGAGGGAAGGAGGTTCTCACCCAAGATTTGACGGTACATGGCCCCATCCATCGTCCCTTTGATGCGGTGAAGTTGTCCTGTCCCCTTAGCAGAAACCCCCCCCCCCCCCAAAGCATAATGTTTCCACCTCCATGTTTGACGGTGGGGATGGTGTTCTTGGGGTCATAGGCAGCATTCCTCCTCCTCCAAACACGGCAAGTTGAGTTGATGCCAAAGAGCTCGATTTTGGTCTCATCTGACCACAACACTTTCACCCAGTTCTCCTCTGAATGATTCAGATGTTCATTGGCAAACTTCAGGCGGGCCTGTATATGTGCTTTCTTGAGCAGGGGGACCTTGCGGGCGCTGCAGTCCTTCACGGCGTTGTGTGTTACCAATTGTTTTCTTCGTGACTATGGTCCCAGCTGCCTTGAGATCATTGACAAGATCCTCCCGCGTAGTTCTGGGCTGATTCCTCACCGTTCTCATGATCATTGCAACTCCACGAGGTGAGATCTTGCATGGAACCCCAGGCCGAGGGAGATTGACAGTTATTTTGTGTTTCTTCCATTTGCGAATAATCACACCAACTGTTGTCACCTTCTCACCAAGCTGCTTGGCGATGGTCTTGTAGCCCATTCCAGCCTTGTGTAGGTCTACAATCTTGTCCCTGACATCCTTGGAGAGCTCTTTGGTCTTGGCCATGGTGGAGAGTTTGGAATATGATTGATTGATTGCTTCTGTGGACAGGTGTCTTTTATACAGGTAACAAGCTGAGATTAGGAGCACTCCCTTTAAGAGTGTGCTCCTAATCTCAGCTCGTTGTCTGTATAAAAGACACCTGGGAGCCAGAAATCTTTCTGAGAGGGGATCAAATACTTATTTCCCTCATTAAAATGCAAATCAATTTATTATATATTTTTTTTCTGGATTTATTTTGTTGTTATTCTGTCTCTCACTGTTCAAATAAACCTATCATTAAAATTATAGACTGATAATTTCTTTGTCAGTGGGCAAACGTACAAAATCAGCAGGGGATAAAATATTTTCTTCCCTCACTGTATGCTGAACAAAAATATAAATACAACATGCAACAATTTCAACGGTTTTACTGAGTTACAGTTCATATAAGGAAATCAGTCAATATAAATAAATTCATCAGTCCCTAATCTATGGATTTCACATGACTGGGCATGACACAGCCTGGAAAGGGCATAGGCCCACCCACTTAGGAGCCAGGCCCACCCACTGAGGAGCCAGACCCAGCCAATCAGAATGGGTTTTTCCCCAAAAAGGCCTTTTTAACAGACAGAAATACTCCTCAGTTTCATCAGCTGTCGGGTGGAGGTGAAGAAGCCGGATGTGGAGTTCCTGTGCTGGCGTGGTTACATGTGGTCTGCGGTTGTGAGGCCGGTTGGACGTACTACCAAATTCTCTAAAATGACGTTGGCGGCGGCTTATGGTAGAGAATTGAACATTCAATTCTCTGGCAGCAGCTCTGGTGGACATTCCTGCAGTCAGCATGCAAATTGCCCGCTCCCTCAAAACTTGAGACATCTGTGGTATTGTGTTGTGTGACAAAACTGCACATTTTAGAGTGGCCTTTTATTGTCCCCCGCACAAGATGCACCTGTGTAATGATCATGCTGTTTAATCAGCTTCTTGATATGCCACACCTGTCACGTGGATGGATTATCTTGGCAAAGGAAAAATGCTCACTAACAGGGATGTAAACAAAATTGTGCTCAAAATTTGAGAGAAATATATTTTTGTCCATATGGAAAATTTTTGGAATATATTATTTCAGCTCATGAAACATGGGACCAACACTTGACATGCTGCGTTAATATTTTGTTCAGTATATTTGGTGATTGATCAGAATTTGTCCAACTCTCAAAATCTTTCCTCTCCTTTACCTTTCAGCACATTTTCGTGTATAATTGGTAGGGGATATTCTTTAATTGGCCAGAGATTTCTCAAATCGTCTACTACAGATCTTCTACGGTTACTATGTCAATTAATTAAGATACATTCTCCTCCATTTTCTTGGAGAGCAGCAATGCTTCCTGGGTAATTTGTCTACCTTCCAACCATTATAACATTTTGACTGGTGAAACGTTTCAGTGGTGACATCTGCCGTTATTACCGAAGTGACACGACCGCAGAAGGTCACGCCTATTATGACACAGTTGCTGATGTGTGATTGGAGGTGGAGAGGGAAGAAGGTTCTAATGATTTGTCAAGTCTGACCTTACTGGTGACCATTTTAAGATGCTATTAAATTAAGTGTGGGCTTGGAATGGGGCAAACCTGAGCCAACATGTAGCCTAATGTAGGAATATTCTAGTGAGCCATAACCAACTCCAGATAGCTAGCTTGTCGGTCACAATCTTAGGAATTACCGTAATTACATGACAACTGTATATGATGTTGTCTCGCTATGAAATGCTACAGTATCTCCATCAGAGAAAAGTTCTCGCCCAGAGTCACCTATATGGAGGTGTAAAGAAGTTGGCCGCACACACACACACACACACACACACACACACACAGTGTGGCCCTGATCAGGTCTAGTCCAGCTGGCTCAGAGGCTTGAGCTTGTTCTTTAGACACCATGCCAAGAGTTGCTGTGATGCATAATCTCAATGCACATAGATACACTGATAGAAGACCACTCTAATGCAACTCAGGCCTACCACCTTAGTGTAGTCCTTACACAACCACACAAAGCCTACACATATGAGCAAGAGCTGACTTCCTTCCAGGCCAACTTGTGTGTGTGTGTGTGTGTGTGTGTGTGTGTGTGTGTGTGTGTGTGTGTGTGTGTGTGTGTGTGTGTGTGTGTGATTTAAGTATGTGTGTGTGTGTGGTTTATGCTTCATGCTTTACTCTCTCTTTCACTCCCACCCTCCTCACTATCCCCACATGACTCCCCCTCCCCAGGCACAAGCCCCCACGCCCCAGCCAACGTCCACGCAGCGGTCTCCACCACCTGGGCCAACGTGTCGTGGGAGGCAGGCTACGACGGCGGCTTCGAGCAGACATTCTCAGTCTGGTATGGCCATGTGTGAGTCATCCCAGCATGCTTTGCTTCCTGCTTCTTCCTTCTTCAAACTTTTTTCCCTCTGAGGCTACGTCCCGATTCTTCAGCATTCTCCCTCCAGCCAATGCTTCCACACCAATCCAGTGTTTTGAAATAAATAACAGGGAGGAGTGTACAAGTGCACACGTCTTGAAAAGGGTGGAGAATCGGGATGCAGCCCAACTGTTTTTTTTGGAAACCTGAGCTCCTCTCTGCCCTCTTCTGTGCCTTTCTTCCTTTTCTGCACTTTGGCTGGCGAGGAGGGAGGTTGGATGGGGTAGTGGGGTGGAAGTTGCCACTTGACACTGGTCTGAGTCCAGTCTCAAGTTTTAAGGTTAGGGTTTGGGGTCAAATCAAATCAAATCAAAGTTTATTGGTCACGTTCACAGATTTGCAGATGTTGTCGTAGGTGCTGCGAAATGCTTATCTTTCTATCTCCAACAATGCAGCAATATCTAGCAATACATTAACAATACATTAAAAATACACACATAAAGAAATTAAGACATATCAGAATGAGCAATGTCAGATGTGTATATATACAGTTGAAGTCGGAAGTTTACATACACTTAGGTTGGAGTCATTAAAACTTGTTTTTCAACCACTCCACAAATGTCTTGTTAACAAACTATAGTTTTGGCAAGTCGATTAGGACATCTACTTTGTGCATGACACAAGTAATTTTTCCAACAATTGTTTACAGACAGATTATTTCACTTATAATTCACTGTATCACAATTCCAGTGGGTCAGAAGTTTACATACACTAAGTTGACTGTGCCTTTAAACAGCTTGGAAAATTCCAGAAAATGATGTCATGGCTTTAGAAGCTTCTGATAGGCTAATTGACATCATTTGAGTCAATTGGAGGTGTACCTGTGGATGTATTTCAAGGCCTACCTTCAAACTCAGTGCTTTGCTTGACATCATGGGAAAATCAAAAGAAATCAGCCAAGACCTCAGAAAAAAAATTGTAGACCTCCACAAGTCTGGTTCATCCTTGGGAGCAATTTTCAAATGCCTGAAGGTACCATGTTCATCTGTACAAACAATAGTACGTAAGTATAAACACCATGGGACCACGCAGCCATCATCCTGCTCAGGAAGGAGACGTGTTCTGTCTCCTAGAGATGAAAGTACTTTGGTGCGAAAAGTGCAAATCAATCCCAGAACAACAGCAAAGGACCTTGTGAAGATGCTGGAGGAAACAGGTACAAAAGTATCTATATCCACAGTAAAACAAGTCCTATATTGACATAAACTGAAAGGCCGCTCAGCAAGGAAGAAGCCACTGCTCCAAAACCGCCATAAAAAAGCCAGACTACGGTTTGCAACTGCACATGGGGACAAAGATCGTACTTTTTGGAGAAATGTCCTCTGGTCTGATGAAACAATATGGCCATAATGACCATCGTTATGTTTGGAGGAAAAAGGGGGTGCATGCAAGCCGAAGAACACCATCCCCAACCATGAAGAACGGGGGTGGCAGCATCATGCTGTGGGGGTGCTTTGCTGCAGGAGGGACTGGTGCACTTCACAAAATAGATGGCATCATGAGGAAGGAAAATTATGTGGACATATTGAAGCAACATCTCAAGACATCAGTCAGGAAGTTAAAGCTTGGTCGCAAATGGGTCTTCCAAATGGACAATGACAATGAAGGTGTATGTAAACTTCCGACTTCAACTGTATATGGTGAATAGACAGTATGGAAAGCATATGAATCGAAAAGGTGTGTACAGCAGTAGTTATATAGGATGAGCCGTGACTAGAATTCAGTATATACATATAAAGTGGGTGAAACAGTATGTAAACATTATTAGACCTGTGCCTTAAAAAAGGACAACTGTTACCCAGAGGGATGGGGAGGGGTGGGGATAATACGATGGTAGGAGAGAGGGGGACAGTCATCCCAAGTTCTTGGAGAAATCGGTCATCTCCATTATGAAAAATAAATTTAAAAATAATGTACGCACTCTGGATAAGAGCGTCTGCTAAATGACTAAAATGTAAATGTAAATAAGATCCATTGAATGCTATGCCTATACAACTCCGAAATGGTTGGATTGAGAATCACAAAAAGGCATTCAAAATATTTTTTGTTGGCTATCATGAAAATGCCCTGTAGCAACACACCTTTGTTCAGAATGAGGCAAAAAGGCCTGGAAAACCATTTTAACAATAGTTTTACCTTATTGCAAACACTTTTTGCCCATTTACTCCTCACTTAGTCTTCTTCATCATGCTTATAACATCTACCAACACATGCTCAATTCCTAGCATCAATACTTTTTTCTGAGGTCTTGGCTGATTTCTTTTGATTTTCCCATGATGTCAAGCAAAGCACTGAGTTTGAAGGTAGGCCTTGAAATACATCCACAGGTACACCTCCAATTGACTCAAATGATGTCAATTCCTAGCATCAATTATTAAGTATACATGAGCGAGCCTGTATTCATAAAGTGTCGCAAAGTAAGAGTGCGGATCTAGGATCAGTTTTGCCTTTTCGGTTATAATAAATAAGCGGAGATGGGGGGGATCTGATCCTAGATCAGCACTCTGAGATGCTTTGTGAATACAGACCCTAAAGCATCATCCACTGAGCTCCTTCTAGACCACCACCACATCACTCAAAATCCAGATCAGACCTGTCGCAGGATATTATGCCCCGTCATCGGCTCGTCATCCCACTCCCAAACAGACACACAGCCAATGGGCTCGCCACTTAATGACCACAGATAAAAACCAGCGAGAAGAACTGTATCAGACTATAACAATCCCTAGATGGGGTAGTTGTTATTACGAAGTGAATATAAAGCACCTTATTATGAACGAGTAGGACAATTAGCGAGAAGAGCACGCCACAATTAGTCTGCTCTTTAAGCACTCTGGGCCTCTAAAAAAGTAATGATATATTAATGTGCTCTAAAAGCTGTGTCGTGCCCACCCGCCATGCCCCCTTATGCCCTTATGTCATGCCAACGGGCGCGTCATTAGACAACTCGTGTTTGCGTCGGAGACTCCACAGCACCCTCCCTCGCCTACTTCCAAGGGCACTTACCATATCAAGTAGATTTTATTAATAGAATGCTGTACTACTTAAGTGGTTAGTTACTAAGGTAATTAATATGCATGTGCTTCATATTAGACAAGGGTTTTTAAATATCACATATCCATTGTGCTATTACTGAGATACATCACAGTTAGTGGAACTATATTGCGGTATTATAAATCAAATCATCATACTTTTTGAATGTTTTCTTTTCAACCTGAGATGACTGATTCCTTTAGAAGTGCTGTCTTTTAGTTCCTATATTAGCAGCAGGCAAGGTGTGCGATCAGATCTATTTATAACACACTGGAATTACTGCCACAGATCTCCATGGCATCATCTGGTCCCCATCGTCATCAACAACACAACTAAATCAGTTCAGTAAGCCACTGTACGTGTTATTCACGAGTTTGCTGATCACATACGAGACAATGCTGATCACTCACAGAAGTCAACACATACTTCTGCTCTTAAATTGGATTTGTCCCAAATGGCACCCTATTCCCTATATAGTACATTACATAGAGCGGCACAATGAGTAGGCTACAACCTGTCCTGTAAGAGGATAGGCGTCATACTGTACTGTACTTAAGAAAATATGTTACAGGAAGGTAATGTTGGGTTAGAGAAAATGGTTCTCTAAAAGCAGCTCTGGGGTTTCGAGGGTTGACTGCACACTATCCAACCAACTGTCCCCCTTTACCTTCTCTCTCATTCTCTCTCACTCTCTCTCGCCTAGTGCGTATACCTCCACCTAGTTGCTCTCCCTAACGCTGACGCAATGCTAGCAAGTAGCAACCTTCCACTTCTAGTATTCCTGCCAAATATCACTATTCTATAGCCTCCGCTGCTCTTAGCTATATAGAAAGACTGCTGGGTCACTGTTGTTTATTTATTTGTTTTTGTTTGTTTGATTATGTTTCAGGTGTGAAGGACTGATATTAATTTGAAACTTGGATCATGAAAATGTTGGCCACAAATGTGCCCCAAACCCAGTGTACACCAGCCTCAAATAACATTGTGTATTCTAACTGTGTCATGTGATGAGGCTGTTATAACAGGTCATAAGCTCCATTCATAATCCTATGTATTCTGTATGTAGGCCCATAGGCCCAGACCACCAATTCTAACCCCATGTCAGGACATTAGGTGGTTATAGCAGGTCATAAGCCCCATTGATAGCCCTATGTTTTGGATACAGTCATTGACTCTAACCATCATGTCAGATCTCTTTAGATGGCCTGCTTTAATACCTTAAGTCAGGTCACTATGGTGTTATAACAGGTTGTAAGCCTCATATAGCCTTCTCCTCTGCCTCTCCAGAGTATAAATGCATGGTGGTGTGTGAAACTGGCAGGTCACTGTGTGATGCAGAGCGGGTAGGCGTTGTCACGGTTATCGCGGTGACTCGACAGGCAGCTGACATTGGACTGCATCCCAAATTATGGCACCCTTTTCCCTATATAGTGAACTACTTTTGACCAGGGCCTGCACCCTATTCCCTAAGTGCACTACTTTTGACCAGAGCCATATGGGCCCTGGACAAAACTAGTGTACTATATTGAGAATAGGGTGCCATTTGGGACATATGCATTGTCTTTGAGCATCAGGTAGGGAGAGGCTGGTTTTGGAGGACAGTGTCAGTATGCAGGGAGCACGGTCATAAAGCTCCCTGCTGCCGGCCCGGAGATTAAGAACAACAATTCTCATTACAAGGTCCTCTAGCAAACATGATGGTCAGGCCATCACCGTGATGCGCTTACACATGAGTGCACACACACACACATAGTCATAGACACAGAGTCATAGAACACACACGCACACGCACACACACACACACACACACACACTCTCAAAAGCTTTAATAAGTATCGGCATAAACCTCAACGTGTAAACACGTTAATGTGCTCACACAGACACCCGTACACACATTTACACACACTTGTATGGACTGACATATACACACGGTCTGGCAGATGTGGAATTGACCTGTTATCGAACTAGTGTTTAGTTCCGCTCACCTATCTAAGATGACAGTGTTAACTCGCTGCGCTAAAGGTTAACCTCAGTCAACAAAAACAAACAAACATGGTATACAAAAGCAATATCACGCACACGCACACACAGGTTCCCCATCTCTTTCTGAGTATTTCTGAGGATATCATTATCAGCACTCTAGTCATTGTTCTTGGAAGACTGCTTTAGATCAAAAAACAAAAAAATACAAATCCCCAAACACCACTCAAGTGCTGTTCAATTAAAAATAAAAAAAATCTTCCAGCCCCTTAAATTGATTTATGGAAATTGTTACATGTAGCAGAATTGGCAAAAACTCAAATGTATGAAATATTCATAGTACCCTAAGTAGTAGTGCCCCACTTCTTGAAATCCCAAATCTTGAGATCCCAGAATAAAATGCTCTGCATGGTCAATCCGTTGTCTACAGTGGCTGTACAGCATTTACTGTGATGCAGTCTCCACAGAAGTCAGAGCATTCATACTTCTTGCACTTTGCAGAGCAGAGCTGTTGTGAAGGAAGTTGTCAAGGAAGTGTGTTTGTGTTTATACAGGACCTCCCGCCCCCACCTACTGCCAACCAATCATGTCAATATGGCTATATGGAGCCCTCCGCATTGTTAAAACATTTGGGAAGCGCACAGTGATGCGGTGCGGAGCTCGATATGGCCTCCATAAGCCTCTGGAGGCTCCGCAATTGTGTCAAACCCTCCGTACGGAGCCTCCGGATCGCATCCCGGAGCAAGCATATATTGGCTTTTAGCCTCACCAGGAAGGATGTACAGTCTTTATTTGTTTCATGTGTCAATCAAAGATGGAACCAGCATCCCGTGACCACATTACGAACGCACCCACAGGCTAGCCACCATATCCTATTACAATGACAGCCACCATATGATTTACTCACTGACAACCAATATATTATGTACACACTGACAGCCAATGCACCGTGATATACACACTGACAATTCAAATATTGTGATATATAGCTACATTTCAACAGAGAAGATTATATGCACCAACAGTGAATATACGGTAATATATTCACTGACAACAAGCAGAATGTACCCAACAGCCAACCTAGCACAATAAACCCACTGACGGTAAAGTAATATACACACCCTCATAGTGAACGTATCATAATATACACACCCCGACAGCTATCATGTCACTTAACATACGCACAAGGGCGAAGACGAGAGAGTCACTAGATGCCGCCTATGACGCCGCTGCACAATGATTTCCCGGGATTGGGAAACAGCGTGGCGTGTGCTGTAAATCACAGGGAGGCGTGTTGACAGACAGTCAGCACACAGTAAGCATGTTGTGATTTATCCCAGTCCCTATCATGTACAGCTATTCATGCATGTCTGTCAGGGGAAGTTATGCCTACGTATCACATGGCACAGGGATATGGTATATGAGGATTATGACGCCCCCCTAAGGTTGCTATACTTGTTAGTGTATAGTGTTATCATTCTGACCCGTTACATTGATATAAACCCATGGTCCCATAGTGGACTCATCCATTGTTATCTATTAAGGCCTACACTATGCTACAATACGAATGGAGATTAATGCCATGCATACTGACTGGAAAGTATAACATGGACACAGACACAAGAGTATAGAACTCGTTCCCCCAAAATACTTTTTCGGGGAGATTTGTTGCATTCAACTTCAGAAAAGTCATGTTGTACCAAAAGCATGGCCCATCTTTGGCTTCCATGGGAATTTGCACGGCTGAGCGCAGCATGGGCTTACCACCATCAACTGTATGACTGTGTAAAATGATTTGACTGAAATACTGTGAAATTACATTCTGAAATTAAACACTGTAACAGAAATGATCTTACTGAAATGACACGGACATAATTACGTCACTGAATTGACTGGACTGCAGTGGTGTCACTGAAATGACATTACAGAAATCCTGTTACAAATGGTGTTACTGAAATGACATAATACTAAGCCTGTTACTGAAATAATGAGGCAGAAATCTTGTTACAGAACTGACCAGACAGAAATCATGTTACAGAACTGACAGGACTGAAATGTCCGTTACTGAAATGACGAGTGACTAAAAGTCTAGGTCCTCCATTTCCATTCCTATGTGTATTTCTCTCATCCCCCTCTCCCATGCCCATTCTCCTCTCTCCTTCCTTGCGTGCCCCTCTTACTCGCAGGGTGAAGAGGGAACAGCTGGGCCCACATGACTGGCTGTCTATGCCCGTGCCCGCTGGCCAGACGTGGCTGGAAGTACCCGGCCTGGAGCCCCAGACGGCCTACCAGTTCAGTGTCCTTGCGCAGAACAAGCTGGGCACAGGCCCCTTCAGCGAGGTCGTCACTGTGAACACACTAGGTGGGTATTACGGTATTCACCACTGACCTATGATCTATTTGACTGGGGAAGAGAGCCAAGCATAAGTGACGTTACCTGGCGTGCACATGACACAACTGTGTGGTGTGACTGCAAGATGCATTGAGAATGAATTGAATGATGTGTGGTTTTCTTGATACAGTGGGGAAAAAATGTATTTAGTCAGCCACCAATTGTGCAAGTTCTCCCACTTAAAAAGATGAGAGAGGCCTGTAATTTTCATCATAGGTACACGTCAACTATGACAGACAAATTGAGAAAGAAAAATCCAGAAAATCACATTGTAGGATTTTTAATGAATTTATTTGCAAATTATGGTGGAAAATAAGTATTTGGTCACCTACAAACAAGCAAGATTTCTGGCTCTCACAGACCTGTAACTTCTTCTTTAAGAGGCTCCTCTGTCCACTCGTTACCTGTATTAATGGCACCTGTTTGAACTTGTTATCAGTATAAAATACACCTGTCCACAACCTCAAACAGTCACACTCCAAACTCCACTATGGCCAAGACCAAAGAGCTGTCAAAGGACACCAGAAACAAAATTGTAGACCTGCACCAGGCTGGGAAGACTGAATCTGCAATAGGTAAGCAGCTTGGTTTGAAGAAATCAACTGTGGGAGCAATTATTAGGAAATGGAAGACATACAAGACCACTGATAATCTCCCTCGATCTGGGGCTCCACGCAAGATCTCACCCCGTGGGGTCAAAATGATCACAAGAAAGGTGAGCAAAAATCCCAGAACCACACGGGGGGACCTAGTGAATGACCTGCAGAGAGCTGGGACCAAAGTAACAAAGCCTACCATCAGTAACACACTACGCCGCCAGGGACTCAAATCCTGCAGTGCCAGACGTGTCCCCCTGCTTAAGCCAGTACATGTCCAGGCCCGTCTGAAGTTTGCTAGAGTGCATTTGGATGATCCAGAAGAGGATTGGGAGAATGTCATATGGTCAGATGAAACCAAAATAGAACTTTTTGGTAAAAACTCAACTCGTCGTGTTTGGAGGACAAGGAATGCTGAGTTGCATCCAAAGAACACCATACCTACTGTGAAGCATGGGGGTGGAAACATCATGCTTTGGGGCTGTTTTTCTGCAAAGGGACCAGGACGACTGATCCGTGTAAAGGAAAGAATGTATTGTGAGATTTTGAGTGAAAACCTCCTTCCATCAGCAAGGGCATTGAAGATGAAACATGGCTGGGTCTTTCAGCATGACAATGATCCCAAACACACCGCCCGGGCAACGAAGGAGTGGCTTCGTAAGAAGCATTTCAAGGTCCTGGAGTGGCCTAGCCAATCTCCAGATCTCAACCCCATAGAAAATCTTTGGAGGGAGTTGAAAGTCTGTGTTGCCCAGCGACAGCCCCAAAACATCACTGCTCTAGAGGAGATCTGCATGGAGGAATGGGCCAAAATACCAGCAACAGTGTGTAAAAACCTTGTGAAGACTTACAGAAAACGTTTGACCTGTGTCATTGCCAACAAAGGGTATATAACAAAGTATTGAGAAACTATTGTTATTGACCAAATACTTATTTTCCACCATAATTTGCAAATAAATTCATTAAAAATCCTACAATGTGATTTTCTGGAAAAACATTTCTCATTTTGTCTGTCATAGTTGACGTGTACCTATGATGAAAATTACAGGCCTCGCTCATCTTTTTAAGTGGGAGAACTTGCACAATTGGTGGCTGACTAAATACTTTTTTTCCCCACTGTAACAGTGATGTACAGTGGCTTATGAAAGTATTCACCCCCCTTGGCATTTGTCCTATTTTGTTGCCTTACAACCTGGAATTAAAATTATTTTTTTTGGGGTTTGTATAATTTGATTTACACAACATACCTACCACTTTGTAGATGCAAAATATTTATTATTGTGCAACAAACAAGAAATAAGACAAAAAAACTGAAAACTTGAGCGTGCATAACTATTCACCCCCCCCAAAGTCAATACTTTGTAGAGCCACCTTTTGCAGCAATTACAGCTGCAAGTCTCTTGGGGTATGTCTCTATAAGCTTGGCACATCTAGCCACTGGGATTTTTGCCCATTCTTCAAGGCAAAACTGCTCCAGCTCCTTCAAGTTGGATGGGTTCCGCTGGTGTACAGCAATCTTGAAGTCATACCACAGATTCTCAATTGGATTGAGGTCTGGGCTTTGACTAGGCAATTCCAAGACATTGAAATCTTTCCCCTTAAACCACTCGAGTGTTGCTTTAGCAGTATGCTTAGGGTCATTGTCCTGCTGGAAGGTGAACCTCCGTCCCAGTCTCAAATCTCTGGAAGACTGAAACAGGTTTCCCTCAATAATTTCCCTGTATTTAGCGCCATCCATCATTCCTTCAATTCTGACCAGTTTCCCAGTCCCTGCCGATGAAAAACATCCCCACAGCATGATGCTGCCACCACCATGCTTCACTGTGGGGATGGTGTTCTCGGGGTGATGAGAGGTGTTGGGTTTGCGCCAGACATAGCGTTTTCCTTGATGGCCAAAAAGCTCAATTTTAGTCTCATCTGACCAGAGTACCTTCTTCCATATGTTTGGGGAGTCTCCCACATGCCTTTTGACGAACACCAAACATGTTTGCTTATTTTTTTCTTTAAGCAATGGCTTTTTTCTGACCACTCTTCCGTAAAGCCCAGCTCTCTGGAGTGTACGGCTTAAAGTGGTCCTATGGACAGATACTCCAATTCCCGCTGTGGAGCTTTACAGCTCCTTCAGGGTTATCTTTGGTCTCTTTGTTGCCTCTCTGATTAATGCCCTCCTTGCCTGGTCCATGAGTTTTGGTGGGCGGCCCTCTCTTGGCAGTTTTGTTGTGGTGCCATATTCTTTCCATTTTTTAATAATGGATTTAATGGTGCTCCGTGGGATGTTCAAAGTTTTTGATTTTTTTTTATAACCCAACCCGATCTGTACTTATCCACAACTTTGTCCCTGACCTGTTATGAGAGCTCCTTGGTCTTCATGGTGCCGCTTGCTTGGTGGTGCCCCTTGCTTAGTGGTGTTGCAGACTCTGGGGCCTTTCAGAACAGGTGTATATATACTGAGATCATGTGACACTTAGATTGCACACAGGTGGAAGGTAATTGTTTGCACCTGATCTTATTTAGGGACTTCATAGCAAAGGGGGTGAATACATATGCACGCACCACTTTTCCGTTATTTTATTAATTTGTTTCATTTCACTTCACCAATTTTGACTATTTTGTGTATGTCGATTACATGAAATCCAAATAAAAATCAATTTAAATTACAGATTGTAATGCAACAAAATAGGAAAAACGCCAAGGGGGATGAATACTTTTGCAAGGCACTGTAGGTACTGGTGTTGGTGGCAGCAGCTGTAGTAGTAATGTTTTGTGGTTTTAAAAGTTGCCTATCGACTTTCTAAAGAACTAATACCAACAATTGCAGTTACATTGTACTGCATTTGAAATACAGCTCTCTAACCCCTCCTTGTCTCTTTCCAACGCTCCCTCTCTCTCTCTCTCTCTCTCTCTCTCTCTCTCTCTCTCTCTCTCTCTCTCTCTCTCTCTCTTTTGCACTCTCTCTCGTTCTCTCTCTCTCTCCGCCCAGTATTTCCTATAAGTACCCCTGAACCATTGGTGCTGCTTACCCCACCGCGGTGCCTCACAGCCAATCGGACGCAGCAGGGCGTCCTGCTCATGTGGATCCCGCCTGCCAACCACACAGCTCCGATCGAGCGCTACGTCATGGAGTTCCGCCTGGGGGAGAGGTGGGACGTCCTTGACGACGCCATCCCCGCCGGAGAGACAGAGCTGCTAGCCAGAGACCTCATTCAGGTAGCTTACTGTATATACACTGTTTCATACAGAATGGCAGATGGCCAGTTATCCACAGGGCTGGTGTGGGCGCAGGCTTTGGTTCCAGCCAAGCTCATTAACACACCTTGATCCAAGACTATGGTTTCTAAAACTATGATGATTGGGGATGGGAGTCAGTTGTAGAAAAAAAGTATGTTCTTCAAAGAAAACAACTATTTAATATTTATATGACAACAATAATTGTATCTTCCTTGTCAGCCCCAAGTCTGTCTGATATCTCAATTAAGTCATAGAAAGTTTTAGAATGCATCTCAAATGTGGCAGGTAGCTTAGTGTTTAAGAGCGTAGTGCCAGTAACCGAAAGGTCGCTGGTTCTAATCCCTGAGCCGACTAGGTGAAAAATATGTCAATGTGCCCTTGAGCAATGCACTTAACCGTAATTGCTCCTGTAAGTCGCTCTGGATAAGAGCGTCTACTAAAAACATAAAATAACAAAATTATATATATATATATATATCCAAAAAAATTCAAATATACATATTTTTTTAAATGACACCCTATTACATATTTGTAGTGCACTACTTTTGAACAGGGCCCATAGTGCTCTGGTCAAAAGTTGTGCACTAAATAGGGAATAGGGTGCCATTTGGGACACTTCCTTAGTCTCATGTAAGCACACAATCTGGGGAGAGTTATATGTTAATGTATAGAAATGTATTTTTCCACCAACATTATTTTGTTGTATGTCAGATTGCGCTCCTGGCGTGAAATGTTTAGTCTCATTCTAACCATCAGTAACATGATGAATCCCAAATGGCACCCTATTTCCTCTATAGTGCACTACTTTTGGCCAATATACTATACACCATATCATCACTATAAATATAATAGGGTGCCATTTGGGACGCAGACACATTCTATGCATGTACATTATTCTAGCTTGACTCCCAACACCCACACACACTTCTCTATCATGTGTTACACATTTATACTGTAGCACAATTCTGAAGGTCGCTTTTTACTCCAGCTATTAAGGTAATTGTACCACTAGGGACCGTCTATTTGGTGCTCTGTCTTCCTCTTCTTCAGTAACATACTGTTAGAGATGTGACACATTTTCATGTCCACTTTGACAGGTCGATTTCCTTGTGGTTTTCCTCCTAAAACGAACAAACTGGTTTCTTTTTTTGTAAACAATAGTTTGTATTGACTGTAAGAAGTGTTACATGAATGACAGTGTACAACTTTAAACAGATGTTGTACACACACACACACACTTCTTTCAAAAGCATTTATCTATATTTTATTGCACAAAATGTATCCGCTATCATTTCCTATGATCAACAATAACGTTTGAACATCAGATCGTCAGTTACTAACCTCAATTCCGACTTCAACTTTGACTCATCTTCCCTGGGCTCTTTGTGCACCTCAAACCAAATCTTCTGGCTACCGAAGAAGAAACGCAGGCAAAAAAATAGGCAGGAGAGCAGGGGTCCTGGTGAGACTAAGGCAAAGGGAAAACCGGCCACCACTTCCCTCCATTCTATTGGCCAGTGTACAGACACTTGATAATAAGATGGATGACCTCCGATCGTGGATTTGCTATCAACGGGACTCACGTTACTGCAATATTCTCTGTTTTCTGAAATCTTGCCTTCCGGACAAGATACCCTCATAGCTATCCAACTCGATGGATTCTCCATTTACCGAGCGGACAGGACATCGGATTCAGGGAAATCCAGAGGGGGAGGAGTATGTTTCTTCATCAACAGCAAATGGTGTGCAGACTCTAGCGTAGTGGAAGTCTCAACCTATTGTTTACCCATCTTGGAATACCTGATGGTCAAATGCTGACCCTTCGACCTCCCGAGAGATTTTATCTGTTATTGTGACTGCTGTATATATTCCACCTCAGGACAACAACAACAAGCTGGCACTTGACAAACTGTACAAGGCTATAAATAAGCAGGAAACCATGCACCAGGAGGCTGATTTTCTTGTTGCCGGTGATTTTAATTCCACATCACCAAGACACGCAGTGCTGTAGTGCCATTTTTTTGGTGATGGAGCTCCATAATTTCTCAAAGTTTGTAGCCTACTGACAGATCTAACGTATTGAATATCATTGTACAATAGGCCTATGCATAAAATGCATAATCCAATTGCAACATCTGCCTATGGCCACACGTATTGTCTCAAGAAAATGTTATATTTTGAATAGGCCGTCATCACTGTCAATCGTGAATGATAATTCTTCCAGTTTTACCGGTGAAATGTCCAAACTGCATGCCAATCATTTGATCTCAATCAGTTTCATAGGAATATGCATTTAGATCTTCTTGAATGCGAATTAAAGCAGATGGTGTTAACAAACTAATAGCCTTTCTTGTAGGCTTATTTTGTTTCAATCAAACATATATCCTGCCTTGTGGCGTGCGCTGAGTTTTAGCCGCATGAGATTTTTTTTTGGACCATTCAGCTTCAGATAAGAAATTACTGAGGAGGTGTTTTTGGTGTAACATTATTGGCCTACTATGCTAGAGTATAGGCTATTATATTCGGTTCTGTTATGTAAAATATTAATGACTCATTATGTGATCTTGCAAGACAGACATTGATTCAGCTCTGATCTAACTTTACTAAACATGCACCATTGTGAGAAGTGATAATCTATTATTTGTAGTAATAATAATAATAATAAGTGATAAATAGGATTATTAGGCGTAGGCAACAGATTTGATTATTTGATTTGATTTGAGTGCCCTTCGAATCGTGGTGCAGAAAGGACAGCACTGTAACCAAGTGGTCACATATACTTATAGGTTCCACTGCTCAAGAGAAGGTCAATGGAGTTTTATCAAGGCAGACACGTGGTGAATTTGGATCCTAGATCTCATTGGTGTGAGGATAAGGTTCATGCGGTTGATCAGTTTGTCTGCATACACAATAGAGGTGAGGTGGTACGATTCTGTAAGATAAGCAGTCGGACAGTAGGGTTCAAGTGCGTCGTACATGAGCCCCAAGTCCATAACAAACTGTTTTGAGGACAGCTGTTTTAGCAACCCCTTGTAGAGTTTTCTGTCTGTGGCTGTTCTTGTTGGGTCGGATTTGGCCCGCTGGTCAAGCCTCCGACAGATGGGCCTCTGCAAACACGCCTAGCAGTGGAGGCTCCTCAGAGGAGGAAGGGGAGGACCATCCTCCTCCAGTGAATTTTAAGTT
Source organism: Coregonus clupeaformis (assembly GCF_020615455.1). Classification (NCBI taxonomy): domain Eukaryota; kingdom Metazoa; phylum Chordata; class Actinopteri; order Salmoniformes; family Salmonidae; genus Coregonus; species Coregonus clupeaformis. Next base: position 34,298,859 of record NC_059200.1, read on the forward strand.
AGATAAAACTATACAAAATATTATCACATGTAACCAAATAATTGATTAAAACACACTATTTTGCAATGAAGGTCTACAGTAGCCTCAACAGCACTCTGTAGGGTATCACCATGGTGTAGCCGGAGGACAGCTATCTTCCGTCATCCTCGAAGTACATTGACTTCAATAGAATACCTAGGATGCTTATGGTTCTCACCCCCTTCCATAGACGTACACAGTAGTTATGACAACTTCCGGAGGATGTCCTCCAACCTATCAGAGCTCTTGCAGCATGAACTGATATGTTGTCCACCCAATCAAAGGATCAGAGAATGAATCTAGTACTGAAAACATAAGCTAAAGCTAGCTAGCACTGCAGTGCATAAAATGTGGTGAGTAGACTCAGAGAGATAAAGACAATAGTTGAACAGTTTTGAACAAATTCATTTCTTTCCAAATGAAGAAGAAGCAAGAGAGAGATAGAGAGAAAGTGTCATTTTTTTTTCACTTTCAGTTTCACTGACTTAGCAAGCAAATGCAGCTAGCTAGTTTAGCCTACTCAAGCACCTTGCTCAAACAGAGGGATGCTATGTTAGCTAGCTGGCTATAACTATGACTATCCATCACAACACTGGAACTCTTCCAAGTCAAGGTATGCTTTTTGTTTTACTAATTTATTGCCACCGGGCCCCGCCGGTGTAAGTGCTAAACTGCTTACTGACTGTACACTGTAACATTACTGCATGATTGTAGTGGGTTTACTAACGCGTTTTTTCTATTAGCTATGTTGACTATGACGTTACTTTAGCTAATATGGTGACAACGATGTAGGCTGTGTGTTGCGGTTATGATATGGTTTGGCTTGGAACATTATTTTTCGCCTCGTCACATACAGCTGATGTGTTGTGCATTGTAGTCCACAAGCGAAGGGAAAAGGTGAGAGGAGGAGAGTGCATAGATGCGAGAAGGAATACAACGTAGCTGCTATGAAAGTGAACTATGTTTGCGGGTGTATTAATTGTGCCGATTCTGTTGAAAAACGTTTCTTAAACGGAAGCAAACTGAAAAAAACGAATGAATGATTACACCCTATATCAGCTAGATGCAGGCAAGAGTGTGCAAGGCGGTATTGAATGTGTCACTGTCTCCATGTGTCACTGTCTGTCACCTCAACATTTTCTCTCGACCTGTGTGCATCTACGTTGTAAACTTTCATTCATAGGCTAGGTTGTAGCAACCTCATGATGGGTCTAGGGAAAATTCAAGTATCATGTAGCAGCCTAAACCTATCACTGTTACATTGAACTGGGTGAATGGAATATGAATGACAGTCATCCAATATGCTGTAATAAAAATAAGGCCATGCTCATGAAAAAAATAATCCTCCTCCCTCATCTTAAATGGAACTGACCACCACTGACGCCTATAGTTATTCATCATTCGTGCTGCCGCCAGAGAGAGCGAAGACAGGGAAGAAACCATATTTTATCTACCTATAGGCTGCTATAGCGTACAGTAAGGGAAAAAAAGTATTTGATCCCCTGCTGATTTTGTATGTTTGCCCACTGACAAAGAAATTATCAGTCTATAATTTTAATGGTAGGTTTATTTGAACAGTGAGAGACAGAATAACAACAAAATATGTTATAAATAGATTTGCATTTTAATGAGGGAAATAAGTATTTGACCCCTCTGCAAAACATGAGTTAGTACTTGGTGGCAAAAACCATTGTTGGCAATCACAGAGGTCAGACGTTTCTTGTAGTTGGCCACCAGGTTTGCACACATCTCAGGAGGGATTTTGTCCCATTCCTCTTTGCAGATCTTCTCCAAGTCATTAAGGTTTCAAGGCTGACGTTTGGCAACTCGAACCTTCAGCTCCCTCCACAGATTTTCTATGGCATTAAGGTCTGGAGACTGGCTAGGCCACTCCAGGACCTTAATGTGCGTCTTCTTGAGCCACTCCTTTGTTGCCTTGGCCGTGTGTTTTGGGTCATTGTCATGCTGGAATACCCATCCACGACCCATTTTCAATGCCCTGGCTGAGGGAAGGAGGTTCTCACCCAATATTTGACGGTACATGGCCCCGTTCATCAACCCTTTGATGCGGTGAAGTTGTCCTGTCCCCTTAGCAGAAAAACACCCCCAAAGCATAATGTTTCGACCTCCATGTTTGACGGTGGGGATGGGGTTCTTGGAGTCATAGGCAGCATTCCTCCTCCTCCAAACACGGCGAGTTGAGTTGATGCCAAAGAGCTCGATTTTGGTCTCATCTGACCACAACACTTTCACCCAGTTCTCCTCTGAATGATTCAGATGTTCATTGGCAAACTTCAGACGGGCCTGTATATGTGCTTTCTTGAGCAGGGGGACCTTGCGGGCGCTGCAGGATTTCAGTCCTTCATGGTATAGTGTGTTACCAATTGTTTTCTTGGTGACTATGGTCCCAGCTGCCTTGAGATCATTGACAAGATCCTCCCGTGTAGTTCTGGGCTGATTCCTCACCGTTCTCATGATCATTGCAACTCCACGAGGTGAGATCTTGCATGGAGCCCCAGGCCGAGGGAGATTGACAGTTATTTTGTGTTTCTTCCATTTGCTAATAATCGCACCAACTGTTGTCACCTTCTGTTTGGCCACGCAGTCGTGGGAGAACAGGGAGTACAGGAGGGGACTAAGCACGCACCCCTGAGGGGCCCCAGTGTTAAGGATCAGCGTGGCAGATGTGTTGTTGCCTACCCTTACCACCTGGGGGCAGCCCATCAGGAAGTCCAGGATCCAGTTGCAGAGGGAGGTGTTTAGTCCAAGGGTCCTTAGCTTAGTGATGAGCTTTGTGGGCACTAGGGTGTTGAACGCTGAGCTGTAGTCAATGAACAGCATTCTCAAATAGGTGTTCCTTTTGTCCAGGTGGGAGAGGGCAGTGTGGAGTGCGATTGAGATTACATCATCTGTGGATCTGTTGGGGCAGTATGTGAATTGGAGTGGGTCTAGGGTTTCCGGGATGATGGTGTTGATGTGAGCCATGACCAGCCTTTCAAAGCACTTCATGGCTACCGACGTGAGTGCTACAGGGCGGTAATCATTTAGGCAGGTTACCTTCGCTTCCTTGGGCACAGGGACTATGGTGGTCTGCTTGAAACATGTAGGTATTACATACTCGGTCAGGGAGAGGTTAAAAATGTCAGTGAAGACACTTGCCAGTTGGTCCGCGCATGCTTTGAGTACACGTCCTGGTAATCCGTCTGGCCCCGCGGCTTTGTGAATGTTGACCAGTTTAATGGTCTTGCTCACATCGGCTAAAGAGAGCGTGATCACACAGTCGTCCAGAACAGCTGGTGCTCTCATGCATACTTCAGTGTTGCTTGACTCGAAGTGAGCATAAATTGGCATTTAGCTCGTCTGGTAGGCTCGCGTCACTGGGCAGCGTGCGGCTGGGTTTCCCTTTGAAGTCCGTAATCGTTTGCAAGCCCTGCCACATCCAACGAGCGTCTGAACCGGTGTAGTAGGATTCAATCTTAGTCCTGTATTGACGCTTTGCCTGTTTGATGGTTCATCTGAGGGCATAGCGGGATTTCTTATAAGCATCCAGATTAGTGTCCCGCTCCTTGAAAGCAGCAGCTCCAGCCTTTAGCTTGGTGCGGATGTTGCCTGTAATCCATGGCTTCTGGTTGGGATATGTATGGGACTGTGGATACGACATCGTCAATGCACTTATTGATGAAGCCGGTGACCTACAGTTAACACCTTAGCCAAATACATTTAAACTCAGTTTTTCACAATTCCTGACATTTAATCCTAGTAAAAATTCCCTGTCTTAGGTCAGTTAGGATCGCCACTTTATTTAAAAAATTTGAAATGTCCAAATAATAATAGAGAGAAATGATTTATTTCAGCTTTTATTTATTTCATCACATTCCCATTGGGTCAGAAGTTTACATACACTCAATTAGTATTTGGTAGCATTGCCTTTAAATTGTTTAACTTGGGTCAAACGTTTCGGGTAGCCTTCCACAAGCTTCCCACGGCCAAGGCAACAAAGGAGTGGCTCAAGAAGAAGCACATTAAGGTCCTGGAGTGGCCTAGCCAGTCTCCAGACCTTAATCCCATAGAAAATCTGTGGAGGGAGCTGAAGGTTCGAGTTGCCAAACGTCAGCCTCGAAACCTTAATGACTTGGAGAAGATCTGCAAAGAGGAGTGGAACAAATCCCTCCTGAGATGTGTGCAAACCTGGTGGCCAACTACAAGAAACGTCTGACCTCTGTGATTGCCAACAAGGGTTTTGCCACCAAGTACTAAGTAATGTTTTGCAGAGGGGTCAAATACTTATTTCCCTCATTAAAATGCAAAAACTTTTTATAACATTTTTGACATGCGTTTTTCTAGATTTTTTTGTTGTTATTCTGTCTCTCACTGTTCAAATAAACATACCATTAAAATTATAGACCGATCATGTCTTTGTCAGTGGGCAAAAGTACAAAATCAGCAGGGGATCAAATACATTTTTTCCCTCACTGTAGATATTTTTGTACCTGTTTCCTCCAGCATCTTCACAAGGTCCTTTGCTGTTGTTCTGGGATTGATTTGCACTTTTCGCACCAAAGTACGTTCATCTCTAGGAGACATAACGCGTCTCCTTCCTGAGCGGTATGACGGCTGCGTGGTCCCATGGTGTTAATACTTTCGTACTATTGTTTGTACAGATGAACGTGGTACCTTCAGGTGTTTGGAAATTGCTCCCAAGGATGAACCAGACTTGTGGAGGTCTACAAATTTTTTTCGAAGGTCTTGGCTGATTTCTTTTGATTTTCCCATGATGTCAAGCAAAGAGGCGCTGATTTTGAAGGTAGGCCTTGAAATACATCCACAGGTACACCTCCAATTGACTCAAATGATGTCAATTAGCCTATCAGAAGCTTCTAAAGCCATGACATCATTTTCTGGAATTTTCCAAGCTGTTTAAAGGCACAGTCAACTTAGTGTATGTAAACTTCTGACCCACTGGAATTGTGATACAGTGAATTATAAGTGAAATAATCTGTCCGTAAACAATTGTTGGAAAAATTACTTGTGTCATGCACAAAGTAGATGTCCTAACCGACTTGCCAAAACTATAGTTTGTTAACAAGAAATTTGTGGAGTGGTTGAAAAACAAGTTTTAATGACTCCAACCTAAGTGTATGTAAACTTCCGACTTCAACTGTAGGTGGTATACTCCTCAATGCCATTGGATGAATCCCGGAACATATTCCAGTCTGTGCTAGCAAAACAGTCCTGTAGCGTAGCATCCGCGTCATCTGACCACTTCCGTATTGAGCGAGTCACTGGTACTTCCTGCTTTAGTTTTTGCTTTTAAGCAGGAATCAGGAGGATAGAATTATGGTCAGATTTTCCAAATGGAGGGCGAGGGAGAGCTTTGTATGCGTCTATGTGTGTGGAGTAAAGGTGGTCCAGAGTTTTTTTTTCCCTCTGGTTGCACATGTGACATGCTGGTAGAAATTAAGTCAAACTGATATAAATTTGCCTGCGTTAAAGTCCCCGGCCACTAGGAGCGCCACTTCTGGATGAGCATTTTCTTGTTTGCTTATGGCCTTATACAGCTCGTTGAGTGCGGTCTTAGTGCCAGCATCGGTTTGTGGTGGTAAATAGACGGCTACGAATAATATAGATGAAAACTCTCTTGGTAGATAGTGTGGTCTACAGCTTATCATGAGGGACTTCAGGCGACCAATACCTCGAGACTTCTTTAACATTAGACATCACGCACCAGCTATTATTGATAAATAGACACACACACCCGCCCCTTGTCTTACCAGGCATAGCTTCTCTGTCCTGCAGATGCCTTTTATGCACGCTTCGACAAAAACGACACAGAGCCGTGCATGAGGGCCCTCGCTGATTCGGGTGATCTCTCTGGGTGATCTCTCTTTCTGAGGCTGATGTAAGGTTTTTAAATGGGTAAATACTCGTAAGGCCGCAGGGCCAGACGTTATTCCAGGGCGTGTCCTCAGGGCTTGTGCAGACCAGCTGGCAGGGGTCTTCACTGACATTTTCAACCTCTCCTTGGCCCAGTCTGTAATCCCCACATTTCAAACTGACTACCATCATTCCTGTTCTTAAAAACTCTAAGGCATCCTGCCATCCTAGCACTCGCATCTGTAATAATGAAGTGCTTTGAAAGGCTGGTCATGGCTAGGGTTGCAAAATTACGTGAACTTTCAATAAATTCCCTGGTTTTCCTGACATCCTGTTTGGAGGATTCTGGATTTCCTGCTTATTCCCTGCTGATTCTAGGATTTAGGGAAAACCAGGGAATTTTATTAAAAGTTCCTTGATTTTGCAACCCTAGTCATGGCACACATCAACTCTATCCTTTTTACCAATAGGTGCCCTTCTTTGCGAACCATTAGAAAACCTCTCTGGTCTTTGTGGTTGAATCTTCGCTTGAAATTCACTGCTCGACTGAAGGACCTTATAGATAATTGTATGTGTGGGGTACAGAGATTGGGTAGTCATTTAAAAATCATGTTAAACCTTTTATTGCATACAGAGTAAGTCCATGCAACTGATTACGTGACTTGTTAAGCACATTTTTACTCCTGAACTGATTTAGGCTCGCCATAACAAAAGGTTTGAATACTTATTGAATCAAGACATTTCAGCTTATAATTTCTTATTAATTTATGGACATTTCCAATTTGACATTATGGAGAATTGTGTGTAGATCATTGACAAAATCTCAATTTAATCAATTTTAAATTCAGGCTGTCACACAACAAAATGTGCAAAAAGTTAAGTTAAGGGATGTGAATACTTTCCACGTATCACACAGACACTCTTGCACACACACACCCACATACTTACACACACACACTCACCACCATGCACACACACACACACACATATACACACACCACTTATGCTGCTGCCATACTGTTTACTGTTATTATTATATTTATCCTGCTACCAGTCACTTTCTCCTAATCCCTGCCTACATGTACATATCTACCTCAAATACTCCAGTATGACCGCTGACACGGGGCAGTACCTCGCTAGCTGCTTTGCCTTTGTCTTATGCATGGCTGCAATCTGAAGGCCACATACTGTCAGCTGCCCCCCCATGTGTGTGACTCTGTGTGACTCTGTGTCTTAGGAGGCATGGTATGAGTTCCGGGTCATGGCGGTCATGGAGGAGCTGGTCAGCGAACCCAGTAACACAGTAGGAGTATCCAGTACAGGTGAGTGAACAACACACCTCCGCATACACATACAAGTCTATGGACACCCCTTCATCACACAGAACATGTGTCTAGAATAAGAGAGACAGAGGCATGGGGCAGGTTGCAGACTACATTTTTGATATGGCAGACTTGTAAAACTACTTAAATATAAATGAGTATTGCCCAATGCAGGCATACTTCTAGTCTGGTCCCGGAACAGTTTATACTGTCTTGCCAACCCCTATGTGTCAAACATGACAATGACCTTAGGAGTTTGCAAGACAGCACAAACACATCTGGGACCAGAGATTGGGACTGTGAGCAACCGTGAAGGCATCACCAGAGCTGCAAAAAATTCACGAGAACTTACTTCCTAACATTGGAAATACTTTACTGCCCCCTCCTGATGAAATAGTACAAATGCACTACAGCATCAGATTTTTAAAACAGTATTTGGACATTCATGCTGAATGATGTTATTTCAAATACAGTGTTATAGTACAAACAGGTACAATTCTCCCCAAGATCAAATGAAGAGGGTGGGAACATATCCACTATCCAGTCCTCTCGACAGTCTGTGTTCATGAAAGGAAAGTAGACTGACTGGTTGCATCACCGCCTGGTATAGCAACTGCTTGGCCTCCGACCGCAAGGCACTACAGAGGGTAGTGCGTACGGCCCAGTACATCACTGGGGCCAAGCTTCCTGCCATCCAGGACCTCTATACCAGGCGGTGTCAGAGGAAGGCCCTCAAAATTGTCAAAGACTCCAGCCACCCTAGTCATAGACTGTTCTCTCTGCTATCGCACGGCAAGCGGTACCGGAGTGCCAAGTCTAGGTCCAAAAGACTTCTCAACAGCTTCTACCCCCAAGCCATAAGACTCCTGAACAGCTAATCATGGCTACCCAGACTATTTGCACTGCCCCCCCACCCCATCCTTTTACGCTGCTGCTACTCTGTTAATTATTTATGCATAGTCACTTTAACTCTACCCACATGTACATATTACTTCAACTACCTCAACTAGCCGGTGCCCCCGCACATTGACTCTGCACCGGTACCCCCCTGTATATATAGCCTCCCTACTGTTATTTTATTTTACTTCTGCTCTTTTTTTCTCAACACTTTTTTGTTGTTGTTTTATTTTTACTTTTTTGTTAAAAATAAATGCACTGTTGGTTAAGGGCTGTAAGTAAGCATTTCACTGTAATGTCTGCACCTGTTGTATTCGGCGCATGTGGCCAATAAAATTTGATTTGATTTGATTTGAGATGAAGAAAGGAGATGAGGAAAGGAGATGAGGAAAGGAATTGACTCATGAGTTTTGGAATGCATTCCCTTGACTGAGTCAGGTCCTATGGGGAGGTGCATCAATCCAGCAAAGTTTCCTAATCCATTTCCATTAAGTGTGTTTGGGCGTATCCATCGCTATAGGGCCATAAATGATGAGTCACAGAATCAGGTGAATTGGATGGCCAGTTGGTGTGGTGATTGGCAGGGGCCTGCCAGGGACACACACATACGCGAACACCGAACACACACACACACACACAGTTAGTGTGGTGACTGGCAGTAGCCTGCCAGAGACGACCTGCCCTGCAGATGTCAGGCCCTCCCTTTCGTAATCAGCTACTTTCTCCTTAAAGTCCAAGCCTAGTTCAAAGGCTATGTATAGTTACTTGAGTAATTTGCACATAATGTAATACACCTTTTTTTGCTCACAATATTGCAGGTTTAAAGACTGGAAATATTTATTTTCTAATATACCAATATCCTTAGTTTACTGTACCAATATACAGCTAATATACCAATATACTTATTATTGTGGGTGGATGTTGGTCACAATATTGTTTTGAGTCAAACACCTCTGTCCAAGCCTACAGTCTCCTGGCAGACAAGTCATGTAATGTCTCCCTCTCTCTCTCACTCGCCCCCCTCCTCTGCCTCAGACTTCTTCCCGCCCCCGGAGATGGTAGATGAGGGGGGACTGACGCGGCCAGTGGTGGCGGGCATCGTGGCCACCGTCTGTTTTCTGGTGGCCGCTGTCCTCTTCAGCACACTGGCAGCCTGCTTCGTCAACAAACAGCGCCGACGCAAGCTCAAGAGGAGGAGAGGTGAGTCACATACAGTAATGACACACACAAGGATTCACAGATAGACACACATGCATGATTTGACAGCTGAAACAGTAAGGTAGCGCTCTATCGACATTGAATTGACATTGATGGCATTGATACTTTAATTATGTATTATTTTGTGTCCCCCCCCACCTCTTTTTCAGACCCCCCTCTCTCGATAACACACTGCAGAAAAAGCATGGAAACTCCGTAAGTAACCCAAGCCAACAACACTTTTATTTTATTTTCCTCCTTCGCTGCAAATTATGCAAATCAAGGCCAGGGTGCACTGCATCACAACTCAAGGCTTGTGACAGACACACCCATCAAATAGAGAAAGCCTATTGCAGGACCACCAATTACTGGCCAGCGATTGGCCAGATATTGATGGACAGGGGGCTATCACTGTTTAGCTAGCTATTACCCATAGTTCATCTCAGCAAAGCCCATACTTGGTATTTAACGGTCAAATTTTGAACCAACACATTCTCAATTCTAATCGGAGATATTTGTTGTGTACATTAAAATATCAATATGATATTGAAAAAAACTACAAAATGGACCAAATTAAAATTATCTTGTCAATAATTCCTAACAAAATGTGGCAGACCCTGGAGAAAACATATTCGGCTACCTGTTTTCTATAATGTAATTTTAATAGACTAGTAGAGCTGAGCTTGTACACAAGCGTGTGTATGTCACGGCCCAGAAAGTTAAATCCATCGTTATTGACCTTGTTTTCCTAATTACAGTTGTTTTCCTAATTACAGTCGGATTGAACGATCAATAGCACTGGGTCACTGAAAGGTTGTCACGACTGTGTTCACAAACATTGACTACCAAGTCTTTGTGTGTGTCCGAAATGGCACCCTATTCATTTTACATTTAAATTTTTTGTCATTTAGCAGACGCTCTTATCCAGAGCGACTTACATGAGCAATTAGGGTTAAGTGCCTTGCTCAAGGGCACATCGACAGATTTTCCACCTAGTCGGCTCGGGGATTAGAACCAGCGACCTTTCGGTTACTGGCACAACGCTCTTAACCACTAAGCTACCTGCCGCCCTATTCCCTATATAGTGCATTACTTTTGACCAGAGCCATATGGGACTCTGGTCAAAAGTAGTGCACTATAAAGGGAACGGGGTGCCATTTGAGACACAGCCCAAGTCTTTTGGTATCAAAACAAAACAACCCTACATAGAGACATCAATAAAAAATCCCTCACATGAAATGCAGAACATTTGATCATTATTTGAGGGCGGTGCTTCAGATATCTGACAGAATATTGGATTGGAGAAATGGTTCTCGCTCAGTTCTTTCAAAGGGTCTCATTTGGCTCATGTGGCCTCATTAAAATAGCATCTTCATTGCCACATAGATTCTCTCTCTTTCTCACGCATTCCTTCTGTGGGCTTTGAGGACTGAACAAGCATACGCCATATAGCTCCATTCTATAGAAGTAGAATCTATATCTCTGTTTGCTCCACTCCACACATGTTTTGTTGATCTCCTGGTGTGATGGTACAAACATTGCAACACAACGGACAACCACATTTTAGGAGAAGAGAATATGTTATGTCTGTAAATTATGTTGTTTTGAGTGTCATTTGAGAGGTAAAAACAAAAACAAAGGTAGGTATCCGATTTGTCACCGTAGCCTGTTATTTTTCCAAAAGCTGCCACTTGATTCTGATGCCTGTCTTTAGCCGTTTTCTTGGGGCTCCGTTTGACCTTTTTCACACTAAAGTGCCAACCAGAACAGTACTGTCCTGGCTTGGATGTTTTTTTTCCTCATTGTCCTATCCAGCACAGTTCCAGCAACTATGGTGGGTGTGTAACCAGGCAAGCCCAGTACATCATGGCTCGGCTTGGCATGGATCGGCTCAGTAGTAGTGTGAAAAGGGCAATAGGGTATAAAGCCCAACGTTTTAGGAACAGCAAACCAGTTTAATGCTATTTTGTATAATCTACCCTAGATGATGTGCAATGATAAATCAGACCACTAGGGGACACACAAGCGCTAACATGGTATAGCTAACCCATATCTGAAGTCCATGGATAAAATATGACCTCAGGTGAAGCTATAATCAGAGACCAGCTTCAGATACTGAAAGGGGTTAAATCCCTCTCTCGCTCTCTCTGTGTGTTAGAATTGGTGTAGGGTGAAATTGCCCGTAGACACTGAACTTGGGTCAGTTTTGCATTTACCCCACCAATGGTTAAAGTTAGGATTGGGGAAGTGGAAATTGATGCTAGATCTGTACCTACAGGAAACTTCACCCCGGAAGTTAAGTATTCAGCCCGGACTATGTTCTGTTCTGTCCCCTATCTCCTCTATGTTCACTGTGTCGATGACTATAGGTTAGCAGAGGTTCTGGCTGAAAAGCTGCGGTTGAAAAGTGGCTCACTGGCAAAGTATGGCTGGTACATGTGAGTTTCCATGGCAACGTGCCCCCGGGGGAGGGTCTTCATATTTTTTTGCCTGATGTTCGGCACCAGTGGCGAAACGCGCCGCATCATGTGTACAGGTGTACATTTACCGTATGGTGAATGTTGCGGTTACACATGGAGCTAACCCCTCCTCCTCTCTCCCTTTCCCATGATGCAGTATTAAAGGCACAACTACGGCAAGGATGATTTCGAGCTGTCGTGTGTTGATTTGTCTTCTCAGATGACAAAAATATCCGGAGGAGAATCCCCTCTTTTTCATTATTCCTCTTTTCTACCCTGACAACAATGTTGTTCTTTGATCTTTGTCGAGAATACTTTTTTGCCGCTGGCAGGAACTTGAGCTGTAAACAAATCCAATTGAAGTTTACCATGGTAAAAAACATGCATGCTGTGAATGATGTTCCCTAGCTGGCTATTTTCATTTGGACCCAGGGGCCTACCTCATGCTTCTTCACACCATCCCGGGCCCCTGGCTTTACTACCCATGCTTCTGTGGCAGGCACTAACTTTACTCTGCTCAGCAGTTTACCATGGTACACTAAAACAGTTTACTTATCAATGTTATCTTGGAGAGTTTTCAACTTTTCCCCACACTCTGAAATCACACTTCAAAAGAACAACAGACCAAACTGCTGACTGAGCCTAATTCATTTTTTGTCTGTTTTCTTCCCCTAGTTCTAATAACTGCGACCTTTGATTACTTTTTGATATGGCTTTTAATGGTTTACACACCGTGCCAAGCAGCAGCACTCTCTTGCATTGTATGATCCTATCAGTTTTGCCATATGCAGTACTCATCATCAACAACATTGCATACTTTCCAACCACTTGGAGTTTGCATTGACTGACTATGGTTATGCACTTGAACGTTATCCTCCAAATCTCTCTTATCACCGTTGTCCATATTATAAGGCTTGAACATAGTCACAGCAAATGGAGAACAGAAGTACAAAAACATAAATGCTTAATTTATTGTTATCAATGTGGTATTTTTATCCAATACCACATTTTGCTTAGAGGTCAAGCTGTCATTATTGGTTTCTGTAAATGTTGACCCAAGCCAATTGCATTCCAGCTCACTATATATCACGTTAGAGTAATAGAACATACTTCAATGAAAGAACCTCCCAAAAGTGTTGCGCTAAAAGTAATGTATTAACCTCTTCTGACACTAAGAATACTAAGAGCACAGGTGCTAAGACATGCAACTAAGACATTGCTGAAATGTTTTTGGTACCACTTTTTCGTATGTGTCTGTTCTACAGTTAAATCAATTACTAAACTAACTCCTACTACTAACTACTAAATTGTGCCAACAGTTACATGTACACACCATGCTGATTTTAACGTAACAGCTCTGTTCTTTTCATTTGCTCTCAATCAGTTAAATATACTATTTTGCTTATTCTCTATCCCACCAATATGAACAATTAACTGCCAATAGGTTTAGGGTTGAAAGTAAAAAATAGTGTTTGGAAATGTATCCCAAAAGTCATAGGAACAAAGGTGTGCATGGTGCTGCTACCAAAGGCAGACAGAGGGTAGGGATAGCCCTGTTCCCTCTGAAATGCATGACTTCCACAGTACTCAGTATTTCTTCCTATCATGTGTGGGTTTCTAATTGTACGCTGTATGACTGTGCCTAATAAATGGAGAAGTTATCAGACGTGCACCGGCCAAATCTCTTCTTGTGTCTCTCGCTCCTTCCCTGTCTTCTCGTTTCCCCTCTGTTTGTTTCTAGCTCTTGCTCTATATTTCTCTCCTCTCCCTTCTCTGTCTTGCTTACACCCTTTTGCTTTCTACTTCTGTTTCTCTGACTCAGCTTCTCTCCATCTTTCTCCTTCCTTTTCCTTTTCTTAGTCTCTTTCTCCTACCCCTGTTTCTCTGACTCTCTCTTTCTCCCCCTTTCTCTGTCTTTGTATATCTCTCCATCTTTCTCTCCCTACCCAGCCTTTTATTTTGGACTCTCTCACACCCTCTGTCACTCCCTGTTTCTCTTTATTTCTTTCCCTCCTCTTTCTTCTCTCTCTCTTTCTGTGTTTGGACATGTGGAAGCTCTGGAGCCTCATTGACAGCATTCCTCCTCCTCCCTCTTCTCCCCTCTTTCTCTTCCTTCTCTCCCGTCTCTGTTGTGTTTCCCACCGCAGGACTCCTCTTAGCCCCTTGCCCGGCATAGAGCCCTACTGCGAGGGGCAAGACGCCAGCAGCTACCAGCCCCCGCCCTCCAGCCCTCAGTGAGTGTGGCTACCTGCACCTTGTTCAGCCCGCCCCTCAGTCAGTGTGCTGCTGGCTGGCTTGGCCGCATGCTTCATGTGCTGGGCACGGTCACACAGCGGTTCGAGCAATCGGGGCCCTAAGCACCCTCGCGGTCCACTCACGGGAGATGCAAAATGATTGAAAAGTTACAGCTGTAAAAAGATACGCACTAAGCAACCTACCTGGGGTCATACTGTTTTATAGTCCCCGGAGATGTCATAGTCTTAGATGTCCAGCTGGGGGTGACGTGCGTACAGCATTGTCGGGTACAAAGTGCCCTTCTTTGAGAAACCTGTTTAGCTGAAATTAAATGCATTCAAATTGGGATGAAAGCCCTAGATCCCGATATATCTGAATTCTTCCCGAAATGGACCAAATAGCAATTTAAACTAGTATGGTTAATGGTGTCCCCTGAGGTGTGCACAAACGTAGTGTGATAGCAGTGCGGACTGACAAGGATTTTCAGATTCGCGATCTGACTGCTCCAAACTCTAATTGACATATAAGTCACTGTATGTGGTGTACCTACAGTCAATATAAATAGTTAAGTAATAAAAGTGCCTTATTCAACATTGCACAGGAGGCAATGTATTCCGTTTTCCACAGATGGTCAAAATTGCCCCCCATGCTGACCACCATGCTGGACATGTAAGATGAATCCACTCCAGTGTTGAGAATGATCAAAAATCCCATTTTGCCTCAAATTTGAGTCGACAGCCAACCTTGTCCCATTGAGGGTTTCCACTGGGCGTACACACCCAGAATCCTCCTCTCTCTCTTCCCATCTCGTGGGGTTCATTGGCAGCTGCTGCTGCTTCTTCTCACGCACCACCACCTAACTACCCTCCTGTGCCATGCACCGGGAATAGCCCATGCTCTGGCCCGACCTGTTTATAACCTAGCACAGGTGGACCAATGGCATTTTAAGTCTGGGATGTATTTGGAAGTCACGATATGGCAAGGCTATACAAAGGGAACAGGTCTGGTGTACAACAACTGGAAAGCAATTGATTTGGTTTATTGATAACATTGGAGAGACCATTGGAAAATGGAGTCTCTTTTGTTCTCCTGCTTCAAATGAGATCGATATTCAATAGAAGCTGACAGTTATGACAATGTGCTATTACTGCCCCATTATCTGTAACTTTCCAGTCAGAAGTGTTGTCCCTGCATTTGTTTGTACACCGTGGGGTGAGTTTTGGCAAATGTAACTTTCTTTCCATGTCAAAAGTACGGTTTGTAAGTTTGGGCTATCCGGCTCCAAAACCACCCCTAGTAGTCTTTAGTTTTAACACATCATTCAAATAACTCTGTGGCAGTTACATTTGCCAAGACCCACCCAAACAGTTTTCAAACAAATGCAGGGACAGCACTTTTGACTGGGAATGAAAGTTACAGATTGTGGCTTTAAACATAGCAAATACACTACCGGTCAAAAGTTTTAGAACACCTACTCATTCAAGGGTTTTTTCTACATTGTAGAATAATAGTGACGACATCAAAACTATGAAATAACACATATGGAATCATGTAGTAACCAAAAAAGTGTTAAACAAATCAAAATATATTTTATATTTGAGATTCTTCAAATAGCCACCCTTTGCCTCGATGACAGCTTTGCACACTCTTGGCATTCTCTCAACCAGCTTCACCTGGAATGCTTTTCCAACAGTCTTGACGGAGTTCCCACATGTGCTGAGCACTTGTTGGCTGCTTTTCCTTCACTCTGCGGTCCGACTCATCCCAAACCATCTCAATTTGGTTGAGTTCGGGGGATTGTGGAGGCAAGGTCATCTGATGCAGCATTCCATCACTCTCCTTCTTGGTAATATAGCCCTTACACTGCCTGGAGGTGTGTTGGGTCATTGTCCTGTTGAAAAAACAAATGATAGTCCCACTAAGCCCAAACCAGATGGGATGGCGTATCGCTGCAGAATGCTGTGGTAGCCATGCTGGTTAAGTGTGCCTTGAATTCTAAATAAGTCACAGACAGTGTCACCAGCAAAGCACCCCCACACCATAACACCTCCTTCTCCATGCTTTACGGTGGGAAATACACATGCGGAGATCATCCGTTCACCCGCACCGCATCTCACAAAGACACGGCGGTTGGATCCAAAAATCTCAAATTTGGACTCCAGACCAAAGGACACATTTCCACCGGTCTAATGTCCATTGCTCGTGTTTCTTGGCCCAAGCAAGTCTCTTCTTCTTATTGGTGTCCTTTAGTAGTGGTTTCTTTGCAGCAATTCGACCATGAAGGCCTGATTCACACAGTCTCCTCTGAACAGTTGATGTTGAGATGTGTCTGTTACTTGAACTCTGTGAAGCATTTATTTGGGCTGCAATTTCTGAGGCTGGTAACTCTAATGAACTTATCCTCTGCAGCAGAGGTAACTCTGGGTCTTCCATTCCTGTGGCGGTCCTAATGAGAGACAGTTTCACTTGAAGAAACGTTCAAAGTTCTTGAAATGTTCCATATTGACTGACCTTCATGTCTTAAAGTAATGATGGACTGTTGTTTCTCTTTGCTTATTTGCCATGATATGGACTTGTCTTTTACCCCCCCCTTGTCACAACACCACTGATTGGCTCAAACACATTAAGAAGGAAAGAAATTCCACAAATTAACTTTTAAGAAGGCACACCTGTTAATTGAAATGCATTCCAGGTGACTACCTCATGAAGCTGGTTGAGATAATGCCAAGACTGTGCAAAGCTGTCATCAAGGCAAAGGGTGGCTATTTGAAGAATCTCAAATATAAAATATATTTTCATTTGTTTAACACTTTTTTGGTTACTACATGATTCCATATTTGTTATTTCATAGTTTTGATGTCTTCACTATTATTCTACAATGTAGAAAATAGTACAAATAAAGAAAAACCCTTGAATGAGTAGGTGTTCTAAAACTTTTGACCGGTAGTGTATGTTGCCATAAAAATGTCATCATTCAGTACCGGTAACAATTTACTTAAAGCGTTATAATGCACCATAGGACTTGTCATAAGAATGTATGGCCCCGTTATTATCTACTCATAATTACTCATAATCATCCTTCCTAAATAACAGCCATTTTGAGTCACTTTTGAGAAATGTCCTAAATTCCCTACATAGCTAGACATATTATAAGCGTATTATAAGACATAAAGGTTAATTAATGCTTATAACAAGCGTGCATGCTTTCAGTAAAGTGTTACCAAAGTACAGAAATTATTATTTTTACAGCATCCATTTTAGACTTTTGGAAATGTTCATGTGGCTGTCAGCAGTACGTAGTCACACAATACATAGTGGTTATACACTGAGTGTACAAAACATTAAGAACACCTTCCTAATATTGAGTTGCATCCCTCCTTTTGCCCTCAGAACAGCCTCGATTCGTCGGGTCATTGACTCTACAAGGTGTCGAAAGTGTTCCACAGGGATGCTGGCCCATGTTGACTCCAATGCTTCCCACAGTTGTGTCAAGTTGGCTGGATGTCTTTTGGGTGGTGGACCATTCTTGATACACACGGGAAACTGTTGAGCGTGAAAAACCCAGCAACATTGCAGTTCTTGACACAAACCGGTGCACCTGGACCTGGCACCTACTACCATACCCCATTCAAAGACACTTAAATATTTTGTCTTGCCCATTCACCCTCTGAATGGCACACATACCCAATCCATGTCTCAATTGTCTCAAGGCCTAAAAATCCTTCTTTAACCTGTCTCCTCCCCTTCATCTACACTGATTGTAGTGGATTTAACAAGATACATCAATAACAGATCATATCCTTCACCTGGTCAGTCTATGTCATGGAAAGAGCAGGTGTTCATAATGTTTGGTACACTCAGTGTATGTCAGTTCTAACATAAATATTTAATCCCAGGTAATTTCGCTGTGGTCTCACCAGTTTATCTCATCTTCAGACAATCAAGTTTTTTCACTGTTCCTTTGTTGTCATTAATAATAACTATTTTTGAGGCAGAACGGACAACATACTGTCGAAATCTCCCTCAGGTTGGTATGTTACAAAAAGTCTTAGCTGAATGTACCTTGTGTCCTTCCAGATTGTTTGCAGCCAAGCAGCCCCTGAATCTCTTTGTGACGAACCCACCCCTGCACACCTGATTTTCTCCTGGCAGTTACCTTGAAACATCCTTGTAGCAAAGTTGCCCTATTTTCTATTCTTTGCTGTTTTACTCTCAGCTATTCTGTTAGATTTCTTGAAAAGTTGAGTATTTCATGTTAAGTTTAGTAGAGTATGTGTAATAGTAAGCATACAGAGATGGTGCTAAATGGTGCTTGTGGTACTGTATACAAGCTCATGGCACAGTACAGAACATACAGTAACATACTAGAAATATAATGTTTTATTTGTGAGCACCTGTAATTTTACAGCATTGTATTCAAACCAGAGAATCTATATGATCAAGAGAACCCTTATGAGGTTGTTACTTTTACATGCATGTATTGTCCTCATCTGCTTTACTGCTACAATTCATGCTATAACCAGTGTGAATACATCTTTGTCTCATAATAATATGAGCGGTGACAATCTTACCATGAAAAATGGCACATTCATGAAATGCCAAATACTGAATTCAAAAGTGATTTCTATAGAACAAACAAACAAGCTAGCTGTGACAAGTTATATCTAGACTGAACTATATGTACAGTGGGGGAAAAAAGTATTTAGTCAGCCACCAATTGTGCAAGTTCTCCCACTTAAAAAGATGAGAGAGGCCTGTAATTTTCATCATAGGTACACGTCAACTATGACAGACAAATTGAGAAAATAAAATCCAGAAAATCACATTGTAGGATTTTTAATGAATTTATTTGCAAATTATGGTGGAAAATAAGTATTTGGTCACCTACAAACAAGCAAGATTTCTGGCTCTCACAGACCTGTAACTTCTTCTTTAA
Organism: Coregonus clupeaformis; assembly: GCF_020615455.1. Taxonomy (NCBI): domain Eukaryota; kingdom Metazoa; phylum Chordata; class Actinopteri; order Salmoniformes; family Salmonidae; genus Coregonus; species Coregonus clupeaformis. Next base: position 34,317,797 of record NC_059200.1, read on the forward strand.
GAGGCTCCTCTGTCCTCCACTCGTTACCTGTATTAATGGCCCCACCCCGTGCGGTCAAAATGATCACAAGAACGGTGAGCAAAAATCCCAGAACCACACGGGGGGACCTAGTGAATGACCTGCAGAGAGCTGGGACCAAAGTAACAAAGCCTACCATCAGTAACACACTACGCCGCCAGGGACTCAAATCCTGCAGTGCCAGACGTGTCCCCCTGCTTAAGCCAGTACATGTCCAGGCCCGTCTGAAGTTTGCTAGAGTGTATTTGGATGATCCAGAAGAGGATTGGGAGAATGTCATATGGTCAGATGAAACCAAAATATAACTTTTTGGTAAAAACTCAACTCGTCGTGTTTGGAGGACAAAGAATGCTGAGTTGCATCCAAAGAACACCATACCTACTGTGAAGCATGGGGGTGGAAACATCATGCTTTGGGGCTGTTTTTCTGCAAAGGGACCAGGACAACTGATCCGTGTAAAGGAAAGAATGAATGGGGCCATGTATCGTGAGATTTTGAGTGAAAACCTCCTTCCATTAGCAAGGGCATTGAAGATGAAACGTGGCTGTGTCTTTCAGCATGACAATGATCCCTAACACTCCGCCCGGGCAACGAAGGAGTGGCTTCGTAAGAAGCATTTCAAGGTCCTGGAGTGGCCTAGCCAGTCTCCAGATCTCAACCCCATAGAAAATCTTTGGAGGAAGTTGAAAGTCCGTGTTGCCCAGCGACAGCCCCAAAACATCACTGCTCTAGAGGAGATCTGCATGGAGGAATGGGCCAAAATACTAGCAACAGTGTGTGAAAACCTTGTGAAGACTTACAGAAAACGTTTGACCTGTGTCATTGCCAACAAAGGGTATATAACAAAGTATTGAGAAACTTTTGTTATTGACCAAATACTTATTTTCCACCATAATTTGCAAATAAATTCATTAAAAATCCTACAATGTGATTTTTTTTCTCATTTTGTCTGTCATAGTTAACGTGTACCTATGATGAAAATTACAGGCCTCTCTCATCTTTTTAAGTGGGAGAACTTGCACAATTAGTGGCTGACTAAATACTTTTTTTCCCCACTGTATAGACAGCATTGATTCTAATAGCTATTTTCTATGTATTCAACTTGTTGATATAGTTTATATATTATGAACCACATTAGTAGTAGATATTGAATAGTTTGCTGGAAGTGTCTTGAATGTGGGTGTGCACTGTGTCCAGTGGAGGCAGATGTGTTTGCCTATGTCACACACTATACTTGAAGAGCCTGCACCACAGCAGACGGTGCCTTCTGCAGCTTTCCACACGTAGCAGAGAGCGAGAACGTCATTGTTTTTCAATACGGGTCATCGACTGTCAGTTGCCTTGGAAACTCAGCCCCTCCATTGCCACCGCAGCCATTACAAGCACAGCTAAGCCTTAGTGAGAAACTGAAAAGCCTCAGCCTTGCATTGTATTTTGGTATTCAGAATAAAGTATTATCAAAACGTCCTGATTTTGCTCTCTTGTTTTCTGGAAAATGCTTGTTATTCCTAATTTCTTGGTGTAACATAAATACTCTCGACTAAATGGGATTTCACATTTCTTCCAAATGAATAAAACCCATACAACTAATAACATACATGATTTCTACAATGATGACCTTAGAATTTACTGTATTCTAAGTGGATATTCTGAAAAGTTTGCCTTAAATTCAAAGCAAAATTTGAAATTCAGATAACATGTAAATATAGCCACCACAAATAAATATAGTGAGAACGAGGCTCGAGAGTATGTGGTCCAGGGAAGTTTGAGTAATGACAAGACTTTTCCAGAGAAAAGGATGGAAAAAGGGACGGATGCCCACTGCTTAAGATGGTCACCTCCTGAGTTCTAAGGATGGCGGTGTCTGGGCAAGGGGAATGTGTGGGTGGGGTGAGGGCATGTTAGTCATTGCCTCTGGTTGGCTCTATCATAGGTTTATGAAAAGTCAATGGAAATGGCAGGTGATACTGAACACACACATTAAGCATTGTTATTCCAATGAAAGACACTTTATTAATGTGACTGACTTCACATCAATTACACTACCATGACTGAACAAAAAATACTGTTCAATGGAAATATATTACTCAATCACAAACTAACAGGCAGACATGATTCATAATCAGCACAGTCTCCTCATGAGCTGTTCAAGTGATGCAGTTAATGCATAGACAACATAGTCTGTTAACCCTGTACACCAAGGGGACTTTACTCAGTGGATCATCTGACTCCCTACGAAGACCATGCACCTATAACTCAATAGTGTCTGCATATCAAGTCATTTATAATGTTGCGTTGGAGAGCAGTCCAAAACTCTAAAGTTGCTGCTGCACATGGTCCCTCCATATCCATCCTCTTTTCATAACCAAATGATAAACATCCAATCCCTGCTTCGTCAGATCAAATCATTGGTGCATGGTAGCAGTGTCTGAAATCCCCAATTGAACTTCAGGCTCAAACTAAACTTGTAACTGCACATAATCTGACTTTTTAGTTCAGATAAAACATTATGGCAAGATTTATTTTGTTACCTAAAGATCAAACATTCATAGTCCGAGCATGGCTCTTTGAAAAGCCTTTTTTTATGGATGAATGGGTTGTCATCTCTGACTGGAGACTTTATTTCATATATTTGATCGTGATTTTCAGCTAAATTTATGCCTGACAGTAAAAGCATCGACTGAGGTGCTTAGTTTGTGTTTGCCGAGTCAAGTTGAAGGAGGTAGGTGAACAGACATTGACTGGCCTTCTGTCTTTCCATTGTTTCTCAGGTCCTCCTCTGGTAAGGTGAGTCCGGAGAGTATGCATTCCATGGAACCACCATCGGAGTGTTCAGAGGACGGCCATGGCATGAGCATGAAGAAGATCCCTCAGAGTCCTGCGAAGAAGGAAGAACTCTCCCTGTACAAGAAAACCAAGCGAGCAATAACGAGCAAAAAGTACAGTGTCTCTAAGTATGAAGCGGAGGCAACCACGCCCATCGAGCTGATCAGCCGAGGCCCCGACGGACGATTCGTCATGGACCCCAGTGACATGGAGATGATGTCCGTCAAGCCCAGGCGAATCGAGGGCTTCCCCTTCGTCGAAGAGTCGGACCTCTATCCCGAATTTCGCCAGTCGGACGAGGAGAACGATGATCCCGGGCCCATGCCCCCCGTCATGGCAACCCTTCGACCTCACCAGATCTCCCCAATCTCTAGCCAGGAGTCTTACCTGCAGCCACCGGCCTACAGCCCCCGCTTCCAGAGGCCCATGGAAGGTATGACCATCATGGAGAGCAGTCGGCTCCAGGCCACGGGGCAGATTCGAGGCTCCCTGCACCACAGAGCCTTCCCCCATGGCCACGGTCACTTCTACGGCTACCTTAGCAGCCCTGGGGAACCCGAGCCCCCACCCCCTTTCTACATGCCTGACACCAGCCCTCTGAGCTCTGTCATGTCATCCCCCCCTTACCACCCCGAAGGGCCCTTTGGTCACCCCCACATCCCTGAGGAGATGGGGGAAGGAGATATTGAACACTATGGCGTCTCAAGCTTCCCCCTTCCTCTGACGCTCACCTCTTCCTCTCGCTCCCCGGAGATCTGGCACAGACCCGATTTCCCCTTTGCGAGTTTGGAAGGGCCCCACTTCATTTTTCCACCCCATCACCCTTTGCCTCTCCACCGGGAACCCTTCTTTCCTCCTCCCCATGTTCTTCACCCTGGTGCTCTCCAGCCCTCCTCCCTCCAGGTGCCCTCATACCCTGGTGTCCTGCAGCTGGAGGCCCCAAAGAGCCGTCCAGGCAAGTCTCCCAGCACGGTCAAACCTCGGGGCCTTCCATCCAAGCGTTTAGCTATGCAAGAGGCACAGAGTCTAGGGCAGCTAAGACACACAAGCCACGGTATGGGTGTGCCAGTTTTGCCTTACCTCGACCCAGCAACCCACATGGGTGGCCCTAGCACATTCAGTAGCCTGGACACCCGGTGGTTCGAGCCCACCCCCAGGCTCAGCCCCAGGCAGGCTCGTAGGATGGAGCCTAGCATCATGGTCCTCCAACCTTCCCGCCTCTCGCCCCTCACCCAGAGTCCCCTTAGTTCCCACGAGGGCTCCCCAGAGATTGTAGTGCGACCCCGTCCCCGTCCCAGCATCATCCAGCCCTCCATACCTCCAGAGATGTCTGAGATTACCCTGCTTCCCCCCTCTTCAGCCAGCTTCTCCCGGAGGTCCTCTCCCTCTTCCTCTCCCGCCCATGGCCAGGGTAGCAGGAGGTCAAGTCCCAGCTACCGCTCCCACATGGCCTTTGCCACCTCCGCAACAAGCTACCCGTCCCAGTCCCCATCACCCCCAATGGAAAGCAGCAACATGTTTGGGCAGATGCCATCCCAGAGGAGAACTGAGGAGGTCCTTCCATCTGAGCCCTCTCCACCCCAGTTGTCAGCTTCAGGGTAGGTGCACTAGGCCTTCAGGGAGGGATTTACTTATCTGCGCCAGTATACATTTATTTAAATTGTTAGGTTGCTTTGTGTTCTGAACACAGTGACATTGAGGACCCTTTTGGTTCTACTAAATGCACTTGTCAGGACAATTGGGGTTATTAGGGTAAAATTTGGGTTGGACTTTATATCAATGTAAATCTTTTAGAGTAAAATATCGATTGCTTCTTGTTTTTAGACTTGAGATGTGATTTCATCAAGGGATCGAGTTTTTGAGGACAAAATGAGCAGGGACTCTTACATTATTTCTTGCAATGTCATTTTGCTGTATATATTTATTTGATGGGCTTGGGAGTTCTGCCGTTCTCAAATCGATTATCGCTGCTTTTCATGTCAGAAATCAACTTTCAAACATCCATCCTTGGAATCTGTGAAGCACTGTACCAAACTTGTCTTTTGACAAATCACGATTTGCGCATTTTCCTCTAAATTCTGACTTGGTGGAACAACTACTTTGTGACCTGACAAGATAAATGTTTTGCTTCAGACCTTTCAGGGCTATAGTAAGTCTTTGGAGAAAATGCCATTATTATCTAAACCATTTCAAATGCATTGTGCAGTTTGTTCGATATAAGCTCCTAAAAGCCTGGAAGAAGAAGGACATGCTTTACACTGCTTTCACCCAACAGGAGGAATCCCATATGTGCATCCCAATTGACTCTCAGACAAAACAAACACCATTGCTGTGTCTAACTCTTAGGCCTTTTAGGATTCCTTATTTATAATGCAGAGGGTGCTTTTAGGAGAGTCCATCTCAGCAGGCACAGGGGGGCCCATCATCATCCTTAGTAACCTGACTGCATGAACCACCTCTTCCCTGAACCTTTCACCCCAACCCCACCCCTCCATTGCCCCCAGGACACCCCCAGGTCTGACTGCCAGGGGAGGCTTGTTGGGCGAAGTGTGTTGCAGGGATCTGTCCGCTTTCATGTGTTGCAATGTCTCCATCATTATTGATTAGGGGCAGTTGGTCGTTCTTGATGGCTCCTGGAGTCTTACCTGCTTTGTTTTTTATTGATCTCAGCTATCTGGGCAGCGTTGTTGTGACCAGGTCCTCTACACCGCAATAGGTAAGGGTTGGATCCATGTCTGAAAGGGGGGGGGCAGCAGGTGGGGCTTTGAATCACCTCGTCCTTTAAAGGGGAATACGAGTCATTGGGTCTTGCTTTGTTCAGTTTGTTACTCCAGTCAAGTTCATTTCCGTTTTTTATTTTCCTTTTTTTCAAAGTAGCTATGCATTTTGAGTTCTGCAGTCTTCAATAATGTATGCATTCTGACATAAGTATGCATATGTCACCTTTTATGGTAATTGATTTGGAGGTTAGACACGTATCACTGACACAACTTCATGCTTGAGAGATGTATGCTAACAACACTTGTAATTTTTTGATGATGATTGCTTTTATTAACTACCATGACAGCTGACACGTACACAAAAAAAAGCTGAAAGAAAGTCCTTGCACAAGCAAGGCCCAGACAAAATCTTTGTCTATTCTGTTGACTATAGAAGCATTATGATGTACTGTATAATGGTGTTACCTTGGCAGCTTAGCTGCACTTATCCACTTATCCAAAAGGGTTCTACCTGGAACCAAAAGAGTTCTACCTGGAACCAAAAAGGGTTCTTCAAAGGGTTATCCTATGGGGACAGCTAAAGAACCCTTTTAGGTTCTAGATAGCACCTTTTTCCTCTAAGAGTGTAGTAGTTTGGCTCTCGTGTCTGGTCTTGTGGCAATGGGCACTGTTAGGTCCTCTTTAACGTGTACATTCTTAGCATTCCTCTCAAGCAGGAGATATATTATCCTTTCTTACTCAAGGTGCTTTTGTATGATGACACCAATTGAAAATATTTTGGACCTATACTCTTAGGAAATATTTGATGTGATTAGCCGTCTGAACTCCCTTCGCTCCAGTCAATATGAAACAAAGCACGCAAATAACCTAATTACTCTTGTAAGTTTGGACTGCAGAACAGTTCTCACTACCAGGTGAAGCAAGTGGCCTTCCAAAACTGTTGATGCACTTCCTTGATATTGTGGGGAAAGTAGAATTTTTAGGTCCACACCACAGCCCTATGAAGTGCTTTTCAGAGTATTCCCCTTTAAAGTCCTGTTCCATGTGCAAACTGCAATGCATGCCATCGCAAAATATTGCTATTCATTATATTATTTTTAAGAACAAATATCTGAATAAACTCTTGTTACATTTGTTGTCCGAGTGCTTAGTTTTGGTTTTGGCTTACTTTTCGTTATGTGACTGTTCCCAAGTAGCCATTTTCCCCTCCCGCCATCTCTCCCCCTGTCAGCATGGTGAAGCCCATTGTAGACAGTATCCATGTCTATGAATACATATTGATGATGCTTTGTCGCTCAGCTGTGATTTCCCCCCTCCACTAACAGCCTTCAATTTCTCTCTGCAGCCACAGCTGGAGGACAGCCCCTTTGTTATGCTATTTGTTTTCTGTGCCTTGTGAGAACCTGTTGTGTTTGTGGCAGAATCTGTAGGCTGCCGTTTTAAAGTGCCTCAGTATCTGGATAGGAAGACTGCAGACAATAGAGATGGCTGATAATACTCATTCATGTTCTACAAATGACAATATTGTTTCAGATTTGCACCTGTTATTTTCAGATTTGACTAATCATATAACAGATTGTGTAAAATACAGTAACAATGTAGATTCAAGTCACACAAACATTCCTCTTGATTTTGTTTGACCAAACTATTAGCTTGGTTCAGTCAGAAACCTCAGGTGTGTCACAATGCTCCAAACTTTAGGTAATGTGAAGCTTTCTTCAGAAGGTTTGGTTCTTGGCCTTTTAGGGCCTCATGTAGACGGAAAGGCCCACTAGACAGAAGTTCCTCAGGGTTACATGTGTTCTCCCTCCTTTTTTTGTTCAGAATTTGTCGAGGTGCGCCGAGTGCCCCTGCGGGGTCTGAGAGGATTGATGCACTGAGATACCAACGTATTAAAAAGGCCAAGAAGATGATGATGGTGGTCAACAACAACAACTCCAAGTCCAGAAGAAAAACAGGTGAGGCCTCTGAAGTTGTGGATGTATGGTCCTGACGTAAGACAACGGTTGATTAACATGCACATTTTGTGGCACACCACACATTTGACAGATATTGTGTCTGGCAGACTCAAATTTGTTTTCAATAGCCATCTATCTTTTGAGAGACTTGATCACAACAGGATTAACAAGGACTTCCTCTTTCACAGGCGTCAATCAGATTACATATATGCATCATACTATGCTATCTACTCAGCGGCACGCCACTATGGTGTGATAAGATAGTATGGTGTGATACTTTCCCCATCTCTGTTACCCTGCCGTAGTGGTAGTAACACCAAGGTAGTTCCCTCTGCAATTCTCCAGAAACCTAACTTTGACAACTTTCTCCATAATCATGACAGAAATTATAGTAATACTTACACAGGTATCAAATGACTGTAGATGATCAGTTAACACCATTTATCTTTTGAATCATGCAATTCAATGTCTCACTTATCCATAACAATTTTTTTGGTGCCCAACATGGGACCTTACTTTGGCGCAAAACAAGTACCTTATTTTGGTGCCAAATGTATAGGTGCCTTAGGGGTCCTTTCGTGAATTTCAACATTCAAACCAATAGTGTCATGCATCTGGGATTGAAATGCATTTATGGACTGATGGCTAGCTAGCTTTCGCTAAACCTAAACCTAAACCATGTAGCCTACTGTAGCTACCCAAATGTGTTAATTTCTTATTATTGAGGATGGGGGAGTTATGACGATGTAGCTCGAGTAACATTTACATTTTGCTGATTGAGAAGTATCCACTTTCCAAGGGTATTGTGCACAAATAACCATACATGGTGGTATGGTATGGTGAGTGGTACTGTGTAAAGTATTTACCCTGGATTGGAACTGAGCTCATTCTCTAACAAAACCACCCTGTCTTCTGACCCATTGTTTCCTATGTGTTTTGTATTCCTTACCTTCCCGCCCAATGTCTGTCCGATTGCACCCAGGACCCTTATTCTCTTCCTCTGACCTAGCGCTCTCTCACCTCTGACCTGCCTGTCGCTATCCCCCTCCCATCCTCCAGGAGTCTCCACCTCTCAGACCCAGCAGGACTACACCTCTCAGGTACTCCAGCCCGAAGAAGCTCTCTACCTCCGCAAGAAGAAGAAACGGCCCATCAGACAGGACCCGTATGCCCGCTTCTCCGCTCTGCTGTACCGCCGCCCGCCCCGGGAAGACCAGAAGGCCATTTTGGCCAGCATGGACAACATGGACCCAGACCATGTCACTTTCCTCTGAGCCCGTTTGGGAGTCAGGTTACACGCTTCCCCAAAATGCCACAAAACCCCACCTGGAAAATGACCCCTCAGTCAATGTTGCTCATTCCCCAGCATCAATCAATGGTTTCAAGTTGTACGTTTTTTTAAGAAATTGAAAGTAAAACGGTGGCTCTCCGATGTCTCCAAAAGTTTTACTCCAGTGCAAAACATTTAATTTGAGGGAAGCAATACTGTGTGCTTCAACATTTTACTATTTTCAAACACATTTTCTAACCATTTAGAAAAGGACCCATCTGTCTGAGGTTTTCATTTTCTATCTCATCTTTATACAACAATATTACTTTGTTGTTTGCAGAAGAGGCTTAGCTCATGGCCCCAGTGTCAAAACAGCCCATGAAGCCTAGTTAGGTCTCAGTTTACAGCACCTTGCTCACCCTAGTCTCCTCACCTGCCTCACTCTACCAGCCCTATATCACTTCCCAGAGACTCATCCCATCCACACAGGGTTCTCACTCACATCCTACAAAATATACCTCAGAGCACAGGACATAGCACCATAATGACAAGGCTCAGCTAGCTGAACACAGCTGTACTGGCATATGTTTTTATGATTCTTATGACTTATTTAAGCATGTTTCTGTTGAAATTTGACACTTAATAATTCTGAATGTAAAAATCGAATTGGTCACAATATATACCATAATAGGGTTGGGTCGATGTAGGTCTACTTATAGTTGTAGAATGATATCATGCTAATCAAAAATCTGTCTCTGGTCTTTTGACACACCATAACTGAGGTATTCATAATGGCTATTAGGGAAATGGAGCATGTTATGCTTTACATACAGTATATGATATATTGTGTACATACAGTATCCACCATCAATCATTCTCTTGGAATTATTTAGAAGGTGATTGTACAGTTTAGTTATTCTGTATAAACATACATTCAATTTCATTATCACTTAACCCCATAAAGGAATGGTCAATAATTCCCCTTGTGGGGATGATCTGTTTTAAACTAAGCATAAAGGCACATAGATCTATTTTGAATAGGGCGAGGGGATGGGATTAAATTGGGATTATGCTCCATTTGAACAGAAGGGTACTGTACTGTATGCCACTCAAGGCACGCAACCTCACACATTCTATACAACACATGCTACTGCCCTAGTTACTATTCAGGTTGGACTTTGGTCTCATCGTCTGGGAAAGGATTTTGCACTGGAGCAAAATCTTGGCTTTTACCATTTTGCTAAATAATCTTTATCTTTATTTGATGCCATCTTCACTTCTACTAGCATACTTACCGTAGCCTTGTGTAGTAGTTCCGAGGGCTCCATTTCCTATTTAAAAAGTACTATAGTAATGCCCAAAATACTACAACTTCCTTAATCAATAAAAACAACGTGTACTGTACTGAGAGTAGGATAGGATTTTGTGCCGTAGTATACTATAGTATTTTTTTTTCATTCATATGGGAGGGCCTGATTCAACGAACAAAAGGCTTATGATGGCCTTTATAGGGCTTCTTCTGGTTGCCTGCTTCAGTCTAGTTTTTTTCTATTTGTTTATGAAAGTAACTGCCTTTGATGGCCATTTGCTGTATTTGTAGCCTTGGCATTTTTTTCTCTTCATGTGCTTGGATTAATGTGGTCTTTTCCCCTACAGAAAGATCAATGGATGGGCTTCTTGTGGCATATCAGGGCTACGCAGAGCTGCCAAAGTTTTTATTTTCTAAAATGTGTTTTTCTGTCATTGAACGGTGCTTATTTTTTATAAATCAACATGTTTCATTATCATGTAGATATAGACATATCTGGGCTCATTAAGGCTGAACCATGTGGGTCATGACAATGGGCCGTGATCTGGTGGTGGTCAGAGAAGGAGAGGGGTGTTTGGAATGGTTTCACCCATACATGGAGGAACACAGGTGCTGCTGTGCACTTGAGACCTATTGTTCATATGTTTTGGTTCAACTGTTTGGTTCACTGTTGGTTTGAAATGTCTCTGAATTACGGAAAGCTAGCACTTTGATTCGGGTATATTAACAAATCTCCAGCAAGCAGATACTTTTCAGCAAAGTCTCTCATTGGGTATCTTATTGATACTGTACAATACGACACGTAAGAGTTGCAACTCCAGGTGCTAACAAAATCATTTAATCTGAAAGTGGCATTGCTACTTTCAGAGAGATTAGCAATTTCAGAGGAATGACAGCTATACCACAAATCTGAAATGATACTGTAATTGATCATACTTGATGTTTTAAGGTTGGTGCAGTACAATGCTCTGTACATACACCTTTCAACATCCATCTTGGTGCTTTTTAAGCAGGATGTGTAGATTGAGCCTGAATCATGGATGACAGTGCTCATGTTTAATTTATGTTTTGGTGTGTACAACTTTTATACTTTGTCTGCATATGTATTTTACATCATAAACATATGACATATTGTGGAGGAATAGATGCCTAGTTGTGTACCTTAAAGAGTTAAAAGGAAGACAAAAAAACGTAGCTAAAGAGGAAAGTCTCAAAGTTATACTATGGTTTTATGGAGCCAGGTTAGTGTGTTCGGTTGGACTTCTTGTGTCAAATGGCCACCATTTCTTGACTTTTGTTTGACAGTACAGGACTTGGCTGGTTTATTACCAATTTGTGGCTAAACTGAACTCGAGTGTTACCTTTGTGGTAGTCGGCAGGATCAGGATATTCTATTTATCAGTAAATCCCCCACATTGCACTTGTAAACACAATGACACTGTTTTCAGTTTAGGATGATACTTTCAATAATTAGCATACTATTCTCTTCCAGAGTCTGGTGTTCTTGAAATCTTCCTTAATTTTTGTTGATCCAACAGGATTTATCGAAGCTGTATGCTTTAATCAATTCAACTGTTTGAAATGTAGATATTTCTACACAAATTGTTCACGTGAAGTCAAAATCAAGGTGGTTTGTTATGGCAGTAGCATTCAAAAATAGGTTATGGTTTCTCAAATGTTCTACAAGAAAATATGTATCTGCTTATTATGTTATGGCCATTTATTTTCAAACCCTCCGTCTGAAGAATTATATCAATATGAAGATCCAAAATGCAAGGAATATATTCTATAATAGAAAATATATGAAATATATTTAAATATATTGTACATACAATTATAGCATATATTGCACAATATATTATTAAATTATATATTTAAAATAAATTGGACAATATATGCATGCAATTACAAAATATTTTGGATTTCACATATGAAAATCATATTTATGTAGAGTACTTTTTCCAAAAGGGTAACTACTTGCGCCAAAGCAATTGACAGTTGTTCAGATAAGGAACAATTAATATCATTGTCGAGGTAACTCACACTTCAAAGAGTATCAACTCTCAACTATTGTCCAGTTCTAGTAAAAATATGTAATATTTAATGCTACATGCAATATTCGTTTTAAGATGTTTCTGTTGTGAAAATGGCCAAGCTATTGTTTAATGTAATGCTTTCAAAGTGAATATTATTATAGTTTAATTCCTATTCTGGCTATGAATCTTTATTATCACAATTTGACAAGTTTGTTAGGTCTAGTTGGGCTGTGTGATTTTGATACTGGAAGCTTATGGCAGATTTGATTACCCATTGACTTAGTATTGACTGTATTTCTAACTTGCAGTGTCACAGTGCTGTCATCAGTATCAGAGAACTACTCCGGGCAAGTCATTAATTCTGGTGAAATGGCAGCGTTGATATTGGTGTTGAATTTAGTGGCTGGTGAGGGCCAAGGGACTTGTGAATAATTAGGACTCACAGTAAAAACAAAACATTTTGTTCCATGCAAGAAAATAGTACACTCTGTGGGCTCTTTGTTAACCTGTGCCAGGTTCAATGGAAATCTTTGATAACTTCGGCCTCTTTCATAAAACCATTTGACTTTGCCTCACTTAAATTTGAGTAAACTTAAGTTAAAGGAATTTCTTCAAGACATATATTATTGAAAATTAGCTTTGTTTGTGAGAGAAACCAAGTCCCATTTAAAATGGCACAATTATATCACTGAATTAAACCTATTGAATGACCATGGTCATTTTAGACATTTGCCTACATCGAAACACGAACCACAGCAAATCAATTGATACATTGTAGCATTTTTTACACAGTAACTCTACAATGCATTGTGGCCCTTAAAGTACCAGCATAATAATGTAGAAATCAGAAGAAAATGCAAACTGGCCTTTTGCCTTCTCAAACCAGGCCCTTTGCAGATATTTGTAGAATATCCCCCTAAGGCTAGCAAGGGCTCTGTGCGTCATATTCTGTTGTTTCTGTACATGGGTCTGCTATGTTAGTAGCTGACTAAACTCATCTCAATGGTGAAGGAAGTTTCTGAGGACAAACATAGGTACAAGGCAAGCGTTTCATAATTTAAAAAAGTGTCAGTATTGACTTTCGGCCAATCGATGTAATCAGAGCTGAATTCCACAAAGCCTGGAGTTCAACAGAAACTTCCTTCACCAAGGAGTTGAGTTTAGTCAGCTACTATGTTAGCTGAATATAGAGAGGATGGTAAACACCTCTCAAAAGTTAATAAAGAGGACACAACTAAAGTGTGTCGAATAACAGTAGTGCTTTTGCTTTCAGCAAGCATACTACTAATAATAAAAAATATGTTTAAATATTGACCATAATTATCCAGATTTCTATTTTTCAGAATGTACAGTCATTTAATCATTAATGGCTTTCCCAAGGTCTGAAAATATACTTTTTGAGATGTGCACAGAGTCAGATTATTTTCAAGTTTAATATGAAGAAGATACTGTAAAGCATGAGGGAAGGGGAGCAGTAGAATGTCCCTCTTGAAAATACAAATATATACAATTTAATGTGCAATGGATATGGATAAACATGTACATAGTGTATAGCAGAGAGAGCATTGCATGGTGAAGTGTCTGAATGTTGCTGTGAAAGGAGAAAGAATGCATATACAATACTGAATATATATACACTACCGGTCAAAAGTTTTAGAACACCTACTCATTCAAGGGTTTTTCTTTATTTTTACTATTTTCTACATTGTAGAATAATAGTGAAGACACCAAAACTATGAAATAACACATATGGAATCGTGTAGTAACCGAAAAAGTGTTAAAAAAATCAAAATATATGATTTACCTTGATGACAGCTTTGCACACTCTTGGTATTCTCTCAACCAGCTTCACCTGGAATGCTTTTCCAAGAGTCTTGAAGGAGTTCCCACATATGCTTTGAACTTGTTGGATGCTTTTCCTTCACTCTGCGGTCCGATTCATCCCAAACCATCTCAATTTGGTTGAGGTCGGGGGATTGTGGAGGCCAAGTCATCTGATGCAGCACTCCATCACTCTCCTACTTGGTAGAATCACCCTTACACAGCCTGGAGGTGTGTTGGGTCATTGTCCTGTTGAAAAACAAATGATAGTCCCACTAAGCCCAAACCAGATGGGATGGCGTATCGCTGCAGAATGCTGTGGTAACCATGCTGGTTAAGTGTGCCTTGATTTCTAAATAAGTCACAGACAGTGTCACCAGCAAAGCACCCACACACCATAACACCTCCTCCTCCATGCTTTGCGGTGGGAAATACACATGCGGAGATCATCCGTTCACCCACACCGCGTCTCAAAAAGACACGGCGGTTTGAACCAAAAATCTCAAATTTGGACTCCAGACCAAAGGACACATTTCCACCGGTCTAATGTCCATTGCTCGTGTTTCTTGGCCCAAGTAGGTCTCTTCTTCTTATTGGTGTCCTTTAGTAGTGGTTTCTTTGCAGCAATTAGACCATGAAGGCCTGATTCACACGGTCTCCTCTGAACAGTTGATGTTGAGATGTGTCTGTTACTTGAACTCTGTGAAGCATTTATTTGGGCTGCAATTTCTGAAGCTGGTAACTCTAGTGAACTTATCCTCTGCAGCAGAGGTATCTCTGGGTCTTCCTTTCCTGTGGCGGTCCTCATGAGAGCCAGTTTCATCATAGCGCTTGATGGTTCTTTCGACTGCACTTGAAGAAACGTTCAAAGTTCTTGAAATGTTCCCTATTGACTGACCTTCATGTCTTAAAGTAATGATGGACTGTCGTTTCTCTTTGCTTATTTAAGCTGTTCTTGCCATAATATGGACTTGTTTTTTTAACGAAATAGGGCTATCTACTGTATACCCCCCCTACTCTGTCACAACACGACTGATTGGCTCAAACGCATTAAGAAGGAAATAAATTCCACAAATTAACTTTTAAGAAGGCACACCTGTTAATTGAAATGCATTCCAGGTGACTACCTCATGAAGCTGGTTGAGAGAATGCCAAGAGTGTGCAAAGCTGTCATCGAGGCAAAGGGTGGCTATTTGAAGAATCTCAAATATAAAATATATTTTGATTTGTTTAACACTTTTTTTGGTTATTACATGATTCCAAATGTGTTATTTCATAGTTTTGATGTCTTCACTATTATTCTACAATGTAGAAAATAGTAAAAATAAAGAAAAACCCTTGAATGAGTAGGTGTTCTAAAACGTTTGACCGGTAGTGTACATCAACCATTCGGATACTCTCCATTCATTTCATCCATGAAATATGAAAAAACATGACAAAAACATGTGTGTATGTATGTGTGTATATATATATATATATACACAGTGGGGAGAACAAGTATTTGATACACTGCCGATTTTGCAGGTTTTCCTACTTACAAAGCATGTAGAGGTCTGTAATTTTTATCATAGGTACACTTCAACTGTGAGAAATGGAATCTAAAACAAAAATCCAGAAAATCACAATGTATGATTTTTAAGTAATTAATTTGTATTTTATTGCATGACATACGTATTTGATCACTTACCAACCAGTAAGAATTCCAGCTCTCACAGACCTGTTAGTTTTTCTTTAAGAAGCCCTCCTGTTCTCCACTCATTACCTGTATTAACTGCACCTGTTTGAAGTCGTTACCTGTATAAAAGACACCTGTCACAATTATTAGAAAATGGAAGAAGTTCAAGATGACGGTCAATCACCCTCGGTCTGGGGCTCCATGCAAGATCTCACCTCGTGGGGCATCAATGATCATGAGGAAGGTGAGGGATCAGCCCAGAACTACACAGCAAGACCTGGTCAATGACCTGAAGAGAGCTGGGACCACAGTCTCAAAGAAAACCATTAGTAACACACTACGCCGTCATGGATTAAAATCCTGCAGCGCACGCAAGGTCCCCCTGCTCAAGCCAGCGCATGTCCAGGCCCATCTGAAGTTTGCCAATGACCATCTGGATGATTCAGAGGAGGAATGGGAGAAGGTCATGTGGTCTGATGAGACAAAAAATATAGCTTTTTGGTCTAAACACTCGTCGTGTTTGGAGGAAGAAGAAGGATGAGTACAACCCCAAGAACACCATCCCAACCGTGAAGCATGGAGGTGAAAACATCATTCTTTGGGGATGCTTTTCTGCAAAGGGGACAGGACGACTGCACCGCATTGAGGGGAGGATGGATGGGGCCATGTATCGCGAGATCTTGGCCAACAACCTCCTTCCCTCAGTAAGAGCATTGTAGATGGGTCGTGGCTGGGTCTTCCAGCATGACAACGACCCGAAACACACAGCCAGGGCAACTAAGGAGTGGCTCCGTAAGAAGCATCTCAAGGTCCTGGAGTGGCCTAGCCAGTCTCCAGACCTGAACCCAATAGAAAATCTTTGGAGGGAGCTGAAAGTCCGTATTGCCCAGCGACAGCCCCGAAACCTGAAGGATCTGGAGAAGGTCTGTATGGAGGAGTGGGCCAAAAATCCCTGCTGCAGTGTGTGCAAACCTGGTCAAGACCTACAGGAAACATATGATCTCTGTAATTGCAAACAAAGGTTTCTGTACCAAATATTAAGTTCTGCTTTTCTGATGTATCAAATACTTATGTCATGCAATAAAATGCAAATTAATTACTTAAAAATCATACAATGTGATTTTCTAGATTCCGTCTCTCACAGTTGAAGTGTACCTATGATAAACATTACAGACCTCTACATGCTTTGTAAGTAGGAAAACCTGCAAAATCGGCAGTGTATCAAATACTTGTTCTCCCCACTGTATATATATATATATATATATATATACAGCTGCGGAAAAAAATAAGAGACCACTGCAAAATTATCAGTTTCTCTGGTTTTACTATTTATATATATATGTGTTTGGGTAAAAATAACATTTTTGTTTTATTCTATAAACTACTGACAACATTTCTCCCAAATTCCAACTAAAAATATTGTCTTTTACAGCATTTATTTGCAGGAAATGACAACTGGTCAAAATAACAAAAAATACCTTGAATAATGCAAAGAAAATAAGTTCATGTTCATTTTTAAACAACACAATACTAATGTTTTAACTTAAGAAGAGTTCAGCAGCTCGGCTTTGTTTGATGGCTTGTGACCATCCATCTTCCTCTTGATCACATTCCAGAAGTTTTCAATGGGGTTCAGGTCTGGAGATTGGGCTGGCCATGACAGGG
The DNA here is from genome assembly GCF_020615455.1 of Coregonus clupeaformis. Lineage (NCBI taxonomy): Eukaryota > Metazoa > Chordata > Actinopteri > Salmoniformes > Salmonidae > Coregonus > Coregonus clupeaformis. The sequence goes on from NC_059200.1 coordinate 34,335,095, forward strand.
TCTTGATCTGATGGTCCTCCATCCACACCTTGATTGACCTGGCTGTGTGGCATGGCACATTGTCCTGCTGGAAAAACCAATCCTCAGAGTTGGGGAACAATGTCAGAGCAAAAGGAAGCAAGTTTTCTTCCAGGACAACCTTGTACGTGGCTTGATTCATGCATCCTTTACAAAGACAAATCTGCCCGATTCCAGCCTTGGTGAAGCACCCCCAGATCATCACCGATCCTCCACCAAATTTCACAGTTGGTGCGAGACACTGTGGCTTGTAGGCCTCTCCAGGTCTCCGTCTAACCATTAGATGACCAGGTGTTGGGCAAAGCTGAAAATTGGACTCATCAGAGAAGATGACCTTACTCCAGTCCTCTACGGTCCAATCCTTATGGTCTTTTGCAAACCTCAGCATGGCTCTTCTTTGCTTCTCATTGATGAAGGGCTTTTTTCTAGCTTTGCATGACTTCAGCCCTGCCCCTAGGAGCCTGTTTCGAATCGTCCTCGCCGTGCACTTCACCCCAGCTGCCGTTTACCATTCTTTTTGTAGGTCACTTGATGTCATCCTACGGTTGTTGAGTGACATTCGAATGAGTTGGCGGTCATCCCGGTCAGTAGAGAGTCGTTTTCACCCTCTGCCGGTCTGTAGCTTTGTTGTCCCCAATGTCTGCTGCTTGACCTTGTTCTTATGAACCGCCGTCTTTGACATTTTAAGGATGGAAGCAACCTGACGCTCACTGTATCCCTCTGCCAGTAAAGCCAGAATTGAACCCTTCTTTTCCTCACTCAAAACATTCCTTTTCAACTCTTTTGGCATGGTCAATAGTTATTTTCTGATTAATATTACCTTTGAGGTACTATTAGCACTGTTTTTGCCATCCAGCTGGTCCTATTGCAAGAGGATAGTGATGACCACAGCAGTGGTTTTTATACTTTTCTCGGTACCTGATTCAGTAGAATGAGGTGTGCCTGTGTTTGAATTCAACAGACACTGGAATGGAATGGCTGTCATACATGTAGAGATGCTGATTTAAGAAAGATTTGCAGTGGCCTCTTAATTTTTTCCACAGCTGTGTGTGTATATATATATATATACAGTGGGGGAAAAAAGTATTTAGTCAGCCACCAATTGTGCAAGTTCTCCCACTTAAAAAGATGAGAGAGGCCTGTAATTTTCATCATAGGTACACGTCAACTATGACAGACAAATTGAGAAAAACAATTCCAGAAAATCACATTGTAGGATTTTTAATGAATTTATTTGCAAATTATGGTGGAAAATAAGTATTTGGTCACCTACAAACAAGCAAGATTTCTGGCTCTCACAGACATGTAACTTCTTCTTTAAGAGGCTCCTCTGTCCCCAACTCATTACCTGTATTAATGGCACCTGTTTGAACTTGTTATCAGTATAAAAGACACCTGTCCACAACCTCAAACAGTCACACTCCAAACTCCACAATGGCCAAGACCAAAGAGCTGTCAAAGGACACCAGAAACAAAATTGTAGACCTGCACCAGGCTGGGAAGACTGAATCTGCAATAGGTAAGCAGCTTGGTTTGAAGAAATCAACTGTGGGAGCAATTATTAGGAAATGGAAGACATACAAGACCACTGATAATCTCCCTCGATCTGGGGCTCCACGCAAGATCTCACCCCGTGGGGTCAAAATGATCACAAGAACGGTGAGCAAAAATCCCAGAACCACACGGGGGGACCTAGTGAATGACCTGCAGAGAGCTGGGACCAAAGTAACAAAGCCTACCATCAGTAACACACTACGCCGCCAGGGACTCAAATCCTGCAGTGCCAGACATGTCCCCCTGCTTAAGCCAGTACATGTCCAGGCCCGTCTGAAGTTTGCTAGAGTGCATTTGGATGATCCAGAAGAGGATTGGGAGAATGTCATATGGTCAGATGAAACCAAAATATAACTTTTTGGTAAAAACTCAACTCGTCGTGTTTGGAGGACAAAGAATGCTGAGTTGCATCCAAAGAACACCATACCTACTGTGAAGCATGGGGGTGGAAACATCATGCTTTGGGGCTGTTTTTCTGCAAAGGGACCAGGACGACTGATCCGTGTAAAGGAAAGAATGAATGGGGCCATGTATCGTGAGATTTTGAGTGAAAACCTCCTTCCATCAGCTAGGGCATTGAAGATGAAACGTGGCTGGGTCTTTCAGCATGACAATGATCCCAAACACACCGCCCAGGCAACGAAGGAGTGGCTTCGTAAGAAGCATTTCAAGGTCCTGGAGTGGCCTAGCCAGTCTCCAGATCTCAACCCCATAGAAAATCTTTGGAGGGAGTTGAAAGTCCGTGTTGCCCAGCGACAGCCCCAAAACATCACTGCTCTAGAGGAGATATGCATGGAGGAATGGGCCAACATACCAGCAACAGTGTGTGAAAACCTTGTGAAGACTTACAGAAAACGTTTGACCTGTGTCATTGCCAACAAAGGGTATATAACAAAGTATTGAGAAACTTTTGTTATTGACCAAATACTTATTTTCCACCATAATTTGCAAATAAATTCATTAAAAATCCTACAATGTGATTTTCTGGATTTTTTTTCTCATTTTGTCTGTCATAGTTGACGTGTACCTATGATGAAAATTACAGGCCTCTCTCATCTTTTTAAGTGGGAGAACTTGCACAATTGGTGGCTGACTAAATACTTTTTTCCCCTACTGTATATATATATATATATATGTGTGTGTTTGTATGTGTGTGTGTGTATGTATGTGTAAGAGAAGAGAGGATGTGTAAAAACAAACACTCATTTAGAGGTAATTATAATCATCAATATTTTGGGGAATATTATACATTTGCCAATATACTGAGTCACTGGATATAAGACAGCTTTTGATATTGAGTATGGAATGCTGTCCCATGAGAGGGATCTTGATATCACAAAACCGACAAACCTGAACATTTGAATGAAATAATAGCTTTTTGCTAACATTAAGATGCAATCAAAGCACATATATTGATCCACCTCTCCCACAGTTGGGATTTGAAGCAGAGCCTACTATTGTATATCACAATGGATAGGGTCACTTCCCATTCAAGGGATTGTGGACCAATGATTTGTTGTCTTAGGCATAAATATTATGCATGCCTAATATTTTTGCTGTAATAATGAGTTCGGTGATTAAGACAAAACGAGTTGCTGCCTAATCATGCCACGGACTAAAGCAGTGGAATGTACTGTACCATTTATAAAGCTGAAATAAGTTATTTAAGTTCAAGTGAAGTCTAAATATTGTTTTTGAAATTTCAAGACAAAGCACTGAATATGACATGTAATAACCAAGCTCTGTGTTGTGCGTGAACACACCGATAATAATAATATAATATATGCCATTTAGCAGACACATTTATCCAAAGCGACTTAGTCATGTCAATCAAAACAAAATCATGTGTGGTCCCAGGAATCAAACCCACTATCCTGGCATTGCAAGCTCTATGCTCTACCAACTGAGCTACAGAGGGCTGTAATCTGATTATACAATGTATTGTTTCACCCACTCAATCATGTGTAACTGGGATTGTCCTTTATGTTTTTACAGATATTTGGGGCATTTGTGTACATGACTTTAGTCACAAAGGTGATATACAAGCAGTTATATGATATAGTGGCGCACATCCGAACTGTACAGTTGTAAATTGTTCAGTTAGCATTGACATGATACTGTCTGTCATTAGCAATAGCTATTTTTGTGGTTTATCTGGACCATTCTCAGAGGTCGTCTGATATCGGTCATATTGGTTTGGTAAAATAACTCCGGTAACACTTTACTTGACACCCAGTGTCATAATACGGTCATAATGTCATAGTATGTCATAACAGTGGACATAACTTGTCATAACACTGTCATAACCCATATATTTACACCTGTTGTGACATATATTGCATTATTTTATGTCTGGTTATCATTTACGACACCTAAATAGTGTCAAAGCCCACATTTATTCAGATGTGTTTTTTCCCTGCCAACAAGTTTCCTTTCATTTGAAAGTTTGTTTCTTAAATCCTTTGTTGTTATTGTAATTCATTCTTAACAATCATGGTTTTTTTTCATCACATTTTAAATAACTTGCAGAAAATGCACTTTCTGACACTGTCAATAAGCATTATGACCATCCTGTGTCATTTTACTTGGACAAAGAAAATACACTCTATGACACTGTCAAGAAGCATTATGACACTGTCATAACCATATAAGCCAGATAGGCCTATCACGTACATGCCTTTATGTCAGTCATGGGTCAAAAAGAGGGTGTCTTGTCCTGCTCCTGAAATCTGCTCCTGCATTCATCCCAGTCATCAGCAAAACAGAGCATTGGGTTAGGTGCATGTCTGACATCAATTTGTGCGCAATTACAATAATTTTATATGGTCAATTTCAGAAAATGTTATATAACATAAACATACGGTTGACAAGTAGGCTATGGTGTAATGGAATGGAATGTTTTGCCTTGTGTGGTAGGTTTTGTGGGTTTTGACACTTATGTAGGTGTCATAACCAGCCATAAAATAATGCTCTACTGTATATGTCACACCAGGTCTAAATATATATGTCATGACAGTGTTATGACCATATTATGACAGGTTATGGCAAGTTATGTCAGCTGTTATGACATATGACATGGTTATGACTGTGTCATAACATGTTATGACGCTGGGTGTCAAGTAAAGTGTTACCATAACTCCTTGTAACAGGAACTGTCATCATAATTGTTTACTCTATGGAAGAGGATTTGTTTGGTCCTTATTTCTTATAGTACTGGCTTGGTTTGTTTGAACTCAGATATGAGCGCAATTGTGGTTTGCTGTCCCTAAGGTTTGATGTTACTACTTCATAGCAAAACAGATACCATTAGAGAGCATTGTAAAGCTATGTCTTTTGATTTTTGATACTTGTTGTATGCCGAATTCATTAAATGAGTCTGAAGAGTAAGAACATCTGGTGCTAAAACACAAGTTTTCATTGACTGTGTTATTTGAGTAATTATTTTTGTCATTTTACTTCATTTGATAAAGCACACTTTGTTGTTATTTTGAATATATCGCTGGTGCTCTCCCATACTCCAATCTCTGAGTTCCACACTACATTTTGTAAAACCAAAACATAGCCGTATAACAAAATGCCAAACATTATGCCACCCCAAGAAAATGACAGTATGAGTAATTTTGAAGACACTGCACATTACTGTACACAGTCAAGTCGAGGCCTAACAAGATATACGGTATACGATTAACCTTGTGGGTCACTAGTAAACATGTAAACACAAATGTGCTAATGTGCTAATACTCAAAAGACTACAGAAGACGCAAATGAAAGCATACACTTTTGTCACACAGTATAAACAATGTTTTTAAAAAGTATACCTTGTCATATATATATTTTGTATATGAGAATATGATGCACACAGAGTATATTGCTGAGTGAGTAGGAACTGAGTAGTGTACGGTCTGTTTCAGTGGTACATTGTAACATGTAGCAGACCACTAGATCTCTGTGACTGACTGAATTATTCTAAATGCTACAAATTAGTTTAATATTTAATATTATAAATCAAACCAATATAGAATACAACTATAAAATATAGTCTTATGTACCAAAGTGGATGGTTTTATCTACAGTTGTGGTCAATTGTTTTCATTGTGTATCATTTTGTTATTTTATTTTTGATACCCATTTGTTGCTTTTTTAGCAAAACAGAATCATACAAGTAGAGAATATTGATATTCCACTGACTCATAAATGCCTTTGAGACAAACCATTTCAGTTCTGTACAAAATAAATAACACAAAAATTGTGCAAGTGTCATCAGTTTATTGCAGACTAAGGTAAAGATACAAAGTTGTACAACTTGTAAGCATAACTGGAAAGCACCTGAATTAATTATTCACTTACTTTTACCCACAATGAATCATTCCTGTCAAGTTGATCTTCGGATATGCTAACATGGCTAGCTGGGCCAATGGGGATGATGTAGGACTATGTGGCTCAACAATAGGTCCATCATTAAACCAGTCAATTCCCAAGACTGCCACAGATCCTCAACTCCAAATGTTGCTGCTGGCCTGTTCAAGAACCCTGTATCTTGTCTTAGAGTCAATTGGCTTTTGGAAAGAGGGAGAGTACAATGGTTTTAATGCAGGTGCTCCTTTGCATTCTGTATAGCAGCAGAGTACAATATATGTGTAATCTATATTCCTCTAGTCAACAGACTGTGCAAGTAGAGGTATTTTACAGCGAATGTGTAGATATTTTCAATGCTGCTTTGAAAAACAATTTTAGCGGTTCCTAACGTTGTGTTTCCAATTTAGCCACATTGTTTATGGTGTAATGTATATTTTTCTGCCTCTAACTCTCAATAGTTGCAAAGGTTTGATCAGTAGAGTTGCAGCAGACTATAAAGATGCTCTGGAAATTGGAGACAGTACATGACAGTAACATTTTCTAGAGATCCATAAGTGGAGCATATTGACTTTGCGATTCCATTACACATATCATGACAACAACGGGTGCTATTATCAATCCATTTTGTGGTGCTTTAAATGGTGCGTTAACTCCTTGCTTCACACACATTGTGAGCACCCTGTTTATTTACCAACAATCAATGTAGTAGTCTACTGTAGAACCGTCCTGAAACGGTACATTGTGGTTAGACTTTTGGGCAATAAACAAACCCTTCTTGGTGTTGTACTGGAGTTATATTTGATATACAAAGATAGCAATTTCCTTGAAAGTTTAGTAAGGTATCAAATGAGGTAAACCTTTAGATGTAGGGCCATTGTTAGAAAAAGTACTTTGCATTATAGTTATTTGGCAAAGATTCATTGTTTTTGTGTGTGCGTATACTGTATGTAATGGATATTGCTGTGTCAGAAGAATTTGTGTTGATGCATCAGGGAATAATCAGATGAGATTCATTTACATCGTCAGCGTCCATTTTATGAGAAGGCAAATTGATGTGGCATAGATTGGAAGCACATTTCATTATTATGACCCCATGCCGTTCTTGGTACAGAGTACATGGGTATTAATGCTGGACAAAATTAGACATTGATTGCTCTGTCCTATATGTCAAAGTATTGGTCGTCATTATACAGGTTTTACAGGTTTGTACAACACTGCTTGACAAGTCAGTTTACAAGCACTCAACTACAGTAATGTTAACCCTTTTGGTGTAGCCTCTGTGTATGATTTAAGTCCACGCCATCCATCCATCTTTTCTTAACATTATGCCTCACTAAATGCAATACGAGTGTTCAAAGGACTGTTCAGATATACTTAGCTAAATATTGTTCCATCCTCATTTGGTCTTCCTTATAGCACTCTGGATTTTTGGGTAACGTTAAATTCTATCTACATTAGGATTGTGTTATCGGGCTTCTTAAAAAAGCCGGAGACAACTCAGTACCTCAGAATGTCTCATCGTGAATATCTTCACATAGAGATGTTATGTTATTACTATCAAATGTTCACCTTCATCTGGCAATTTGAGAGCATTGTATACTCACAATCATCATGTTGTACACTTTTTACATCTGCCAGCACAGACACAATAACTAGAATGTATTGTAATCTACTTCTTTCTCACTTCTGGTCATCCTAGACATTCTAAAGCTTTCCATAAACTGGCACAAACAAATCATATTTCTAATGCACTGGTATATTTGGTGTTGAAATTTGCATTAGGTTTACTGACCACTTTTTTTATCGTATTGTTTTGTGTTTTATAAAATCATTTTTGAGTGATTTCTATAGCAAATGGATCAATGTAATTTAATGCACCGGTCCATTCAAAAAATATTTTATAGACCATTTTTATATTTCTTTTCAAATTGACTAAAATCAAACCATTTCAATGACATTGATATTCTTTTGTCTTTTAACAACAACTTTTTTCTTTGCTTTTGTACATAAATAATTTACAAATATAAGAGGCACCCAGAGGGTTAATTGTTCACCATTTTCTGGTATTAATGTTGTATGAGAAAAAAAACATGTATATGGTGCTGAACCAAAGCCTTATGTGTCATACTGTTTTTGCGTTTTTCCCACCATTTCACCCGTGCTCTCTGGGCAGACCAATGCCTCCCCCAGGAATTTATGTGACGCTTTAGAAAGGGCATTCTACTAACACATGCCGTTGCAAATGAGAACTTGTCATCCTGCTTCACTGACGTTTACATGAATTGTGATTAATCAATCAGTTGTGTACAGAAATGCACAGAGTGATAGAAGTCATTCTTAGCTACTACTGCATGGATGTTTGGGTTTGGGTGTGAAATTATGATTCAGTCACTAAGGAACGAGACAAAAAATTCTAGAATGTGTAACAGCCCATGCAGCATTACAGAGGATGCTTATGTACTGTAAAGGGGAAATGTGACCATTCAAACAAACATGTTTCCTGTTATCTGTGGTTGATAGTGGAGCAGTATGGTGAGGAGTCTCGTCCAATCTCACATCAACCTCTAGCCCTTTATCCCCACCAGGCACTTGTGTAGATATCAAAGGATTGGATAGGTGCAAGCAGGCATAGAGCTTGGGTTTCGCCACAGGGGGACGAAAAACATTAGAGGAGCCCCCCATTTGTATTTTTTTATTTTACAATTAGGGATAATAACTTCAAAAGTAGCTGGTATCATAAATGCATTAATGTTTGAATGGTCGTCAATCGTCATTACACCTGCATCCAGATTATCAAGCACACAGATTGTATACAAGGCAATTCACAACGAGCAGGAGAAATAATTAGGCCTAGGCTACACCTTGTTCTTTGGAATAGTCCGACGGCAACCAAATCACATCAATCATGTAAGATCGGGTAGACAGCTCTATAACATAAGCAGCAGACACATTCACAGCAATTCGATATTGCTTTCTGTAGTCAAGCACAAGGAACTGAATCCCGTGTGTGAAAACGGTACGTTTCTATGTTTGTAGTGAAAAAAGATAGAGGAAGATAAGTGTTTCCAATGACATCATCTGTGTTCGTCGTGTGATTTTGACCAATTGTGAGTAGGCATTGCCTACTAATTGTCTACTAATTGGTTGATGATGTCAATCTTTTTTACTACAACACATAGAAGCACACCATTTTCACATATGTTGGGGTGGTGCTGGAGATGATGAATATAAAGTTGAAGATTTTTGAAATGTCCCTTTAAGGAGCCTACCATTACTCCGTAAGGTCCTAGGACCTTTATGTATTTTTCAGAGGTAGACTGGCTCGGGAAGCCAAAACAGCCAAATACTCCATCTAGCGGTGAATCGATTCTCAATTGCGGTACGGTTCTAGAAACATAAAGCCCTTTACTTTCATATCACATCAACATAATTTCACAAATGCAAAATATACACTTACTGTACACTGTTTTAACCGGCTTTATCACAGTTGCAGCCGACAGTCTCAGTATTTCAGTGACAACACGTTTCTGGCCGCCTTCTTCCGTTACACACAGTTGTTCGGAACATGCTAGATAGCTAATTAGCACGGTGTCTTCCCTCCGTCTTCCGTCTGTCTTCCGTAAACACGCGCTGTAACATGGAGATATGGCCATGTGGGAACACTAACCCTAACCCTATAAAGGCGTGTATCAATCTAACCTTTTTTAAATAATAATAATAATAATCATTATTATTATTATTATTATTTTTGGCTGATATGAAGGATATGGTCCTTATGCTTCCAAAACCATACAGCAAGCGATGTGTGTTACTCTTCAAACCGAGCGTCAGGGCTCTTAACAAAACTGCCCCGTACAGAAGACGCCTTCGTCCAATGACTCTTACAGTATATGTAATGTGATGGAACTTATGGTCATGATCAAGGGCTATAGTTCAACCTAATCATTTGATATGGAATAGCCTACCTTTGCTTTCTCATGCCATTCAAAAACAAGTTTTTCGTTTCCTAATGTTAAGACCTGCCTCAACACAAACAATGGATTATTTATGTGATGGTATACATTGATTTATTAGCTGTTTAAAATTTAGACAAAAGGCATAATTTGGCTATTCCTTGTATAAGTCTATCTCAAGTCCCGGCGGTGTGTTAACTAAATTGAAACTATTAAAAGTACTAAATAACTTTAAAAATTTTTTTAATGAATAATAATTTTGAAGACCCTGGTCCCTTCGGCAGCCGCCAGTCCGAGGCCAGGGGTAATAGCGACAGACACAGCTGTACATAGCTTTATAAAATAAGCAAGACCAGCTTAGACCAATTCCAGGATTTAATGAAATCATGTTATATATAAATGTTGCCATGTTTTATAGTATTAAACGTTTTTTCTTTGGTCTTTGGTACATCATTGTTGAAATGATTATTATTTTTAAAATAAGGTGGGCCCTCTAGGTGCGTGGGTCCTGGGGCGTTCACACCCTTTGCCCCCTGCGTTGGCTCTGCTTCTGGCAAAATGTCCAACTAGCCCATCAGAGAACAAGGTGGAGCTGTTATCATATTGCTTTACCTATCTGATGCTTTCAGACCTACACAGGTGCCAGGAGGTAGGGCCAAGGGCTCGATTTGGGATTGGCGTCCGTTTTTAGTCTGTTGAATGGCCAGAGAGGCTCATGGGAAATAGCAATTAATGTCTACTGAGATGTTTGCCCAGCTGTCCAAGGTACTGTAGTGTTGTATTGGATAACAGTACCAACTAAAGGCCCCTTTCCTTCTCACCTACATACACATTCCATGCTGGCTCTGCGGAACTTATTGAGTTGACATTTTCAGATGCTAAAGTCTCATGTAACCTTTACTCTGCTTCATATATGTTTTGTATTTTGATATAATAAAATTTGACAAAAAAATAGCATTTTGTTTTTGTCATTTGTACTGTAGCTCACCTCTTATTTGCCCAGGCACCAAAATGCTACTGTACTTCCTTCGGGGCCCCAGACGAAGCTAAGCCTTTCCTGAGGCAATTTGGTGTGGTGGCCAAAACAATGTGTGGCACTCTATCTAAACATGTTGCAATCAAGGATTGATTGATGTTTCGGTAGAGTGCCAAACTGCGTTTACCCATTACCTCGCCACAGAGGTAGGCCTAATTGAAGGCTTATGTACTGTCAATGGAAAGCATTGACAAGTCCATTTAGGCAAGCAGGGGCATCATGCACCCCAGAAATCTGAGGGGGCACAAAGTACGTGAGGATGGCTAGGCCCCCCTGTCCGGAAGTTGGAGACAGCTTTTTCCTGCAATCTAGAGGCATAGTCATTATGATTAATTCTATGTACAAATGTATTTTTCTGTATATCTAAGCATACCTCTTGAGCTGTCTATCCTCCTAAACTGGTGGTTCTATTTTTAAAGAAACTAAATATGCTTCTCTGCATCTCTGCTAAAATATGGGTAAAAGATTGAAAGGAATGTGAGTCTTATTCAGTACATTTAGTTATTGCTTGCTTTTCTAAAGTCTATCAACCTTTGCCAGCAGGCATGCCAGCTAAAATAGTTAGACAAGCTAGCTACTCTAACTTGATTGATTGCCTGAAATGGGTTCTTGGTAGCTAGTTATGAAATTGGGAGATTGGGAACCTATCTGGGCTAGCTAAATCCAACTTCATAAAATTGCTAGGTGGCTAGTAGTATTACAGAGAAACAACAACCATTTAAAAAATGTATATATTTTTATTTTTTACATTATTTTTTAAAACAGGACAAATCTTAGTGGGCATGTGCCCCTGTGCCTCCTATGGGCATGATGCATCTGTGGGCAAGCCTCTTCAGTCATTTTGAAGCAAACTGAAAGGAGACTTTCCTGTCACAGTCATACCTGCCATTTTCCAGACTTTTTATGGTTTCTGTTTCAACTCAATTCAAGTCAATTTAGGTTATTCTCATTTTACATTTACATTTACATTTTAGTCATTTAGCAGACGTTCTTATCCAGAGCGACTTACAGGAGCAATTAGGGTTAAGTGCCTTGCTCAAGGCAACATGTACAGTAACTACCAGTGTAAATTATGGTAACCTAGAGAATGCCATTTAGACAAGCTCCAGAGGATGGCAGAGTTGTAGGGTAAAAATACAGTACAAAGATTATAGTTTCAGAGCTGGGTTTCCAACCTAATTAGTGTATAGTGCATAATAACAAATGCAGAAAATGTAGCCAACCAGATTTTCCCAACATATTAAGGAGTATCCTTGAGGATTATAGTTTTTGCATTTCAACACATACAATATTTAGCCTACATCTTATAGCCTAGTATAAATATAAAGTGGCTATTTTGTTCATTTTTTTTGCATTAGTGTTTTACAAAATTGCAATCTGATTGATGCGCAATGTCCTGAGACCGAGCATGCTGCTTATCCTCTACATACTCTCATTCCACGAGAGCGCGCACACAGTGACGAACCGTACACCTCTGCGCATTCTCAATCACGATTCTCTCCGCAGCAGATTCTATGTTGGAATTTGCGTTACAAATGGTTTAGCGGAAGCCTCCAGTTTGATCGCAAGTTTAGCTAAAAAACTGTCCTTAAAATGGCTGCAAAGAGAATTTCAGTCAATGTTTTCTCAATGAATGGACTGTGAAGTACCATCACATTTTAAGGAAGTTTAGATTTACTTAGAAAACACGATTATAGCTGGTTGAACATTGCCCACGAGCCGTCTCCAGCGGGAGTTTTTGAACAGAAGGACAGCGAGGTTGAGGCGATAATTTTTATGGGACGTGCCAGTTCAGGAAAAATGTAGCTAGCTAGCTTAACGTGAGCGATTAGGCTATACAAATATCGCGTGTTCTTTGTTTTATAATTCGGTGTTTTAGCTCCGAAGGATCAAGCTGTGTTTATGCAGCTGGCGTGGAAGACACCGGCAGGAGGAGAAAACAGTGGTGAAAAGCGACAGTGATTACACGAAAAACATCTCATCACCAGACACAGGTAAACAGACATTTCTCTAACTTCAGTTAAGGTTATCAGTGTGTGGTTCCGTAGTCTGATAGATACGTGCATCAAAACAAGCAATAAAAAACAAGCCTACACGTGCTAACACATTACGTGCATGTACGTTCTAATCAACGTCTGGCCATGGGGCTAATACTATGCCGCTCAACAGAACGACTAGCCCAGTGTTTCCCAAACTCGGTCCTGGGGTTAACGATGAGTTGATTAATTGAATCAGCTCTACACAATGTAGTGCTAGGGCAAAACCATGACTATGTTTGGGAAACACTGGACTAGCCTATCCAGCAGTGGCATTACGCTACAACCCACAACCTAGCTAACTAACCAAGAAGATAAGATATTAGGATGCTAAGGGGATTTTGGTAATAGCTAGCTACCTCCTTTGCTGAGCCTAAATTAACTGAAACATTCACAAAAATGATACGACAGCGAGGTAACGTTAGCTAAATTGATAATGCAATACAATTTGTTAGCTAGCATACATCATAATTGGTAGGGATTTGAAATCATTCTCAGGAAAACAGATCAACAAAAACCTAATCCAGTATTGGTCAAGCCACATAGCTAGCTCTTCACAAGATCAGAAAGACGAATATTAGCTAACTAGAATATTCCCCAAAAGTATGGTTGATTTAGCTAGGTCCATAGCCTAAGCCTGGAGTAGACCTAGTTGATCGTAAAATGATTTCTTACTGCACATCTCTTGCCCTGCTTTGTTATCCGTCTAGTTTACAATTGACACAGATGTAAAACAATTGTTAAGTTATTCAATAACAAAATCATGTAGATCTAACAGTGTAACTAGCTATCAACATTTGTCTAAGAAGCTGTCACCAATACCCTTGCTCTCCAAGCTGACAAGCAAGTCCAGTCACCCAGTTAGTAATTTCATGCTCACATCAGAATTATTTTCCTGGAATATCCCGCGACCCGATAACATCATATGTCTGTTTTACCTATGCAAAGTTGCATTAATCATCCAAAACACCTCTGCTAAAGACCCTGTGATTTATATGGTTGTGTATATTCCCTTATTACCACTGTATACTTCTTTTGATATTACTAAGGGGTTCCATCCATAGCCTACAGTTTCAGCCAGTCCATGGCACCAATCTGTCTAACCCTAAAAGCATGTCAGCCTGCAAAGCACTTGAGTAGCACATCAATGTTTTACAGAGTGAAACTATATTGGTTCAGAATGTAATGAAATTGTTCAGGCTCTCCAAAGTGTGCCTTCATTGACAGAATTTGAAGCAGACAAGTGCATGAGAAATGGAAAGAGAATTCTTGCGTTTCTATGACAAACCTGTGTACAAAAACAGTCTGTTAGTTGAGTCTAGTGGCCCTCATTAAGATCTTTACATGATGCACTAAAGTCTCCAAGGCTTCCCTAACATTTGACCCTAACTAACAAGGAGTTCCTTACTCTTGAAAGATAAGATCATGTGATCACTACCAAGGGACACTACCAAGCGACATGACTGGCTCTAGTCAAGCTTTGTTGGATTTTCCAGTGCCACATCATCTAGGCCTATATCAGCCATCATGGCAAAGAAAATACTGGCCCGGAATATCCATTCCAACTGCATTCCTACAAACGAGCACAGTTGGATAGTTCCTGTCTTCCCCTCCCTCCAACTATGGAACCTCAGACACTACTTAGGAGGGTTATCTGTGACCATGAGTCATTGAGGATGCAATTAATTAAGGCAACGTTTGTCACAGCTGTTAAGGACTAAATTATCTGTTCATGTGCCTGTTTCTCTAATACAGGAGTCTGGCTGCTGTAAATTGCGGACACAGTGTGCAGTGCACTGACGCAGTATTAGGTGTGAAATTAGAAACTGTTCAATGTAGGCCTACATCATAAAACAACTGTGCAGTCGTGTGGAAACTTATCAAATCTAATGTGGTCCTACAAATTGTTTAAAAATTATTCATATCCCATCATTTACACTCTTTGAAGCTAGAGATAAAATGAGTTACTTACAGTGCCTTAAAGTATTCACACCCCTTGACTTTATCCACATTTTGTTGTTACAGCCTGAATTAAAAATTTATTAAATTGAGATTTTGTGCCACTGATCTACACACAATACCCCATAATGTAAAAGTGGAATTATGTTTTAGAAATGTTTACAAATTAATTAAAAATGAAAAGTTCAAATGTCTTGTGTCAATAAGTATTCAACCCTTTTGTTATGGGAAGCCTAAATAAGTTCAGGAGTAAAAATGTGCTTAACAAGTCACATACAGTGCATTCGGAAAGTATTCAAACCCCTTTACTTTTTCCACATTTTATTACGTTAGACTTATTCTAAAATGGATTAAATAAATAAAAATCCTCATCAATCTACACACAATACCCCATAATGACAAAGCGGAAAAAAACTACAGACATTTTTGCAAATGTATTAAAAACAGAAATCAAATCAAATTGTATTTGCAACATGCGCCAAATACAACAGGTGTAGACCTTACAGTGAAATGCTTACTTACAAGCCCTTAACCAACAATGCAGTTTTAAGAAAAGAAAAAACGAAAGTAAAAAATTATTAAAGAGCAGCAGTAAAATAAAATAACAGTAGGGAGGCTATATGCAGGGGGTACCGGTACAGAGTCAGTGTGTGGGGGCACCGGTTAGTCGAGGTAATTGAGGTAATATGTACATGTGGGTAGAGTTAAAGTGACTATGCATAGATAATAAACAGAGTAGCAGCAGCGTAAAAGGGGGTGGGGGTGGGAGGGACAATGCAAATAGTCCGGGTTGCCATGATTAGCTGTTCAGGAGTCTTATGGCTTTGGGGTAGAAGCTGTTAAGAAGCCTTTTGGACCTAGACTTGGCATTGAAGGTCCCCAAGAACACAGTAGCCTCCATCATTCTTAAATGGAAGAAGTTTGGATCCACCGAGACTCTTCCTAGAGCTGGGCGCCCGGCCAAACTGAGCAATCGGGTGAGAAGTGCCTTGGTCAGGGAGGTGACCAAGTACCCGATGGTCACTCTGACAGAGCTCTAGAGTTCCTCTGTGGAGATGGGAGAACCTTCCAGAAGGACAACCATCTCTGCAGCACTCCACCAATCAGGTCTTTATGGTAGAGTGGCCAGACGGAAGCCACTCCTCAGTAAAAGGCACATGACATCCCACTTGGAGTTTGCCAAAAGGCGCCT
Source organism: Coregonus clupeaformis (assembly GCF_020615455.1). Classification (NCBI taxonomy): domain Eukaryota; kingdom Metazoa; phylum Chordata; class Actinopteri; order Salmoniformes; family Salmonidae; genus Coregonus; species Coregonus clupeaformis. The sequence goes on from NC_059200.1 coordinate 34,351,199, forward strand.
AAAGGACTCTTAGACCATGAGAAACAATATTCTCTGGTATGATGAAACCAATATTGAACTCGTTGGCCTGAATGCGTCACGTCTGACGAAACCTGGCACCTGGCAGCATGGTGGTGGCAGCATCATACTGTGGGGATGTTTTTCAGCGGCAGGGACTGGAAGACGAGTCAGGATCGAGGGAAAGATGAACAGAGCTAAGTACAGAGATCCTTGATGAAAACCTGCTCCAGAGCGCTCAGGACCTCAGACTGGGGCGAAGGTTCACCTTCCAACAGGACAACGACCCTAAGCACACGGCCAAGACAACGCAGGAGTGGCTTCTGGACAAGTCTCTGAATGTCCTTGAGTGGCCCAGCCAGAGCCTGGACTTGAACCCGATCTAACATCTCTGGAGAGACCTGAAAATTGCTGTGCAGCGACGCTCCCCTTCCAACCGGACAGAGCTTGAGAGGATCTGCAGAGAAGAATGGGAGAAACTCCCCAAATACAGGTGTGACTCAAGTCTGTAATCACTGCCAAAGGTGCTTCAACAAAGTCCTGAGTAAAGGGTCTGAATACTTATGCAAGTGTCTAAAAACCTGTTTTTGTTTTGTCATTTATGGGTGTAGATTGTGTGTAGATTGAGGGGGAAAAAAACAATGTTATCCATTTAGAGTAAGGCTGTAACGTAACAAAATGTGGAAACGGTCAAGGGGTCTGAATACTTTCCAAATGCACTGTAAGTTGCATGGACTCACCCTGTGTGCAATAATGGTGTTAACATGATTTTTCAATGACTACCTCATCTCTGTACCCCACACATACAATTATCTGTAAGGTCCCTCAGTCGAGCAGGGAATTTCCAACACAGATTCAACCACTAAGACCAGGGAGGTTTTACAATGCCTCGCAAAGAAGGGCACCTATTGGTAGATGGGTAAAAAAAAGAGCAGACATTGAATATCCCGTTTTAAAAATGAAGTTATTAATTACACTTAGGATGGTGTATCAATACACCCAGTCACTACAACGATACAGGTGTCCTTCCTAACTCCGTTGCCGGAGAGAAAGGAATCCACTCAGGGATTTCACCATGAGGCCATGGTGACTTTTAAACCGTTTCAGAGTTTAATGGCTGTGATAGGAGAAAACTGAGGATGGATCAACAACATTGTAGTTACTCCACAATACTAACCTAATTGACAGTGAAAAGGAAGCCTGTACAGAATACAAATATTCCAAAACATGCCTCCTGTTTGCAATAAGGCACTAAAGCAAAACTGCAAAAAATGTGGCAAAGAAATGAACTTTATGTCCTGAATACGAAGCATTATGTTTGGGGCAAATCCAACACAACACTGAGTACCACTCTTCATATTTTCAAGCCTGGTGGTGGCTGCATCATTGGCAAGGACTCTTTTTTTTGGGGGGGGGGTAAAAAGAAATGGAATAGTGCTCAGCAGAGGCAAAATCCTAGAGGAAAACCTGGTTCTGTCTGTTTTCCAACAGACACTGGGAGACAAATTCACCTTTCGGCGGGACAATGACCTGAAACACAAGGCCAAATGTACACTGGAGTTGTTTACCAAGACGACGTTGAACATTCCTGAGTGGCCTAGTTACAGTTTTGACTTAAATCTGCTTGAAAATCTATGGCAAGACTTGAAAATGTCTCTCGCAATGATCAACAACCAACTTGACAGAGCTTGAAGAATGTTGAAAAGAATAATGTGGAAATATTGGACAATCCAGGTGTGCAAAGCTCTTAAGGACTTACCCTGAAAGACTCATCCAGAAAGACTCGCTGCCAGAGGTGCTTCTTTGACTCTGGTGTTAATACTTAGGTAAATTTGCACAAATTCTTAACATGTTTTCACTTTGTCATTATGGGGTATTGTGTGTAGATGGGTGAGGAAATAATTCATTTTTAATTCAGGCTGTAATACAACAAAATGTGGAATAAGTCAAGGGGTATGAATACTTTCTGAAGGCACTGTTTCTCACTGCAAATCAAGCGAGGCCTTCTTTCCAATTCCTGTTTTCCGCACACAGACTGAGTCATGCCAAATAGCTGCTACTGTGCCATTGACAAAGCAGAAACTTTAATAGTCACCATACTCATTTTAGTGGCATCAGTTGGATGTAAAGCAGTGGGATTTATGATGTATAAATTAGTGATGCGCGGGTTGACTCATAACCCATGGTTATATCTGTGGGGCGGGCGGGATTAGGGTAGGGACGGGCATGTGTACTCCAACGGTCATCAAAACTCGATCTTTAACCAGAGATCACATTGTTTTTCTTAAATACTGTAAAACTATGTATGTATATATATGTATGTATGTATGTGTATGTGTATGTGTATATGTATATATATATATATATATATATATATATATATATATATACACACATACAGCTGTGGAAAAAATTAAGAGACCACTGCACATTTTTCTTAAATCAGCATCTCTACATGTATGACAGCCATTTCATTCCAGTGTCTGTTGAATTCCAACACAGGCACACCTCATTCTACTGAATTAGGTACTGATTAGGTGATCACCTGACCAAATCTTATTTAACGAGGAAAAGTATAAAAACCACTGCTGTGGTCATCACTATCCTCTTGCAATAGGACCAGCTGAATGGCAAAAACATTGCTAATAGTACCTCAAAAGTAATATTAATCAAACAATAACTATTGACCATGCCAAAAGAGTTGAAAAGGAAAGTTTTGAGTGAGGAAAAGAAGGGTTCAATTCTGGCTTTACTGGCAGAGGGATACAGTGAGCGTCAGGTTGCTTCCATCCTTAAAATGTAAAAGACGGTGGTTCATAAGAACAAGGTCAAGCAGTAGACATTGGGGGCAACAAAGCTACAGACAAGCAGAGGGTGAAAATGATTCTCTACTGACCGGGATAACCGGGATGAGGCCTCCTGTAGCTCAGTTGGTAGAGCATGGCGCTTGCAATACCAGGGTTGTGGGTTCGATTCCCACGGGGGGCCAGTATGAAAAATGTATGCACTCACTAACTGTAAGTCGCTCTGGATAAGAGTGTCTGCTAAATGACTTAAATGTAAATGACCGCCAACTCATTCGAATGTCACTCAACAACTGTATGATGACATCAATTGACCTACAAAAATAATGGCAAACGGCAGCTGGGGTGAAGTGCACGGCGAGGACGGTTCGAAACAGGCTCCTAGGGGCAGGGCTGAAGTCGTGCAAAGCTAGAAAAAAGCCCTTCATCAATGAGAAGCTAAGAAGAGCCAGGCTGAGGTTTGCAAAAGACCATAAGGATTGGACCGTAGAGGACTGGAGTAAGGTCATCTTCTCTCTTTTCAGCTTTGCCCAACACCTGGTCGTCTAATGGTTAGACGGAGACCTGGAGAGGCCTACAAGCCACAGTGTCTCGCACTCACTGTGAAATTTGGTGGAGGATCGGTGATGATCTGGGGGTGCTTCACCAAGGCTGGAATCGGGCAGATTTGTCTTTGTAAAGGATGCATGAATCAAGCCACGTACAAGGTTGTCCTGGAAGAAAACTTGCTTCCTTTTGCTCTGACATTGTTCCCCAACTCTGAGGATTGGTTTTTCCAGCAGGACAATGTGCCATGCCACACAGCCGGGTCAATCAAGGTGTGGATGGAGGACCACCAGATCAAGACCCTGTCATGGCCAGCCCAATCTCCAGACCTGAACCCCATTGAAAACTTCTGGAATGTGATCAAAAGGAAGATGGATGGTCACAAGCCATCAAACAAAGCCGAGCTGCTTAAATTTCTGCGTCAGGAGTGGCATAAAGTCACCCAACATCAATGTGAAAGACTGGTGGAGAAAATTGTTTTTGTGTCATTTAGAGGGAAAATGCGTGCATTTTAGCGCTTGAGTCACTTTTCAAAAGTTGCTAAAAGTTCCAAATAACATTTTTTAAAGTAGCTAAATTTGTTGCTAGGTGCTGTTTAGGAAAAAAAGTTGCCAGGGTAGTCTGAAAGTTGCTAAATCTAGCTAAGTTGGCATCACTGCAGCCTTGACCTCAGAGACTGAGCAGAGCAAGAGAGTGAGGAGTCTTATGGGAAGGAGAGTGAAAGATCGAGAAAGAACACCAAGGCGATATATCTGCGCCACAACAGGAGGAGCTCACCTCAGCCAAATCACTCGAGGGACTTCACCTCGGCTTTGTGTTTCAGTGCTTCGTGGTGTCAGCAATTAGGCTAGCTTTTGTCTGGTGTCGTAATGACCCATGTACTAGGCTTTTGGAAATGTTTCGGCAAGAGCAGCGTTCTATACACACCCTATAGGGCACTTTTTCAAAGACTACGTCAGCACTACGCTCAGAATAGTGGGGCACAAGGATGCTGATTCTTTAGCTGATGTGCTTTGAAGGCAGACTTCTGTTCTATTCTGGTGCTGCTTTCTGTCCAAAGGTTTTCGGTTTGATATGTTTTCCTGGCCTTGAAAAGGGATGATATTAGCTAACAGAGTGAAAACACCCTATCTTACTTAAACATAACTCTTGACTTTTCAATTGGCCTGCTTTTTGCTAGCTGACACTAGAGGACATTTCTGTAAATAAGGGCCCTTTTATCCCAATAGTAGCTAACTTGTCATTTATAAAAATGTAAATGTTGCCATAGCATGTGTTAACCTGACTAGGTAGCTTGGCAACCACCAAGGCAAATAATCGAATGAACGTGTTAACGAGCGAAACAAGCATAAACTAGTGAACATCAGATGTTCTAGATATTCAAAATGAAACGGCTTTAAACAGCCCTGCAGTCATATTATGCAACCGACCACCCTCCTTTGAACACTTGTTATGTACGTGAGTGCTCTTACACTCTCAAAGGGCTCCTTGTTTGTCTTCTTCCTCTGCTGCTGCACACAAAGGCAGACGTGACCCCTGACCTTGGCCCTGGATGCTGGAGGAACATTGTGTGTTCATTAATTACACAACTGGCATAGCCCAGTGTCCCGGGCCCTGACCCCACACATTAACAGAGCTGCTAACTCACTCTCGCCCCACAGCTTGAAAAGCATCTCCCCTCAGCCTCCCCGGCCGCACATACACCGGCTTCTGGGGATGCCATGGAATTCCCTATCAGGATTCCATTCCCCCATAAACAATTCCTGCATTGATAGGAGAGGTTGGAAAGCTGCCAGGTTATTCCTACAATGGAGAGGGGGGATAATGAGGCAGCAGCATTGACAAAGGGAATTCTCATTCAGGGGCTGGATTGGCAACATGGTGTGTGTGAAACTGTTTGGCAGCACTTAGGGAGCCACAGAGCAGATACCTGAGCAGGATCTCCCACCAACACACTCACAATCCCAGCCATTGTGCTCCCAGTGCATGGGAGGCATCCAGTCATGGTGTAGGCTCTCAACGCCAGTCGTACCAGAAAGAGGAATTTCAGCTTGCTTTTTAGTAAGGCTTGAGAAACATTCATGCACCCCTCATAGTTTTGCTCTTTTTTATATTGAGTGTAAAAATCTAGATGCTAGAATTGGTAGTCTATTTTCCATGTCTTCTGTATCGTTAGTGATGGGGGTAAAATAGACAGTTACATCATAGTATTATTTTTGGACAATATTATATCGATTTGACTGGAAGTGTCTTTGTTTTCCATTTTCTTTTTAAATAGTGACCCAACATATTTTCAAAACTCATTTTATCATGCTCTCTCTTGTCTCTCTGCAGCAGACATACAGAGAGCAATATGTTTGAAATATCAAATCGCAATAAAATTGCTTTAGCGAATCTCAATGCATATAGAATCGTGAGAATTGCAATAGATATCGTATCGGCACCTAAGTATTGTGATAATATTGTATCGTGAGGTCCCTGGTAATTCCCAGCCCTAGTTTCCATGCTAATGTTGTGAGTGTTTTCAGTGGGAAATTCCATCGACATGCTCTTGTGTCCCCCTAGCTCAGTTTAGCCTTGAAGAGGAAGCCATTTAGGGTTGCATGTTTTACCCAGTCACATAATTAATACACAGGAGTCTAAAAAAGTAGAGGGCACAAGTGAAAAAGTTTCAAGTGCACCGGCTCTTTACATTTGGGAGAGTTATTGAGTGGCTAAGTGAAGTTGTGTGAGATAAATAGGTGCTCTGATTGAAACTGAAGTGTGTGTGTGTGTGTTAGTGGTACACGAGTCTGCTGTTTGTGCACCCGCCTTCAATCGCTAATAACCCACCCGCAACCGCCCGACCTATGTGATAAAGTGGAAATCTGAGGCCCGCACCTGACCCTGACCCACTAGTTTAGAAAATGCGCTGTTGGCTGCAGTCAGACGGCAGAACCATTTTTTGACTCGGCCTACAGGATTTATTTTGCCTGATTTTAGATATGTTTCTGCTTATTTCTGACATTTTGGCAGGCTGTTTGTCTACTTGTCTATAATTATACTGAATGAAAATATAAACACAACATGCAACAATTTCAAAGATTTTACTGAGTTACAGTTCATATAAGGAAATCAGTCAATTTCACATGACTGGGCATAGGCCCACCCACTGGGGAGCCAGGCCCAGCCATTCAGATGGAGTTTTTCCCCAACAAATGGGCTTTATTACTGCCAGAAATACATCACCCCCCACCTCCTCAGATGATCCCGCAGGTGAAGAAGCCGAATGTGGAGGTCCTGGGCTGGTGTGGGATACACGTGGTCTGCGGTTGGAGGCAGTTTATGGTAGAGAAATGAACATGCAATTCTGTGGGAACAGCTCTGGTGAACATTCCTGCAGTCAGCATGCCAATTGCACACTCCCTCAACTTGAGATATCTGTGGCATTGTGTTATAACTGCACATTTTAAAGTGGCCTTTTATTGTCCCCAGCACAAGGTGCACCTGTGTAATGATCATGCTGTTTAATCAGCTTCTTGATATGCCACACCTGTCAGGTGGATGGATTATCTTGGCACAGGAGAAATGCTCACTAACAGGGATGTAAACACATTTGTGCACAACATTTGAGAGAAATAAGCTTTTTGTGCGTCTGGGATTATTTTTTTATTTCAGCTCATGAAACATGGGACCAACACTACATGTTGCATTTATATTTTTGTTCAGTGTAGTTGACATCTGTAAGGGACCGTTTACTGGGGTGGGGAGGGGGCTAACTTGTCGTTTTTTTTAATGCTTTGGGGAGGGTTGTGTTTAAAAGAATATATATATATATATATTGGGCACAGGGGAGAGTAGTGTGTTTTTTCCCCCTTGATTTACATTTACCATTTTGCGTTTTTTACTATATAATGTCTTCCACATAGCCACATTTCCTCATCTTCTTGCATGCACCTCCCCTATAAAAGTGTTTTGGTACTTCCCTTATAGCTATGCTTTTCCGCCCACTTACTATACCACCGGTCAATATTTACTCTACCAGTGAACTGTCTATCCTGCCCTCTATCCATAGTGCAATAGGTTAACTAGCAATCATACCTCTCATAAAGTCATTCAAATCTTCACCAATTTTCAATATAAATCCTCAAGATAGAGGAATAGCTGATAGGCAGCGGAGAGGCCTGGTGCCTCATTGCACATCAAAGAACAGTGAAGACATGCAGCTCAAAAAGCCCCCTATTGATCTTGTTTAGGGACAATAACCAATATCCTACCTAGACTAGCCTACAACAATAATTTCATTATTGTTATCAAGTGAGTACAATTGAGCACAATTCCTACTCTAGGCAGTGAATAATGGTCCAAAGCCCTGTTATTTGAATGTTTCCTTCCATTCATTACATTTGGATCAGTTGTGGGTCTACTCTTGACAGATTTTAGAAAGGCACAGTAGCAGGACAGTCCGTCTGTATTTTCACTTGTGATACTGATGCGCTTTCTGTTGCCGATCATCATTCTTGAAAGTCGTCCTATATATTGTGGCCACATGGGCCTGCTGAGAGCGTAGGCCTATTTGAAAGCTGCCTCCTTTCCGATCAGAGCGGGTGTTCCTCAAGGTAGAACCAAACGCTTCAGTATACAGTGCATTGAGAAAGTATTCAGACCCCTTCCCTTTTCCACATTTTGTTATGTTACAGCCTTATTCTAAAATTTATTAAATAAATAAAAATACTCATCAATCTACACACAATACCCCATAATGACAAAGCGTATAAATATTTGCATATTTATTCCAAATAAAAAAACATACCTTATTTACATAAGTATTCAGACCCTTTGCTATGAGACTCGAAATTGAGCTCAGGTGCATCCTGTTTCCATTTAGCATCCTTGAGATGTTTCTACAACTTGATTAGAGTCCACCTGTGATAAATTCAATTGATTGGACAGGTTTTGGAAAGGCACACACCTGTCTATATAAGGTCCCACAGTTGACAGTGCATGTCAGAGCAAAAACCAAGCCATGAGGTCGAAGGAATTGTCCGTAGAGCTCCGAGACAGGATTGTGTTCAAGGCACAGATCTGGGGAAGGGTACCAAAAAATGTATGCTGCATTGAAGGTCCCCAAGAACACAGTGGTCGCAATGGAAATGGAAGCAGTTTGGAAGCACCAAGACTCTTCCTAGAGCTGGCCGCCCGGCCAAACTGCGCAGTCGGTGGAGAAGGGCCTTGGTCAGGGAGGTGGCCAAGAACCTGATGGTCATTGACAGAGCTCTAGAGTTCCTCTGTGAAGATGGGAGAACCTTCCAGAAGGACAACCATCTCTGCTGCACTCCACCAATCAGGCCTTTATGGTAGAATGGCCAAACGGAAGCCACTCCTCAGTAAAAGGCACATGCCCGCTTGGTGTTTGCCAAAAGGCACCTAAAGGACTCTTAGACCATGATAAACAAGATTCTCTGGTCTGATGAAACCAAGATTGAACTTTTTAGCCTGAATGCCAAGCGTCACATCTGGAGGAAACCTGGCACCATCCCTATGGTGAAGCATAGTGGTGGCAGCATCATGTTGTGGGGATGTTTTTCAGCGGCAGGGACTGGGAGACTAGTCAGGTTCCATGGAAAGTTAAACGGAGCAAAGTACAGAGATCCTTGATGAAAACCTTCTCCAGAGTGCTCAGGACCTCAGACTGGGGCGAAGGTTCACCTTCCAACAGGACAACGACCCAAAGCACACAGCCAAGACAACGCATGAGTGGTTTCGGGAAAAGTCTCAATGTCCTTGAGTGACCCAGCCAGAGCCTGGACTTGATTCCGATCGAACATCTCTGGAGATCACTGAAAATAGCTATGACGCTCCCCATCCAACCTGACAGAGCTTGAGAGGATCTGCAGAGAAGAATGGGAGAGACTCCCCAAATACAGGTGTGCCAAGCATGTAATGTGAAACCCAAGAAGACTCGATGCTGTAAACGCTGCCAAAGGTGCTTCAACAAAGTACTGAGTAAACGGTCTGAATACTTATGTAAATGTGATATTTCAGTTTATTCTTTATATAAAAATGTATTCTTTATATAAAAAACAATTTAATCAATTTTAGAATAAAGGCTGTAACGTAACAATGTGGAAAAAGTCAAGGGGTCTGAATACTTTCCAAATGCACTGTAGCCTAAATATTTGTAATTTAACTTAATAAACACAACTAGTCACAATGTTTTAATCTGGTTAGGCTTCTTCAAAAGTCTCCTGTAGGCTACTTGCTCACGTTCTTCCATTCCACTCTAATATAATTCCAGCATCCAAACTGCGCAACGACCATTCGATTTAATGGAAAGAGCCATCTGTTACAAAAACACCAAAAAGTTTAATGACATTCGGAGATTGTCAAACCAAGCATTTACTACTAAGTAGACAGGGATGTATTTTCTGTTTGTCGAGATTATCATCAAACCATGATGATAAGCGCTCGAAGTCGGTAATCGGTATGCAGTTATGCGTTGCTTATTGGTTGTGTGTGGTGCATTGCCACATAAACCTGTTGGTGGAAAATGTGTGCATATATTTTATATAATTATAAATATAGCATCAAAATGTTAAATCTGATTTCCCCCTAGCTGATCATTGACTGCAGCCGGCTCTGATCGTAGTGTAATGACACAGGTAGGAAGAGTGAACTTGTCTTTGGTGGTCGGTGAACCCTCAACCTTCTGGCCCGTTAGACCTGCGTGGTATTGACTGTGCCACAACAAAATGCTGAAGTGCTAAAACCGTTATTATTTAGTTATTTTTTGAGTCAATTTTATGAGGGGGGAGGGTGTGAATTTTTTTACAGTACAAGGGGAGCAGGTTTTCCGTTAGGAAAATGTTTGGCGCCGGACAACGTGACCGGTAAGATTTTAATTTACCGTCTTAGAAATTTACCGGACCCATATGCATTGGTTGCGTAACCCATTAGGTCGTTCTTATTCATCTTAACAGAACATGCAACTCCTGTAATGAAGCAGCCAATAAAACATAATTTTCTAACATTTACCAAAATGCAATTCACGGGAGAACACCTTTATAAACAGCGCACCTGATGCAAGCGGTATATAAGAGATGAAAATCTATGTTAGAAGCTAGAAAGCGGGTGAATCTAAAGATGCAACAACTAGGATGGGTTGCTAGTATGACTAGGATTGTGCCATAGGCTTCTGGACAACGAAAGAAAGTTGATATGAAAACTAATAGAAGAGGAGAGAAATGGCATATGAAGAAGTCTTTCATAGGCAGCGCGCGTGGCAATCGGCCTAGCTGATTATTGCGTTTCGGCTGTCAGTGAAAAGCATCTAAAATGTGTGAAGATAATGGTTTAAAAAAAAATTGTTACCAGGAGACAGGCCAGTACATCAGGAGACGTGGAGGAGGCCGTAGGAGGGCAACAACCCAGCAGCAGGACTGCTACCTCCGCCTTTGTGCAAGGAGGAGCAGAAGGAGCACTGCCAGAGCCCTGCAAAATGACCTCCAGCAGGCCCCAAATGTGCATGTGTCTGCTCAAACGGTCAGAAACAGACTCCATGAGGGTGGTATGAGGGCCCGACGTCCACAGGTGGGGGTTGTGCTTACAGCCCAACACCGTGCAGGACGTTTGGCATTTGCCAGAGAACACCAGGATTGGCAAATTCGCCACTGGCGCCCTGTGCTCTTCACAGATGAAAGCAGGTTCACACTGAGCACATGTGACAGACGTGACAGAGTCTGGAGACGCCCCGTGGAGAACGTTCTGCTGCCTGCAACATCCTCCAGCATGACCGGTTTGGCGGTGGGTCAGTCATGGTGTGGGGTGGCATTTCTTTGGGGGGCCGCACAGCCCTCCATGTGCTCGCCAGAGGTAGCCTGACTGCCATTAGGTACCGAGATGAGATCCTCAGACCCCTTGTGAGACCATATGCTGGTGCGGTTGGCCCTGGGTTCCTCCTAATGCAAGACAATGCTAGACCTCATGTGGCTGGAGTGTGTCAGCAGTTCCTGCAAGAGGAAGGCATTGATGCTATGGACTGGCCCGCCCGTTCCCCAGACCTGAACCCAATTGAGCACATCTGGGACATCATGTCTCGCTCCATCCACCAATGCCACGTTGCACCACAGACTGTCCAGGAGTTGGCGGATGCTTTAGTCCAGGTCTGGGAGGAGATCCCTCAGGAGACCATCCGCCACCTCATCAGGAGCATGCCCAGGCGTTGTAGGGAGGTCATACAGGCACGTGGAGGCCACACACACTACTGAGCCTCATTTTGACTTGTTTTAAGGACATTACATTACATTTACATTTTAGTCATTTAGCAGACGCTCTTATCCAGAGCGACTTACAGTTAGTGAATACATATATATATATATATATATATATATATATTTTTATACTGGCCCCCCGTGGGAATCGAACCCACAACCCTGGCGTTGCAAACACCATGCTCTATCAACTGAGCTACATCCCTGCCGGCCATTCCCTCCCCTACCCTGGACGACGCTGGGCCAATTGTGCGCCGCCCATGAGTCTCCCGGTCGCGGCCGGCTGCGACAGAGCCTGGATACGAACCAGGATCTCTAGTGGCACAGTTAGCACTGCGATGCAGTGCCTTAGACCACTGCGCCACTCAGGACTAGACATTACATCAAAGTTGGATCAGCCTGTAGTGTGGTTTTCCACTTTAATTTTGAGGGTGACTCCAAATCCAGACCTCCATGGGTTGATAAATTTGATTTCCATTGATAATTTTTGTGTGATTTTGTTGTCAGCACATTCAACTATGTGAAGATTATTTCATTCATTCAGATCTAGGATGTGTTATTTTAGTGTTCCCTTAATTTTTTTGAGCTGTGTGTGTGTGTGTGTGTGTGTATATATGTGTGTGTGTGTGTGTGTGTGTGTGTGTGTATGTGTGTATATATATGTATATGCAGTTAATACAGGTTATGAGTGGAGAACAGGAGGGCTTCTTAAAGCAAAACTAACAGGTCTGTGAGAGCCGGAATTCTTACTGGTTGGTAGGTGATCAAATACTTATGTCATGCAATAAAATGCAAATTAATTACTTAAAAATCATACAATGTGATTTGCTGGATTTTTGTTTTAGATTCCGTCTCTCACAGTTGAAGTGTACCTATGATAAAAATTACAGACCTCTACATGCTTTGTAAGTAGGAAAACCTGCAAAATCGGCAGTGTATCAAATACTTGTTCTCCCCACTGTGTATATAAAAAGAAGATAGAAAAGGAAACAAAAGATAATGTGTCTGAGTATAATTTTTAAATGTTGAGACAAGAAGGTGAGGGGTGTGTGGCGAATATAGCATATAGGCGCGTCTCTCCACAATGCATGCACTCAGCTCTCCAGAATGCACTCAACTGTCTCCCGCCAATTCTTGCACAATCATTGTGTGAATTGTTTGCCCTTTGATTGTTTGTATTTGTATAAATTATCCATTACATATGTCACCAGTAGTAAATATACTGTTAACCCAGTAATTTGGTTACATTCATTTCTGTTAATGCATTGAATTACTAATTACAGTGCCTTGCAAAAGTATTCATCCCCCTTGGCATTTTTACTATTTTGTTGCATTACAACCTGTAATTTAAATTGATTTTTATTTGGATTTCATGTAATGGACATACACAAAATAGTCCAAATTGGTGAAGTGAAATGAAAAAAATACATTTTCCAAAAAATTATAAAAAAATAAATAACAGAAAAGTGGTGAGAGCATATGTGTTCACCCCCTTTGCTATGAAGCCCCTAAATAAGATCTGTCACATGATCTCAGTGTATACAGTGGTGAAAAAAAGTATTTAGTCAGCCACCAATTGTGCAAGTTCACCCACTTAAAAAGATGAGAGAGGCCTGTAATTTTCATCATAGGTACACGTCAACTATGACAGACAAATTGAGGGGAAAAAATCCAGAAAATCACATTGTAGGATTTTTAATGAATTTATTTGCAAATTATGGTGGAAAATAAGTATTTGGTCACCTACAAACAAGCAAGATTTCTGGCTCTCACAGACCTGTAACTTCTTCTTTAAGAGGCTCCTCTGTCCTCCACTCGTTACCTGTATTAATGGCACCTGTTTGAACTTGTTATCAGTATAAAAGACACCTGTCCACAACCTCAAACAGTCACACTCCAAACTCCACTATGGCCAAGACCAAAGAGCTGTCAAAGGACACCAGAAACAAAATTGTAGACCTGCACCAGGCTGGGAAGACTGAATCTGCAATAGGTAAGCAGCTTGGTTTGAAGAAATCAACTGTGGGAGCAATTATTAGGAAATGGAAGACATACAAGACCACTGATAATCTCCCTCAATCTGGGGCTCCACGCAAGATCTCACCCCGTGGGGTCAAAATGATCACAAGAACGGTGAGCAAAAATCCCAGAACCACACGGGGGACCTAGTGAATGACCTGCAGAGAGCTGGGACCAAAGTAACAAAGCCTACCATCAGTAACACACTACGCCGCCAGGGACTCAAATCCTGCAGTGCCAGACGTGTCCCCCTGCTTAAGCCAGTACATGTCCAGGCCCGTCTGAAGTTTGCTAGAGTGCATTTGGATGATCCAGAAGAGGATTGGGAGAATGTCATATGGTCAGATGAAACCAAAATAGAACTTTTTGGTAAAAACTCAACTCAGTCGTGTTTGGAGGACAAAGAATGCTGAGTTGCATCCAAAGAACACCATACCTACTGTGAAGCATGGGGGTGGAAACATCATGCTTTGGCGCTGTTTTTCTGCAAAGGGACAAGGACGACTGATCCGTGTAAAGGAAAGAATGAATGGGGCCATGTATCGTGAGATTTTGAGTGAAAACCTCCTTCCATCAGCAAGGGAATTGAAGATAAAACGTGGCTGGGTCTTTCAGCATGACAATGATCCCAAACACACCGCCCGGGCAACGAAGGAGTGGCTTCGTAAGAAGCATTTCATGGTCCTGGAGTGGCCTAGCCAGTCTCCAGATCTCAACCCCATAGAAAATCTTTGGAGGGAGTTGAAAGTCCGTATTGCCCAGCGACAGCCCCAAAACATCACTGCTCTAGAGGAGATCTGCATGGAGGAATGGGCCAAAATACCAGCAACAGTGTGTGAAAACCTTGTGAAGACTTACAGAAAACATTTGACCTGTGTCATTGCCAACAAAGGGTATATAACAAAGTATTGAGTAACTTTTGTTATTGACCAAATAATTGTTTTCCACCATAATTTGCAAATAAATTCATTAAAAATCCTACAATGTGATTTTCAGGATTTTTTTTTCTCATTTTGTCTGTCATAGTTGACGTGTACCTATGATGAAAATTACAGGCCTCTCGTCTTTTTAAGTGGGAGAACTTGCACAATTGGTGGCTGACTAAATACTTTTTTCCCCCACTGTATATACACCTGTTCTGAAAGGCCCCAGAGTCTGCAACACCACTAAGCAACGGGCACTACTAAGCAAGCGGCACCATGAAGACCAAGGAGCTCTCCAAACAGGTCAGGGACAAAGTTGTGGAGAAGTACAGATCAGGGTTGGGTTATAAAAAAATATCAGAAACATTGAACATCCCACAGAGCACCATTTTAAATCCATTATTAAAAAATTGAAAGAATATGGCACCACAACAAACCTGCCAAGAGAGTGCCGCCCACCAAAACTCACAGACCAGGCAAGGAGGGCATTAATCAGAGAGGCAACAAAGAGACCAAAGATAACCCTGAAGGAGCTGCAAAGCTCCACAGCGGAGATTGGAGTATCTGTCCATAGGACCACTTTAAGCTGTACACTCCAGAGAACTGGGCTTTACGGAAGAGTGGCCAGAAAAAAGCCATTGCTTTAAGAAAAAAAGAAGCAACAAACATATGGACTCGACAAACATATGGAAGAAGATCTCTGGTCTGATGAGACTAAAATTGAGCTTTTTGGCGCAAACCCAACACCTCTCATCACCCCGAGAACACCATCCCCACAGTGAAACATGGTGGTGGCAGCATCATGCTGTGGGGATGTTTTTCATCGGCAGGGACAGGGAAACTGGTCAGAATTGAAGGAATGATGGATGGCACTAAATACAGGGAAATTCTTGAGGAGAAACCTGTTTCAGTCTTCCAGAGATTTGAGACTGGGATGGAGGTTCACCTTCCAGCAGGACAATGACCCTAAGCATACTGCTAAAGCAGCACTCGAGTGGTTTAAGGGGAAACATTAACATGTCTTGGAATGGCCTAGTCAAAGCCCAGACCTCAATCTAATTGAGAATCTGTGGTATGACTTAAATTGCTGTACACCAGCGGAACCCATCCAACTTGTAGGAGCTGGAGCAGTTTTGCCTTGAAGAATGGGCAAAAATCACAGTGGCTAGATGTGCCAAGTTTATAGAGATATACCCCAAGATACTTGCAGCTGTAATTGCTGCAAAAGGTGGCTCTACAAAGTATTGACTTTGGGGGGGTGAATAGTTATGCACGCTCAAGTTTTCTTATTTTTTGGTCTTATTTCTTGTTTTTCACCCCCAAAAAATATTTTGCATCTTCAAAGTGGTAGGCATGTTGCGATAATCAAATGATACAAACCCCCCAAAAATCAATTTTAATTCCAGTTTGTAAGGCAACAAAATCGGAAAAATGCCAAGGGGGGTGAATATTTTCGCAAGCCACTGTAGGCGTACAGTCATTTACTGTTTTCATTCTCGAAGTGGAAACGTTGTTTGCGGAATTCACAACTTGACACACTTGTGAGAAACATTTACGAGTTTTGTAAATTGTTTCATTGTCTTTTGTTTGGAGTGCTGCATGTGAGCAATGAGCATGGGTCTGGTTTCTCTGTCTTGTTAATGTTGAGGGAGCGCGCGTGACTGAGCATGCGTAGAAGTAGCCTACCTGGCCTGCTGCGGGCAAATGTATGAAAATGCCCATTTGGGTATGTCTGATTTCTGATTTTCTTAACTCACCACATCCACCACTAATAAGCTGAGCTTCTCAGTAATTTTTTCTTCATCTCACACAGTAAGTTCACAAAGTATGCTTTTGTAACATCCATTGCAAATGATAGCATTAATAGTTCCTCATAGTATGCCTATAATTACCAAGCCATGGTGTGAAAGAGCAAAATACAATGTTATGATGGTCATATATCCAGTGGAAACGTCATACAATACCTTTCCCTTGTGCAAAAACAGCTGTATGTCCCAAGCTCACTGGTGCAGGAACCTCTGAGGGCCCAGAATAAGCTAGTTGATACAATGTTGCAAGTTTGCTAGAGACAGATTCAGGCCTTATCCAGTTGATTGATTTGATACAATGTTGCACTTCACTAGTGATAGCTCAAATCAAGACTGATAGAAAGGGAGGCAGACAGGCTGAGAGATGAATGTGATTGAAAGAACCAACATTTTCATCTGAATATTTTCTGGTTTTATTTGTCAGCTTTATATATTTTTACTTAGTTGACAATGGAAGTTATAGGCAACGGCTGCTTGGCCATCTCTGGGCTCCATGCACTCATTTAGGCTATTTATCTATCACAGTGTATCGATGTGTCCATATGGCAGAGGCTGGTGCTCTTGCAATAGTTGCATTTTGTATATACATATGTATATGTGTACACATATGTATACACATATGTATACACATATGTATACACATATGTATATGTGTATATATATATATATATATGTGTGTATGTGATATATATATATATATATATATATATATATATATATATATATGTGTATATATATATATATTTAACTTTTATATATTTGTATCATTTTAATTAACCTTTTTTTATTAACACGGACAACGCTGGGCCAATAGTGCGCCACCTCATGGTTCTCCCGGTCACAGCCGGCTGCCGGGTATGTAGTGACGCCTCAAACACTGCGATGCAGTGCCTTAGTTCGCTGCGCCACTCGGGAGGCCCTTGATTAAGGTTTTTATGATTAACCAGGTGACAGTGATTTTGAACAACGGTAAACGTTATTATTGAAATCAAAATGTTCCATGACAATACACGTATGAAAATCATAACTGGCACGCAGATCGGTAGAAATTGTAGGATAAATTGTATGCTTCCCCAAACTTGAAACTCACGTGCTGCCTATGAAGTCTTTATAAAATAATTGCCTCCATGTTTCCATGGTCAGATTTTCAAGAAAGGTAAGACATGCCTTTATAAGATTAAGTAAAACATTCAGGTTTCAAACAAGAAGTATGTTTTCAAAATGCATACTGCCTCCAGCTCACATTGTAAAGTGGTGGGTGACGCGCTGATAGCCTGCCTACCATTGTTTTTGTTTTTTCTTCCGGTCAGTTTGTCCAGCAACAGTTTTAATTTATCGGCTTTTACTGTTTTTTTTGGAGTTGGACATACTTTTTTCCTTTTCTCCATTCATCCACATGGCTGCTGGCTGCGCTTTGCTACCACTGAAAATATTGTGAAGATTGCCCATTATTTTGTTTTTGTAAGAACACAAAAAACAGAGGCAGTGGGAGAACCTACTCAAGTAAGTAAATGCAATGTTTAAAATGTAAAAAAATACAATGTATTATTAGCTATCTTGCTGGCTACAGTAGGCCACTTTGTAGGCTAACTCAACTGAGCTGCTAGGTAGCGAACTTTACACACTGTTTAGCTAAGTGAATTAAATATCAGCTAGCTAACTTCCTATTACCTAGCAACTGTATCTTGATGTAATCATTGTAAATTATAAACAGTCTCCAAATGCATTTGTAGATAACAGCCATGGAAATTTCGGCTCCAGCTGTCAGTAAAGGGAGAGTGTAGGCTACTGGATAGGGCAGGTAATTTTGTGGGAGGACATTATGAAAAGATTCTCCAGTTCCAGTCCCTAAAAGGTCAACTTTGAGGACAGAGCGATAAAAGCAACATCATATTCAGTGCTCTCTAATTGAAGTATAATGAAGCCTGTGTCTTTGTGATGTTTTCTGTCCTCAGATATGGAAAGCTGTGAAAGCCTGTTTGCATATGAAGAGTGGTTCCAAGAGACTAGGGGTATATCCTATATGCCATGGGTTATATGTGTAGGCCAACTTATGTTAGCAAATGTTGTATTTAAATATACAGTTAAACATCACACACAATGTATAAACCTATTGCAATTGGAGCAGGCCAACTCTCTGTCTGCTGGGTGTGCAGAGTTCTGTTTCAGCCCAGCAATACCACACCTGATTCAACTGATCAAATCTAATGAGTTGATAATCAAGTGTGCTATTGCTGGGCTGTAATAGAAGTCTGCTCACCCAGTAGATCAGGAATCAGTGGAGCGAGGTTGGCCACAACTGGTATGGAGTTGTTTTCACCTGAAATGATGCTTCAGTAATAATAGCCTACATGTTACTACTCTATCTATTGTTGTTTAGACTAATAATAATAATAATAAGCCATTTAGCAGACGCTTTTATCCAAAGCGACTTACAGTCATGCGTGCATACATTTTTTTTGTGTATGGGTGGTCCCGGGGATCGAACCCACTACCTTGGCGTTACAAGCGCCGTGCTCTACCAGCGCCGTGCTCTAAGATGTCTAATCTTTACATACAATTTATCTTATTTGTACATTTTGAAGTGATGACGTGTTGATTCTTTGATATGAAGTGTTTCAACTTGTTTTAATTGTTAAACTATTATTCAAAATGAACTAGTGTCAATGTTGATTTAATCACATATTACAAATGTGTTTGTGTTGTATTCTCAAATGAATATTTCCTTTTTGTCTAGTTATAAGATCTCCATTCTGTTTTATTTGATTGTCACTCTGTCTCAGTATATCAGCTATGTGAATTTATTTTGCAGCTCATCATATGCCATGCATCGCCAATGCAGCCATAGGCCTAGAGTATGATGGCATTACTGGCCTCATGGGTATCTGTCATCTGAAGCAGAGAATATCTCAACTCCACATTGTTTACATGTTGAGCTATATGTTCTCAATTTAAAATGATACCAGTAGACAATGTATATGAGGCAAACTATATACAGTGCCTTCAGAAAGTTTTCATACCCCTTGACTTATTTCGCATTTTGTTGTGTTACAGCCTGAATTCAAAATGGATTAAATATGTTTTTCTCTCACCCATCTACAAACAATACCCCATAATCACAAAGTGAAAACATGTTTTTAGAAATGTTTGCAAATTTAATGACAATGAAATTCAGAAATATCTAATTTACATAAGTATTCACACCCCTGAGTCAATACTTTGTAGAAGCAACATTGGCAGCGATTACAGCTGTGAGTCTTTCTGGGTAAGTCTCTAAGAGCTTTCCACACCTGGATTGTCCAACATTTGTCCATTATGCAGAAGATTGCATTCACCTGTATTGTGAAAAGGACTATGCCATGTTAATTTAGCTAGTGTATCAAAGAGATGTGCCATTCAAATACAATTATTACCATTTTGTTATGTAGTTAGATTGTCAGCGTTTTCACATTTAATGATATTCAATATTGGCCTCAAATATCGGCTAATGCCGATACCACAAAAAACTGTATTGGCATTGGCCCTAAAAAAATCCATATTGGTCGTTTATTTATGTTCTCTTTGTTTTTTTCTTCGTTTAATATCTGCCAGGATATTAGTAATCCCTCTGTCTGAAGGCGTTCCGTCTCTGGTTTGGATTCCATCCCACTCCCTTCTAAAGGGTCAACTGTGGGACAGCAACACCTTCAGGTAATGATATCATCACTCACACACTTAGAGTTGAATGAGGATAGGATGATGCTACGGCATTTGTCCTAAGGTCTGGCAAGTGTTTAGAAAGTCAAGTCTCTTGTGAACATCGTTGGAAAATAGTCTCTACCTCTCCATCGTTTCCTTAAGACCATCTCCCTTTCACCAGACTCACTTGCTATGTCTCTTTTTAGAACTATCATACCAGCTTGACCCAGTGTACTCTTATGTGTGGCCTCCTGTAGCTCAGTTGGTAGAGCATGGCGCTTGCAACGCCAGGGTTGTGGGTTCGATTGCTCACGGGGGGCCAGTATGAAAAATGTCGCTCTGGACAAGAGCGTCTGCTAAATGACTAAAATGTAAATGTAATGTTAGATAAGGTCTCTAATGCTAACAGAATTGTTTTTATTGGTGACCTGAACATTGACTGGTTATCATCTAGTTGTCCTCTCAAGAGGAAGCTTCTTACTGTGACTAACGCCTGTAACATGACCAGGGTTATCACTCAACCAGCTAGTCTATACCAATAGTGTTGGATCTGTGACATCCACTAGTATTGATCATATCTTCACTGATGCTGCAGGGCTTTGCTCCAAAGCAATATCTGTTCCCATTGGCTGTAGTGGCAAGAACCAGGAAAGCCAAAGTACCAAAGGCAGGACCTAAAGTTATTTACAAGAGATCATACAAAATGTTTTCAAAAGACTCTCTTATGTTGAAGATGTAAAATAATAATTGCCAATTGGTGACAAACATGCACCTGTTAAGAAAATAACTGTGAGATCTGTTAGAGCCCCTGGATCAATTATGAATTGTAAAATTGTATGGTTCAAAGAAATGATGCAAAAAAGTGCCAATAAAGTCGGCTGCTAAGCTGATTGGTTGACATAATGTCAATTTAGAATTTTTTTTACTAAACTTAACAAAAAATTGAAAAATACTTTAAATGACAATTAATCTCCATCGTTCATTGAAGTTGATGGGTCATATATAATAAAACCTTTTGCTATAACCAATAATTTCAATGACCACGTCACTGGTAAAGTGGACAAACTGAGAAGTGAAATGACAACATTGAACAGTGAACCATCATATTTGTGTATTGAAGATATAATAATGAAAGAGAATGATTGCTGTTTTTGAATTTGTTTGTTTGTGTGGAAGAGGTGGAAAAACGATTGTTATCCATCAATAATGATAAGCCACCAGGTATAGATAACCTAGATGGGAAATGATTGCGAATGGTAGCAGACTGTATTGCCACCCCTATTTGCCATGTCCTTACCCAAAGCCTAAAGGAGTGAGTGTCCACAGTAGAGGTGTTGAAGCATCCACCTGAACCCGAAATTCTGTAGTTGACCCTTGGATCTAAATTGATTGCCATGGGTCTCGGGTATGCGTAATTATAGACCGGAATGTGACTGCTGAGAGAGAGAGAGAGAGAGAGACCGACCAATCACAAGTCATCAAAGTGGTACTAGCCTCTGGTTCTGTGTGTGCCGTGGCAAGCAATTTAGGAGATTAATTAAAAGTTAAATGAGCTGGATAGGCTGCAGTGACCAAGAGCCAACAGGTAGGCTGCTACTTAATACTTTGAATGGAGTTGTTATTGTGTAGGAAGGGGAAAAGCGCAGCCTACTAGCCATCTTCTCTTCTCGGTTTGATACAGTCAAAACAGGTACTATGTAGTCAGTGATAAATAACCTAGCTTTGGCAGCTAGAGGTTAGTAACTAGTGCGAGTCCGCTTGGTTGCTACTCTCTCTCTCCTCCCTCCTCCTCGTGCCACTCAGCCACATACACACACACTGCCCGGCCCCTCCCCCGCCTGCTGCTAGCTTCTTCGTTCCTCTCTCCCACCGTCAGTATGTGCAATAACAGCTTCAGTTAATAACATAGCTAAAAAATAGTATTTTTTGCTGCTTCCCTCACTCGGGTCAGACCAGGTCTGGACCCGACCGGAACTGTAAAGGGATGGATGTGGTTGTCCTCGGGTCCATTCGGACCGGGTCTCCATATTTAAAAAAAAAAGTATATTATTCTGGTAGGGTCCGTGGAGGAAATCCCCGGGTCCATTTTGGAATGGGATCCAACTTTTTGGACCCGAGAAGACCTCTAGCCCACAGGCGTGGAAGGAAGCTAAACTAACTGTAAGTCGCACTGGATAAGAGCGTCTGCTAAATGACTAAAAATTTAAAATTAAATAAGTAATTCCACTACCTACAAATAGTAAAGCACCCTTTGTTGGCTCTAATAGCTGACCAATCAGTTTGCTGCCTGTTCTAAAACTGAAGGATAATTTTTTTTGAACAAAGGCAATGCTATTTTTCAAATTACAATTTAACTACCGACGTTCAGCATGCGTAAAGGGAATGGCACTCAACTTGTACTGCGTTGACTCAGATGACTGATGATTGGCTAAAATAAATGGATAATAAGATGATAGTTGGAGCTTGATTGTTAGATTTCATTGCAGCCTTTGATGTTATTGATCATAATTTGTTATTGAACAAACTCAGTTCTTATGACTACATCACCTGCCATCACATGGTTGGAGAGTTACTTATCCAATAGAACCCACAGTGTTCTTAAATGTAAGCTTCTCTAACCTCAGATACTGTATGTACAGTGCAGTATCCCTCAGGGCAGTTGCCTTGGGCCATTATTCTTCTCTCTTTTTACAAATGATTTGCCACTGGTCTTACAAGAAGTTAAAATTACTATGTATGCTGGAGATTGCACACTCTACACATCAGCACCTACAGCCAGTGAGCTCACGGAGACTCTTAGCAAGGAGTTAGTCAGTGTCAGAATGGGTAATTAACAATAAAATGGTCTTAACTACATCTAAAACCAAAATCATTGTATTTTGTTTAAAGTATTCTCTTAGTTAGACCTAAACCTCAACTGGAGTTGTGCATGAAGGTGTGACCATTGAACAAGTTCACTAGAGAGGCTTTCATTAAAATAAACTCTGAATTCTATCAGATAGCTCTGAATTCATGATATGGCAGAGGTTGAAAAGCCATAAAACAGTTTTCTCAACAACAGGTTATGGTCAATAATATCAAAGGTTGCACTGAAATGTTTTAGCAGATGCTCTTATCCAGAGCGACTTAGTTAGAGTGCATAATTTTATTTCATACTGGGCCCCCCGTGGGAATCGAACCCACAACCCTGGCGTTGCAAGCGCCATGCTCTACCAACTGAGCTAAAGTACAGCTCCCACAATGTTCTTATTATGAATTTCTTTGAAACCTATCATCTGTCAGTTGAGTGCCCTTCTCTATAAGCATGCTGGAAGTCTGTCAATTTGTTTACAGAGAAATAGCATTATATTTGATCAAACACCATATTTTCCAACAGTTTGCTAAGAGCTAGCAGCAAGCTGATAGGTCTGCTGTTTAAGTTGTTATTCAGCACTGTCAACACTTTAACACTTTTATACCTCCACTCACGCTACAACCAGTGCTGCAATACATGAGATTAGCAAAGTGTGTTGATAAGCTTGCGTTGTTATAATTAGCAGCTTGTCTTTTTTATATTGAGTAATATTGAACTTTCTCTGGTCATAGGAGTATCAACATGAATTGATGCATGAGGCAGAAATAATGCAGTGCGACTTGAGTTTCGCCATCAGCTGGAAGATTGTGTCCCATTTTCTTAGCGGAGGGAGTAAAAGCGGAGGGAGGGTGAGTCAGGTGAGAGGCAGCCTCACCGCTGCTCTCTCCCTCCTCTGACTTACCATCAGATGGCCATCCGTCCAGTAAAATAACAAGCTAATTATTATGCTCACTCAGCTGTGCCTCAAAAGTAATACAACAAAATATATATTACCAGTGTGATCATATACCTAACATTTTGAAAATTAATTTCAAAATGGTCTGAGAAGAACAACATTGGCAGGGCAATTCAAGCGTAGCCAATATGCAGTGATAATGTATTGGGCCTATAGCCTGCTACAAACCTAATTGCTACAGAACTGTTTTAATACGTTGTTGCATAGGCTTAAGTTTAAGTCATGTTAAAAAAAAATATCTGAGCGGTAGATCTCTGCTTGCATTTTGACTTAGAAAGTGATCTTGACTCCAAAAAGGTTGATGACCGCTGGTCTATGTCATGGAAAGAGCAGGTGTTCCTAATGTTTTGTTCACTCTGTGTATATTTGAATAGTATGTAAATAGTATTTTTGTTGTCTCTTGGAGTCTTTCCAATATATTATTATTTTAAATGGTCTGTGCTTTGTCATGTATTTGTGTGTTTTATGTGGACCCCAGGAAGAGTAGCTGCTGCATGTGCAGTATATAATGGGGATCCTAATAAACTAAACTCTCAATCTACTAGCCTACCTTACCTATCACTTTTGGGTGTGTTTTCAAAATACTCTGTTTTGATGATAGGAATGCACTCGATACTGCCTGCAGTATTAGAGTAAGCATCATTTCCATAGGGTAGCATAGGTGGAAGTGCTCATAAAAACGACGAGGAACTGGCTGGCCCCTCGCCCTTTCTCCTGTAGTAAAAGACACGTTGCTCAGCTCTGCTCCCACCTGAAGCACTTCTCAGGTTGAGGAGGATGAGCTGGTTTGACGGTCTCGTCCCACTCCTCTCCCAGTCCATCCACTCAATCAGAAGGCTTTATAAGACTCCTGAACAGCTAATCAAATGGCTACCCGGACTATTTGCATTCCCCCCCACCCACCCAGCCCCTCTTTTACGCTGCTGCCACTCTCTGTTTATGATCTATGAATAGTCACTTTAACTCTACATACATGTACATATTACCTCAATTACCTCGACTAACCTGTGCCCCCACACATTGACTCTGTACCGGTACCCCCTGTATATAGCCTAGCTACTGTAATTTTATTGCTGCTCTTTAATTATTTTGTATTTATTTTAATTTTAAATGTTTTACTGATCTATTTTTTACTTATTTTTCTTAACTGCATTGTTGGTTAAGGGCTTGTAAGTAAGCATTTCACTTTAAGTTCTACACCTTTTGTATTCGGCGCATGTGACAAATAAAATTTGATTTGATTTTATCTGAGGGGATCTGCTCATTTGAGGCAATTTGAGCGATGAGTCATCAGTGGAGAAGTTTCCCATGTCCCAGGCCTGACAGCCAGGGCTTATTATTCTTCCTATTGCTCCTAATTTGACTGAAATGCAAATGGTGCTGTGTTGTGCGTGTGTGTCTGTGCGAGGGAACAGATTGTAGTTCCTGCCCTATGTGCCGTGACTAAGCGGCTTGAGAAAGCTGCGAGGATGCTAGCACTGGTGCAATTTACAGAGGCGCTACACACCACTTGGCTGTTTTCAAACGCAACTCCAAGTCCAGAAACTATCGAGGCAGTGGCAGTCTAATTGGATCGTACATTAAGGTATTTCTGTAAGCAGAAACACCATTTCCCCCTCTACCCCTGGAAGAAATTCATAAGTTAAGGCACTCCCTTGTTAGGCTATATAGTACATTGGAAAACCCACATTTGGTATGGATGGAGTGTAAATCGTTCTTAGATGGACTGGTAATAACTGGCAGCTTCCTCAGAATCTCGAACATGGGTGCTGAATGGTAGTTTCAAGCCATCTGATATTCTTTACTCTGTAACTGTAGGCTAAAAACAAACTCCCAGTAATTAGTCTGAAATTTAGCCATTATGTCTAATGTTGGAAATGATCACCCAAATGGCCCCTGTGATGGAAAATATGAAACAACCTGCTTTTACTGTCTGGTTGTGGCTGGATTTAAGTGAGCCTGCTAATCTCCAACACGTAATTGGATTGGAATCTGCAGACCGGGGCGGCCAAGGTTACTTGACTGCAGTTTTTCGGACAGACTGGTCCGTTAAAGTCAGGGATGCGTGACTGTTTCGGTGATGATGGTTAGCACCAATTTTGTAGGCCTGGATTTGGACTCGTCATCAATTGCTGGACTCAACCATCATGGACTCTTAACTCTAAACTACTTGGACTCTGCAATTTATACATCAGCAGTAAAATATATATATAACCTACACGCTGTAACTATGGAAAATGATCAGTTATGACACCCAACCCGACTAACACTATCTTCTTGATGTGGACTCAAGGACTGATGCCTTGGACTTCGGCTTGGACTTTTGTGCATTATAACTCAATAGTAACTCAGAATATTTGTCACTACAACATTGGTTTCAAGATACTCAGTGTAGGGCTATCTCTTTCAAATTAACTGAGATAACCTTGCACAGTTTTGATTTGATTGTTTGTCAAAACATACAAGCATCCTATATTTACTGATGCAGACTGCATTTGTCTTAACATGTCATATGCCAGTTAGGCTACATGTCATTTGTATAACGTAGCCTAGAGTGTTCAATAGTAATCATACCACGGTTAACAATCATAGCAATTAGACCTCTATTCACTTTGGGCGGAATTCAGACCCGATTTATGCGCCCATAAATGGAACACTTTTCTCTGTGTAATCTGACCTTGGACTTAAGCATGGGGAAATGCATGTGACAGCTAGGTATTCGTTTGGGGGTGGAGATCACATAAATGGAGGTGTGGCAGAGGAGTGTCTACAGATTAAAATATTCAGACATGACTCAATTCTGGCATAATTCCAGCACCTTTACGCGCGAGGAAACCATGAATAAGCTTGAGCAACCTGTCTCTGATAACTACACCATGGGAGAGAAACAAGTTGTTTTTAATCAATACAATTATAGTAGGAGCAAGCTATTGAAGTTGACCTCCGGTCCTCATCTTCGCACTCAAACTGAACAGAACATAGGCTAGTCCGCATGGATGATTTTTTTTTTGTTGACTAGGCCTAATTAACAATTATTTTCGGAAGAAACCTTAGACTCCTCCAGAACTGCCACCGTAACCCTACACAGCACAGCCATTGGTTAAGCAGCTCACAAACACGTTTCTGATCAGCAAGAGCAGGCCGGGGCTCAGGGTTGGAATATCCATTGCAGTGTATAATGCAGCCTAGTTTTATTTGCACCATCCCAGCAGCGATCTTGGAAATATAACTTTGCTCTGTGCTTCTCCGAGCATGCACTTCGTAGCCTATAGCCTATATGGTATGGAGCATTTGATTGAGACCACACTAAATAGCCTGTAGGCGCAATTCATATTGCACGCCTAGCATACCTACTCATTCAAGGGTTTTTCTTTATTTTTTACATTGTAGAATAATAATGAAGACATCAAAACTATGAAATAACACATGGAATCATGTAGTATCCAAAAAAGTAAAGATGGACTGTCGTTTCTCTTTGCTTACTTGAGCTGTTCTTGCCATAGTATGGACTTGGTCTTTTACCAAATAGGGCTATCCCCCTACCTTGTCACAACACAACTGATTGGCTCAAACGCATTAAGAAGGAAAGATATTCCACAAATTAACTTTTAACAAGGCACACCTGTTAATTGAAATGCATTCCAGGTGACTACCTCATGAAGCTGGTTGAGAGAATGCCAAGAGTGTGCAAAGCTGTCATCAAGGCAAAGGGTGGCTATTTGAAGAATCTCAAATATAAAATATATTTAGATTTGTTTAATACTTTTTTTGGTTGTGTTATTTCATAGTTTTGATGTTTTCACTATTATTCTACAATGTAGAAAATAGTAAAAATAAAGAAAAACCCTTGAATGAGTAGGTGTGTCCAAACCATTGACCGGTACTGTATTATATATTTCTCCTAATAAACAACTAATTCTAAAACACTGAGAAATATTGAAATTTCATCAATTACAAATTACATGACCCTCCCTTGGACTAGATTTAAAAAATACTAAACCCTCCCCTTAACTGAATTTGAAAAAGCATGACCCTTTTTCCTTTAGGTAACCATTCTGTACAGTCCCATGTAGCTCAGTTGGTAGAGCATGGCGCTTGCAACGCCAGGGTTGTGGGTTTGTTTCCCACGTGGGGCCAGTATGAAAATGTATGCACTCACTAACTGTAAGTCGCTCTGGATAAGAGCGTCTGCTAAATGACTAAAATGTACATTTTTATCCGTCCTTTATAACTTTCAGGGATGAATCTTGGAGACTCATGATGCAAGGCAAAGCTGAGCAGAATGACAGTCATGCAACATTTTACCTTTGTGCGCTCTAGAATGTTTTAATTATATTCCCAGACTTTTCCTGTTAATTACAATTTCCTATTATGTTAAATATTATTAGCCACTATCGACCGTAAGTAATAACCACACATATTTAACTGCCAATTTAGGTTTAGTTCCCTTCCGTTGATAGGCCTACCCTACATTACATTACGTTGTTTGATTTAGCCTACCTTTATTTGATTCCTCTTTAAACGCTGTCACGTCCTTGTGGTTGTTGCTAAGGGGTCGCTAGAAATAGTGGATCATATTTATTTTCAAGTTGTACAATAATTTGGGACATAAAGCCTATTTGAATCATTATGGAAAGCAGACCACATGGCAGTTTAAACCTGGGGCCTGGCACACAGTTCACGACGACTAGACCGTTGTCATCACATTCCATCATTGAGGATTAAGGTAGATTTATGACTATTATTCAACCACTATTGTACACTTTTCGCCCTTCCAATATTTCATGGTTGAACAACTGAATATGGCAACTTTCAGTATGAATCAAACCTCTGTATTTTTGGTTCACCAATATATGTCCTGCGTAAAGGATCTTCAACCCTGTTTTTTAAATGAAGGTAGATTCATAAATACTTTCCTAACCCTAAATACTCTACAAGACCAGACATTTTTTTATCTACTAAAAGGAGACGAATATGCATATTTTGATGGCTTTCGTCATTGTTCCCTAATACTCAGAACCCGTTCTTTCAATATATACTAGTGAGTCGATAGAAGATTCTAATTAAAGGTACACCGTTTTTAAAAGGATGGTTTTTGATAAATGTACTGAAAACCCTAATGAATGAAAACTCCATGAGAAAATCTATTGGCCAACAGGTGGGGGGGTTTTCGGCAGTTGAATTAAATGTATTCAGTGCACATAAAGCCAAAATCACTCAAGAGACGCCCGTCAACTATGTGAAATTTGCGTGCGAGAGTAGTAAGCATCAATTCACGTACACTGTGTAGTATGCCTACGTAATTGTCATGAAAATCCATAATAAACAGTTGTATTTGTTCGCTATTTAGCCCCTGAGAGTTATTTTTGTGTGTTTATTTTGACCTTAGATGTCCTACGGGAGCCACCGTACCAGGGCTTAAGTTGTTTTGCTAGTTCATGAGGATGTTGTTTCTAATAAACCCGAGCCGTTTATAAACAACTATGTTTCGTTCTTTCTACATGAACAGTATTCTCTCTTGAAATCGTCCTCGAGTTTTCCAGCCATAGCCTACCCTAGGCTATATGATCGAAATCAACACAGGTAGGCTGCAATTTCTGGGATCTTTTATTTCAGCTCATGAAACATGGGCTTAACACTTTACATGTTGCGTTTATAATTTTGTTCAGTATACATAAATAATGTACAATAGATTAGGTTCTGATAGATCCCCACTACTTCTAAAGTTATAGTATATAAACTGTTAAGTATATAAACTGTAACTCAGTAAAATCTTTGAAATTGTTGAATGTTGCGTATATACATTTGTATTTGACTCATAAGCCTTAGTTTACTGCCCAATACATTTTAAACTACATCTTTAGTCTACTTAGCATAGGGAAGATAATAACAATTCCTCTAATTCCTTTTCTACAAACGACCCGCGCAATTTATCCGCTTACTTTACCAGCATTGCTCCGCGTAGACACGAGAATAATAGACTTGCTTTCTAATTTGATGAGCTATGAGGCCGTAGACACCGTTGACGCTCGCGAACAGTTTTATCTCATTCACTCATATGCATACTATTTCCAGCGTGAGCACGCTCGTTCGCACCCTTAAAAAACAAACAAAAAAAAAAAACATTTAGTTTCAATCAGAGCATATGAGCGGAGTGGAGCAGTGAGAATCTCATCTCCTTGCTCACGGAGCTGTTCACCCCTCCGCTCCCCCCGCTCAAAGCCACATCAGGCCAGTCCGCTCATTATTGCTCAGTGCTCAACGCAGTTTGCATCGTGCTCCACTCAAATCGCCCCCCTGCTCGCTCCAAAAAAGGAAAAAAATGAGATGTTTATCAGTATAGTATATTCCATAGCGAATTGACACGTTGTTTGCCAATGTTTCTGCAAAAGCAGCGATGCCCATTGGAAGTGCAGCGTGAGTGTCATCGGTGAGCAGGGATTTGATTTCTGTGACAGCAGGGAGGATCATCCCCAGGTTCCCCAGCTCCTTCTGCATTTTGTCTGTGAGGTCTGCCAGTGGTGTCAGCACACTGACAAGGTGCGTCAGCTGCCGTACTTGATTCAGGGTGATGTTAGCAACATTAGACTTGAGTTTGTTTTGCCATAACGGGTATTTTTGGAACAACCGGATGAACGACTGAATCATCCGCAGCTGGCTGCTCCATCGAGTGGCGCAGGCATTTCTGGGGCGGACACCTAATTGGTCGGTTTCCTCTGTGTTCAGGGTGCTCTTGCGTACACTTTTCACCAGGTGGCCGACTTTCACTAAGAGCCTAGTAATGTTGTCGTGCTCGTTAACGGCGACTTTGATCGCCAGCTGAAGCATGTGAATTGGGCATCTCAGATGTACATTTGACACAGTAAAGTACTGATTTATCATAGTTTCTACATTAGTGGTTACCACTTCCACATGGACTTGCGAGGGCGCAGGTGGTCCCTCATCCTCCTTCATGTTCTGCGCTGCTGCTGGCATCCGCGGTCACTTCACCCTCCGCCTCCTCTTCAGTGCCAGGGAGGAGGTTAAACGCCTTGATCATGTTGCTGGCACTGTCAGTGACGACCCTAATCACATGTCGTTGCACGTTCCAATATTTTAGTACTCTTTCATACTTTTGGTAAATACGATCTGCGGTATGGTGCCCCTGTATGTGCTCACAACCCAACAAAACCGTGTGCCCCCGGAATGTCCCATCAATGAAACTGGCCACGATGCCGAGGAAGCTGTGCCCTCTTCTACTGGTCCAAATGTCCGCTGACAGAACGAGCCCATCACCATTTTGCAGTAGGTCTTGCAGTTTGGCTTCCATCTCTTCCAGGGCATGTGGCATGAGCGTGTCCCGTACGGTGTTGTAGCATGGGGGGGGTGTAGCCCGGTTGAGCTGCGCTGGCGAAGTGTTGCGTCCCTTCATGTTCTCCTTTACTCAGTGGTTCATAGTCCATGTAAATCATTTTAAAAAATGCTACATCCAGCTCTCTTTTTCTCTCCCTTGTTATGGTTGGGCCTTTGCGTGCAGTAAAGAAACTTTTGAAATAATCAACCCTTTTCTCTTGTTGCTGCTGCTGCTCCTCTTGCTCTATAAAATACAAATTAATGGACGACACAAATTAAATTAAACAAACCATATATTAGGCCTACTTTGAATGACAAAACGAATTTGTTAGAATATTAGGCTATATTTACTTTACACTTTTGTTACAAGTTACCGTATTCAACTTGCTAACCTTTTGCTTTCTTCCCAGCGTGTTCACGTAGCACACTTTCGTGTTTTCGAGAGATATGTCTTTTTAGATTCCAAAATGAATCTTTACTGACTGAAACGATGTCACCACATTATTTTTCTTGTACCACATTATCATTGTTAGTTAGTTTTATATTAATAGTACACCTGTATGACTTCTCATTTTCCTTTTTGAAGTACTTGGTGAACTCCATTATTGAGCCGAGTTTTGACTGAAAATAGTCTACTGTTGATGACTGTGCAAGACACAGATGGATTCTGGGTCAGGCTTGAGCATGCTTCAGACTCGTTGTGTGAGTGGAGCAAAATTGGAGCGGGACATAGGGCGACGCTCCGTCCTTTTAAAAATGCCGCTCCGCGCTCTGTCCAAAATCCGCTCGCTCGCTCCCGCTCCGCTCCGCTCACATGCTCTGGTTTGAATTGACATTAAGTGAGCCACACCCAAAGAGTTTGTGACGCACCTGCATATGGTAAGTCTGAATACCGAATACTGAGAGAAGTGCTTAAAACTAGTGGGAAACTAAGTCTGAATCGGCCCCTTAGAGAACAACAAACCATCGACTGAGCATTGACCTACGCATATTTAGTATGAAGCCTAGCGTCATAAATCTCAGCCGTAAGCTACTCTTTTTTTGGACAAGAATAAATGACAACGGGAAATGCTGAACAAAATGTTAAGCTTATTACAACACTTGTTTGATAAATTGTTTTAGTATTTTTCTGCACCTGAAGTCCCTTAACACAAACTTGAATTGAGAATTAGGCTATTCTCAGTCAAGGGAAAATAAACCATAATAATTCTCAACAAATCCTTATAAAAACGTTGCCGTTTAGACAATGCTTGTCCACATTATTTTAATCTTCTGAGGATTATTTTTTGTGAAAGCTAGGGCTGAAATGCTAAATCACTAAAATGGTGTCACAGGTCATACACCGGGGGATGACCCCTGGCTTAGGGCTTAGTCTTTTACAGTGGTGCTGGTAGATGAACACTTTGTCTGGCCAAGATGTTCACTCAAGCGTGGAGCCACATGAGAAAGCTCTTTAGAGGCTGACCCTGATCTCTTCAGTCCCTCTGCCTCGAAGTGAAGTTGAATGATGATGATCAGAACTGTCCTTGGAGCGACATTGGTGTCATACGGGTCATTGATTGAAGTGTGATGAATTTGAACACGTTTGGTCAACACAAACCTATGCAAAATGTTGAATTGCCCTCCAAGTGTTCGTGTTGTCAGATACGTTATTGGTCACAATGCTTTGTTTAATCTTTGTACATACAAAACTAGGATGTCTCTTGATTTAATAATTGATCTCGACATTTCCCGTTTCTGGGAAAATGCAGGTTTAGCACAGTGTTACACCGGGAATTTGCTGAAAGAATTTTGTAAATTCTGACCCGTATGCTGTGTTTCAGCTCTTTTTAATTATTGAGCTCTACTGCATTAATGTCCCATCTCAGTATGATGCGCTTACTCCTACCCCGTGCTTTAGCCAATGAGTCTGCCTAACATTCAGGACATGATTAATCTGTCGTGTTGACAGTCAAGCTAAAATGCATGCTTTCCTCGCTTTGATTTGGCAAAGAAAGTGTAATCTCCCAGAGTTTAATTTCCTAATGAAAATGTCCATCTTTTTTTTAAGCCATTAGTATAAATCTACAGATGAGGCCTGAGGTATTACTGTGTAGTTACTGCAACGTACCATTGGCAATCCTTTATTTCTAGCATAATATAGGCTACAGTGCTAGTTTGAGTAACTGCAGATTTCCTTCCTGTATGCCACTATGTGGAAGTGGATAATATACAGTTTTTCTTTACGCGTCCACTCATGAATCTTCTATGTTAATGTCGTAAGAATTCTACCCAGGACATCTCTCATGCATTATAGCAAGTGTTGTAGTCCTCCCCAGGCCTCTCTTGTATTATGTCTTTCACTTTATTTGTTCCTTCCAGTTATGTTCAGTTGAAATGATAGAGGATGTGCAGTTAAGCACGAAACAACTTGGCAAAGTGATGTGCATTATGTCAAACACGCAACTCATACCATTCAAACTCGATGCACATGTGAATGTGCAAGCTCTAGGGACTTGAATGGTTAACCGTTAGTCTATTAGCTGCCAAAAGAAATATAACTGGTCATGCTTATTGGATTATAGGGTAATTTACATAATGTATTGGAATTCCATTTTTTTGGGGGGGTAGTTCACTATGTAGGGTAAGTGTACCTATTAAGCCCACCAAAATCTAAGTTTAGACATTTCTAACATATACTGCCCTAATTCCTGTAAGAAAAGTGGAGATAAAATGAAAGATTGATCTCTCGTGATGTTTTCTGACTTTACTTACAACATTTTTTAATAAGGCGTAGAAATATTTGATAAGATATGTGAAAAGTCCGGACTGGGCTTAATGTGTACCCAGTGTACCCTTTAAGCCCATGGGTGCAAATGTTTAAAACTTAGAAACGGACATTTATTGTGTAAAATTAGATTATATTAATCTCCCCTAAAGTTATTAAAATAAACTGATCATTGCTATTCATCATGAAAGTAGCACCTATAACAGGGGGGTGTCAAATTGTATCCACAGAGATAAATGTGGACTTAGGCTTTTGTTCTTGTCAACCAGTACACACGTGAATCAACTAATCATAAACTTCAATCAAGATATGATTAGTTGAATCAGGTGTGTTATTGCTTGGTTAGAACACAAACCTGCACCAACACTGGCTAAGAAGTGATGCACAAAGATCATAACACACAACTTTCAATGAATTATCTGGAAGCTGATTCACATTTGCTGTACTGCTATCTTGTTAATTAGTTCAACTTGTCTTCCTAAAGCCTATCTGAAGACAGTTTCAAATCGTCCTCTCTACTGTGTATAAAAAAAGGTACAGGTGGTGGGCCAACAAAACAGAATCGCCTGGATGAATGAAAGACAACATTGCCACCACCCAAAACTGCATGAGTAGTTGCCCAATAGTCATGATCTTGTCCTTCATTTGTTAGCATTTTTGTCCACCACTTGTAGGTCTTCTATCCCAGATAACCCTCAACCCTGATCATATTCTTCTCTCTCTGCATCAAGGACTTCCTGTCCACGCCAAACATCTTGGAGAGAGTACAGAGGTTTCTAATTGTCCTTAATTGTAGATAATCTTGGTAAAGACACCATGGCTAGATGCATAATATGCAGAACTGTAGTTTTTGTGTGTTTTAATCAACATAAATCTGAACCAAAAACATTTATGCACATGTTCATTGAATATTAGGGATATCAACACCCCATTCCTATGTGTTTCAATGCAAACCAGCTTAATAGCAGCTTAATTGGAACAACTGTGAATTATGGTGAAAAAGACAATAGAGAAGCCTACTCATAAAATATTTGGAAACCATTGGTTTGGGGCATAAATATACACTATAGAACACAATATTATGCAAAGTTAGTATTGATCATATTGAACAATATTTCTTTGTCATTTACATTCTGTTTAGAGGGAGTGCTTTTTGTGCTACTGTACCCTTTAAGCCCACCTGAGATAAATGTCAGATTTAAAAAAATTGCATTTATGTAGTATAACAATGCAAGGTTCATTTAACAGTAAAATAAGACAAAATGCATTTAAAAATGCCTGAAATATATTATCTTGTTGTATTTCACCAAGTTATGTTGCTACTGTGTGGCTGTGACATGCAGGCATGACTTCTAGCATGAAAAAAAACATATTTTCAATTGGAAATAAATAGTTATGAATGGTCATGAAATATGCTTCATTTGCATATATCAGCACATTAATCTCAATTTGACATAAAGTATGATCACTTATCTGAGAGAGTACTAAAAATATATGCAAAATGTGTTTATCTGAGGGTAGCCTCAACACAAGTTTTTTTGCAGCTTTGAAATTGGCCACTAGTGGGAACTTGCACAACTGTCAATAACTTCATAATAAAACATCTGATTGATTGACTTAGAATTAAACAAGTTATGGATATAACAACCAGATTAATTAGTTGAAACATTAAACAGCTGAAAATCTTAGTTTTTTTTTATTGAATCCAAAGATGGAAGTGGGCTTAATGGGTACGTGGGTTTAATAGGTACAGTGAGGAAAAAAAGTATTTAGTCAGCCACAAATTGTGCAAGTTCTCCCACTTAAAAAGATGAGAGAGGCCTGTAAGTTTCATCATAGGTACACGTCAACTATGACAGACAAATTGAGAAGAAAAAAAATCCAGAAAATCACATTGTAGGACTTTTAATGAATTTATTTGCAAATTATGGTGGAAAATAAGTATTTGGTCACCTACAAACAAGCAAGATTTCTGGCTCTCACAGACCTGTAACTTCTTATGTAAGAGGCTCCTCTGTCCTCCACTCGTTACCTGTATTAATGGCACCTGTTTGAACTTGTTATCAGTATAAAAGACACCTGTCCACAACCTCAAACAGTCACACTCCAAACTCCACTATGGCCAAGACCAAAGAACTGTCAAAGGACACCAGAAACAAAATTGTAGACCTGCACCAGGCTGGGAAGACTGAATCTGCAATAGGTAAGCAGCTTGGTTTGAAGAAATCAACTGTGGGAGCAATTATTAGGAAATGGAAGACATACAAGACCACTGATAATCTCCCTCGATCTGGGGCTCCACGCAAGATCTCACCCCGTGGGGTCAAAATGATCAGAAGAACGGTGAGCAAAAATCCCAGAACCACACGGGGGGGACCTAGTGAATGACCTGCAGAGAGCTGGGACCAAAGTAACAAAGCCTACCATCAGTAACACACTACGCCGCCAGGGACTCAAATCCTGCAGTACCAGACGTGTCCCCCTGCTTAAGCCAGTACATGTCCAGGCCCGTCTGAAGATTGCTAGAGTGCATTTGGATGATCCAGAAGAGGATTGGGAGAATGTCATATGGTCAGATGAAACCAAAATATAACTTTTTGGTAAAAACTCAACTCGTTGTGTTTGGAGGACAAAGAATGCTGAGTTGCATCCAAAGAACACCATACCTACTGTGAAGCATGGGGGTGGAAACATCATGCTTTGGGGCTGTTTTTCTGCAAAGGGACCAGGACGACTGATCCATGTAAAGGAAAGAATGAATGGGGCCATGTATCGTGAGTTTTTGAGTGAAAACCTCCTTCCATCAGCAAGGGCATTGAAGATGAAACGTGGCTGGGTCTTTCAGCATGACAATGATCCCAAACACACCGCCCGGGCAACGAAGGAGTGGCTTCGTAAGAAGCATTTCATGGTCCTGGAGTGGCCTAGCCAGTCTCCAGATCTCAACCCCATAGAAAATCTTTGGAGGGAGTTGAAAGTCCGTGTTGCCCAGCGACAGCCCCAAAACATCACTGCTCTAGAGGAGATCTGCATGGAGGAATGGGCCAAAATACCAGCAACAGTGTGTGAAAACCTTGTGATGACTTACAGAAAACGTTTGACCTGTGTCATTGCCAACAAAGGGTATATAACAAAGTATTGAGTAACTTTTGTTATTTACCAAATACTTATTTTCCACCATAATTTGCAAATAAATTCATTAAAAATCCTACAATGTGATTTTTGATGAAACTTACAGGCCTCTCTCATCTTTTTAAGTGGGAGAACTTGCACAATTGGTGGCTGACTAAATACTTTTTTCCCCCACTGTATGCTTACCCTAACTTATTTACACACACTGCATACAGAGCCTAGTTTGAGAGTAATATCACCTTTCGGGCAGTGAGAGCTCACAGCCACTCAAACAGCTTTTGTTTTATGCTACAATATTTTTCAAATTGTTGGACAAGCTTATTGTGTAAAATTTGCCAATAGGCTATAGTTAGATGGGATAGCCTAGGCTTACTACTGTTACCGAGCAATTGAAAAATTAAAAGTTCAAAATGTCTGTGACGATAGGCTTGCTATTGTCGCATCTTTCAATTAAGGCCTTAATGAAAAATGTCAGTCCCTTGGACGCATGCATTTGTATTTTATGTTGGTCACGTCATTGGTCATTTTACTATTTCGAACTAATTTAACCGGTTGTTAACCGGGTAATGGGGGTCAGTTAGTCGTCAGCAAAACAGACTCATTTTCAGTTTTGTTACTCTCAGCTGGAGTAACATGCTGTAGCCGGCCTCCTGTGATGCAGGAAAAATGATTGAGAGAAACCACGCATGACAGAATTGGGCCATCCCAAGCAAGGAACAAGAGGAAAAGGGCAGCAGAGTGGATCTCTTCAATACAAGCCCCTCCCAGTTTGGACATCATTCAAACCGAAGTGAATAAGCCTACAACCCATGTAGCATTGGACTCATACAGGCTACTGGTTGATTTTCATGGTCTTGTGCTTTGTACTTAACACTGTTATCCATTGTACTTACTGTGTGGCGCCTGATACATTTTGAAATTATTTTTACATTGCTGTTGTTGACTTTGGTTTAAGTGTAACTGTTTGATAATGTGAACTGACTAGAATCCAGGAGCAAGTGGCAGTGGAACACCTACAATGCATTTCCTGAGGGAAGAGACCAGTGCTAATATGGATTTATGGCTCATAAAAAAGTCATTAGGATAGTTATGTAATTATTCATCGTAGAATGAGGCAGTGAAAGCTATCACTCATTGGTTTACTCACTCAATGTTTACTTTTCTGGCTTTGGTCTTAATTTGTCAAAGGGCCAAAATGATCCAAATTTTTAGCTAATTCCACCATTCTGAAAGAAACAATGTCCTGTTCCCCTAATTGTTTTGTAATATATAAAGCAGGGGTTCCCAAAAGTTTTGCCCCGTGACCCACCAATTAAAAGATGTCTGAGTCGCGACCCATCATATGGGTTGAGCGGTGAAAAAAAATATTTTGACCCAAGACTAAGTAAAGAATAGATTAATAAAACCTTAAAAACATTTAACTGAATGTATATTTGAGTATGGGCTCTTGGGACCAATTTAAATCAATTGACTGCATAATAATTAAATGGTTTTTAACAATGCACAAAATGTCATCCAGCGATCCACCTGGACCCCTGCCATGACCCACAGCAAACAGAATATTATCACTTGAACTCAATGACTCAAAGAGATGCTGGTTTGGTCTGCTTGGTAAATTTACATGTCAATATAAGTCACTTAATTTAGTAGGAAGTCATCGTGAAGTCATAAATAAAGCCCTCATGTCTGCTCCTCTGACTTATTTAAAGGTCATCAATCAGCTGTCTGAATTGCCCTTGAGGCACAAAAACATCCCATTTTAAAGAGTTTTGGAGATCATTCCATAAGTAAGGTGCAAAAAAACTCGAAGCAAATTTACTTAACTCAGTGAAGATTGAAGGGATCTCCGGAGTTAGCCATCCCTGAGACTGGGTCTGGTAGCTCGTACGGCTGTAGGTCAACAAAGTAAGGTATGGTGGAAGTTTCTGTAAGAGGGCTTTATGGCTTGAAAGCCATTCGCAGAGAAACTTCACACCAGATCTCCATGCCTATTGCAACCCCCTCCTTACAGCTAGTGTTTGGCTTGGCTCCTTGCGTTTCTCTAATCAGAGGCAGTAACACTTGTCACTGGCACGCTGTGCCCCTGGCCCATGCCAACCGACTGCCCGGGGCTGGTGAGAACCATCGGAGTGCTCCTGGTAAACGGCACGGCTCTCTTCGTCTGCTTTATAAAAGCCCATTGATGTGTTGCCCGGCTGGGCATTACCACCACTTAGCATACCCTCCCTATCCCATTCTCTGTCTCTTGGTCTCTCACGCTTTCCATAATTATTTCTTGCCTTCGTTCTTTCTACTTGTCCCTCTCTCGCTTGCTCTCAATCTACTTCTCTCTCTCCCTCTTGCAGTTCCTACATTCCTTGCATTCACGTCCAGGCAAAAGCCCACCATGGGGGATAATGTTGTTAATGTAGGACTGGATTGGCTGCTAAGTCACTGCCATTATCATACCCTGTAAAGGTGGTAATTTCTCTGCTGGCTTACAGAAAAAATTGAACTGTTCTCAAACAGCAATAGAGCTTTTAAACTTTCACATTTCAGGTTAGGCCTAGACTTTGCCTACATGCTTTTAAAGTGTGCAAAAATGTTGAATAGCTAAACTGACAGCCAAGGTAAGTGACATCGGCCATCATACACATTTCGTTGGACGGTGTATACCATGTGTATCTGTACATACCACTAATGAAACTTGAATACTTGCCGTTCTCAAAATAGCTAGCCCACCGCCTCCACTCACCTCAAGGCCACCGACACATTGGCTGAGCAGCGTGGTGTGTTGGTGTAGCACTCCCAGGGAAACCATCTTCCACAGTCTGCACGTTTCTTGCACTCTCGCTCACCTTCTACTCCCACGCACTGGCCTCACCTACATCCACTAACATTTAGTTTGAGGCTGACTGATCACTTTCCCCACCCCTTGCCTCACTCCGTCTCCCTACAGAGGGCTGAGAGTGTTTTGTGTTTTTAATGGCCCCTGTCACCTGCTGCACTCAACTCTGCTTTTATTCTTCATAAATCATAGCTGGATTATCATGCATTACATTAGATTTATGTTTTCAGTTGACGTGTCTGTGACGAAGACCGTAGAAAGGCAGGCTATTTTAGGAATCTAAGGCTGAGAGAACTCTAGGGGGCTTTCAGGGGCTGTAGAGGGCTTTATACTGTAGGTGTCTGGGTTGACAGAGTAACCTCACACATTATCTTACGCAGACACACACTGTCACATATAGGCCGACTAGTCTGAGGTTTAGAGCTCTCTTTCTTAGTTTCAGAGCTTGTGGCTCTCTCCTCACATGTGCATGGCTCGCCCTGTCAGGCCGATTGCCTTAGTTTTGCAGAGATGTAGCGTAACATAAAATGCCAGGTTAGAGAAGGAGAAAAAGAGACAAATGGTATGCCTCAGTGGTACAATTTAGCATTTTCCAACATGCTGAGCAGGGTGACATTACTAGCAAGAGGCTTGAAAAGCCATGAAACAAAGAAGGCTGTTAGCCTAAATAAAATGTATATTGAAACAAGGTAGGACTAGGGCTGTGAAGAAGCCATAGGCCTACATATCAGGTTAGGAGTCAATACATGTCAGACTGCAATTGCACTTAATATCAGTCCCACAGCTTGTGGAGTGTGCAGTGCATTTGTTTTGGATCCTTTGTGAAATGATAAAATATTTGTACAAATGATTTGCCACTGCTCTTACAAGAAGCTAGAATGACTATGTATGCGGATGATTCCACACTCTCCATGCCATCACCCAAAGCCAGTGAGGTCACTGAAATTCTAAATAAGTAGTTAGGCAGTATCCGAATGGGTGATTTTAATAATGGTCCTAAATGCATCTAAAAGCATTGTATTTGGTTCAAAACATTATTTAAGACCTCAACCTCAACTGGAGTCGTATATAAAGGGTGTGACCATTGAGCAAGTTGAGGAAGCTAAACTCCTAGGTATAATATTGGATGGTCAATTATCATGCTTAAGTCATATAGAAAAAGTTGTTGTGAAAGGGGAAGGGGTATAACCCCCTCCCATCAATTTACGCACAATACACCATAATGAATGATGCTACAAGCTTGGCACACCTCTATTTGGGGAGTTTCTCCCATTCTTCTCTGCAGATCCTCTCAAGCTCTCTCAGGTTGGATGGGGAGCATCGCTGCACAGCTATTTTCAGGTCTTTCCAGAGATGTTGAATTGGGTTCAAGTCCGGACTTTGGCTGGGCCACTCAAGGACATAGCCGATTTAGAAGTTCTACTGCTCCAATATAATTATTCCGTGAATTAATTTCTTATCAGTTTTTATGAGAGATGTAGGTGCTTTCATTTGATCCTACCGTTTCAATTCAAGGGTGTTGCACTAGTCTGTTACATTTGTGGTAAAACCATGTGCGGTTATTATGAGCAAGGCAACATCGAATGTTGGCTTCAACTTGGTTTTCCATACAAAGCATTCCATTACAAAGGGAACGCGGTTTTTGGTCGCTTTCATGATACAGTAAGCCCTCAATAACTCTTCAACATCTCAAATGGCAAGACTGACTAGCTACCACATGGACAGACTTCATTAGTGTGTTTATGCCGGGAGCATCTTCAGGGGTATGCAGTCTGTTTAGTCAGGCAATGCCCACATTATTCTGACATATTTTATAATGTATAATGTGAAAGTCAATGCTTAATGCCATTGGGGATCATAAGGAGAATGTACTTTACTGTTAGACCAAATCATGGTTTTAGCCTCCTAAAAAAATTGGGAGTTTTGATTGAGGTGACCATATAGAATGTGCAGCTCGCACCGATGCGACCAATAAAACATTTAACTTGCACAGCCAAGTCCATGTCGGAAAATGTGACTAAATGGTTGCAGTCTGGAGCCCTGGTTCGACTGAGCTGCCATGTTTTAATCTGAGAGATGTCACTCCGTTGCAATGGTACAGAGTGGTTGTTCCCTTTATCAGTCTCCTGTTTTTCATTTGATTGCTCCAAAAAATTGTCAGCATAGGCCTAGATGTTGGCATCTTTTAGGTTAAAGGACCATTTAACCCCTAACCCCATGTCATCCAATGATCTGGGGGGCAGTGAAGTGTGTGTTTGTGCATTAAAACACTTTTCAACTACGCCTATGTTTTACATGTTTGCATTCAATCAGCTTTGTGATCAGATTTACTGATCCAGCAATGGAGAAAGAAACTACTCTGGCCTTAACACACTAGAGCAGCATCGCCCTTTATCAGATTCGCGCAAGGGTAACTGCTGGTACTGGAGCTAATTTTGCAACCTCTGTCTCTGTGTGCCAGCCTGTTTCACATGGGCCTCTCTATTTTTATACGGCCCTAATTTTTTATTTTATTTAACCTTTATTTAACTAGGCAAGTCTGTTAAGAACAAATTCTTATTTACAATGACGGCCTACCCCGGCCAAACCCTCCCCTAACCCAGACTACACTGGGCCAATTGTGCACCTATGGGACTCCCGATCACGGCCGGTTGTGATACAGCCCGGGATCGAACCCGGGTCTGTAGTGACGCCTCTAGCACTGCGATGCAGAGCCTTAGACCACTGCGCCACTCAGTCCCAAGGAGTTGTTCAAGTAATTAAGGAGCTGTTCAAGTAGAATCACAACTCCTACAGTCTCACCCTAAGCCTCTGTGTGCCTTTCTTTTGAAATACATCTAAGGGAGGAGGCTGGCGGAAGTGCACAACCCCATATTTTTTTCTTTAACCCATCGCTTGCTTTCCTTGCTTATTCACATGCTTACCCGCATGGGAAGAGTTTATTCAGACATGTATTTTTCTGTCTTGGCCGTGCTGGACAGTAATCCTGTACATTAGAGAGCAGACTCAATGCCAGACTCCTTTATTCTGTACCTGTAGGTATTTATTCCCTAATGCACCAATAGTGTTTCACTGACTCTATTTACAATGGAGAACCAACAGAATCTGTGACCTTCTTAGAGAGTGGTCTGTAACACACCAAAGACAATCTAACGAAAGACCTGGTAAAGATTAATGGAGAAATGCGTAATGCTCGGAGCATGGGGATTCTTGACCAATCACGCTAACGTTGTCATGCGGCATCACATGCCATTCGTCACGCACTTCCTTCTAAAAAGTCAGATTATGATTTGAGAAACTGTTTATTTTCCTGGAAAGTAGGCCTACGATATGTCACGATTTCAAAACTATACGATATTACGGAGAACAAGTTAATAATCTCTGAAAAGACCTGTAATGTTGTGCGTTTTGTTAGTGTAATTCATGCTAATGTTGGTTTTCAATAACCATTTGGAGACTAAATATAGTTTACATGACGTCAGCCAACCTGTCTATGTAGCCCAAATCATGTTGTTAGAGGTTCACTCTGTAAACGAGGGATGATACTGTGGCCTCCCATAAGCAGTTAGGTTAGTGGGGTGTAACCATGGCTGACAAATGGCTCCAAGACCGCAGTAAACATATATTACCTTGTTTGCAGTTTGGGCATCAAAATGAAACCTGCTCTCTCTTCTTTTGCCTGGCCAGCTACTGACAGATTGTGTTTTCCTTTCTCCCTTTGTCTTGTCATATTGGGGCTGTGGGGATGTAAGCTCCCAGTAC
This sequence comes from Coregonus clupeaformis, assembly GCF_020615455.1. Taxonomy (NCBI): domain Eukaryota; kingdom Metazoa; phylum Chordata; class Actinopteri; order Salmoniformes; family Salmonidae; genus Coregonus; species Coregonus clupeaformis. Next base: position 34,394,852 of record NC_059200.1, read on the forward strand.
CTTTGAACAGCACTGGAAGCCCAGGAGGATTTGTGGTTGTCAGTGTGGCAGCCGAATGGCACAGTCCTGGAGTCTCCACTCTTTCATCCTCCATTTCATCTCCCTTTCTTTTAGAAGCCACAGAGAAAATTGTGTGAATGTTTGGAGCCACAGCTCAAACTAGTACGCTACAGATATTACCCTGCTGGTGTTTCCCTGGTTCCCAAATCCAAACCAGCTCTACAAAATGCTATACAGTTGGCCACACTGATGGGGTGTCATTGTGGTGTACTCAAGGAATGAGCCATAATGAGTTGCTCTTTTGGCTGTATGTAAACCTAGACAATCCGTTAAATGTGCTGGAGCATTTGGGTGACCTAGTGATTCAGCTCCAAGGTGCTCCCTCGGATAGCATGGGGGCGATGGAATGCTGTGCTGTCCCAGCTCTCAGCTGTTGGCTCTGCGAGCGACTGGTGCCAGACAGTCCCAACACGACTCATGTTTTTGACTGTGAGCTTGCTCGCTAGTCATTCGCCCGCACATGGAGATATGAGCTACATTTCATTACCTAACACCACAGACACCGCCCTAAGCACGATGCACAATGTATAACCCAGGGATGTAGAGTATCGATAAACACACTTCACAAACACTCCCTCTCCCCTCATGAATATGGATGCTGTTTCTTTACATGTGGTTTCACAGCAGCTGTCCTACTTTCTTCCTCTATCTCGTTCCCGTGCATTGTTGCTCATTAAAAAAGATGTCAGCGGCCGAGTCTCATATGAGGCATGCCTACAGGCGTCTCCTTGCTGTCTCTGGCTGTAGAGAGGAGGGCTGACAGGATCAGCAAGCTATCTCTGCCTCATTAAAGAGAGAGGCAAGGTAATGAGGACAAGACATGCAAGGGAGGATCCAATCAGTGAGAACCTGCAAGTAAGCATTTAGTTGGACAGGAAATCTGTTCCCAAGTATTCACACCAAAAAAAAGATACATTTGATTGTGTCTCAATGTAATCAAGGTATACAATTATTATTTTCAAATACAATCACTTTTTGCGCTTAATTGTGGTCAATTTGCAGTGTACAAGTTTATATTATATTATACAAGTTATTGTTTTCCAGCCCCCGGACCATTCACTCTGACAGAAATCGGCCCGCGGCTGAATGTAGTTGCATACCCCTGGTGTATACCATGTGTATCCTGTAACATACATACGACTAATAAACTTGAAACTTTTCCAGTTATTTACTTTTTCAAAACAGGTTAGCAATGAGGGATATCACAATGGTAGGCAAGGATTAGCGACAAGGCGCACCGGGAGATTTATGTGAGACGCCTTTGATAAATCACTTATTGATTTGTCCTTGTCATAGTATGCAGATCACCTACAGTGGAATTGGGGGAGAAAGTAGTGACCTGACTCTGGGTTCACCTAAAATCTTCTCAATCCCACTCTGCACAGTGGCAACAGGCCCCTGCACAACACTCCTCGAGGCAATGAGTCATCCTAGGCAAAGTCGCTGAGCCATTGCACAGATGTACTGCAGAGGCCATAAAGAAAATTAATTTCACCCACCGGCCTCAACCGAAGGAAGTTAGTCTTTTGTTGCTTTTTATCGGTTTAGTTTTTCGACCTCAAAGTGATTGTATGATGGCTGCCATATGGAGATCGCAATAACAATAATAGTTCTCAATTTATCCAACAAGGAAATGTGGGACAATAAGGCTGTCTGAATAATTAATACCTGTTGTAAAATGACTTTCTGTTTCCACCTGATGGGCTACATCAACTCAATCATATTTTAATGGTCTCTTAACAAAACAATTGCTTGCCTAGGTTTAGCATTTTGTACTGGGCATTGCAAAAATGAAATGTTGTAATCTTGATTTTAGTTTAGTCATGACCCTATTTTCTCCCCTGTGTATCCATTCTGTGACATAGTCAAAGCTCCCAGAGAAGTGTTTTGGAGATAATGGAAAGGTGTGTACAAGCAATGCAGTTTGGGCCCTGGGTGCCGAACTGCATTGATTTGAGTGGAAGATCCTTTTTGTTAATCCACTAAACTTGAGGGGCTTTGTCCAAGCCTGGAAGACTATCCACTCCCTCCCTTGCTCCACCATCTCTCCTCTTGCTCCCTCTGCCGTCCATTCATTCATTTTTTAAATTCAGTTATTTCTGGGGCAGCCGGCTTCCCATGTCAGCCAGCCATACCAGCAGTCCCAGATCTATTCACCAGGTCTTTCCCTCCCCACGTCAGCTTCCATAAACTAGACAATGGATTACCATTGTTTTGGTGCTGGAGTGTCTGCAGCAATACATATCCAGGCATGTCTGAACATGTCTCGAGAGCTCAGAATTAGAGTAGACGGATAATCAAAGTTATCAATAATTCCTGACAGTATTGTTTTGCCAGTGATATAAAAAGGAACAAACAACCTAATATGGACAGATTCTTCAGGCGGTTTCACATTATCCTGCATTGTAACAAACAAGGAACCAATCAATGTCCAATGAGCAGCATTATGAAGCCTCTGTGGTTTTGCCGGCTAATTAGCTATAATCAGCATTGTAATGTCCATGCCCGTGGGAGGGACAGCGATTCTTTTCAGCCTTTTCAATTGTTCTTCACGTGGGGATCCTCTTTACCGCTGACCTATGGCAAAAATGGGGAATCGGTCAAATTCAATCAAGTGTATTTATAAAGCCCCTTTTACATAAGCAGATGTCACAAAGTGCTATACAGAAACCCAGCCTAAAACCCCAAACAGCAAGCAATGCAGATGTAGAAGCACGGTGGCAAGGAAAAACTCCCTAGAAAGGCAGGAACATAGGAAGAAACCTAGAGAGGAACCAGGCTCTGAGGGGTGGCCAGTCCTCTTCTGGCTGTGCCGGGTGGAGATTATAAGAGTACATGGCCATTAAGGCCAGATTGTTCTTCAAGGGTCAAATAATAATCACAGTGGTTGTAGATGGTGCAACAGGTCAGTACCTCAGGAGTAAATGTCAGTTGGCTTTTCATAGCTGAGCATTCAGAGGTTGAGACGACAGGTGCGGTAGAGAGAGAGAGTCGAAAACAGCTGGTCCGGGACAAGGTAGCACGTCCCGTGAACAGGTGAGGGTTCCATAGCAGCAGGCAGAAGAGTTGAAACTGGAGCAGCAGCACGAGCAGGTGGACTGGGGACAGTAAGGAGTCATCAGGCCAGGTAGTCCTGAGGCATAGTCCTAGGGCTCAGGTCCTCCAGGAGGGGAGGGAGAACGAGATAATTAGAGGGAGCATACTTCAATTCACACAGGACACCAGATAAGACAGGATAATTACACAAGATATAACAGACTGACCCTAGCCCCCCGGCACATAGACTATTGCAGCATAGATCTTGGCCCCGTCCGACGATGCCCCCGGACAGGGCCAACCAGGCATGATATAACCCCACCCACTTTGCCAAAACACAGCCCCCACACCACTAGAGGGATATCAACAGACCACCAACTTACTACCCGGAGACAAGGCTGAGTATAGCCCACAAAGATCTCCTCCACCGCACGAGCCTGAGGGGGCGCAAAACCGGACAGGAAGATCACGTCTGTGACTCAACCCACTCAAGTGACGCACCTCTCCTAGGGACGGCATTGGAAGACCACTAGTAAGCCAGTGACTCAGCCCCCGTAATAGGGTCAGAGGCAGAGAATCCCAGTGGAGAGACGGGAGCCGGCCATGCAGAGACAGCAAGGGTGGTTTGTCGCTCCAATACCTTGCCCATTCACCTTCGCACCCCTGGGCCAGACTACACTCAATCATAGGACCTACTGAAGAGATGAGCATTCAGTGAAGAGTCTGCGTCTCTCACATGGATAGGCAGACCATTCCATAAAAATGTAGCTCTATAGGAGAAAGCCCTGCCTCAAGCTGTTTGCTTAGAAATTCTAGGGACAATAAGGAGGCCTGCGTCTTGTGACCGTAGCGTACGTGTATGTATGTACGGCAGGACCAAGTCGGAGAGATAGGTAGGAGCAAGCCCATGTAATGCTTTGTAGGTTAGCAATAAAACCTTGAAATCAGCCCTAGCCTTAACAGGAAGCCAGTGTAGAGAGGCTAGCACTGGAGTAATATGATAAAAATGTTTGGTTCTTGTCAAGATTCTAGCAGACGACTTTAGCACTAACTTAAGTTTATTTAGTGATTTATCCGGGTAGCCGGAGAGTGGAGCATTGTAGTAGTCTAATCTAGAAGTGACAAAAGCATGGATGAGCTTTTCTGCATCATTTTTGCAATGTTACGAAGATGGAAAAAAGCTGTCCTTGAAATATTCTTGATATGTTCGTCAAACGCCAAGGTCCTTCACAGTTTTATTTGAGACAATTGTACAACCATCAAGATGAATTGTCAGATCCAACAGCAGATCAATTTGTTTCTTGGGACCTAGAACTAGCATCTCTGTTTTGTCCGAGTTTAAAAGTAAAACATTTGCTACCATCCGCTTCCTTATGTCTGAAACACAGGCTTCCAGGTTGGGCAATTTTGGGGCTTCACCATGTTTCATCGAAATGGACAGCTGTGTGTCGTCCGCATAGCAGTGAAAGAAAGTTGATATTGTGTTTCCGAATGACATCACCAAGAGGTCTAATATATAGTGAAAACAATAGTGGTCCTAAAACGGAACCTTGAGGAACACCGAAATGTACAATTTATTTGTCAGAGGACAAACCATCCACAGAGACAAACTGATATCTTCCCAACAGATAAGATCTAAACCAGGCAAGAACTTGTCCGTGTAGACCAATTAGGGTTTCTAATCTCTCCAAAAGAATGTGGTGATCGATGGTGTCAAAAGCAGCACTAAGGTCTAGGAGCACGAGGACAGATGCAGAGCCTTGGTCTGACACCATTAAAAAGTAATTTACCACCTTCACGTGTGCAGTCTCAGTGCTATGATGGGGTCTAAAACCAGACTGAAACATTTTGTATACCTTATTTGTCTTCAGGCAGGCAGTGAGTTGCTGCGGAACAGCTTTTTCAAAAATGTGAGAGGAATATGAGATTCGATATAGGCCGATTTTAGTTTCAGTAGTTTAGTTGGAATAGGGTCCAGTATGCGGCTTGAAGGTTTAGAGGCCATTACTATTTTCATGAATGGGTCAAAAGATACAGGATTCAAAAACTTGACTGTCTCCATTGATCCTAGGTCCTGGCAGTTCTGTGCAGACTCAGGACAACTGAGCTTTGGAGAAATACGCAGATTCAAAGAGGGGTCCGTAATTTGCTTTCTAATGATCATAATCTTTTCATTTGAAGACGTTCATGAATTCATCACTGCTGAAGTGAAAGCCATCCTATCTTTTTGAATGCTACTTTTTAGTTATCTTTGCGACAGTATCAAAAATAAATGTTGGTTTGTTCTTATTCTCCCCAATTAGTTTGGAAAAAATAGGATGCTCGAGCAGCAGTGAGGGCTCTTCGATATTGCACGGTACTGTCTTTCCAAGCTAGTCAGAAGACTTCCAGTTTCGTGGAGCGCCATTTCTGTTCAAATTTTCTAAAAGCTTGCTTCAGGGCTCGGGTATTTTCTGTATACCAGGGAGCAAATTTCTTGTGACAAATGTTTTCTGTTTTTAGGGTTGCAACTGCATCTAGGGTATTACGCAAGGTTACATTTATATCCTCAGTTAGGTGGTTAACATATTTTTGTACTCCGACGTCTTTGGGTAGGTGGAGGGAGTCTGGAAGGGCATCTAGGAATCTTTGGTTTGTCTGAGAATTTAGAGCAAGGCTTTTGATAATCCTAGGTTGGGGTCTGAGTAGGTAGTATTATTTATTACGATTGCAAACGTAATAAGATGGTGGTCCGATAGTCCAGGATTATGAGGAAAAACATTTAGATCCACAATATTTATTCCACGGGACAAAACTAGATCCAAGCTATGACTGTGGCAATGAGTAGGTCCGGAGACATTTTGGATAAAACCCACTGAGTCGATGATGGCTCCAAAGCCTTTTGGAGTGGGTCTGTGGACTTTTCCATGTGAATATTAAAGTCACCAAAAATGAGAATATTATCTGCCATGACTACAAGGTCCGATAGGAATTCAGGGAACTCGGTGAGGAACGCTGTATACGGCCAAGGAGGCCTGTAAACAGTAGCTATAAAAAGTGATTGAGTAGGCTGCATAGAGTTCATGACTAGAAGCTTAAAAGACGAAAACGCAGTCATTTCTGTTGTTGTAAATTGACATTTGCTGTCGTAAATGTTAGCAACACCTCCGCCTTTGCGGGATGCCCGGAGGATATGGTCACTAGTGTAACCAGGAGGAGAGGCATCATTTAACACAATAAATTCATCAGGCTTGAGCCACATTTCAGTCAGGCCAATCACATCAAGATTATGATCAGTTATTAGTTCATTGACTATGACTGCCTTGGAAGTGAGGGATCTAACATTAAGTAGCCCTATTTTGAGATGTGAGATATCACAATCTCTTCCAATAATGACAGGAATGGAGGAGGTCTTTATTCCAGTGAGATTGCTAAGGCGAACACCGCCATGTTTAGTTTTGCTCAACCTAGATCGAGGCACAGACACGGTCTCAATGGGGATAGCTGAGCTGAATACACTGACTGCGCTAGTGGCGGACTTCAATAAGCTGGCAGGCTGGCTAACAGCCTGCTGCCTGGCCTGTACCCTATCTCATTGTGGAGCTAGAGGAGTTAGAGCCCTGTCTATGTTGATTGATAAGATGAGAGCAACCCTCCAGCTAGGATGGAGTCCGTCACCCCTCAGCAGGCCAGGCTTGGTCCTGTTTGTGGGTGAGTCGCAGAAAGAGGGCCAATAATCTACAAATTCTATCTTTTGGGAGGGGCAGAAAACAGTTTTCAACCAGCGATTGAGTTGAGACTGCTGTAGAGCTCATCACTCCCCTTAACTGGGAGGGGGCCAGAGACAAATACTCGATACCGACACATCTTTCTAGCTAATTTACACGCTGAAGCTATGTTGCGCTTGGTAACCTCTGACTGTTTCATCCTAACATTGTTGTTGCCGACGTGGATAACAATATCCATATACTCTCTACGCTCGCCAGTTTTAGCCTTAGCCAGCACCCTCTTCAGATTAGCCTTTACGTCGGTAGCGCTGCCCCCTGGTAAAAGTTTGTTGGCTGAATGAGCGACACCGGTTGAGCATGCCGACAGCATTTCTTTCCAGAAGCCTTGAGGAAACTATCCAGCTGCAGGGACTGTGCGGGGGGATTTATACTACTATATGTACTTACTGGTGGCACAGATGCTGTTTCATACTTTCCTACACTTAAATTGCCCTTGCCTAATGATTGCATCTGAAACTGGGCTTGCAGCACGGCTATCCTCACCGTAAGGCGATAGTTCTCCTGTATATTATGAGTACAGCGACTGCAATTACATGGCATAGTGTTAATGTTACTACTTAGCTTTTCGGCTGGTGGAGGTCCTGTAGAACCATGTCCAGATAAAGTGAGGAAAAAACAAAGATGTTGGTAAATGTATTAATGCAGATTTTGATTAAACAGTTATTAAAAGTAAAAACCAAAAAGTTTACCGGATAGCCAAGTAGCAACAAACAGCACAGCAGCACAGAGACAAGTCCGGAAGTTGTGACTTTGTGGCTGTGGTAACTTGACAGTCAACTTTATCAATCATATCCCACCGTAAATTGTTGATGGAGCACCTTGGAACAGCAGTTTCTGGGGTCTGCCCGTTTTTTGTTTGCTTTCCCACTTCCAAACCTTTTTAGATGTGAAACTTGCATCGACTGTGTGCTGTAACTGAGAAGGGACCAAAATCTGACAAGGGAATTGTCACTTTTCCGCCGCTGGCGCGAGGTTACATTGGCACACAAAGTAGACGGTTGGCAGTGATTGGACAGAGGTGAACCTGGCCTAAACACCATTCCTGACTCTACATTTAAGGAGAGAATTGCAGAGTCACTCCCAACAGTGAGCCCATTGATAATGCTAGCTACCTGTTGCATTACAATAAGAGCAGAGATGAAAAGATTTGATTGAGGCTTTGTTGTCACAGATGGCTGTATTTGATTAGGCCCAGTGTTCAATCTGTGGGGATGTTTTAGACCAATCAAAGGGCCACTGAACATCCATGGACAACCATAAACATATGTATTGTCGGCTACTTACTGTTCATTCTTGTTATTTTATTATCTCCTCAATGATGGCAAAGCATAATTCAGCACACTTACCATTTAGGCTACTCTACAAAGACAAGCACACTCGTCTCCACTCTGCTTTTCATTGTAGTCTTTTTCTGTATTTTTCTATCTCTGAAGACAGTCATATTAGTCATCATTTTATACACTTCTTTTTTAGTCCAGTGGTGTCTCAGGGTTTGTTGCCCTTGTGTCTGAAAATCCTGTGCAAATCCTTTCTGAGCTACTGCATTCTGAGCATTTAATGCAGCAACCGACTTCTCCATCACTGCTTTCTGACTCACTCACGCTTTCTTTATCGCTCTCTCTTTCATTCTCTCTCTCCCCCTCTCTCTCTCTCTGTCTGTATCTCTCACTTTATTTTGCCCCAGGCAATGAATGGTGCTTTCACTCACTTCTCTCTTTCTTTTCAGTGTGCCCTACCCTCTGTCCTTCCTGCTGGCTTTTACTCATCTCTCTCTCTCTTTCGATGTATTTTTTTATTTATTCATTTTTGTCATTTATTTTTTATTTTTTTATTTTTTTAATTTTTTAATTTTTTTGGGGGGGATGGATCAGCTTAATATTGCAGATAGATTGTATCTTCTATCAATGTAATTGTCTGCATCACTTCCAATCCCCCATGTTTTTTTTTATATATATATACTCCCCTTTATTACTTTTCAACCCCACCATCCTTTCCCTACTTGGAGTAAATTAGTGAACAACAATGCCCAGGCCTCTACTTCCGGTCTATACTTACTATCTACACCTTATGGACAGAGTTCATTTTACAATAATTATATTATATATATATATATATATATATATATATATATATATATATATATATTTATTTATTTTGCTCCTGAACTACTTCTACTCTCAACCTCTCCGATCATTTTCATGATGTCCATCCGGTTTGCTTCTATATGCCATATCTTTCTAACTGTGTTCTTTCCCAAAAGCTCCCAACATACAACCTATATACTTATTATGGACACAGTATGCTTACATTATTAGCTATCTTTGTTATTATTTGTTGTTATTTGTTATTAGTCCCATCCTTCAACTCTATTCAATACCTCCCATCTATCTCTTAACACCATCCATATAGGATTTCTATTTGCCATATATATTTCAGCCGTACTGTGATGTTTTACAAAAGTTCTGAACCTTTCTATTCTCATTGCTTCTACAGATTGTGAATTAAAAATAAACATTTTTGCTAAAAGTATTATTATATTATTGATTGATTGACTATGACTTTTCAGATCACCCAGTAATGCTATCTGCAAGGTTAGCTCCAGGTAAATATTGCAATCCTTTAGCCATTCCTGGACCTGTGTCCAAAAAACAAGCTACAAATGGACAGAACCAAAACAAATGATCTAATGATTCTGTCTCTTCACAGCAAAATCTGCAGAGCTGGGAAGATTGTATCCCCCATATAAATAACATTCTATTGGTAGAAATAATTTTATATAATAATTTAAATAGAAAGATTCTAATTTTTGAATCCTGTGTCGTTTTGCGTGTCAGTTCATAAACACTATGCCATGGGATCGGTACGTCAAAAATCTCTTCCCAACTATTTTGCAATCTATATGGGACGGCTGTCAATCCTTTGGTCCTTAAGTGAAACTGATATACTTTTTTATTTATCACAGTTTTCCTTAACCAATTATGTACTTTAATGCAAGGCCGACAGACAAGTTCCTTACTTTCTCCCCCTTCCACTTTCCTCTTCCACTTTTGCGGTAAGGCTGCAATTATTTGGTTGTAATTTTGGGTAGAGCAGACATTTCCATATGTTTTTGTTAGCTGCATGTGCGACATAACTCCACCAGTCCTACCGATGATATCATTTACGAAGATTATACCTTTTTTAAACATTCTGTCAAAAAAAAAGGTTTTTTGTCAATTAGTATATTTGAATTTAACCACAATATTTGTTGCATTATTTGTTCTGTCGTTTCTGGAGGATTAAATTGAAATTGCAACCAACTTTCTATGGCTTGTTTTAGAAATAGTGATATTTGGGAGATTATTTCCTTTTCAAATAACTGAAAGTGAGAGGTTGTAATCTGAATAAAGGGAAAAAGGCCTTTCTTGAACATTGGGTGAGACAATCTTACTAATTTGCTTGAGAGCCAGTTCGGATTTAAGTATAACTTTTGTATGACTGAAGCTTTTAGTGATAGGTCTAATGCTTTAATATTTAATAATTTCTGTCCTCCGAATTCATATTCATTATATAAATATGCCCTTTTAATTTTGTCTGGCTTGCCGTCCAAATAAAATTGAAATATTTTTTTCTCATATAATTTAAAAAACAGTTTGCTAGGCGTAGGCAAGACCATAAGCAAATAGGTTAACTGGGATAATACTAAAGAGTTAATCAGGGTGATTTTTCCACAAATTGACAGGTATTTTTCTTTCCATGGTAGTAAGATCTTATCTATTTTTGCTAACTTTCTATTAAAATTTATTGTAGTGAGATCATTTATTTCCTTTGAGATATGTATTCCGAGTATATCCACATCACCATCAGACCATTTTATTGGTAAACTACATGGTAATGTAAAAATTGTATTTTTTAGTGATCCAATACGTAATATAGTACATTTGTCATAATTTGGTTGTAATCCAGAGAGGTTAGAAAATGGATCTAGATCCTCTATGGGGCTGTGGAGTGATTCTAGTTGTGGATTTAAAAGAAAACATGAATCATCAGCGTACAATGACACCTTTGTTTTTAAGCCCTGTATTTCTAATCCTCTGATATTATTATTGGATCTGATTTTAATAGCTAATATCTCGATGGCCACAATAAATAGATATGCCGATAGTGGACAACCTTGTTTCACTCCTCTTGACAATTTAAAACTTTCTGAGAAATAGCCATTATTTACTATTTTACACCTAGGATTACTATACATGATTTTGACCCATTTTATAAGAGATTCTCCAAAATTGAAATGCTCCAGGCATTTATATATAAACCCCAGTCAAACTTTATCAAATGCCTTTTCGAAGTCTGCTATGAATAGCAGGCCTGGTTTCCCATATTTTCCATAGTGTTCTATTGTTTCCAATACTTGCCTTATATTATCTCCAATGTATCTTCCATGTAAAAAAAACTATCTGATTAGAATGAATAATATCCGACAATACCTTTTTAATTCTATGCGCTATACATTTTGCTAGGATTTTTGCATCACAACACTGAAGTGTTAGGGGCCTCCAATTTTGTAAATGGACTGGATCTTTATATTTTCCACTTGTATCCTGTTTCAGTAATAATGAGATCAGACCTTCTTCTTGAGTGTCAGATAATCTACCATTTACATAGGAGTGGTTAAAACATGCTAATAACGGTCCTCTTAGTATATCAAAAAAGGTTTGGTATACCTCGACTGGTATGCCATCCAACCCTGGAGTTTTCCCGGACTTAAAGTCTTTAATTGCATCCAGAAGTTCCTCCTCTGTAATTTCACCTTCACATGAGTCTTTCTGTGTGGCTGTTAATTTGACATTATCAATAGAAAAAAAATCTCTACAATTAGCTTCAGTTAGAGGAGATGGAGGCGACTGAAAAGAAAACATATGCTTAAAGTACTTTGTTTCTTCCTTCAAAATATCATTTGGTGAATTATGGGTGACTCCGTCAATTGTAACCAGTTTCATTAAGTTATTTTTGGTAGCATTCCTATGTTGAAGATTAAAAAAGAATTTTGTGCATTTTTCCTCTTTCGATGTATTGTAGGGTCTCTTTGTTACCAACTTTCTCTTGAATACATTTAATCATTTTTGATTGTTACACATGATTGATTATTTTACTCTTTATTTTTCGATGCTATAATTTTTTATTTGGTTATACAGTGCATTCGGAAAGTTTTCAGAACCCTTTTCCACATTCTGCTACGTTACAGCCTTATTCTAAAATTGATTTAATTGTTTTTACACACAATACCCCATAATGACAAAGCAAAATCATATTTTTTCCCTAATTTATAAAAAAATACAAAACTGAAATATTACATTTACATAAGTATTCAGACCCTTTACTCGATTACAGCCTCGAGTCTTCTTGGGTATGACGCTACAAGCTTGGCACACCTGTATTTGGGGAGTTTCTCCCATTCTTCTCTGCAGATTTCAGGTTGGATAGGGACCGTCGCTGCACAGCTATTTTCAGGTCTCTCCAGAGATGTTCGATTGGGTTCAAGTCCAGGCTCTGGCTGGGCCACTCAAGGACATTCAGAGACTTGTCCCGAAGTCAATCCTGTGTTGTCTTGGCTGTGTGCTTTGGGTCGGTGTCCTGTTGGAAGGTGAACCTTCGCCCCAGTCTGAGGTCCTGAGCTCTCTGTACTTTGCTCCGTTAATCTTTCCCTTGATCCTGACTAGTCTCAGTCCCTGCCGCTGAAAAACATCCCCACAGCATGATGCTGCCACCCCCATGATTCACTGTAGGGATGGTGCCAGGTTTCCTCCAGACGTGACGCTTGTCATTCAGGCCAATCTTGCTTTCATCAGACCCGAGAATCTTGTTTCTCATGGTCTGAGAGTCTTTAGGTGCCTTTTGGCAAACTCCAAGCGGGGTGTTGTGCGTTTTACTGAGGAGTGGCTTCCGTCTGGCCACTCTACCACAAAGACATGATTGGTGGAGTGCTGCAGTGATGGTTGTCCTTCTGGAAGGTTCTCCCATCTCCACAGAGGAACTCTGGAGCTCTGTCAGTGTGACCATCGGGTTCTTGGTCACCTCCCTGACCAAGGCCATTCTCCCCCGATTGCTCAGTTTGGCCGGGCGGCCAGCTCTAGAAGGAGTCTTGGTGGTTCCAAACTTCTTCCATTTAAGAATGATGGAGGCCACCGTGTTCTTGGGGACCTTCAATGCTGCAGAAATGTTTTGGTACCCTTCACCAGATCTGTGCCTTGACACAATCCTGTCTCGGAGCGCTACAGACAATTCCTTTGACCTCTTGGCTTGGTTTTTGCTCTGACATGCGCTGTCAACTGTGGGACCTTATATGACAGGTGTGACCTTCCAAATAATTTCCAATCAATTGAATTAACCACAGGTGGACTCCAATCAAATTGTAGAAACATCTCAATGATGAGCAATGGAAACAGGATGCACCTGAGCTCAATTTTGAGTCTCGTAGCAAAGGATCTGAATACTTATGTAAATAAGGCATTTCTGTTTTAAAAATTTTAATAAATGTGTAAAAAAATTAATAATAACCTGTTTTCGCTTGGTCATTATGGGGTATTGTGTGTAGATTAATGACGAAAGATATGAATTAAATCCATTTTAGAATAAGGCTGTAATGTATCAAAAAGTGGAAAAAGTCAAGGGGTCTGAATACTTTCTGAATGCACTGGGCTGTATATTGTAAAATGTCACATTTATATGTCAACTTAGGCACTGCAGCCCAAGGCTTTGACCTACACTCTTCTCCTTTGCAGGGTATTATCACTTTAAGAAGTACAGTGTGCATTGAAAAGTAGTTGTTTGGTGAAAAGGTTTCAGGATGTAACCTATTTTAGTTTTTGCGGCGTTGTCTGCTTAGTGCTGCAGTCATGATTCGCCTCATAGTTGATTTATTGCAGGAAATCCAACACTTTAAAGGATTGTTTTTTTGGCGTGCATTAGTCCACAGCCAACTCCTTTTGCATGCACACTCTACTACTTAACTTTATAATACCCTGCAAAGGAGAAGTGTGTAGGTCAATGCCTTGGGCTGCAGTGCCTAAGTTGACTTTGCCCAAAGTGGTATGGCGATTTGGACCAGTAATTAGTAGATTATTTTTGAACATACACTACATGACCAAAAGTATGTGGACACATACTCGTCGAACATCTCATTCCAAAATCATGGGCATTAATATAGAGTTTGTCCCCCCCTTTGCTGCTATAACAGCCTCCACTCTTCTGGGAAGGCTTTCCACTAGACCCATGGGGCGGCGCACAATTGGCCCAGCGTCGTCCAGGGTAGGGGAGGGAATGGCCGGCAGGGATGTAGCTCAGTTGGTAGAGCATGTTATTTGCAATGCCAGGGTTGTGGGTTCGATTCCCACGGGGGACCAGTATGAAAAATAAAATAAAAATTATGCACTCACTAACTGTATGTCGCTCTGGATAAGAGCGTCTGCTAAATGACTCAAATGTAAATGTAAATGTTGGAACATTGCTGCGGGGACTTGCTTCCATTCAGCCACAAGAGCATTAGTGAGGTCGGGCACTGATGTTCGGGCGATTAGGCCTGGCTCGCAGTCGGAGTTCCAATTCATCCCATAGGTGTTCGATTGGGTTGAGGTCAGGGCTCTGTGCAGGCCATTTAAGTTCTTCCACACCGATCTCAACAAACCATTTCTGTATGGACTTTGCTTTGTTCACGGGGGCATTGTCATGCTGAAACAGGAAAGGGCCTTCCCCAAACTGTTGCTACAAAGTTGGAAGCACAGAATCGTCTAGAATGTCATTATATGCTGTAGCGTTAAAATGTCACTTCACTGCAACTAAGGGGCCTAGTCCGAACCATGAAAAACAGTCCCAGACAATTATTCCTCCTGCACCAAACTTTACAGTTGCCATTATGTGTTCGGGCAGTTAGCGTTCTCCTGGCATCTGCCAAACCCAGATTTGACTGTCAGATGGTGAAGCGTGATCCATCACTCCAGAGAACGCGTTTCCACTGCTCCAGAGTCCAATGGCGTCGAGCTTTACACCACTCCAGCCGACGCTTGGCATTGCACATGGTGATCTTAGGCTTGTGTGCGGCTGCTCGGCCATGTAAACCCATTTCATTAAACTCCCGACGAACAGTTCTTGTGCTGATGTTGCTTCCAGAGGCAGTTTGGAACTCTGTAGTGAGTGCTGCAACCGAGGACAGACAATTTTTACTCGCTACGCGCTTCAGCACTTGGTGGTCCCGTTCTGTGAGCTTGTGTGGCCTACCACTTCGCGGCTGCGCCGTTGTTGCTCCTAGATGTTTCCACTTCACAATCATAGCACTAATAGTTGACCAGCGCAGAAATTTGACGAACTGACTTATTGGAAAGGTGTAATCCTATGACGGTGCCACGTTGAAAGTCGCTGAGCTGTTCATTAAGGCCATTCTACTGCCAATGTTTGTCTATGGAAAGTGCATGGCTGTGTGTATATACCTGTCAGCAACGGGTCTGACGAATCCACTAATTTGAAGGGGTGTCCACATACTTTTGTATATGTAGTCCAATGACTGCTTCACAGCCCCAGTTCGACTTTGTTTCAATATTCATTTTCTGTAGGCTAATTTAGCCTTCTTTGTTTTCCGACCTTTCAAGCCTCTTGCCTCTGCACCAATGATGTCGCCCTGCTCAGCGAATTGGAAAATGCTAAATTGTACCACTGAGGCATACCATTTCTCTCTTTCTCCTTCTCTAACCTAGCATTTTATGTTAGGCAACATCTCTGCAAAACTAAGGCAATCAGTCTGACAGGGCGAGCCATGCACCTGTGAGGAGAGAGCCACAAGCTGAAATAGCTGCATCCACTAATTTGAAGGGGTGTCCACATACTTTTGTGTATACAGTGCATTCAGAAAGTATTCAGACCTCTTCACTTTTTTCCCCCTCATCAATATATGCACAATACCCCATAATGACAAAGCAGAAATTGTTTTTTAGACATTTTTGCAAATGTATTAATAAAAAACTGAAATATTTTGTTACGTAAGTATTCAAACCCTTTACTCAGTACTTTATTGAAGCACCTTTGGCAGTGATTACAGCCTTGAATCTTCTTTGGTATGATGCTACACGCTTGGCACACCTGTATTTGGGGAGTTTCTCCCATTCTTTACATTTACATTTTAGTCATTTAGCAGACGCTCTTATCCAGAGCGACTTACAGTTAGTGAGTGCATACATTTTCATACATTCTTCTCTGCAGATCCTCTCAAGCTCTGTCAGGTTGGAAGGGAAGCGTCGTTGCACAGCTATTTTCAAGTCTCTCCAGAGATGTTCGATCGGGTTCAAGTCCGGGCTCTGGCTGGGCCACTCAAGGACATTCAGAGACTTGTCCCGAAGCCACTCCTGCGTTGTCTTGGCTGTGTGCTTTGGGTAGTTGTCCTGTTGGAAGGTGAACCTTTGCCCCAGTCTGAGATACTGAGCACTCTAGAGCAGGTTTTCATCAAGGATCTCTCTGTACTTTGATCTGTTCATCTTTCCCTCGACCCTGACTAGTCTCCCAGTCCCTGCCGCTAAAAAACATCCCCACAGCATGATGCTGCCACCACCATGCTTCACCATAGGGATGGTACCAGGTTTTCACTGTTCTTTCTCTCTCTAGCATTAAAGGAGAACTCCACCCAAAAACGACCTGTTGGTATTTGTAACGTTAGTCCATCGTTGCTTGTCAGCATTGTCTCTCTGGCTTTCACTGTTCGCTCGCTCGCTCTCTCTCTCTCTCTGTGTGTGTATATCTCACACTTTACTTTGCCCCCAGGCAATGAATGGTGCCTGCGCTCACTTCTCTTTTTCATTTCACTGTGCCCTACCCTCTGTCCTTCCTGCTGGCTTTCACTGTTCTTTCTCTCTCTTTGCCATGCAGTTCACACCGTCTCTATGGGCTTCTGTAATTGCCTATTTGCACAGTTGAAGTTTTTTGATCAGCTTAATTAATTGATAAAAATTACAGACCTCTACATGCTTTGTAAGTAGGAAAACCTGCAAAATCGGCAGTGTATCAAATACTTGTTCTCCCCACTGTATGTATATATATATATATATATATATATATATATATATATATATATGTATGTGTGTGTATGTATGTATGTATGTATGTATATATGTGTGTGTGTGTATATTTGCGAGAAAGAAAACATATGGGGGATTGGAAGTGATGCAGACAATTTTATTGATGGAAGTTACAATCTATCTGAAATATTAAAGCTGATCTACCCCCTTAAAAAAAAAAAAAAAAAGAGTAATGTATATGCCAATTATATGATGGTCCGACTGCATTCTGTCCCCTATCAACACTTTTTAAACTTTTGGTGCCAACGAGAATGACATAAGAAAGAAGTCAAGACGACTAGCTTGATTCAGTCTCCGCCATGTATATCTCACTAGATCAGGATATTTAAGCCTCCATATATCTACTAGTTCTAATGTATCCATGACATTCACGATTTCCTTAAGAGCTTATTTAATCAACACTGTTAAGTACAACCATATTACGGTTGTAATATTGTAGAGAAAATTGTCATAATTAATTGTATGCGATTCATAATGACATAGGCTTCTTATATTTACCCATATGTCTCCTGGTGATGACACCAGGAGACATTCAGAAATTCGGAGGATATTCATTCTGAAGGCGTCCGCATGCTTCCCATCCGAAACAGTTCGGAGCAGTTTGTCCATATATTAGGACGACTTTTTCACGTTTTGGTCTTCGGCAAGGGATTTTTAGACTGTTTGTGCACAAATAATTTTCTCGCCAAAGTCTACACCCCTTCGTTGGTGATTGGTCAACAGTAGGGATTCTTCAATGACGTTTCATTCAACGAGAGACGACTCGTATTCATGCAAATTTTTTCACTAGAGAAATACTGCACCAAACATCTTACTTTGATGTAAAATTGTACGACTAACATCTCCTTGGCAAAAAAGTTTAAATTAATGAAACATTTCTTGAGTTATCTTAAATTCATTTTGACTATTTTGACGAGGTGTACGGCGTCTCAAGATGGACAAACAGTACTATTAATGCTTTTTTCTCATTTTTCAAGCAAAGTTATTTTAAGGGAATATGCGAGAACACTCGTTCGGCCAGCCGAACCGAAGCATGGGGATGCCTTTAGTCTTTCACTTATCAGGAAGAGGCTTGGTAGGCCGCTAATGCCGATTATTGTTACGCTGTTGCGGTTAGCACGGATGAACGAGGAGATGCGTGAGGTGGAGGGTCCATTCGGTCAGTCAGGTCAATACCCCGGCAGCTCCCCCACTGAACAGCAGTACAGGAAATGTATTCAGGAGTTTATCTGCCTCACCATAGACTACTGCTAGGGGGCGACACTGAGGCAGACTAAACATAGTTGCATCCCGGGTGGCGCCCTGTTCCCTGGGTAGTGCACTGCTTTTCACCAGGGCCCATAGGGCTCTGTCCAAAGTAGTACACTACGTAGGGAATTGTGGGCCCTGGTCAGGTGTGGTGCACTGCTTGGGGAGTAGGGTGCCATCTGGAATACAGCTTAGCCACTACCAACAGTAGTAGGATGAAGTTGCCCTTAGAAAAACTGGTCTGGAGTCAGTTTTGCGTTGTTACCGTAAGTGGTTAGGGTTATGATTTGTAGAGGGTAAATCTGATTCTAGATCTGTGTCTAAGAGCAACTTCTACTGGGAGTGTGTGTATAGGGCATTTCTGTGGAGAGAAGATGAGCGAGATAAGAGAAACTAGGCTCTACTGACTGTAGTGCAGATGAACAGCATTTTGACTTATCTTTCCAACAACGTTCTTCTCTTCTTGCTAATCTGGTGTCCACATCCAGATATTTTAACCACATAGCTAACTGCTTTCCACACCATCCGCTGTTGTCCATCCATACTATAAACTGAGTGAAACACAGTGTATCTGTCTGTTCCTAATACTCTGCATGTGCTTCTCACTGTCAGGCCCATTACTCTCTATACTGCTCAACGTTCCTGCCTCTGGTACACTATTAGAAAAAAGGATGCTAGTCCCGTGTTGCTCAGTTGGTAGAGCATGGCGCTTGCAACGCCAGGGTTGTGGGTTCGTTTTCCCACGGGGGACCAGTATGAAAAAATGTATGCACTCACTAACTGTAAGTCGCTCTGGATAAGAGCGTCTGCTAAATTACTAAAATGTAAATGTAGAAGAAGGACCAACACTGAAAGATCCCCTTGTGTTGAAATATTCAAAAGTTTGAGTAGCCTACTTTGAGTATCTTCAGAAACTGCAACTTTTGTCTCTTCCTCATGCCATTTTAGCTTTGCATCCCACCTTTAACATTCATTCCACTGAATGATATTCTGATTAGCGCATCCAGCACATTTCCCTACATACTGTTTATAAGATCGCAATAACAATCGAAAGCTCTCTGAAAATGATGAGAGGCAGTGAGTAGACCTGAAAATGTTGAAGAGGTTGTATGGATCAGTTTTGAGTCACTCAATTAGCCAAATTGGAGCGTGATTTCAATCTCATTAAATGACAAATGGCGGCTATCATAATGCTAATGTCAGGTCTGACTAATTGCCGGCTGACTAGAGGATAGAGAGCTACATTAGAGGAGAGTGTCGGCGAGGGCTAATCAGACACCGCTTAAACGCCAGGGACGTCTACCAAGATGACATCTCAGAGAAAGTCGTTCTTACTTAAGACAGTGACTGGTGGTCTTTACGAACCAGAAGTTTCTGCGCTTTAAAACACTTATTTCCCTATGGGTATTGGCCTACTGTATTAATAGGGACGTCATCTAAAGATGATATAATCTGAGGCAAAGTTGGTTCTTACTTCCAACAGTGGTCATCATGACACAAACCAGTAGTTTCTCCCTTTTTTATAAAACACTTATTTGTCAATCCCTATGGATATACTGTATTACTTTCTTTCATCCAAAGGGATCGTCCAAGTGAACTAAATCTCTTTTGAGTATTGATTTTCCTATAGAATGTAGTAATGCCATGTAAT
Organism: Coregonus clupeaformis; assembly: GCF_020615455.1. NCBI lineage: Eukaryota > Metazoa > Chordata > Actinopteri > Salmoniformes > Salmonidae > Coregonus > Coregonus clupeaformis. The sequence continues at coordinate 34,414,714 of NC_059200.1, forward strand.
TTGATGTCAACGCATATCAAATGAGGTATTTTGTTTTACTACAATGTAAAAACAATTTAAACTGAGCCATGTTGGTTTAAAAAGCTGACTCTTCTGAATGAAAATGGATAACTTTGCGTGGCATGCCTGGCCACTGCATATTTAATGGTCCATAATGCAATGTGCTCCCAAAGTCATCTGCAGAGATGTGAATTTCTTCAATCGTCCCATTCTTTGATGAACACCCCTCCTCACCCCCTGTACTTCCAGTGTGTTAATCCAGACATCCAGTGTGTATTGGAATTCTGTCCCTGGTGTGGCATGGAGTGACGTCAGAGGAGCAGATGCACTGTCCTCTGGCAAGGTCGGCCATTTTATGGGGATTCTGCTGCATCAGGTATTCGTGTGATGCCCGGTCCACTTGGCCCCTCGCTGCCTGCTTGCCTCTCTGGCAGACACACGCACACACATACACTGCTCAAAAAAATAAAGGGAACACTTAAACAACACAATGTAACTCCAAGTCAATCACACTTCTGTGAAATCAAACTGTCCACTTAGGAAGCAACACTGATTGACAATACATTTCACATGCTGTTGTGCAAATAGAATAGACAACAGGTGGAAATTATAGGCAGTTAGCAAGACACCCCCAATAAAGGACTGGTTTTGCAGGTGGTGACCACAGACCACTTCTCAGTTCCTATGCTTCCTGGCTGATGTTTTGGTCACTTTTGAATGCTGGCGGTGATTTCACTATAGTGGTAGCATGAGACAGAGTCTACAACCCACACAAGTGGCTCAGTTAGTGCAGCTCATCCAGGATGGCACATCAATGCGAGCTGTGGCAAGAAGGTTTGCTCTGTCTGTCAGCGTAGTGTCCAGAGCATGGAGGCGCTACCAGGAGACAGGCCAGTACATCAGGAGACGTGGAGGAGGCCGTAGGAGGGCAACAACCCAGCAGCAGGACTGCTTCCTCCGCCTTTGTGCAAGGAGGAGCAGGAGGAGCACTGCCAGAGCCCTGCAAAATGACCTCCAGCAGGCCACAAATGTGCATGTGTCTGCTCAAACGGTCAGAAACAGACTCCATGAGGGTGGTATGAGGGCCCGACGTCCACAGGTGGGGGTTGTGCTTACAGCCCAACACCGTGCAGGACGTTTGGCATTTGCCAGAGAACACCAATATTGGCAAATTCGCCACTGGCGCCCTGTGCTCTTCACAGATGAAAGCAGGTTCACACTGAGCACGTGACAGACGTGACAGAGTCTGGAGACGCCGTGGAGAACGTTCTGCTGCCTGCAACATCCTCCAGCATGACCGGTTTGGCGGTGGGTCAGTCATGGTGTGGGGTGGCATTTCTTTGGGGGGCCGCACAGCCCTCCATGTGCTCGCCAGAGGTAGCCTGACTGCCATTAGGTACCGAGATGAGATCCTCAGACCCCTTGTGAGACCATATGCTGGTGCGGTTGGCCCTGGGTTCCTCCTAATGCAAGACAATGCTAGACCTCATGTGGCTGGAGTGTGTCAGCAGTTCCTGCAAGAGGAAGGCATTGATGCTATGGACTGGCCCGCCCGTTCCCCAGACCTGAATCCAATTGAGCACATCTGGGACATCATGTCTCGCTCCATCCACCAACGCCACGTTGCACCACAGACTGTCCAGGAGTTGGCGGATGCTTTAGTCCAGGTCTGGGAGGAGATCCCTCAGAAGACCATCCGCCACCTCATCAGGAGCATGCCCAGGCGTTGTAGGGAGGTCATACAGGCACATGGAGGCCACACACACACTACTGAGCCTCATTTTGACTTGTTTTAAGGACATTACATCAAAGTTGGATCAGCCTGTAGTGTGGTTTTCCACTTTAATTTTGAGGGTGACTCCAAATCCAGACCTCCATGGGTTGATCAATTTGATTTCCATTGATAATTTTTGTGTGATTTTGTTGTCAGCACATTCAACTATGTAAAGAAAAAAGTATTTAATAAGATTATTTCATTCATTCAGATCTAGGATGTGTTATTTTAGTGTTCCCTTTATTTTTTTGAGCAGTGTACATTCTTACACATACACACACACACGGACCCATACACACAATCCTTTTGACATAAATTATGTGACACATGCATTTTCTCTCTGTCACACACACTCATACATTCTGTATGTTTCTGTCTCGCTCTCTGTCTCTCTCTCACTCACTCACTCACAAAGAAGTAGAAGTTTGAGTCAACACATGACCTCCCATAGCACCACAGGGATGCATATGTCCAATGATTTAAGAAGGGAAGTTAATAGTAGGTTGAATGTGAGTGCTGACATGAGTGGTATTCTTATGACACCAGGTCCTGCTCATGTCCCACTCAGTTCATATTAATACCTCTCCCATGAGGTTACTCATACAAGGATACAGCATCACTCACTGAGATGACAGCATGCCCCAGTATAGAAAGGAACTGTCTGAGTACTTTAATACAAATCCTGGTGTGCGTGAATTCAGAAAGTGAACCTGTTCCCTACATGAAACTACACGAGTCTCATTGCACTATAAGTGTTTGTATGTTTGTAGAGTAGGTTCTCTGAAGTACTTGAGAGCTCCAACCGTGCAACAGCCCCCACAGCGTCTTTAATTCTGTCAGAGATGGTGATAACGTCTCACCACCACTCTCTCTACCACACTCTCTCTTTTCCTCTCTCTCTCTCACTCACTCACTCACTCACTCACTGACTCACACACACACACACACCAGAGCATCAGGGGAGAGTGTGTGGCCATCCATCCCCTCGCATTCAGAGCAAGCCGCATCTGCCGTGGCGCGTGGAAGTTTTATCCTCCTTCCATTATTTTCCTTTTCTTTTGTTTCCTCCTTCCATTCTGTCTTTGATGTTGCTTCTCTCTGTGTCCGCCTCCCCGTATACAGTGCAGTGACAGTCAGAGAGGACTTCTGTTGTGTGTGGGCTTTTCTTTTCTCTCTTCTGAGTTCATGACGCGTGATCTTGTTCTCGTCTTCTCATTTGTTCCTCACCTCCCCTCGTCTCTCTGTGATTTAATCCTGTCCACTACAACACCATGACAAAATCAGACACTATTGGCATTCCTTGTGTTGATGTACTTTAAATGTAAAATTGGCCTAGTGATGAAGAACACTACTTTTGTTGATACTGTAAAATGCACAGCGGTGACAATGAACATTTGTCCATGGTTGTCACTATCTCATTGAATAGCATTGGTGGATTTCCCTGACTTCAATCCATTGTAAATATGACAACAAACTAATGCAATAAGGTTAATTGAAAGGCATCTAGCAAGAAACGGCCTGTATTGTATTTTGTTGGCATCAACTGATAAGTAAGGCACTGATATCACTGATATATAGCAAATAACGTGTAGGAAATCTACGGTTTCTGATTAATAAAGGTTTCAGGTTTTTTCTGTACGTTAGGATTGTTTCACCCAATAGGCTACATGGGGTTTTTCTCATAGAAATAAAATGTGGTGCTGTGGTTTTTCTATCTCCATAGCCATCTATAGGTACTTGTTGGCGTTGCTTATCTAGCATAGCGGGGGTTAAATGCATTTCATCTGCAGCTTGCTGAATGTGATCCCCAGGCTACAAACACACAAATAACAGATTATCTTTCTCTCTTCTCTTTTCCCCTTGTCAATCTTCCCTCTCCACACATCTCTTTTTTTCACTGTCATGCTCTCGCTTTCTCTCGCTTTCTCGCTCCCTTCCCTCTCTCTTCACCTACCTCTCCACATTCTCCTTCCTCCCTCCCTCTCTGACAGGCTACTCCTGCAGTGAGTCAGTATCATGGAGGCAGGCAGCGGGGCTGCTGCAGCAGTGGGGAGTGCAGCTCTAGGACTGCTCGGAGCCACGGCAGCAGCCAGCCATGACATCTCCGACAGGTAAGACCTAGCAGCACAACACACACTCACCTCTACTCCTCTACTCTGTCCCATAGCTGCCCTGGCCGGAGGGGGCATTTCAAACTCCAACCTAGTTTTAAAGCAGGTGGAGCTGTTTATTTGTGTGTACTGTAAGAGTAAAGGCATGTTTTTGTGTGTCTGTCTCTCTCTGTGTGTGTCTCTCTGTGTGTACAGTTAGTTACAGCATGGAAATAGCGGTGTTATAGCTGCTGTGAGATGTGTGGTGTTTGTGTGTGTTTATTACAATGTTGGACACGTGTGTAGGGCTGTGTAATTTATAATATGCCATTTAGCAGACGCTTTTATCCAAAGCGACTTACAGTCATGCGTGCATACATTTTTACGTATGGGTGGTCCCGGGGATCGAACCCACTACCCTGGCGTTACAAGCGCCATGCTCTACCAATTGAGCTACAGAGGACCACATTGTGTGTATGCCACAATGTGTTTGTGTTGATTTGTTTACATCTAAGCATGGAGGATGTTTACATTGACGTGCCTGAGGGATGTAGGTTAGGGGGGCGTGTTCGCAATCATCGATTTCCTCTCTCCGCCATCAGGCTGACTGGCTCACCAGAGCTACTGATGCTGTATGCAGAGCAGCCATTATAGAACATCACTGCTGGAAACCCTCATTCATATTTCCTTAATGACAGAGCTAGTTAGCTACAGTACTACCACCTTCTCTGTTCTGCTGGCTAATATCAGCTTTCAGCTACGTCATCCATCAGCTTCAGCTGGACCCACACCCACTCACAGGCATAGGATAGCATAAGCTACGCATTCCAACCCACTCACAGTAGCATACGCATATAGGGTAGTGTAGGAAGGCAGGCAGGCACGCAAACAGGTGTGCACACAATTTGAGAGCTTATTGTAGGTCCACACACACACCTGCACACACTCATTAATCTTCTTTTAAGCAAGCTGTTTTTGGAGGGCTTGTTTTCTCTATCGGAGCATAGCCACGCTGCTAGCTGGATGGTAAAGCACAACCACAGCTCTCTACAGAGAAGAGAAGCACCATTGAGATGCCCACCCGGTGTCTCTCCCACCACCCACTCCTCTGCCTGCCTTTCACAAAGACACACGATGCTCCCCAGCCAACCAACCACTGCCTGGCTGCATGCTTTACTGTGTGACGCTCCTCCTCTCTCTCCTCCTTCCCTTACAGATACTCAGCTTGCTCCCTGGAATTCAGACCAGCCCTTTTGACCTTTCCTCCCTGCCACACTGGCCTGTTTGTGATTGTTAGAGGGTATGTTTTCATGTGCAAGCTTTTAGTTGTGTAGGAGTTGGTGTGTGTGTGTTCATGTCTATGACTGCATGGGCATGTCTGATTGTTTGTGTGTCTGAATGCAGTTGTGCGTGTCTGGCTTTGTGTGAGTGTGTGTGTGAGATTGTGTGTTCATGTGGTAGCATGGCTCTGTTCATTTGATAGTGAGGGGGGTCTACAGGAATTGTCCCCTTTCTGAGGATTACAGCAGCCCATTCAACCCCACTGCACTTTCTCCCGGTGTTGAACTGAGTCCCAATCATGTATGTGTGCGTAAGGGTTGCCATGGCAGCAGTAGTTTAGCATACATTAGATATTAGCCCAACATTACAACATAGATGGAGAGGAAGGCAGAGCAGGTTTGTGTTCTCATTCAGTGAGAGAGACTGATAGTAAATGTTATCTTTAGGATGGGTCTGCTAGGGCTCTTGTAGATTGATATTCTTCCCTTAGGGAAGAACACAGTAAGGTTTTATAGCCCTCCCAATCCCACTATGCTCTCACACACATACAGTACACACACACATTCTATCTCTTGCTCTCTGCTTAGGACTTGTCCGTCCCTCTCTATCCCACTTATATCTCCACCTATAGGTCTACTTCTTTATCAGCTCTTGCTCTGTATATCTATTTGTTTCTCCTCCTCTCTCTCACCCCCCCCTTACTCTCTCTGCCTCCCCTTTGTGACCCTCCTAGACCAGAGTATGACACTATTTTGGGACTTGTCACCCCTTCCTGTCCTCTCCATCCTGCCCGCCACGTGCATCGCTTACTAATAATGTTCCGTCCCTCTCCTTTCTCTTTCTCTCCACTGTGGTTATTTGCTTTCCAAGAGTTTTCTACCCTCCTCAAGGGCATTGAAATAAATTGAGCGGAGGAGAGGAGTCCTGAATACGTATCGCTAGTTGTTTACCTACTACATCTCAACACTATAGGCTAGTGCCTACACATTAGCTAACTTTCAATTTTCTTCAAAATATGCCTTTAAGTTTCAACAATTCAGTCCATTAAAGTGCAATTCCACCACTTTTCAACCTCATTTTCATTATCTCCAGCACATTATTAGTGTCTACATACACTGAGTATACAAAACATTACGAATACCTGCTCTGTCCATGACAGACTGACCAGGTGAATACAGGTGAAAGCTATGAGCCCTTATTGGACGAATTGAGGCTGTTCTGAGGGCAAAAAGGGGGGTGCAACTCAATATTAGGAAGGTGTTCCTAATGTTTGGTATACTCAGTGTATGTGAAAACAGTGCATTACTACGTTTTGTAGAAAAAATATGTTAAATTCTACCCAATGACATCATCAACATTGATTTTCAAACACTATGAGATTCGAGATGACGTGGGGAGCAAGAAAATACACTCCCTCTGGCTAGAAAATCACAGTTTTTCTTACTTTTAATCCTAACTTGTGGTACCACAGAGGAGCGTTTTTTAGGACCTTACCTTTTTAACCATAGATCATAAAAATGAGCCGTTTCCACATATGTAGACACTAGTATGGTGCTGGAAATTATTAATATGAGGTTGTAAAGTGGCAGAATTGCCCTTTAACGCATAGCCTGTTACATTTTTCGCTTCAAGAGTTTGGGCTGTTTTTCGGTCTCAAGAGCATAGAAGTGGAAGGATGCTGTGTGTGGCTTGTCCCCCCCTCCCACCTTGTGTATTATACTAGAATAGTATAATACACAAGGTGCAATTTAGAAATTGTTATGTCAGACACTGACAGTCAGTCAATTAGCCCATGTCAGCTAACATTTTTTATATTGGTAAGTTAGTCTAGCCAGCTATTAATTTTGTTAGTCACTCTCACTCAGATAGCAAACATTTATCTCCACCCTATGGCAAAATGTGTAGAATTGAAGCAAACTTGGTTTAAAACTGCAACATTTTCTCTCCGCCCCAAAGCAAAATGTGTAGAGTTGCAGTAAATTAACCAGTTTTTTTTTCTTCTCCGCTGTAAAGAGGGGGGCAACCGTGGAGCAATACAGGCAGGGCTGGCTTAGAATCAAAGGGTTGTTGACAACATGTAAACTATATTTCCTCTCCAAATCTTTATTGAAAACATAAAGACATTTGCACAGTAAGCACTTGTCTCTCAAATACGTTGTTGTTGGTTAGCAAGCTAAAAAGGTTTACATATTAGCGTAGACGTGACGAGTCATAAGGTACAACGAGCTGAAATGAGCCACCTACGATTCCCTACATGGCAGCTTCTTGTCAGTGTTGCTAACTATCCGACCATCCAGAATCATAACACACATACACTACCGGTCAAAAGTTTTAGAACACTTTGTCATTCAAAGGTTTTTCTTTATTTTTACTGTTTTCTACATTGTAGAATATTAGTGAAAACATCAAAACTATGAAATAACACATATGGAATCATGTAGTCACCCTTTACCTTGATGACAGCTTTGCACACTCTTGGCATTCTCTCAACCAGTTTCACCTGGAATGCTTTTCCAACAGTCTTGAAGGTGTTCCCACATATGCTGAGCACTTGTTGGCTGCTTTTCCTTCACTCTGTGTTCCGACTCATCCCAAACCATCTCAATTTGGTTGAGGTTGGGGGATTGTGGAGGCCAGGTCATCTGATGCAGCACTCCATCACTCTCCTTCTTGGTAAAATAGCCCTTACACAGCCTGGAGGTGTGTTGGGTCATTGTCCTGTTGAAAAACAAATGATAGTCCCACTAAGCCCAAACCAGATTTTGTCTCGGGTGAAAAGGGTGGATCTGATCTTCATCACCTAGGACTTGACATAGATTAAATAGATTAATCAAGTCTCACATTGTTGTCAATTCTTGCTCGATCTTGCATACTTTCTCAAACAGCTGTAACTGTATATGCATTAATAAATCAGGTCCTTTCTTGAGTTGTGCTCTGGGATGTAACAACCGTTGAGCATCTGATCTTATGGTTGATTGTGGAGGAAAGGGGTTGAGTGTGTTAGAGTATGTGCGTGTGTGTTTATCCCACATCTGTTGCAAGGGGGTAAGGATGTTAGGGAGAATATAGGATGAACCACATTAATTGTTTGCTAAAATAATAATTGCTTGTCAAAAATGTAATGTAATACAATGGCAATCCAGGTTATAGGTTAAAATCCTACGCATGAACTGCCGACATTATTACGCATATTAATTGATAATGATGGAAAATAAGATATGCAAGATATTTGAATAGCTATATATATTGAGGTGAGAGCATTGGAAATGCTTTTGGCGGTTGACCTGCTTCTGTTTTGTGGGTGGCACTGTGTGATGTTTTCGATGGATGGGTCCTGGCCTAGGGATCCGGGGGGGCGGGAGTGGTATGCCGGTCACTGGGATGACGGCCCAACTTGGGATGGGGAGGGGCTTTAGCGGGGGAATTAGTGGAGAACAATTGGAGGGTTACTTAGTAGCAATGCAAATATCATGGTACAGCTATATGGACACTCAGTCACTATGGTATTTTGTATTGGTAAATTTACACACATACAGTGGGGAGAACAAGTATTTGATACACTGCCTTTTTTGCAGGTTTTCCTACTTACAAAGCATGTAGAGGTCTGTAATTTTTATCATAGGTACACTTCAACTGTGAGAGACGGAATCTAAAACAAAAATCCAGAAAATCACATTGTATGATTTTTAAGTAATTCATTTGTATTTTATTGCATGACATAAGTATTTGATACATCAGAAAAGCAGAACTTAATATTTGGTACAGAAACCTTTGTTTGCAATTACAGAGATCATACGTTTCCTGTAGGTCTTGACCAGGTTTGCACACACTGCAGCAGGGATTTTGGCCCACTCCTCCATACAGACCTTCTCCAGATCCTTCAGGTTTCAGGGCTGTCGCTGGGCAATACGGACTTTCAGCTCCCTCCCAAAGATGTTCTATTGGGTTCAGGTCTGGAGACTGGCTAGGCCACTCCAGGACCTTGAGATGCTTCTTACGGAGCCACTCCTTAGTTGCCCTGGCTGTGTGTTTCGGGTCGTTGTCATGCTGGAAGACCCAGCCACAACCCATTTTCAATGCTCTTACTGAGGGAAGGAGGTTGTTGGCCAAGATCTTGCGATACATGGCCCCATCCATCCTCCCCTCAATACGGTGCAGTCGTCCTGTCCCCTTTGCAGAAAAGCATCCCCAAAGAATGATGTTTCCACCTCCATGCTTCACGGTTGGGATGGTGTTCTTGTGGGTTGTACTCATCCTTCTTCTTCCTCCAAACACGGCGAGTGGAGTTTAGACCAAATAGCTCTATTTTTGTCTCATCAGACCACATGACCTTCTCCCATTCCTCCTCTGGATCATCCAGATGGTCATTGGCAAACTTCAGACGGGCCTGGACATGCGCATCTTGAACTTCTTCCATTCTCTAATAATTGTGCCAACAGTTGTTGCCTTCTCACCAAGCTGCTTGCCTATTGTCCTGTAGCCCATCCCAGCCTTGTGCAGGTCTACAATTTTATCCCTTATGTCCTTACACAGCTCTCTGGTCTTGGCCATTGTGGAGAGGTTTGAGTGTGTGGACAGGTGTCTTTTATACAGGTAACGAGTTCAAACAGGTGCAGTTAATACAGGTAATGAGTGGAGAACAGGAGGGCTTCTTAAGGAAAAACTAACAGGTCTGTGAGAGCCGGATTTCTTACTGGTTGGTAGTTGATCAAATACTTATGTCATGCAATAAAATGCAAATTAATTACTTACAAATCATACAATGTGATTTTCTCGATTTTTGTGGTATGTGGTGAAATAAGTATAGCCAGTATAAGTATAACAAAAGAAGAACAATATTTACGTGGCTCAAAGAGAAGGAATATAATATCTATTGTTTAAAGGAAACTCATTCAACAATTCTAGATGAAGTTGCGTGGAAAAAGGAATGGGGGGGAGAAATATACTTCTCCCATGGGCAAAGAAACTCAAAAGGGGTGATGAATTTCGATCCGAATGTGCAAATTGTCCAAACAGATACGCAAGGTAGATGGATTATTTTAAATATGTTATTGGACCATAAACAGATATGGCTCATTAACCTTTACAGACCAAATAATGATGATCCACACTTCTTTGACAATATATATAATAAATTATCAACCCTGCAAGCAATTCAAGACTCTATTATTATGGCGGGAGATTATAATACCTTTTTAAATAGCTCAATGGACCGTAAAGGAAATCACACTACAAACTATCACCCTCATGCTCTTAAGGAAATCGTGAATGTCATGGATACATTATAACTAGTAGACATATGTATAACTAGTAGACACTTAAATGTCCTGATCTAGTGAGATATACATGGCGGAGACTCAATCAAGCTAGTCGTCTTGACTTCTTTCTTATATCATTCTCGTTGGCACCAAAAGTTTAAAAAGTGTTGATAGGGGACAGAATGCGGTCGGACCATCATATAATTGGCATATACATTACTCTTACTGAAATTCCATGTGGGTGAGGATATTGGAAATTTCATCAAAGCATATTGGATGATAACTTGTTTTTAACAAGAACAGAGGAATTTATAACTGATTTTTACCGACATAACATAGGTACAGCAAATCCCCTTATTGTATGGGACACCTTTAAATGTGCCTTTAGAGGCCATGCAATTCAGTACTCATCTCGAAAACAAAAGCAATTTAGGTCAAAAGAGTCCATACTAACAAAGGAAATAGAAGGTCTAACAGAACAGATAGATAGCAATAAAAAGCTGTAACATAGAGGCTCAGAATAAATTAGAGGAAAAACAAAAAGAAATGGAGAAACTTATTCAAGAAAGATCAAGTGTAATATATTATAAAAAATAAAGCAAACTGGATGGAATATGGGGAAAAATGCACCAAATTCCTTTTAAATCTTCAACATAGGAATGCTACCAAAAAGAATTTATTGAAACTGGTTACAAATGACGGAGTCACCCATGATTCACCAAATTATATTTTGAAGGAGGAAACAAAGTACTTTAAGCATATGTTTTCGTTTCAGTCGCCTCCATTTCCTCTAATTGTAGAGATGTTTTTTCTATTGATAATGTAAAATTAACAGCCATACAGAAAGACTCATGTGAAGGTGAAATTACAGAGGAGGAACTTCTGGATGCAATTAAAGACTTTAAGTCCGGTAAAACTTCAGGGTTGGATGGCATACCAGTCGAGGTATACCAAACCTTTTTTGAAATACTCAGAGTACAGGTGTTAGCATGTTTTAACCACTCCTATGTAAACGGTAGATTATCAGACACTCAAGAAGGTGGTCTGATTTCATTATTACTGAAAAAGGATACAAGTGGAAAATATAAATATCCAGTCCCTTTAAAAAATTGGAGGCCCCTTACACTTCAGTGTTGTGATGCAAAAATTCTAGCAAAATGTATAGCGCATAGAATTAAAAAGGTATTGTCGGACATTATTCATTCTAATCGGACAGGTTTTTTACATGGAATATTCATTGGAGATAATATAAGGCAAGTACTGGAAACAATAGAACACTATGAAAAATCTGGGAAATCAGGCCTGCTATTCATAGCAGACTTCGAAAAGGCATTTGATAAAGTACAACTGGGGTTTATATATAAATGCCTGGAGCATTTCAATTTTGGAGAATCTCTTATAAATTGGGTTAAAATCATGTATAGTAACCCTAGGTGTAAAATAGTAAATAATGGCTATTTCTCCGAAAGTTTTAAACTGTCAAGAGGAGTGAAACAAGGTTGTCCACTATCGGCATATCTATTTATTATGGCCATCGAGATGTTAGCTATTAAAATCCGATCCAACAATAATATCAAGGGATTAGAAATCCAGGGCTTAAAAACAAAGGTGTCATTGTACGCTGATGATTCATGTTTTCTTTTAAATCCACAACTTGAACCCCTCCACAGCCTCATAGAAGATCTAGATACATTTTCTAACCTCTCTGGATTACAACAAAATTATGATAAATGTACTATATTATGTATTGGATCACTAAAAAATACAATTTTTACATTACCATGTAGTTTACCAATAAAATGGTCTGATGGTGATGTGGATATACTCATTTTACATTTACATTTTAGTCATTTAGCAGACGCTCTTATCCAGAGCAACTTACAGTTAGTGCATACATTATTTTATATTTTTCATACTGGCCCCCCGTGGGAATCGAACCCACAACCCTGGCGTTGCAAACACCATGCTCTACTGAGCTACATCCCTGCCGGCCATTCCCTCCCCTACCCTGGACGACGCTGGGCCAATTGTGCGCCGGAATACATATCCCAAATGAAATAAATGATCTCACTCCAATACATTTTAATAGAAAGTTAGCAAAAATAGTTAAGTTCTTGCTACCATGGAAAAGTAAATACCTGTCAATTTGTGGGAAAATCACCCTGATTAACTCTTTAGTATTATCCCAGTTTACCTATTTGCTTATGGTCTTGCCTACACCTAATGAACAGTTTTTTAAATTACATGAGAAAAAAATATTCAATTTTATTTGGAACGGCAAGCCAGACAAAATTAAATGGGCCTATTTATATAATGAATATGAATTTGGAGGACAGAAAGGTAGAAAGGTTCAGAACCTTTGTAAAACATCACAGTACAGTTGAAAAATATATGGCAAATAGAAATCCAATATGGATTTCATTAAGCGATAGATGGGTGGTGTTGAATGGAGTTGAAGGATGGGACTAATAACATCTAACAACAAGCAATAACAACAAGATAACTAATAATGTAAGCATACTGTGTCCATAATAAGCATAATAAGTATATACAGTGGGGGAAAAAAGTATTTAGTCAGCCACCAATTGTGCAAGTTCTCCCACTTAAAAAGATGAGAGAGGCCTGTAATTTTCATCATAGGTACACATCAACGATGACAGACAAAATGAGAGAAAAAAATCCAGAAAATCACATTGTAGGATTTTTAATGAATTTATTTGGAAATTATGGTGGAAAATAAGTATTTGGTCAATAACAAAAGTTTCTCAATACTTTGTTATATACCCTTTGTTGGCAATGACACAGGTCAAACGTTTTCTGTAAGTCTTCACAAGGTTTTCACACACTGTTGCTGGTATTTTGGCCCATTCCTCCATGCAGATCTCCTCTAGAGCAGTGATGTTTTGGGGCTGTCGCTGGGCAACACGGACTTTCAACTCCCCTCCAAAGATTTTCTATGGGGGTTGAGATCTGGAGACTGGCTAGGCCACTCCAGGACCTTGAAATGCTTCTTACGAAGCCACTCCTTCGTTGCCCGGGCGGTGTGTTTGGGATCATTGTCATGCTGAAAGACCCAGCCACGTTTCATCTTCAATGCCCTTGCTGATGGAAGGAGGTTTTCACTCAAAATCTCATGATACATGGCCCCATTCATTCTTTCCTTTACACGGATCAGTAGTCCTGGTCCCTTTGCAGAAAAACAGCCCCAAAGCATGATGTTTCCACCCCCATGCTTCACAGTAGGTATGGTGTTCTTTGGATGCAACTCAGCATTCTTTGTCCTCCAAACACGACGCGAGTTGAGTTTTTACCAAAAAGTTCTATTTTGGTTTCATCTGACCATATGACATTCTCCCAATCCTCTTCTGGATCATCCAAATGCACTCTAGCAAACTTCAGACGGGCCTGGACATGTACTGGTTTAAGCAGGGGGACACGTCTGGCACTGCAGGATTTGAGTCCCTGGCGGCGTAGTGTGTTACTGATGGTAGGCTTTGTTACTTTGGTCCCAGCTCTCTGCAGGTCATTCACTAGGTCCCCCCGTGGGGTTCTGGGATTTTTGCTCACCGTTCTTGTGATCATTTTGACCCCACAGGGTGAGATCTTGCGTGGAGCCCCAGATCGAGGGAGATTATCAGTGGTCTTGTATGTCTTCCATTTCCTAATAATTGCTCCCACAGTTGATTTCTTCAAACCAAGCTAATTACCTATTGCAGATTCAGTCTTCCCAGCTTGGTGCAGGGCTACAATTTTGTTTCTGGTGTCCTTTGACCGCTCTTTGGTCTTGGCCATTTGGAGTGTGACTGTTTGAGGTTGTGGACAGGTGTCTTTTATACTGATAACAAGTTCAAACAGGTGCCATTAATACAGGTAACGAGTGGAGGACAGAGGAGCCTCTTAAAGAAGAAGTTACAGGTCTGTGAGAGCCAGAAATCTTGCTTGTTTGTAGGTGACCAAATACTTATTTTCCACCATAATTTGCATATAAATTCATTAAAAATCCTACAATGTGATTTTCTGGAAAAAAATGTCTCATTTTGTATGTCATAGTTCACGTGTACCTATGATGAAAATTACAGGCCTCTCATCTTTTTAAGTGGGAGAACTTGCACAATTGGTGGCTGACTAAATACTTTTTTCCCCACTGTAGGTTATGGGTTGAGAGCTTTTGTGAAAGAGCACAGTTAGAAAGATATTGTATGGCATATAGAAGCAAACCGGATGGACATCATCAAAATGATCGGAGAGGTTGAGGGTAGAGGAAGTTCAGGAGTAAAAACAAACAGAATATTATTATTGTAAAATTGACTGTGTCCATAAAATGTATATAGTTTGTATAAGCTGGAAGTAGAGGCCTAAGCGTTGTTATTCACTAGTTTACTCCAATTAGGGAAGGGGTGGTGGGGTTGGAAGATAATAAAGGGAAATATATTTTTTTAAAGGATGTGTATATGTATATATATATATGTATGTATTTGTGTGTGTATATATATATATATATGTATATATATTTATATATATATGTATATGTATATATATTTATATATATGTGTATGTATGTATGTATGTATGTATATATATGTGTGTGTGTGTATATGTATATACACTGCTCAAAAAAATAAAGGGAACACTTAAACAACACAATGTAACTCCAAGTCAATCACACTTCTGTGAAATCAAACTGTCCACTTAGGAAGCAACACTGATTGACAATAAATTTCACATGCTGTTGTGCAAATGGAATAGACAACAGGTGGAAATTATAGGCAATTAGCAAGACACCCCCAATAAAGAAGTGGTTCTGCAGGTGGTGACCACAGACCACTTCTCAGTTCCTATGCTTCCTGGCTGATGTTTTGGTCACTTTTGAATGCTGGCGGTGCTTTCACTCTAGTGGTAGCATGAGACGGAGTCTACAACCCACACAAGTGGCTCAGGTAGTGCAGCTCATCCAGGATGGCACATCAATGCGAGCTGTGGCAAGAAGGTTTGCTCTGTCTGTCAGCGTAGTGTCCAGAGCATGGAGGCGCTACCAGGAGACAGGCCAGTACATCAGGAGACATGGAGGAGGCCATAGGAGGGCAACAACCCAGCAGCAGGACCGCTACCTCCGCCTTTGTGCAAGGAGGAGCAGGAGGAGCACTGCCAGAGCCCTGCAAAATTGACCTCCAGCAGGCCACAAATGTGCATGTGTCTGCTCAAACGGTCAGAAACAGACTCCATAAGGGTGGTATGAGGGCCCAACGTCCACAGGTGGGGGTTGTGCTTACAGCCCAACACCGTGCAGGACGTTTTGCATTTGCCAGAGAACACCAAGATTGGCAAATTCGCCACTGGCGCCCTGTGCTCTTCACAGATGAAAGCAGGTTCACACTGAGCACATGTGACAGACGTGATAGAGTCTGGAGACGCTGTGGAGAACGTTCTGCTGCCTGCAACATCCTCCAGCATGACCGGTTTGGCAGTGGGTCAGTCATGGTGTGGGGTGGCATTTCTTTGGGGGGCCGCACAGCCCTCCATGTGCTCGCCAGAGGTAGCCTGACTGCCATTAGGTACCGAGATGAGATCCTCAGACCCCTTGTGAGACCATATGCTGGTGCGGTTGGCCCTGGGTTCCTCCTAATGCAAGACAATGCTAGACCTCATGTGGCTGGAGTGTGTCAGCAGTTCCTGCAAGAGGAAGGCATTGATGCTATGGACTGGCCCGCCCGTTCCCCAGACCTGAATCCAATTGAGCACATATGGGACATCATGTCTCGATCCATCCACCAACGCCACGTTGCACCACAGACTGTCCAGGAGTTGGCGGATGCTTTAGTCCAGGTCTGGGAGGAGATCCCTCAGGAGACCATCCGCCACCTAATCAGGAGCATGCCCAAGCGTTGTAGGGAGGTCATACAGGCACGTGGAGGCCACACACACTACTGAGCCTCATTTTGACTTGTTTTAAGGACATTACATCAAAGTTGGATCAGCCTGTAGTGTGGTTTTCCACTTTAATTTTGAGGATGACTCCAAATCCAGACCTCCATGGGTTGATAAATTTGATTTCCATTAATAATTTTTGTGTGATTTTGTTGTCAGCACATTCAACTACGTAAAGAAAAAAGTATTTAATAAGATTATTTCATTCATTCAGATCTAGGATGTGTTGTTTAAGTGTTCCCTTAATTTTTTTGAGCAGTGTATGTGTGTGTATATATGCATACAGTGGGGGAAAAAAGTATTTAGTCAGCCACCAATTGTGCAAGTTCTCCCACTTAAAAAGATGACAGGCCTGTAATTTTTATCATAGGTACACGTCAACTATGACAGACAAATTGAGGAAAAAAATTCCAGAAAATCACATTGAAGGATTTTTAATGAATTTATTTGCAAATTATGGTGGAAAATAAGTATTTGGTCACCTACAAACAAGCAAGATTTCTGGCTCTCACAGACCTGTAACTTCTTTAAGAGGCTCCTCTGTCCTCCACTCGTTACCTGTATTAATGGCACCTGTTTGAACTTGTTATCAGTATAAAAGACACCTGTCCACAACCTCAAACAGTCACACTCCAAACTCCACTATGGCCAAGACCAAAGAGCTGTCAAAGGACACCAGAAACAAAATTGTAGACCTGCACCAGGCTGGGAAGACTGAATCTGCAATAGGTAAGCAGCTTGGTTTGAAGAAATCAACTGTGGGAGCAATTATTAGGAAATGGAAGACATAGAAGACCACTGATAATCTCCCTCGATCTGGGGCTCCACGCAAGATCTCACCCCGTGGGGTCAAAATTATCACAAGATCCCAGAACCACATGGGGGGACCTAGTGAATGACCTGCAGAGAGCTGGGACCAAAGTAACAAAGCCTACCATCAGTAACACACTACGCCGCCAGGGACTCAAATCCTGCAGTGCCAGACGTGTCCCCCTGCTTAAGCCAGTACATGTCCAGGCCCGTCTGAAGTTTGCTAGAGTGCATTTGGATGATCCAGAAGAGGATTGGGAGAATGTCATATGGTCAGATGAAACCAAAATAGAACTTTTTGGTAAAAACTCAACTCGGTCGTGTTTGGAGGACAAAGAATGCTGAGTTGCATCCAAAGAACACCATACCTACTGTGAAGCATGGGGGTGGAAACATCATGCTTTGGGGCTGTTTTTCTGCAAAGGGACCAGGACGACTGATCCGTGTAAAGGAAAGAATGAATGGGGCCATGTATCGTGAGATTTTGAGTGAAAACCTCCTTCCATCAGCAAGGGCATTGAAGATGAAACGTGGCTGGGTCTTTCAGCATGACAATGATCCCAAACACACCGCCCGGGCAACGAAGGAGTGGCTTCGTAAGAAGCATTTCAAGGTCCTGGAGTGGCCTAGCCAGTCTCCAGATCCAACCCCATAGAAAGTATTTGGAGAGTTGAAAGTCTGTGTTGCCCAGCGACAGCCCCAAAACATCACTGCTCTAGAGGAGATCTGCATGGAGGAATGGGCCAAAATACCAGCAACAGTGTGTGAAAACCTTGTGAAGACTTACAGAAAACGTTTGACCTGTGTCATTGCCAACAAAGGGTATATAACAAAGTATTGAGAAACTTTTGTTATTGACCAAATACTTATTTTCCACCATAATTTGCAAATAAATTCATTAAAAATCCTACAATGTGATTTTCTGGATATTTTTTTCTCATTTTGTCTGTCATAGTTGACGTGTACCTATGATGAAAATTACAGGAAAATACTGTATACTGTATATGTATTTGCGAGGACAGAAAACGTATGGGGGATTGGAAGTGATGCAGACAATTACATTGATGGAAGTTACAATCTATCAGCAATATTAAAGCTGATCTACCCCCTAAAACAAAAGCCCAAACCAGATGGGATGGCGTATCGCTGCAGAATGCTGTGGTTGCCATGCTGGTTAAGTGTGCCTTGAATTCTAAATAAATCACAGACAGTGTCACCAGCAAAGCACCCCCACACATCACACCTACTCCTCCATGCTTTACGGTGGGAAATACATATGCGGAGATCATCCGTTCACCCACACCGCATCTCACAAAGACATGTCCATTGCTCATGTTTCTTGGCCCAAGCAAGTCTTTTCTTCTTATTGGTGTCCTTTAGTAGTGGTTTCTTTGCAGCAGTTTGACCATGAAGGGCTGATTCACACAGTCTCAACTGAGCAGTTGATGTTCAGATGTTTGTGTTACTTGAACTCTGAAGCATTTATTTGGGCTGCAATTTCTGAAGCTCGTAACTCCGATGAACTTTTCCTCTGCAGCAGAGGTAACTCTGGGTCTTCCATTCCTGTGGCGGTTCTCATGAGAGCCAGTTTCATCATAGCGCTTGATGGTTTTCGCGACTGCACTTGAAGAAACTTTTGAAGTTCTTGAAATGTTCCATATTGACTGACCTTCATGTCTTAAAGTAATGATGGACTGTCGTTTCTCTTTGCTTATTTGAGCTGTTCTTGCCATAATATGGACTTGGTCTATTACCAAATAGGGCTGTCTTCTGCATACCACCCCTATATTGTCACAAAACAACTGATTGGCTCAAACATATTAAGAAGGAAAGAAATTCCACAAATTAACTTTTTAAGGATGCACACCTGTTAATTGAAATGCATTCCAGGTGACTATCTCATGAAGCTGGTCGAGAGAATGCCAAGAGTGTGCAAAGCTGTCATCATGGCGAAGGGTGGCTATTTGAAGAATCTCAAATATAAAATATATTTTGATTCGTTTAACACTTTTTTGGTTACTAAATGACTCCATATGTGTTATTTCATAGTTTTGATGTCTTCACTATTATTCTACAATGTAGAAAATAGTAAAAATATAGACATTTTGAATGAGTAGTTGTTCTAAAACTTTTGACCGATAGTGTACTTCTGCCCTATAGATGAGTGCACATAGTTTTCAGGACATTGTCAGCTAACTCGTCTATTGCAAAGGGTGGCATGTATCCAATTTGTGCCACTCTTGCCAAAAGCGCAGTTAGCTACACAGAGAGAAGCTAAAGGATATTCTCATTAATGCCCCTTTCGTGGCAGCAACAAGCAGCTAAACATCTCATGTCCATCTCTCAGTAAGAGGTAGACTATCTTTTTAATGCATTTAGCCCTAGACATCAGTTTATCCAACTCAAGTGGAGATGCAGCCAAAATATCACAGACAAGTGCAAGACAGTCTTTTGTTAATATTGAATTTCCAAAAGCCCCTGTTTCTTTATTATATTTTTTATACATAAAAACATTCAATTTTATGCTTCAGCCTCCACGCTCCTCATCGGCTGCAGGGTTGGGGTCAGGTTTAATAACGCAAGCAGATTGAGGACGTTCTTTCAGCCCTGGTTCTGTGAAACACTTGCATGGTCCCAGATCTGTTTATACTGTCTTGCCAACTCCTAGCAATGGGGTGACAATGAGTGTAGGGGTTGGCAAGACAGCATAAACAGATCTGGGACCAGGAAACTGAAACACGTGCAGTTCACTCTCCCTTGAGATTCACCATCTTTATGTGTTTGGGTCCTCATTGTTGTCTTGAGGGATACATGTGTAATGCACAGTTGGAAGATATTCCAATAGATGCATTTGCTCCTTTTTTTTTCTTTTCTTTAGTCATTTAGCAGACGCTCTTATCCAGAGCGACTTACAGTTAGTGAGTGCATACATTTTTCATACTGGCCCCCCGTGGGAAACGAACCCACAACCCTGGCGTTGCAAGCGCCATGCTCTACCAACTGAGCTACAGGGGACTACAGGGGACATTACACATTGTATATGAGTGTGACAACATTCTGACTTAATGTAGTGAAATGTTATGGCAATTGTAATCTCCTGAGAAAGAGAGACTTGAGACATTGTGCTGTGTGTGTGCCTGTGTGAATGCATACATGCATGGGGGTGCATGTTTGTGATGCGTGTGCCTCTCTTCTCAGTCCGTCTCAGGACAGTTTCCTGTGTCTCTTCTCTCTGTCCTTCTCTCTCCCTCCCTGGCCCTCCTATGTCACCCTCTGTCTCTCCCCGGCCGGGACGTGGGTCTGTAATCAACGTCTTTTATGACCTTTCAGCCCAGCACTAACATCTGATTCAACCAATCAAGGCCTTAATGGAGACAGAGACCCAAAAGTCTCTGTCCATCTCTAGCTTTGGTTGGTGTTTTGCCCATTATGTTTTGGCTTTGTGTTGTCTGTTTAGCCGTTTACGGCTCATTAGAATGTACTGTACACTACCAGCATGATTTACCGCATGTGCGGAGCGGGACAACAACATCCTCCAACATCAGGGTCAGCTACTTCCTCGAATCAGTTGTCAGTCCTCGTTCCAATTAGTGGTGTTTGGAGGTGTTGTGGTATGTGTCAGGATCAGTGGTTCAAGGTGGCTGGCTGAGTGCAGTATTAGAGTCAGTGTCTTAATGCAGCAGGCTGCTTGCTGCTCCCAGGGTCTCTCTCCCCCTCTCTTTCTCTGCTCTCTCTTTTTCAGCTCTCTTTCCCTTTCTCTCTGTATCTTGGTATCTCTCTCTCTTCTCTTTTTCTCTGTCTCTCTGTCTGTCTACTTTCTCCTCCTATCTACGTCTGTTGATTAGAGATGCAAGCAGCCCCATCTCCAGACCTGCATTGAAGATGACAGTTTGAGGTCAGCCCCTCGTACATATACACCCCTGAGGTGGGTGTGTGTTTGTGAGAGAGAACATCTTTTGTGTGTGTGTGTGTGTGTGTGTGTGTGTGTGTGTGTGTGTGTGTGTGTGTGTGTGAGAGAGCACGCACGCGTGTGCGTGGTTAGCTTGTGTTTCTCTTTCCCAGTTTACAGAAACAGGATCAGCAGTTTTGTGTGCGCTGGTGGAGGAGGATCGACAGTATTGTATTATTAGCACCAGGCAGCATGCCAAGACATTGTACTGACTGTTTGTAAGCTTTTTTCACCACATACACTGAATTGGTCCAACAGTCACTCAGAAGTCAAACATAGAAGGCCGGTAGTGTAAATGGTTCTTCTTTGTGGTTTCATTCCTCCATATAGGCTACATCATAATGGTAGTTGTTTAATGCTTCAAAGAGTGGTGAAACTGTTAGAAGTAGCCTACTGTGTATATCATGAGCATTTCAGAAAATGTATCAATTTAATCACGACTCTTATCTGAACACGAATTGGCTGTTATATGGGTACCAATGCTGTGTGGGTGAATGCTTGAGTTGCATCAAGTTATGTCAAGTTATATCAGTGTTATAACACTTTTATGTAGGCTTCATATCAGACCACACATTACCTATCATCCACATTATCCACTCCTCCTCATGCGAGGTGTGAAGTATGTATTCCACGCTAGACTCAAGCCTCATGTAAGGTTTACCAAGATAATCCGATTTATTCGTTCTGAAGTCTCTGCTTTGCATACAGATAACTCTATCATCACCACTACTGGCTACAGTCCCTCCACCCTGTTAATATCATCACCACTGGCTACAGTCCCTCCACCCTGTTAATATCATCACCACTGGCTACAGTCCCTCCACCCTGTTAATATCATCACCACTGGCTACAGTCCCTCCACCCTGTTAATATCATCACCACTGGCTACAGTCCCTCCACCCTGTTAATATCATCACCACTGGCTACAGTCCCTCCACCCTGTTAATATCATCACCAGTATGATTCCTGGAGCTTATGGTTTAAGTCAATCACAGCTCTATCATGTGGTTCTCAGTTCTATAGGTGTGTCTCAAATGGCACCCTATTCACTATATAGTACACCACTTTTCAAAGGTAGTGCACTACATAGGAAATAGGGTGCCATTTGGGGTGCATCCTATATGAGACTGTTGGCAGCTATAGTGGCAGTTAATGCTGCCACTTTTCAGGTCATCTGGTCTGACTGTTGGATTAATGCATAGGAATTCTAGGTTCCATTGACTCTGGCCCCACAGCCTTTGAATGTAAATTATTTCACAATGTAGAATGATGAGAACACAGTGATATAGGCTGCTATAAGGCCTGTGTTAATGTAGAACATTTGTTTATTCTACTTATAATGAGAGCATAAAATTGGTTTTACTCCGCTGTTGCAGTATGGATGTGAGGGGGAGTCTGGCGATGTGGTGTGGTAGATTATAAAGGTGTTGGTGTTTCATGTGAGGCTTGTGTGTGTTTGTGTAAAAGGAGCGTGCAGGGGTGTGTGTGGAAGTGTTCATGGGGATGTGTATGTGTACTCTATACAGATGCTTTCAGCCTTCCACTTCTATGTGGGCTACATCTCGACAAAGTTAAATCTCGCCTCACAGCTGTAGGCTGCATCCTCAAGTCATTATTATCAGAGAGGCAAATGATGTGAGAGGCCAGAACGTTTCTTTGATGGCTCAATGGCTAAATCACATTGACATTCTCCCTCTGTGAAGGTGCTACTTTGCCTCCGCACATAATAACATTGACATTTCTCCCATTCAAGGTGCTATTTGGCCTTTGCACACACAGTATCCAGCTGACACACGCACACACACACAACAAACCTATTTGGTCTCCTTATGGCTGTATCTATGCAAAGAATATGGTGTGAAAAATGTATAACTGCATCAGTCTCTCAACCCTTGAAGGGGTATTTCCCCTTAATGCAGAAACTCTCTCACACGTGCGTGAGCACATGCCTCCTTTCACAAGTGAATATGTGACAGGCAGTGTTACACCCTCACTCTGGTGTGTCTTCATGTCTTTCACGCACTGTGTGTGTGTGTGTGTGTGTGTGTTCCATCCTCAACACCCACTAATGGGTAAAAACATCTCCTCTAATTGAAATGATGCATCCATTAACACATTCTGGTCAACGTGCCAGCCTTTATTCTCGTGGGGACCTAAAATTAATTTCCATTCAAAATCCTATTTTCCCTAACCCTAATTGTAACCCTAACTCTAATTGTAACCTTAACCCCTAAGCTTAATATAGCCTTTGTCTTCATGGGGATGTGGGAAATGGCCCCACGAGGGAAAATGTTCCTTGTTTTACTATCCTTGTGGGGACTTTTGGATTTTAGGTCCACACAAGGATAGAAGAACCAACACACACACAAACCAGCCTCTAGGGTGCCTTAGAACTTGTGGCTTCCATATTGAGTTGACAATACATGACCTTATAAATCAGTGTGTTTTTTATCTTGAGAGTTGGCTGGGAGGACTGGTGAGGTTTGGGTTTTTTGTTGATGCAGGGTCTGTTTTTTTTTTTTATAAGAAAGTGTTTTTGCAATAAGAGTATCAAAGTGTCTTTCTCGCTCTCCCCCTCCCTCTTTTGAAACAGGAATTTAGCCTAATATGTGTGAGCAGTTTTGGTATTAAAGCAATTTTTGCTGTTTTAATGTTTGTTTGAAAGTATGATATTGAGCTAATAAATTGGATTGAAATTCAAATTCCCCCTCTCGCTCCTTCCCTCTCCCCTCCCTTCCTCTCGCTCTCCTCTAGGAGTCTGAGGCCAGCGCGTCACCCAGAGGAGGACGACATAGTGCCTGAGCTGGCCCGCCTGATCTACCCCCGAGAGAGACCTGACTGGGAGGAGACCATCAGCGCCATGGTGAGCTGGAGGCCACTGACAGAGATGCGCGCGCACGCACACGCGCTTACATACATGTACACACTAGTGATGGGGGCATAAATTGACAGTTACATATCGAAATATTGTTTTTGGATGGTATTATATTGATATTTGACTCCAAGTATTGATAAAAATAAATATATATATGTATATATAACACACACACACACACACACACACACACACACACACACACACACACACAGTACCAGTCAAAGTTTGGACACCTACTCATTTGGACACCTGCACACTCTTGGCATTCTCTCAACCAGCTTCACCTGGAATGCTTTTCCAACAGTCTTGAAGGAGTTCGGAAATATGCTGAGCACTTGTTGGCTGCTTTTCCTTCACTCTGCGGTCCAACTCATCCCAAACCATCTAAATTGGGTTGAGGTCGGGGGATTGTGGAGGCCAGGTCATCTGATGCAGCACTCCATCACTCTCCTACTTGGTCAAATAGCCCTTACACAGCCTGGAGGTGTGTTGGGTCATTGTCCTGTTGAAAAACAAATGATAGTCCCACTAAGCCCAAACCAGATGGGATGGCGTATCGCTGCAGAATGCTGTGGTAGCCATGCTTTTTAAGTGTGCCTTGAATTCTAAGTAAATCACAGACAGTGTCACCAGCAAAGCACCATCACACCTCCTCTTCCATGCTTTACGGTGGGAAATACACATACGGAGATCATCCATTCACCCACACCACGTCTCATAAAGACACTGTGGTTGAAACCAAAAATCTCCAATTTGGACTCCAGACCAAAGGACACATTTCCACTGGTCTAATGCCCATTGCTCGCGTTTCTTTGCCCAAGCAAGTCTCTTCTTCTTATTGGTGTCCTTTAGTAGTGGTTTCTTTGCAACAATTCGACCATGAAGGACCGATTCACACAGTTTCCTCTGAACAGTTGATGTTGAGATGTGTCTGTTACTTGAACTCTGTGAAGCATTTATTTGGGCTGCAATTTCTGAGGCTGGTAACTCTAATGAACTGCAGCAGAGGTAACTCTTGGTCTTCCATTCCTGTGGTGGTCCTCATGAGAGCGAGTTTCATCAAAGCGCTTGATGGTTTTTGCGACTGCACTTGAAGAAACTTTCAAAGTTCTTGAAATGTTCCACATTGACTGACCTTCATGTCTTAAAGTTTATTTTGCTAATTTGCACCCCAGTATCTCTATTTGCACATCATCTCTTGCACATCTATCATTCCAGTGCTAATACTAAATTGTAATTATTTTGCACTATGGCCTATTTATTGCCTTACCTCCATAACTTCCTACATTTGCACACACTGTATATATATTTTCTGTTGTAATTTTACCCCATATGTTGTTTTTTTTATCACACTGCTTTGCTTTATCTTGGCCAGGTCGCAGTTGTAAATGAGAACTTGTTCTCCAATTGTTTACCTGGTTAAATAAAGGTGAGAAAAAAAAAAAAATCATTTTTTACAGTAATGATGGACTGTCGTTTCTCTTTGCTTATTTGAGCTGTTCTTGCCATAATATGGACTTGGTCTTTTACCAAACTCTGTATACCCCCTCTACCTTGTCACAACTCAACTGATTGGCTCAAACGCATTAAGAAGGAAATAAATTCCACAAATGAACTTTTAAGAAGGCACCCATTAATTGAAATTAATTCCAGGTGACTACCACATGAAGCTGGTTGAGAGAATGCCAAGAGTGTCCAAA
This sequence comes from Coregonus clupeaformis, assembly GCF_020615455.1. Lineage (NCBI taxonomy): Eukaryota > Metazoa > Chordata > Actinopteri > Salmoniformes > Salmonidae > Coregonus > Coregonus clupeaformis. The sequence goes on from NC_059200.1 coordinate 34,440,379, forward strand.
GCTGTCAAGGCAAAGGGTGGCTATTTGAAGAATCTCAAATATAAAAGATATTTCAATTTGTTTAACACTTTTTTGGTTACTACATGATTCCATATGTGTTATTTCATAGTTTTGATGTCTTCACTATTATTCTACAATGTAAAAATAAAGAAAAACCCTTGAATGAGTAGGTGTGTCCAAACTTTTGACTGGTAGAGTGTATATATAAAATATTAGAATCGCAGTATCACATCTCAATACATATAGAATTGTGACAATCGCAATACATATCGTTTCGGCACCTAAGTATTGTGATAATATCATATCGTGAGGTCCCTGGCAATTCTCAGCCCTAGTACACACACGAACACGCACACACACACAAAGTATCCCAGCTTAGAGTGATCCCGAACAGTGTCGGTGCTAATCAAACGTTCAGTACTTAGATAACAAGGCTCCTCTTTGATTGGGGCTCGTTGGCTCCCTAACACAGTTTTATCTCAGTGTTCTTTAATGAACTGATTGTCTTAACTGTTAGGGAAATGTCTTGATATCAAACTGAAATGCTGCGTCAACATCCAGCCTCCGCTCCCAATTGTGAAATGACGATGATGCCTCTCATGTACATTAATTTAACTTTAGAAGTAGTGGGGATGTATCAGAACCTAATCTATTGATGTATACTGAACAGAAATATAAACGCAACATGTAAAGTGTTGGCTCCATGTTTCATGAGCTGAAATAATAGATCCCAGAAATTTTCCATATGCACAAAAAGCTTATTTATCTCAAATTTTTGGAACAAATTAGTTTACATCCCTGTTAGTGAGCATTTCTCCATTGCCAAGATAATCCATCCACCTGACAGATGTGGCATATCAAGAAGCTGATTAAACAGCATGATCATTACACAGGTGCACCTTGTGCTGGGTACAATAAAATGTTCCGTTTTTGTCACACAACACAATGCCACAGATGCCTCTTTTGAGGGAGCGTGCAATTAGCATGCTGACTGCAGGAATGTCCACCAAAGCAGATGCCAGAGAATTGAATGTTAATTTCTCAACCATAAGCTGCCTCCAACGTCGTTTTAGAGAATTTGGCAGTACATCCAGCCGGCCTTACAACCGCAGACCACATGTAACCACGCCAGCCCAGGACCTCCACATCCGGCTTCTTCACCTGTGGGATTATCTGAGACCAGCCACCCGGAACGGCCGATGAAACTGAGGAGTATTTCAGGCTGTAATAAATACTTTTTGTCTGGGAAAAACCGACTGGCTGGGCCTGGCTCCCCAGAGGGTGGGCCTATGCCTTCCCATGCCCACCCATGGCTGTGCCCCTGCCCATTAATGTGAAATCCATAGATTACGGACTAATTTATTTATTTCAATTGACTGATTTCCTTATATGAATTGTATCTCACTAGAATCATGTTGCGTTTATATTTTTGTTCAGTATATGTAGGCTAAACTTAAGAAAAATTGTAATGAGGACATTTTAGTGTTTAAACCAACCACTTAAATCAGATGATTCAATATGAATATAATGATTATACGATAGATATTAATCAATTAATGTAATCCCTCTCATATAATTCAAGTTATCCCATCTTTTAGTAAATATCTACATTTTTAATATGCCAAAGTCTCCATTAGTGATATGATACCTTAACTCATTCAGTTGATGAAATCATACATTACTTCAACCATCCAAGCTCAAGTAATTATTTTCTCTCCAACTGAGCTGCATTCAGCAACATGCTAGCTGAAATGAGGCCATCTCCATGGTAACATGACAGTTGGCCGTCACCATGCTCACTTTGGAACCACAAACATTCAATACAGTGGCTGAGAGACACAGTCGGCGTCCCAAATTGCACCCTATTCCCTATATACTGCTCTACTTTTGACAAGAGCCCTATTGGCCCAGGTCAAACGTAGTGCACTAAATAGGGAATGGGGTGCAAGTTGGCGCACAGACACAGCCATCTCTCTACCGCTAATGAATGTTGATCAGTTTTGAAACATTAAAGAAGTGGCATATCTGCTGTTCTTTTGTTAAATTCTGTATTCTGTTATTATGAAGGGGCCTATACGTGTGAATAGATTTCTCTAAATAAGTCACACTTGTGGTTTGGGGACATTGTTGTGATAAAAAATGCTATGGTAGTTGGCGGTCACATTGGGTAGCCGTATTCCCAAATGGCAGTAGCGGTCATACGTTGCAGGCAGTGGTTGTTGTGCTGTATTTCAGAGGATGAATAGATCAATAAGTCTGCCAAGCTCTCGACGTGTCATAACGGTTGACCAAGTGCACATTGATAGCAGAACATTGGTCAGGTCATTACTGCAAAAGAGAATGTGTTATCACTGGCTTACATGGATGCAAATAGGCCTAGAAGAAAAGAGTTACATGCAGTAGTTAGTCGAGAAATACTGTATATTTGAATAACGCCTAATGTGAAAATGCAATACATATGCAAAATACTTCACATTCAGCGTCACTTAATGCGACGTAGGCTGCTGTGCATAATATTTACCAACCAAAGTGTTCAGGGAGTTCCTTGAAGAGACCTTGCCTTCTTCAAGACACAGATGAATATTTTATAGGTACAACTGAACTTCTGGGAATGTTTTGGCTAGACTTCATAAGCCTATCTTGTCACTCCCCTTGGGGAAGCGCTGAAGTGGTTGCTACCAGTGTTTCCCTGCTCCTAGTAGCTCTTACTAGCCTGGTTTTCACTCTGTATTTGCTTTAGCAGAAACATTTTCGATGCCAAACAGCAATAACAATGGAGTCGGCTAAAGCAGAAAGAACAAAAAGGGACTGGCACACAGGCTAACTGATATACATTCCCATTCACAGCAAGTGCAGGCCTGACATGATGCTCTTTGTACCCCGGCCCACCTGGCTCCTGTCTCTCTGACCTCATTGGGAATGCTTAACTGCATATCACCTTCACTGTCTTTGGCTGCAGTCAGCTAGAAAGGGACCGAAAACTTCCCCACATCTCATCCTGTCCTCCCTCTCGCTCTCTCTCTCTCTCTCTCTCTCTCTCTCTCTCGCCTCCATCTCTCTCTCTCTCCCTCTCTCTCGCCTCCATCTCGCTCTCTCCTCCATCTCTCTCTCTCTCTCTCTCTCTCTCGCCTCCATCTCGCTCTCTCCTCCATCTCGCTCTCTCTCTCTCGCCTCCTCTCTCTCTCTCTCTCTCTCTCTCTCTCTCGTTCTTTACTTTCCTTACTATCTCTGGTTCCTCTTCTTTCGCTCTGTTAGCTTAGTGTTGCTCTTTTCCCTTCCCTGGCAGTCTGTGTTGACTTAAGCCACACAGGATGACATTATTTAATGTTGTCAAGTGTGTTTTAACCTCGCTCTGTCACAGATTAGCCTCTCAGTCATGGGATCAGGGGTCAGACTTTACTATGTTGGGTCAAACTTAGCTAGTAGGGGCCTGGAGTGGTCTAGCAGTTGGTGTGTTTGAATCCGACCGACTGCCCTTCTAACGCACTCTATCCTAACTTTCCTTCCACTCTTTCAATTTGTCTGTCCAATAAAGATGAAAAATACAACAACCAAAAATATATAAAAAGTAGCTAGTCACTACGTTTTGGAAAAGTTTATTTGAACAGTTTTGCTTTGCGCTGTCCCTAGGTTTCTCTTGCATGCAGGTCAACTCATATGGAGTTGTTTGTCAAAGGTGAAGTCACAAGTCATGTATTGACGAGTATGTGTTTCTTTTGCGACATGCAGGCGCGGAGTGCTGAGGTCCCCGAGCTGAGCACCGAGCCCCTCCTGCGCTCCTGCAGCAGCACGGCCAGCATGAAGGTCAAGAACGTCAAGAAGTGAGTGGGCCAACTGACCGAGTAGACTTAGCCCTCCGCATGCCTTCCGATACTGCCAGAACTCACATCTGCTGCACAGCTCTCTCGCTCTCTACTTTGATTTCTCCTCCCACATCGCTCTCTCTCTTTCTCTCTATCTCCCTCTGACTTTGACCCCTCTCGATCTCTACATCGACCGGTCTCTCCACCATTTTGTCTTATCTCCATTCTCTGTCTCGGTCAACCTTTTTCTTTTCAAGCTTTCTCTCTTCAACTCTATCTCTCTCTGTCTGGCGCAGATGGACACTGTCGCCTTGTTTCTAGCTCCTAGCCAACATTGCAGTATTTTTCATTTGTTTTTGTTATTTGTTACATTATTTGCCAGGAACAGTTCTAGTATTATTACCTACAGCCGAAAATAACTTTTGGACATTGGATTGGTGGTCAGTCACCAGAAATTCGACCAGAAATTCGACTTCCCTGACCAAGATCCTTTGTTTGGACTCCCCGAGGCGGCCCCATTCATCCCAGGTGCTATACCAAAACATTGACGCCGCAAAAGAGGAAGGAGAAGTGGGGTCCTAGTCGGGCTCAGGCAGCGAGCAAACCATCCACCGGCTCAGAGTATATTACTCGCTAACATTCAGTCCCTGAACAACAAAGTAGACGAGCTCAGGGCGAGGATCTCCTTTCAGAGAGACATAAAAGACTGTAACATACTGTTTTACAGAATCATGGCTTTCTCCGGATATATTGTCCCAGTCCATACAGCCAGTGGGGTTCTCAGTTCATCGCGCGGATCGGAAGAAATACATCTCTGGGGAAAACAGAGGTAGAGGGGTATGTCTCATGATTAACAACTTGTGGCGTGATGGTGGTAACGTACGGGAACTCAAGTCCTTTTGTTATCCTGATCTGGAATACCTCACAATCAAATGCTGCCGCATTACCTCACGAGAGAATTCTCTTTGGTTGTCACTGCTGTGTATATTACCCCCCAAGCCGACACCGCGACAGCTCTCAAGGACCTACACTGGACTTTTTGCAAACTGTAAACCTCATATCCTGAGGCCACATTCATTGTCGCTGGGGGCTTTAATAAAAGGAAATCTGAGGAAAACGCACCTGAAATTCTATGAACACATCTGCTGTGCTACATGCAGAGAGAACACGCTTGACCATTGTTTTTTTCTTTTTTTTCTTTCTTTAGGGGGTAGATCAGCTTTAATATTTCAGATAGATTGTAACTTCATCAATGTAATTGTCTGAATCACTTCCAATCCCCCATATGTTTTTTTTTCTTCTCGCAAATATATTATATATATATATATATATATATATATATACAGACATACATAGTCCCGTGTAGCTCAGTTGGTAGAGCATGGCGTTTCCAACCCCAGGGTTCTGGGTTCGATTCCAACGGGAGGCCAGTATGAAAATGTATGCACTCACTAACTGTAAGTCGCTCTGGATAAGAGTGTCTGCTAAATGACTAAAATGTAAATACATATATATATATACATACACACATACACACATATATACACACACACATATACAGTGGGGAGAACAAGTATTTGATACACTGCCGATTTTGCAGGTTTTCCTACTTACAAAGCATGTAGAGGTCTGTAATTTGTATCATAGGTACACTTCAACTGTGAGAGACGGAATCTAAAACAAAAATCCAGAAAATCACATTGTATGATTTGTAAGTAATTCATTTGCATTTTATTGCATGACATAAGTATTTGATCACCTACCAACCAGTAAGAATCCCGGCTCTCACAGACCTGTTAGTTTTTCTTTAAGAAGCCCTCCTATTCTCCACTCATTACCTGTATTAACTGCACCTGTTTGAACTCGTTACCTGTATAAAATACACCTGTCCACACACTCAATCAAACAGACTCCAACCTCTCCACAATGGCCAAGACCAGAGAGCTGTGTAAGGACATCAGGGATAAAATTGTAGACCTGCACAAGGCTGGGATGGGCTACAGGACAGTAGGCAAGCAGCTTGGTGAGAAGGCAACAACTGTTGGCGCAATTATTAGAAAATGGAAGAAGTTCAAGATGACGGTCAATCACCCTCAGTCTGGGGCTCCATGCAAGATCTCACCTCGTGGGGCATCAATGATCATGAGGAAGGTGAGGGATCAGCCCAGAACTACACTGCAGGACCTGGTCAATGACCTGAAGAGAGCTGGGACCACAGTCTCAAACAAAACCATTAGTAACACACTACGCCGTCATGGATTAAAATCCTGCAGCGCACGCAAGGTCCCCCTGCTCAAGCCAGCGCATGTCCAGGCCCGTCTGAAGTTTGCCAATGACCATCTGGATGATCCAGAGGAGGAATGGGAGAAGGTCATGTGGTCTGATGAGACAAAAATAGAGCTTTTTGGTCTAAACTCCACTCGCTGTGTTTGGAGGAAGAAGAAGGATGAGTACAACCCCAAGTACACCATCCCAACTGTGAAGCATGGAGGTGGAAACATCATTCTTTGGGGATGATTTTCTGCAAAGGGGACAGGACGACTGCACCGTATTGAGGGGAGGATGGATGGGGCCATGTATCACGAGATCTTGGCCAACAACCTGTAATTTTCATCATAGGTACACGTCAACTATGACAGACAAATTGAGGAAAAAAAATCCAGAAAATCACATTGTAGGATTTTTAATGAATTTATTTGCAAATTATGGTGGAAAATAAGTATTTGGTCACCTACAAAAAAGCAAGATTTCTGTCTCTCACAGACCTGTAACTTCTTCTTTAAGAGGCTCCTCTGTCCTCCACTCATTACCTGTATTAATGGCACCTGTTTGAACTTGTTATCAGTATAAAAGACACCTGTCCACAACCTCAAACAGTCACACTCCAAACTCCACTATGGCCAAGACCAAAGAGCTGTCAAAGGACACCAGAAACAAAATTGTAGACCTGCACCAGGCTGGGAAGACTGAATCTGCAATAGGTAAGCAGCTTGGTTTGAAGAAATCAACTTTGGGAGCAATTATTAGGAAATGGAAGACATACAAGACCACTGATAATCTCCCTCGATCTGGGGCTCCACGCAAGATCTCACCCCGTGGGGTCAAAATGATCACAAGAACGGTGAGCAAAAATCCCAAACCACACAGGGGGGACCTAGTGAATGACCTGCAGAGAGCTGGGACCAAAGTAACAAAGCCTACCATCAGTAACACACTACGCCGCCAGGGACTAAAATCCTGCAGTGCCAGACGTGTCCCCCTGCTTAAGCCAGTACATGTCCAGGCCCGTCTGAAGTTTGCTAGAGTGCATTTGGATGATCCAGAAGAGGATTGGGAGAATGTCATATGAAACCAAAATAGAACTTTTTGGTAAAAACTCAACTCGTTGTGTTTGGAGGACAAAGAATGCTGAGTTGCATCCAAAGAACACCATACCTACTGTGAAGCATGGGGGGTGGAAACATCATGCTTTGGGGCTGTTTTTCTGCAAATGGACCAGGACGACTGATCCGTGTAAAGGAAAAAATGAATGGGGCCATGTATCGTGAGATTTTGAGTGAAAACCTCCTTCCATCAGCAAGGGCATTGAAGATGAAACGTGGCTGGGTCTTTCAGCATGACAATGATCCCAAACACACCGCCCGGGCAACGAAGGAGTGGCTTCGTAAGAAGCATTTCAAGGTCCTGGAGTGGCCTAGCCAGTCTCCAGATTTCAACCCCATAGAAAATCTTTGGAGGGAGTTGAAAGTCTGTGTTGCCCAGCGACAGCCCCAAAACATCACTGCTCTAGAGGAGATCTGCATGGAGGAATGGGCCAAAATACCAGCAACAGTGTGTGAAAACCTTGTGAAGACTTACAGAAAACGTTTGACCTGTGTCATTGCCAACAAAGGGTATATAACAAAGTATTGAGAAACTTTTGTTATTGACCAAATACTTATTTTCCACCATAATTTGCAAATAAATTCATTAAAAATCCTACAATGTGATTTTCTGGATTTTTTTTTCTCATTTTGTCTGTCATAGTTGACGTGTACCTATGATGAAAATTACAGGCCTCTCTCATCTTTTTAAGTGGGAGAACTTGCACAATTGGTGGCTGACTAAATACTTTTTTCCCCCACTGTGTATATATATATATATATATATATATATATAGCTATTTAAAAATATATCCATTCAAATATCTTGCATATCTTATTTTCCATCGTAATCGATTAATATGCGTAATAATGTCAGCAGTTCATGCGTAGGATTTTAACCTATAACCCGGATTGCCATTGTATTACATTACATTTTTGACAAGCAATTATTATTTTAGCAAACAATTATTGTGGTTAATCCTATATTCTCCCTAACATCCTTACCCCCTTGCAACAGATGTGGGATAAACATACACGCACATACTCTAACACACTCAACCACATTCCTCCACAATCAACCATAAGCTCAGATGCTCAACGGTTGTTACATCCCAGAGCCCAACTCAAGAAAGGACCTGATTTACGAATGCATATACAGTTACAGCTGTTTGAGAAAGCATGCAAGATTGAGCAAAAATTTGACAACAATGTGAGATTTGATTAATCTATTTAATCTATGTCAAGTCCTAGGTGATAGAGATCAGATCCACCCTCTTCACCTGAGACACAAACACTCTGGTACCCCGTTGTAACCATTTTTCCCAAGCATCTCCGTGTGTCAGACCTTTGATTATTTTGTGCCACTTAGGCCACAATAATAAGTCCCCTCTCTGATTGTCCGAGTGTGACCCTCTCCCCATGGGTTACTGTTGCCAGCACTGCCAGTACCTGGGTGGGGGTACCCCACCGGAATCCCTCAGATGGGTGTCTAGGATATACGGTTGGGGATCGTTCCATCATGATAGGACAGTAAAAAAATAGATTAGATGTATACTATATTTTAAAATGTATATCCCTCATCTGCACAAAATTGGAATCTCTCTCACAACCCCTGCTCACAGACACACGTTGGTTCTGGGATATGAAACCATTTCCTTTCTCACTCACTTAACACCACACTTATTCAAAAACAAAAAACGCACACCACACTTTCCATCACCATTCATCCACACATACCCACATACTGTGCCGTCTATGTCTTCTGTTCGCTATGTTTTTATCTCCACTATGTTGATTGCGTACATGTGTTCTAATTAGTTGTATTTGAAGATGTATTATTTTGCTTGTTATCTTTTCTTGTAATACCGTTTTATCCTTTTATAAAATACTATACATACTATAAATGTTTATTATTACAATCCCTACCATGGCTAGTATTGGATGCTCCATTATTCGACTCCTCTATTAGAACTTTCAGAATAGCCATGGAGTAGTCTTTGTGTCGCGGTACATTTGGTTGTCAATATACAGTTTAACGACAACGAGAGCAACACGCTTCCCTTTTAATCTATTTTCCTTGAAGATTGTGTACAGAACTTTGCGCCTTTCTGCAATCTCCCTCAGGAACTGATCATTCATTCCAATTTCGGTGCCAGCAAGTCTTTTACCTAGGCTTTTAACCATTACTTTATCCTTAAAAAAAGCAAATTTGGCAACGATTGGACGCTCATATCTTTGTCCGAAATGGTGTACACGTTCAAGTTGGATTTTATCGGCAGCCTCGAGTGGGATTTGAAGCGCTGTTAGAAAGAAGTCCTTCACAATAGTCTCGGTTACCTCTACCTCTTTTTCCTGGATACCCATCAGTACTATGTGGTCCTCTGTAGCTCAGCTGGTAGAGCACGGCGCTTGTAACGCCAAGGTAGTGGGTTCGATCCCCGGGACCACCCATACACAAAAATGTATGCACGCATGACTGTAAGTCGCTTTGGATAAAAGCGTCTGCTAAATGGCATATTATTATTATTTATTTATTATTATTACTAGATTTTCTCTCATCGATCTAGTTTGCATGTCTAGTAAGGCTTCTCTCAGAAAGTTGTTCTCCTTTTTATGTTCCTTAACGTCCGTTTCTATCTTAGTGACTGTCTCTTTTAGTTTTTTTGTATCTTTCTCCATTATCGCAGCTTTTCCGTCACTCATTTCAAGACTCGCCTTCAACTCTTTTACATCATTACTGACCAACTCTAGTATGCCCAGTTTGTCATTTATCAACTTCAACAGGTCGCTTTCCACACTTACCAGTCCCAGTGGTGAAAAGCATAAATCATCTGTATCAGTCAACGAGTCACGTTTTCTCTTGGAGATTGATTCTCCTCGTTTATCTTCCGTCATGTTTGGGTGTTGCGTGTTGTTGTAATATTTGTCGATACATTTCTCTAGCCTTATAATTTGTTTTGTGTTATTATCCAGATTGAATGTTATTACCCTCGAATATATGAAGTGCTAATATTTAGTCTAACTTACTGATATTGAATATTATGTTTTTATCTTGAGGTGATTTTTACCGCTGTGTATTCAATACGCCATCTTGTCTACCAGAAGCCTGGTAGACCATTGTTACTCTCCCTTCCGGGATGGCTAGAAGGCCATCCCCCGCCCTCCCTTAGGCAAATCAGACCACACCTCCATCCTGCTCCTCCCTGTGGTAAGGACTGTACAGAGTTACTCTGACTAATCGGAATCTATGCTTCACGTGGACTGGGAAATGTTTTGGGTTGCCTCTGAGAATAGGATCGACGTATACACTGACTCAGTGACTGGGTTCTTTAGGAAGTGCAAAGAGGATGTTGTTCCTACTGTGGCAATTAGAACTTATCCAAACCCAAAACTGTACATAGATGGCAGCATTCATGCAAAACTGAAAGCGCGAACCACCACATTTAACCACGGCGACGTGACTGGGAATATGGACATGAACAAACAGACCAGCTATGACCTCCGTAAGGCAATCTGAGGCAAAACGACAGTACGGGGGAAAAAGTGGAGTCGCAATTCAGCGGATCAGACACGAGACGCATGAGGCAGGGACTCCAGACAGTTATGGATTATAAAGGGAAAGCCAGCCATGTCTCGGACACCGATGCTTCGCTCCCGGACAAGCAAAACACCTGCTTTGCCCGCTTGGAGGAAAACAACACCGAGCCGCTGACGTGGTCCCCTGTTGCACACGAGGACTGGGTGCTCCTGATCGGCATGGCCGACGTGAGTACGACATTAAAGCGGGTTAATCCTGGCAAGGCTGCCGGCCCAGACGGCATCCCAAGCCGCGTCCTCAGCACGTGCAGACACAGCTGGCTGGAGTGTTTACGGACATATTCAATCTGTCCTTATCCCAGTCTGTTGTCCCCACTTGCTTCAAGATGTCCACTATTGTTCCTGTACCCAAGAAAGTGAAGGTAACTGAACTAAATGACTCGCCCCGTAGCACTCACTTCTGTCATAATGAAGTGCTTTGAGAGGCTATCACCCGACACTCTAGACCCACTGCAATTTGCATACCTCCCCAACAGATCCTCGGACAACGCAATCGCAATTGCACTGCACACTGCTCTATCCTACCAGGACAAGAGGAATACCTATGTAATAATGCTGTTCATTGATTACAGCTCAGCCTTCAACACCACAGTGCCCTCCAAGCTCATCCCTAAGCTCAGGGACTGAACCCCTGCTTGTCAACTGGGTTCTAGACTTCCTGATGGGCCGCCTCCAGGTGGGGAAGGTAGGCAACAACACCTCCGCCATGCTGATCCTCAACACGGGTACCCCACAAGGGTGCGTGCTCAACCCCTTCTTGTACTCCCTGTTCACCCATGACTGCGTGGCCTCGCATGTCTCCAGCTCAATCATCAAGTTTACAGACGACACAACAGTGGCAGGCCTGATTACCAACAACGAGACAGCCTACAGGGAGGAGGTGAGAGCCCTGGCGGAGTGGTGCCAGGAAAATAACTTGGCCCTCAACGTCAACAAAACGAAGGAGCTGATCGTGGACTACAGGAGACCGCAGAGAGCGCACGCCCCCATCCACGTCAACGGGGCCACAGTGGAGAGGGTCAAAAGCTTCAAGTTCGTTGGCGTGCACATCACTAAGGACCCTTCACACTAATGGTCCCTTTACACCAGAGTTTCCGTTAGCCGTTAATAGCCAGCTTTTGGCCGGGAGATGGTGCAAAAAATAATGCTTTTTAGCCTATTCATTGATGTAAATACCAGTTGATGTAAATACATTTGACCGGTCATGCTTATCGGTCTATGGGTTCATTTGCATAATTACATGGAATTAAATTGCTGCGTGTAAATTCATAATGTATTTTATCATACACACAGCATACAGATACAGAGCCTTTTAGCAGAAAATCTGTCAGACAGCGCTTTTGTAAGCCCAATCATTGCGCAACAATTCTAAATGCAATCTTGTGCTAAATTCTTTTTGGGACACGATTAAAAATAGATCTTTTTTTTTTTTTCTCAACTGGTAATTGAAGAGTGCTTCCCATTCACCATTCAAATACATAGGCAACGGAAGGCAGACTTCATCAGCGCGTCACACCACTTTGCAATGACTTGGAGGTATGAATTTTGAAACATATAGCTACTTAATTGTTTAAAACCTGAACGTTTTACTACATACTATGAGGCATGTTTTACCTTGCTTCAAAGTAGCCTAGGCAAAATCCTACCATATCCGTGGATGCAATTATTTTATACAGACTTCCATATGCCATTGAAACCAACTAGCCTATTTCTCTCATGTTCTAATTGGTTTTCAACTTTCTTTCATTGTCCGGTAGCCAAATGCACATTCGTGCGTAGGCTACTGCCTTGTGCGCATTGCTGTGCTAATAATGTTAAGAAATAATAGTTTCTATCAACATTTTAGGTAAACTTTCTGATCTGTTGCATCAGATTCATTGCTTTAAAAAAAATGTACCCTAGACCTACTGGTTGTATGAATTTGGGATCTATCGTCCCACAACTGTCCCAGAGTCTGTTTGGGCTAATTCATTCTCGACAAGCTGACCAATAGAATAGGTCAACCTTTCTACTATGGTGGATAGTAGCTTGACATAGACTCATAGACGGCTAAGCTTTCCCTAAGTAAATTGAAGGAAATGGGCAAAATTATATAACCTAATTAGCCTACTGTCTATACATAAATACATAAAATCATTCAAAATAGGCTACTAAAGCATGATTTGGCCACAGAGGATCAATAGCTTCCCCTAGCCTTAAAGAAAATTGCATTGCCTAGAGTCGGAAGGAAAGGCAGTACGTGCAATTTTGGAAGTGTGTGCTGCAAATAGCAAATAGATGATTGTTGAGTTGCAACTGTCAGTGAAAAGTAGAGGCCCAGCCAGGCATATCACAATATTGTATTACTCAATCGTGGGAAAACATAGTTTGGAAAGCATATGGCTATTGCTGTAAAGAGAAGTCAATGAAAGACTCATCTGTCTTTTAGTTATCAAAATTCTCAATTTAATTGAGCGAACAACAGTAGGATAATAGCCTATCTTATTGGCACCAGCGGAGAGCATCGGCCATATCCCTGGTGAGTGCTCACTGCATATTCACTCTTTATCATTGTTGGGTCAGTGCCGCTTAAAAGTTTTGTTTTTGGACAATCATTTCCTCCTCCAGTTTAGATGGACGTCATATTCTATTTGTGTCTCCCCTTCTCGTAGGCCTATTATATGGACAATGTTGTTTTTATTGATTGTTGCGACCGGGAGACCCATGGGGCGGCGCACAGTTGGCCCAGCGTCATCCAGGGTAGGGGAGGGAATGGCCGGCAGGGATGTAGCTTAGTTGGTAGAGCATGGCGTTTGCAACGCCAGGGTTGTGGGTTCGATTCCCACGGGAGGCCAGTATGAAAAATAAAATAATGTATGCACTCACTAACTGTAAGTCGCTCTGGATAAGAGCGTCTGCTAAATGACTAAAATGTAAATGTAAATGTAGTAGAATTGCATCAAATGTGTTTTTCCCGTGCAAAGAAAAAATAAACATATCTGATATAGCCTATAGCCCAGGCCTCTACACTATACACACTCAGCCATGCATTGAACAGCCTTTTTTTGCAAACAGTGATTGAGTTATATTATTAGCCTAAATTATGACTATCCAATCTACTCAAAACATTATGAATAGTAGGCTATCTTACATATGTATGCAAACGCAATGATGCATGGAATGCTTTATTATGAAGGTGCATTTTTATGGTTAAAATTTGCTTCCCCAAACTTGAAACTCACGCTCTGCCTATGCATAGGCTAGTGATTTTGCTGTTCGTTACTCGTCTTGTTGGCTGAGAAAAAGTAAATGCGGACAGTTATTCTAACATCTTCAAAGTGTGCGGTAAGGACACACATCATTGCGTCCTCGACTTGCATGTTCTGTTAAGATTAATTGCCATAATATAAATGTGATTTCTGTCATTCTGAGGACTGTGGATGGACGCCCTAATCAGGTTATGCACACAATGGACATGGGTCCAAATGTCCGGTAAATTGAAATGCTGCCGGTCAAATGTCCGGCGCAACGGTTTCATACCGGAAACCCTTCTTCACACCTACAGAGTGGTGAAAAAGGCCCAACAGCGCCTCTTCAACCTAGGGAGGCTGTACAAATGTGTCTTGGCCCCTAAAACCCTCACAAACTTCTACAGATGCAACTTCGAGAGCATTCTGTCAGGCTGTATCACCGCCTGGTACGGCAACTGCACCGACGGCAACCGCAGGGCTCTCTAGAGGGTGGTGCAGTCAGCCCAACGCATCATCGGGGGCACACTGCCTGCCTTCCAGGACATCTACAGCCGTGGTCAAAAGTTTTGAGAATGACACAAGCATTGGTCTTCACAAAGTTCGCTGCTTCAGTGTTATTATATATTTTTGTCAAATGTTACTATGGTATACTGAAGTATAATTACAAGCATTCCATAAGTGGCAAAGGCTTTTACTGACAATTACATTAAGTTTATGCAAAGAGTCAATATTTGCAGTGTTGACCCTTCTTTTTCAAGACCTCTGCAATCCGCCCTGGCATGCTGTCAATTAACTTCTGGGCCACATCCTGACTGTTGGCAGCTCATTCTTGCATAATCAATGCTTGGAGTTTGTCAGAATTTGTGGGTTTTTGTTTGGCCATCCGCCTCTTGAGGATCGACCACAAGTTCTCAATGGGATTAAGGTCTGGGGAGTTTCCTGACCATGGACCCAAAATGTTGATGTTTTGTTCCCCGAGGCACTTAGATAGCACTTTTGCCTTATGGCAAGGTGCTCCATCATGTTGTAAGTTGCTCTCGGAGGATGTGTTGGTACCATTATTTATTCATGACTGTGTTCTTAGGCAAAATTGTGAGTGAGCCCACTCCCTTGGCTGAGAAGCATCCCACACATGAATGGTCACAGGATGCTTTACTGTTGGCATGACACAGGACTGATGGTAGCGCTCACCTTGTCTTCTCCGGACAAGGTGTTTTCCGGATGCCCCAAACAATCGGAAAGGGGATTCATCAGAGAAAATGACTTTACCCCAGTCCTCAGCAGTCCAATCCCTGTGCCTTTTGCAGAATATCAGTCTGTCCCTGATGTTTTTCCTGGAGAGAAGTGGCTTCTTTGCTGCCGTTCTTGACACCAGGCCATCCTCCAAAAGTCTTCGCCTCACTGTGCGTGCAGATGCACTCACACCTGCCTGCTGCCATTCCTGAGCAAGCTCCGCACTAGTGGTGCCCCGATCCCGCAGCTGAATCAACTTTAGGAGACGGTCCTGGCGCTTGCTGGACTTTCTTGGGCGCCCTGACGCCTTCTTCACAACAATTGAACCTCTCCTTGAAGTTCTTGATGATCCGATAAATGGTTGATTTAGGTGCAATCTTACTAGGAGCAATATCCTTGCCTGTGAAGCCCTTTTTGTGCAAAGCAATGATGACGGCGCGTGTTTCCTTGCAGGTGTAACCATGGTTAACAGAGGAAGAACAATGATTTCAAGCACCACCCTCCTTTTAAAGCTTCCAGTCTGTTATTCTAACTCAATCAGCATGACAGAGTGATCTCCAGCCTTGTCCTCGTCAACATTCTCACCTGTGTTAACTAGAGAATCACTGACATGATGGCAGCTGGTCCTTTTATGGCAGGGCTGAAATGCAGTGAACATGTTTTTTGGGGATTAAGTTCATTTTCATGGCAAAGAGGGACTTTGCAATTCATTGCAATTCATCTGATCACTCTAAATGACATTCTGGAGTATGTGCAAATTGCCATCATCAAAACTGAGGCAGCAGACTTTGTGAAAATTAGTATTTGTGTCATTCTCAATTATTTTGACCACGACTGTACAGCACCCGGTGTCACAGGAAAGCCAAGAAGATCATCAAGGACATCAGCCACTCGAGCCACGGCCTGTTCACCTCGCTACTATCTAGAAGGCGTAGACAGTACAGGTGCATTAAAGCTGGGACAGAGAGACTGATTTAACAGCTTCTATCTCCAGGCCATCAGACTGTTAAACAGTTATCACTAGCCGGCCTCCGCCCAGTACCCTGCTCTGAACCTTAGAAACTTTAATTAGCCAGCTACCACCCAGGACTCTACCCTGCACCTTAGAGACTGCTGTCCTATGTACATAGTCATTGAACACTGGTCACTTTAATAATGTTTACATACTGTTTTTTACCCACTTTATATACAGCTGTGGAAAGAATTAAGAGACCACTGCACATTTTTCTTAAATCAGCATCTCTACATGTATGACAGCCATTTCATTCCAGTGTCTGTTGAATTCCAACACAGGCACACCTCATTCTACTGAATTAGGTACTGATTAGGTGATCACCTGACCAAATCTTATTTAACGAGGAAAAGTATAAAAACCACTGCTGTGGTCATCACTATCCTCTTGCAATAGGACCAGCTGGATGGCAAAAACAGTGCTAATAGTACCTCAAAAGTAATATTAATCAAAAAATAACTATTGACCATCCAAAAGAGTTGAAAAGGAAAGTTCTGGATCAAGACCCTGTCATGGCAAGCCCAATCAAGACGCATGGAAGCTGTGATTGAAAATGAGGGTTATTCCACCAAATATTGATTTCTGAACTCTTCCTAAGTTAAAATGTTGGTATTGTGTTGTTTAAAAAGGAACATGAACTTATTTTCTTAGCATTATTTGAGGTCTGACAACACTGCATCTTTTTTGTTATTTTGACCAGTTGTCATTTTTTCCAAATAAATGCTCTAAATGACATTTACATTTTAGTCATTTAGCAGACGCTCTTATCCAGAGTGACTTACAGTTAGTGAGTGCATACATTTTCATGACTATTTTTATTTGGAATTTGGGAGAAATGTCAGTAGTTTATAGAATAAAACAAAAATGTTATTTTTACCCAAACACATACCTATAAATAGTAAAACCAGAGAAACTGATAAAAAAAATGTAATGGCTATTGTAGCTGGAAATGGCTGATTTTTAATGGAATATCTACATAAGCGTACAGAGGCCCATTATCAGCAACCATCAGTCCCATGTTCCAATGGCACGTTGTGTTTGCTAATCCATGTTTGTCATTTTAAAAGGCTAATTGAACATTAAAAAACCATTTTGCAATTATGTTAGCACAGCTGACAACTGTTGTGCTGATTAAAGAAGCAATAAAACTGGCCTTCTTGAGACTAGTTGTGTATCTGGAGCATCAGTAATTGTGGGTTCCCACATATGCTGAGCACTTGTTGGCTGCTTTTCCTTCACTCTGCGGTCCAACTCATCCCAAACCATCTCAATTGGGTTGAGGTCGGGTGATTGTGGAGGCCAGGTCATCTGATGCAGCACTCCATCACTCTCCTTCTTGGTCAAATAGCCCTTACACAGCCTGGAGGTGTTTTGGGTCATTGTACTGTTGAAAAACAAATGATAGTCCCACTAAGCGCAAACCAGATGAGATGGCGTATCGCTGCAGAATGCTGTGGTAGCCATGCTGGTTAAGTGTGCCTTAAATTCAAAATAAATCACAGACAGTGTCACCAGAAAAGCACCCCCACTCCATAACACCACCTCCTCCATGCTTTACGGTGGGAAATACACATGATAATCCATTCACCCACACCGCGTCTCACAAAAAAAATCTCCAATTTGGACTCCAGACCAAAGGACACATTTCCACCGGTCTAATGTCCATTGCTCGTGTTTCTTTGCCCAAGCAAGTGTCTTCTTCTTATTGAAATTAACTTTTAACAAGGCACACCTGTTAATTGAAATGCATTCCAGGTTACTACCTCATGAAGCTGGTTGAGAGAATGCCAAGTGTGCGCAAAGCTGTCATCAAGGCAAAGGGTGGCTACAAAATATATTTTGATTTGTTTAACACTTTTTTGGTTACTACATGATTCCATGTGTGTTATTTCATAGTTTTGATGTCTTCACTACTTTCTACAAAGTAGAAAATAGTGAAAATAAAGAAAAAGCCCTGGAATTAGTAGGTGTGTCAAACCTTTTGACTGGTACTATATGTATTTATGTTCTGGACTCGTTCTGATATTGCTCGTACTTATATATCTTCATTTCTTGTTCAAAAAAAAGAAGGAGAAAAAAAAGGGTTTATGTGTGTATTTTGTTTAGCTAGATATTGCTGCATTGTTGGAGCTAGAAACATAAGCATTTCGCTGCAACTGCGATAACATCTGCGAAACTGTGTACGCCTCAATTTTTCCCTTTCTACCTGATTTGATCTAGTCTCCTCTCTTGTACCAACTGTTTTTTTGCTCCTCCATCCCCCCACCTAGGGCTGTGGGGGCCATGACATTTTTTAGCCGGTTATTGTCATGCAAAAGCCTGCTGGTCTCACGGTAAATAAATTCTTTATTTTAGTCAGGTCTAAAGAAACATGATATGAAGAAAATGTATTTCAGAAGAACAGAATATGAGTTGGCCTACTGTAGGCTTGTTCATTTAGCTGACAAGATATGCTTATAAGTCCCGTGGCATTATTTTATTGTATATGATTTTATAGTAAAAAATAATATAATTGAACTTAGCTGAATAAAATAGAAAGGATATTTTTCCCATTACAGAGTGAGTGCGCAAATTAAGTGAGCGTAAAAGTGATATTTTGAAACAGGTCCTGTACTGTATGCTAGATTTAGTTATTTTGAAACTTTAGTACAAATCAAATCAAATGTTATTTGTCACACGCGCCGAATACAACAGGTGTAGACCTTACAGTGAAATGCTTACTTACAAGCCCTTAACCAACAATGCATTTTTAAGAAAGAATACAAAAAAAATCACACTAAAAATACAATATAAAATAATAAGAAATAAAAGAGCAGCAGTAAAAATAACAATAGCGAGGTTATATACTGGTACCGAGTCAATGTGCGGGGGCACCGGTTAGTCGAGGTAATTGAGGTAATATGTACATGTAGGTTATTAAAGTGAATGATACAAACCTTACAATGTCTTAGAAATCAAAACATACTGAATATGGGCTGCATGGTGCGACCAATAGGCTATTGATGATTAGAGAAAGTAGCAAAAAAAGTTTGCGCTCTGTTCTTTGCCTCAGACTCCACAGCTGTTCGCTCAACAAGTGATCATATTTTCACCCATCAGACTGTTCTCAATTTAATCTTGTCTTTAGTAATATGTCAAATTAGTTTAGATTTAGAATGGCCCATTGTCCAGTGGTGGAAAAAGTACCTACTTCTCATACTTGAGTAAAGGTAAAGATACCTTAATAGAAAATGACTCAAGTAAAAGTGAAAGTCACCCACTAAAATACTACTTGAGTAAAATTCTAAAAGTATTTGGTTTTAAATATACTTAAGTATTAAAAGTAAGTATAAATCATTTCACATTCCTTATATTAAGCAAAACAGACGGCTCATTTTTCTTGTTTTTTTTAATTTATGGATAGCCAAACTCATACATCATTTACAAACAAAACATTTTTGGTTAGTGAGTCTGCCAGATCAGAGGCAGTAGGGATGACCAGGGATGTACTCTTGATAAGTGTGTGAGTTGGACCATTTTCCTCTCCTGTTAAGCATTTAAAATGTAACGAGTACTTTTGGGTATAAGGGAAAATGTACATTATTTTATTTTAGAATGTAGTGGAGTAAAAGTTGTCAAATGTAACATAGTACAGATATCCCCTTTAAAAAATGTATGTAGTACTTTCAAGTATTTTTACTAAAGTACTTTACACTACTGCCATTATCAAATGGGCAAGAACAGGGGCTGGGGAAAAAAGACATGTCATCTGTATGCACTCGAGTAGCGAATGGAGGCCGCACGCTTTACCGTGGGTCTGTTTTGTAGGCTACTTCGGTTTTATAGCGGAGCATGTGCCTAATATGAGCAGCAGATAAATACATATAAGAACACTTATCTCACTCCACGCATCAACCACTGTTTGAGGAGCATATTCTCGCTGCCTGACAGGTGATATTTCCGTCCAAACTCTGAATGCAATGGGCTCTCCAACCTTGTTCCTGCAGCTACCCAGTGCTTAATTTGGGAACCAAGTGAAATCTATTCTGGAGCACGATAGTAACATGTTTTCGCAACGAAACATACACTTCGGAAAGTATTCAGACCCCCTCACTTTTTCCACATTTTGTTACGTTACAGCCTTATTCTAAAATTGATTAAATAAAACAATTTCCTGAGCAATCTACACACAATACCCCATAATGACGAAGTGAAAACAGGTTTTTATACATTTTTGCAAATGTATAAAAATAAAAAACTGGAATAGCTTATTTACATAAGTATTCAGACCCTTAGATATGAGATATCAGGTGCATCCTGTTTCCCATTGATTATCCTTAATGTATCTACAAATTGAATGGAGTCCACCTGTGGTAAATTCAATTGATTGGACATGATTTGGAAAGGTACACACCTGTCTATATAAGGTCCCACAGTTGATAGTACATGTCAGAGCAAAAACCAAGCCATGAGGTCGAAGGAATTGTCCGTAGAGCTCCGAGATAGGATTGTGTCGAGGCACAGATCTGGGAAGGTTACCAAACATTTTCTGCAGCATTGAAGATCCCCAAGAACACAGTGGCCTCCATCATTCTTAAATGGATGTAGTTTGGAACCACCAAGGCTCTTCCTAGAGCTGGCCGCCCAGCCAAATTGAGCAATCGGGGGAGAAGGGCCTTGGTCAGGGAGGTGACCAAGAACCCAATTGTCATTCTGACAGAGCTCTAGAGTTCCTCTGTGGAGATCTCCAGAAGGACAGCCATCTCTGTAGCACTCCACCAATCAGGCCTTTATGGTAGAGTGGCCAGACGGAAGCCACTCTTCAGTAAAAGGCACATGACAGCCCGCTTGGAGTTTGCCAAAAGGCACCTAAAGGACTCTGACCATGAGAAACAAGATTCTCTGGTCTGATGAAACCAAGATTGAACTCTTTGGCCTGAATGCCAAGCATCACATCTGGAGGAAACCTGGCACCATCCCTACGGTGAAGCATGGTGGTGGCAGCATCATGCTGTGGGGATGTTTTTCAGCGGCAGGGACTGGGAGACTAGTCTGAATCGAGGCAAAGATGAACGGAGCAAAGTACAGAGAGATACTTGATGAAAATCTGCTCCAAAGCGCTCAGGACCTCAAACTGGCGCGAAGATTCACCTTCCAACAAGACAACTAAGCACACAGCCAAGACAACGCAGGAGTGGCTTCAGGACAAGTTTCTGAATGTCTTTGAGTGGCCCAGCCAGAGTCCGGACTTGAACCCGATTGAACATCTCTGGAGAGACCTGAGATTAGACGTGCCGCAACGCACCCCATCCAACCTGACAGAGCTTGAGAGGATCTGCAGAGAAGAATGGGAGAAACTCCCCAAATACAGGTGTGCTGAGCTTGTAGCGCCATTCCCAAGAAGACTCGATGCTGTAATCGCTGCCAAAGGTGCTTCAACTAAGTACTGAGTAAAACAATTTTTTTCATTGTCATTATGGGGTATTGTGCGTAGATTGATGAGGGAAAAAAAACTAATAAATTTTAAAATAAGTCTGTAACGTAAGAAAATGTTGAAAAAGTCAAGGTGTCTGAATACTTTCCAAAGGCACTGTATATGCAAAAGCATGTGTACACCCCTTCAAATGTTGTGGATTCGGCTATTTCAGCCACACCCATTGCTGACAGGTGTATAAAATCGAGCACACAGCCATGCAATCTCCATAGACAAACAATGGCGGTAGAATGGCCGTACTGAAGAGCTCAGTGACTTTCAACGTGGCACCGTCATAGGATGCCACCTTTCCAACAAGTCAGTTTGTCAAATTTCTGCAGGGCTGCACTGGTCAACTGTAAGTGCTGTTATTGGTATTTTGTATTTTGTTAGGATCCCCATTAGCTGTTGCAAAAGCAGCAGCTACTCTTCCTGGGGTCCACACAAAACATTAAATATGACAATACAGAACATTAACAGACAAGAACAGCTCAAGGACAGAACTACATTTTTAGGATAAGACACACGTAGCCTACATATCAATACATACAAACTATCTAGGTCAAATAGGGGAGAGGCGTTGTGCCGTGAGGTGTTGCTTTATCTGTTTTTTGAAACCAGGTTTGCTGTTTATTTGAGCAATATGAGAATGAACGGAGTTCCATTCAATAATGGCTCTATATAATACTGTATGCTTTCTTGAATTTGGGGACTGTGAAAAGACCCCTGGTGGCATGTCTGGTGGGGTAAGTGTGTGTGTCAGAGCTGTGTGTAAGTTGACTATGCAAACAATTTGGGATTTTCAACACATTAACGTTTCTTATAAAAAGAAGAAGTGATGCAGTCAGTCTCTCCTCAACTCTTAGCCAAGAGAGACTGGCATGCATAGTATTTATATCAGCCCTCTGATTACAATGAAGAGCAAGACGGCCGCTCTGTTTTGGGCCAGCTGCAACTTAACTAGGTCTTTCCTTGCAGCACTGGACCACACGACTGGACAATAATCAAGATAAGACAAAACTAGAGCCTGCAGAACTTGCTTTTTGGAGTGTGGTGTCAAAAAAGCAGAGCATCTTTTTATAATGGACAAACCTCTCCCCATCTTTACAACCATTGAATCTATATGTTTTGACCATGATAGTTTACAATCTAAGGTAACACAAAGTAATTTAGTCTCCTCAACTTGTTCAACAGCCACACCATTCATTACCAGATTCAACTGAGGTCTAGGACTTAGGGAATGATTTGTACCAAATACAATGCTCTTAGTTTTAGAGATGTTCAGGACCAGTTTATTAGTGGCCACCCATACGAAAACAGAATCTTTGTTAAGGGTTTCGGTGACTTCATTAGCTGTGGTTGCTGATGCGTATATGGTTGAATCATCAGCATACATGGACACACATGCTTTGTTTAATGCCAGTGGCAGGTCATTGGTAAAAATAGAAAAGAGTAGAGGGCCTAGAGAGCTGCCCTGTGGTACACCACATTTTACATGTTTGACATTAGAGAAGCTTTCATTAAAGAAAACTGAGTTCTATTAGATAGATAGCTCTGAATCCATGATATAGCAGAGGTTGAAAAGCCATAACACATACGTTTTTTCAACAACAGGTTATGGTCAATAATATCAAAGGCTGCACTGAAATCTGACAGTACAGCTCCCACAATCTTCTTATTATCAATTTATTTCAACCAATCATCAGTCATTTGTGTCAGTGCAGTACATGTTGAGTGCCCTTCCCTATAAGCATGTTGAAAGTCTGTTGTTAAATTGTTTACAGAGAAATAGCATTGTATTTTGTCAAACACCATTTTTTCCAACAGTTTGCTAAGAGCTGGCAGCAAGCTTATAGGTCTACTGTTAGAACCAGTAAAGGCCGCTTTACCATTCTTGGGTAGCGGAATTACTTTGGCTTCCCTCCAGGCCTGAGGACAAAGACTTTCCTCAAGGCTCAGATCAAAGATGTGACAGATAGGAGTGGCTATAGTCAGCTACCATCCTCAGTAGCTTTCCATCGAAGTTGTCAATGCCAGGAGGTTTGTCATTATTGATTGATAATGTGAAGTGGAAACGTCTAGGAGCACCAACGGCTCAGCCGCAAAGTGTTAGGCCACGCAACCTCACAGAATGGGGCTGACGCGTGTAAAATGGTCTGTCCTCGGTAGCAACACTTACTACCGAGTTCCAAACTGTCTCTGGAAGCAACGTCAGCACAATAACTGTTTCTTCGGGAGCTTCATGAAATGGGTTTCCATGGCCGAGCAGCCGCACACAAGCCTAAGATCACCATGTGCAATGCCAAGCGTCGGCTGGAGTAGTGTAAAGCTCGCCGCCATTGGACTCTCGAGCAGTGGAAACGCGTTCTCTGGAGTGATGAATCACCCTTCACCATCTGGCAGTCCGACAGACAAATCTGCGTTTGGCGGATGCCAGGAGAACGCTACCTGCCCAAATGCATAGTGCCAACTGTAAAGTTTGGTGGAGGAGGAATAATGGTCTGGGGCAGTTTTTCATGGTTTGGGCTAGGCCCCTTAGTTCCAGTGAAGGGAAATCTTAACACTACATCATACAATTACATTCTAGACGATTCTGTGCTTCCAACTTTGTGGCAACAGTTTGGGGAAGGCCCTCTTCTTTTTCAGCATGACAATGCCCCCGTGCACAAAGCGAGGTCCATACAGAAATGGTTTGTCGAGATCGGTGTGGAAGAACTTAACTGGCCTGCACAGACCCTGACCTCATCCCAAAGGTGTTCGATGAGGTTGAATTGGAACGCCGACTGCGAGCCAGGTCTAATCGCCCAACATCAGTGCCCGACCTCACTAATGCTCTTGTGGCTGAATGGAAGCAAGTCCCCGTAACAATGTTCCAACATCTAGGGGAAAGCCTTCTCAAAAGAGTGGAGGCTGTTATTGCAGCAAAGGGGGGACTAACTCCATATTAATGCCCATGGTTTTGGAATGAGATGTTCGACAAGCAGGTGTCCACATACTTTTAGTCATGTAGTGTATTTCACTTAACTGTTGACAGCCCATATGCATGCTCGAGAAAGGAATAAAGGAGAGAGAGAGGAGGAGATGGAAAAGCATGGTGGTGGAGATATTCTGTATAGCTAAAGGTAATGTGTCTCCCAATTTAATTATGAAAATATAAAAAATGCCCTATTACTAGGCTATTCAAATCAAATACATATTCACTAATTGTATTCTAACTGTATGCCACCCTGCACAATCAATGAACCAACAGCATCACCTATGGCTACACGTTCTTTCCCAGACTCATGGATAGAGATTTTGAAGCGTAGCATAAGGTAACCAGTCCATCCAGTATGCATAATAATACAGTTCACGCTCAAAGGCGATTACTGGAATTTGTTTAATTTTGGAGTATATGCTAGACCAATTATGTACCAAAGACATCTTAAATCAGTTTTGTTTTATGTTTTTCTGCCATGCATAATATGCAGTAGGCAATGTATTGTATAATGGCACAATCATAATTTTAATTCAGGTTTTATTTTTTGGGCCTGGGCTAATAAGCCTTTGCATAAGCTCTAATATGTTTTGAATTAATCATCACCTTAGAAAGCGATGTCTATTTCATTGTGTTAGGCGTTGAAACAACATCCACAACCATGTTTTACACTGTTTCAACCTGCTGTTGAACTTCTTTCTTCAAATTGATCATCACAGTGAGGTGAGTTTTAAAAGTACGTTAGGCTTACTGTTTTGATGATAAGTGTTTGATGTAATTTTCGATTGCATTTGTGTTGTCAGAGTGGTTCGAGGGACAATAGAGCCCTGAGTACCAGGCCATTAGGACCTGATGGTAGTTAGCAAGTTGGGTACTACCAAAGCATGTCCAGAGTGCATAAAAGGAGATTACCGTGACTCAACCGTCACGTGGAATTTTACTGCGGTTATGACTCATGACTGCTGGTGTGGCAGTAATACGGTCACCGTAACAGCCCTACCCCCACCCCCTTTGCGCTCTTCATTCTCTGTCAGGCCCTTAGGCCTGGCTTCGTCCTAACCACAGTCCATCTCTGTCTTTCAGATTGTCCTTTACCAAAGGCCACTTCCCCAAGCTGGCTGAGTGCGCCCACTTCCACTACGAGAACGTGGACTTTGGCTCCATCCAGGTAAGCAAGCACTTAGCAGGGCACTACGATGCTGCAATGTTGTCCAAAAATGGTGAACCTTCTGGTGTGCCAAGGTATCTACCTTGGTTGTGATATGATGCATTTATATTGCAATGAAAACTGTGGAGTTGTTTTGAGTGGAATATCACTGTATAGCCTAGTGCTAATCTTTGCTGATTACATAGTTCAGGAAGACAGTTGTAGTTTGACTCCACCTCTTTGTTTAATGTGGTGTTTGGTGGAGTAGGCTATGTGTGGTGAGGATGCTGGTGATATTAGGCTATTCATGGTGGTTGTGAATTGTCTTGTAGCTAGATTTTGTTTTGGAATTCCACATATTAGATGTTGCCAGTGGTATTACGTGGTTGTGATTTGCATGTGCTCATAAATCTTCATAACATTGTTGACAATACTGAAAGAATGGTAGGAGAGCCCTAACTGTGTGGCTGTATTGAGCATGTTGTGTGTGGCTGTGTGGAATCCTGCTGGACCCCTGTAGCGGAAGAGGCCTCTTTGGCTCAAGGGGAAATGGAGGGGATCTTTAGTGTAATTAACATTTAGTGACGTAACGTCTTTATATCAGAATGTTTCTCTACGTCGCAAAATAAGCACACATTTGCATGGTTAGCTTGAAAGAGGTATTTCCACCAGTCACATCTGCACTGTTACCCAATGGATATTACATCATAAATCCGCTATACATAATGCTTAATTCCCACTTCTGCCGACTCCTACCTCTATTGAGTGTTTCTCCATATGGTGAAAGGAGAGGTCTATTATCTGAGCCTTGCTCAATGGTTCCCTCCCTGTGCAGGCTAAGGAGACACACACAGAAGGTGCTGCAATGCCACCAGGGAGCCCAGAGCTCCACTGTTGTTGTGGTGCTAGAGAGAATTAAGGATGCTGGATAATGGAACACACACACAGATCATTATGCACACGCACGCAATAATCACGATGCACGCACTCACAAGCACACACTCGCACACACACACACACACACGTCGGCAGGTAGCCTAGCGGTTAAGCACATTGGGCCAGTAACCGAAAGGTCGTTGGTTCGAATCCCCGAGCCGACTAGGTGAAAAATCTGCCGATGTGCCATTAGGCAAGGCACTTAACCCTAATTGCTCCTGTAAGTGGCTCTGAATAAGAGCGTCTGCTAAATTACTAAAATGTAAAATTATAGACAATAGATCTGCAAGAACTGGAAGATGACCAGAACGTTTTGAATCCTGTTATGATAATATCTCAGGAGCGTGGAAACTCATATCCCCTCAGATTGGTTTGTGATGGATGTTGATGTAGTTCTTCTCCACATCCAGTAGAGGTCAGCATTGTCTCTGACTAGTTAGCACAGAGAGACTCCAGGAAGAGACTGAATTCTCTTGCTGGGCAGAATCCTGCATTGACTTCCCACTCTCTCTCCACCAGGAGTTCCACTAACCAGCACAATCACATAGTGATAATACAAACATAATTTGCATCATTGTACATCACCATTGGCTGAAGAACAAGTGTTCGACACAGATCTTTGTCCATACAGATCCTATACATTCTATGATTCTAAATGCAATTATATGCTTCTGCCATTCTCAGATGGCATGTATGGCTGTTGGTTTCCCAGCTGGGTTTCGTCTACTCTATGCTGGCTCTGTTGTGCTGTGGCTGCTTGCTGCATTTCAGCCTTCCTCGTGGTGGTTTTAGGAGGGCTTTGTGATTACGGCTCCCTCTTGTATTACTTCCCTGGCCTACATGTTTTCTTCACTGGTTTCTTCAGGGTTGGTTGGTATGCACTGTACGTACAGTGCCAATGTTTCCTCTCTCTGTGAACAGGCACACTATAGTGTGTAACTGTAGCCTGCTGCCATCTTCACTGTTAGGACATACAGAAACCCTATGTGAAGACTGAAAAAAGGCCTCCTTCCTTCCTTCATTTGTTCCTCACATATCTTGAAGTATCCCTGATCTGAAATCAAAATGATTTATTCAAAGAAAGAGGGTGCGTTTTATTAAAACAGGGCTCTTTGCCTTTCTGTTTTCACCAAAGACCACACTAGATGAGAGTGGTTGTTGGAGGAAAGGAGAGGGTGAGAGGAAGGCAAACCTTTGGAGTGAGGAGGATGATTTAGGAATAGAAGCTTATTGATAGACAATTCAGATGTATTGGGAATCATTGAAGACAGGCTGGCTTTTGACAGCAATCTCTTAATTGGTAATGATTCTTACAAAGCCAGTAAGATAATGCCTTTCCGCCTGACAAAGATTGTTGTAGTTTAGCCAAGAGGGTTTTTGGTAATTGTCTGTGAAATGATTATATCTAGCCCATAGACGTGTTTGCCCCATAGGTACAACTGAATGGGATACACTGCTCCCAGTTGCCCCTTTGTCTAGAATTTAGACATGAAGCTCTAACTGTAGGTTCAAACTGAATGGTTCATCTCTATTCTAATCTAATTTCACCAGACAGTGACCGAGCAGCAGGCTTCGTAGAAAGCCAGCCATTAAAATTTCCGCCCATCGATCGGTCTCGTAAGCAGTTTACTATTGACCCTTTGTCACCCACAGACACATGTCAGCGTCTCTCTCAGATATTAGGCTACTTAACGTGGTCCGAGGCTGTTCACTGGGGGTTACCTAGTCTTTATCTCACCTAAATACACTATATATACAAAAGTATGTGGACACCCCTTCAAATTAGTGGATTCTCCTATTTCAGCCACACCCGTTGCTGACAGATGTGTAAAATCGAGCACACAGCCATGCAATCTCCATAGACAAACATTGGCAGTAGAATGGCCTTACTGAAGAGCTCAGTGATTTTCAAAGTGGGAGTAGAATGGCCTTACTGAAGAGCTCAGTGACTTTCAACATGGCACCGTCATAGGATGCCATCTTTCCAACAAGTCAGTTCGTCAAATTTCTGCCCTGCTAGAGCTGCCCCGGTCAATTGTAAGTGCTGTTATTGTAAAGTGGAAACATCTAGGAGAAACAACGGCTCAGCCGCGAAGTGGTAGGCCACACAAACTCACAGAACGGGACCGCCGAGTGCTAAAGCGGGTAGCGCGTAAAAATCGCCTGTCCTCGGTTGCACTCACTACCAAGTTCCGAGCTGCCTCTGCAACTTCAGCACAATAACTGTTTGTTGGGAGTTTCATGAAATGGGGAAGGCTCTTTCCTGTTTCAGCATGACAATGCCCCAATGCACAAAGCGAGGTCCATACAGAAATGGTTTGTCGAGATCAGTGTGGAAGAACTTGACTGGCCTGCACAGAGCACCTTTTGGATGAATTGGAACGCCGACTGCGAGCCAGGCCTAATCGCCCAACATCAGTGCCCGACTTCACTAATGCTCTTGTGGCTGAATGGAAGCAAGTCCCCGCAGAAATGTTCCAACATCTAGTGGAAAGCCTTCCCAGAAGGGTGGAGGCTGTTATAGCAGCAAAGGGGGGACCAACTCCATAATAATGCCCATGATTTTGGAATGAGATGTTCAACGAGCATGTGTCCACATACTTATGGTCATGTAGTGTATTTGGGATATGGGTTTTTCAGCATCACATTTGAGGGCAGCACACATAAAATACATCTGAGGTTGACAGTTGGCCTTTGCTTTGTAGGTGGCAACTTCAACAAGCATTCCTTGTTATTTATTTTACATTTACCCAAATTACATACATAACGTTTCCTCCTCTCATTTTGTGTGTGTGTGTGGCTGCTGCAGCTGCACACAAAGGAGGAATTGTTTAGCTGGGGATCACTCATAATGGAGGCTTACTGTTCAGCAGAGGGCCATTGTTTCACCTGGCAATGGGCTGGGAAACACCAATGCTCTGGCTCTCTCTCGCGTTCACTCTCTCTCTCTCTCTCTCTCACACACACACACACACACACACAGAGAGAGAGTGTTTAGAACGGCAGAGCCACAGATGCATTTACCCAGAACTGCGGTGTGTGTCTGTATAATGCACCAGACTATCTGCGCTAAACAGAAGTGTCGTCCCAAAGGCAACATTCACCGCCCCAACACACTGACTCAAGGCTCCTCTCCCTTCCCCCCCCCCTCTCTCTCACACACACACACACACACACACACACACACACAAGGACGAGAATGTAGACACCTTACTCTGCAGTCGGCTAGACCCTGCTCCAGCCCGTGTCTCTCTTTCTCCCTCTCTCTCCCCCTCTCTCTACTCCCCACTCCCAGCCAACCAGGTCAGTGGACACATGATAGCTGAGCCCACAGCCTCCTATGACTGTCAGCCAAATGCCAGGGAAAGAACACTTCCACTACTACGCCAGCCACTCTCCTCCTCCAGCCTTTCTGTTTATCTGCAACTCTACACTTTCCTCTTCAACACATACTGCAGCTGGTGCAGCGTTTATGCTAGCTCCTTAACTCTTAGCTCTTTTAGCAGCGAGCTCTACTAAAATGACAACACAATCAATGTACAAGCTCTAAGAGTGTCACACTAGGTCTGAGACTGGGTCTAATATGAAAGAAGCTCTATGGATACCTTCTATTAATATGGTATATGAATATACAGTGCATTCGGAAAGTAATCAGACCCTTTGACTTTTTCCACATTTTGTTACGTTACAGCCTTATTCAAAAATTGATTAAATGTTTTTTTCCCCTCATCAATCTACACACAGTACCCCATAATGACAAAGCAAAAACAGATTTTTATGAATTTTTGCAACTTTATATTTTTAAGAAACGGATCAAATTTACATAAGTATTCAGACTCTTTACTCAGTACTCTGTTGTAGCACCTTTGGCAGCAATTACAGCCTCGAGTCTTCTTGGGTATGACAAGCTTGGCACACCTGTATTTTGGGAGTTTCTCCCATTCTTCTCTGCAGATCCTCTCAAGCTCTGTCACTCTATTTTCAGGTCTCTCCAGAGATGTTTGATCGGGTTCAAGTCCGGGCTCTGGCTGGACCACTCAAGGACATTGAGACTTGTCCCGAAGCCACTCCTGCATTGTTTTGGATATGTACTTAGGGTCGTTGTCCTGTTGGAAGGTGAACCTTCGCCCCAGTCTGAGGTCCTGAGCGCTCTGGAGCAGGTTTTCATCAAGGTTCTCTCTGTACTTTCCTCTGTTAATCTTTTCCACGATCCTAACTAGTCTACCTGTCCCTGCTGCTGAAAAATATCCCCACAGCATGATGCTGCTACCACCATGCTTCACCGTAGGGATGGTGCCAGATTTCCACCAGACTTGACACTTGGCATTCAGGCCAAAGAGTTCAATCTTTGTTTCATCAGACCAGAGAATCTTGTTTGTCATGGTCTGAGAGTCCTTTAGGTGCCTTTTGGCAAACTCCAAGCGGGCTGTCATGTGCCTTTTACTGAGGAGTGGCTTCCGTCTGGCAACTCCACCATAAAAGCCTATTTGGGGAATGCTGCAGAGATGGTTGTCTTTCTGGAAGGTTCTCCCATCTCCACAGAGGAACTCTGGAGCTCTGTCAGTGTGACCATCGGGTTCTTGGTCACCTCCCTGAACAAGGAAGGCCCTTCTCCCCCGATTGCTCAGTTTGGCCGGGAGGCCAGCACTGGGAAGAGTCTTGGTGGTTCCAAACTACTTCCATTTAAGAATGATGGAGGCCACTGTGTTCTTGGGGACCTTCAATGCTGCAGACATTTTTTGGTAACTGTCCCCAGATCTGTGCCTCGACACAATCCTGTCTCGGCGCTCTACGGACAATTTCTTCGACCTCATGGCTTGGTTTTTGCTCTGACATGCACTGTCAACTGTGGGACCTTATATAGACAGGTGTGTGCCTTTCCAAATCATGTCCAATCAATTAAATGTACCACAGGTGGACTCCAATCAAGTTGTAGAAACATCTCAAGGATGATCAATGGAAACAGGATGCACCTGAGCTCAATTTCGAGTCTCATAGCAAAGGGTCTGAATACTTATGCAAATAAGGTTTTTTATATTTTTAATACATTTGCAAAAATGTTTTCGCTTTGTCATTATGGGGTATTGTGTGTAGATTGATGAGGGAAACATTTTAGTTAATCCATTTTAGAATAAGGCTGTAACGTAACAAAATGTGGAAAAAGTCATGGTCTGAATACTGTCCGAATGCACTGTAATATAAAGTTGGCCTATGGGGAGAACAAGTATTTGATACACTGCCGATTTTGCAGGTTTTCCTACTTACAAAGCATGAGAGGTCTGTAATTTTTATCATAGGTACACTTCAACTGTGAGAGACGGAATCTAAAACAAAAATCCAGAAAATCACATTGTATGATTTTTAAGTAATTAATTTGCATTTTATTGCATGACATAAGTATTTGATCACCTACCAACCAGTAAGAATTACGGCTCTCACAAACCTGTTAGTTTTTCTTTAAGAAGCCCTCCTGTTCTCCACTCATTACCTGTATTAACTGCACCTGTTTGAACTCGTTACCTGTATAAAAGACACCTGTCCACACACTCAATCAAACAGACTCCAACCTCTCCACAATGGCCAAGACCAGAGCGCTGTGTAAGGACATCAGGGTTAAAATTGTAGACCTGCACAAGGCTGGGATGGGCTACAGGACAATAAGCAAGCAGCTTGGTGAGAAGGCAACAACTGTTGGCACAATTATTAGAAAATGGAAGAAGTTCAAGATGACGGTCAATCACCCTCGGTCTGGGGCTCCATGCAAGATCTCACCTCGTGGGGCATCAATGATCATGAGGAAGGTGAGGGATCAGCCCAGAACTACACGGCAGGACCTGGTCAATGACCTGAATAGAGCTGGGACCACAGTCTCAAAGAAAACCATTAGTAACACACTACGCCGTCATGGATTAAAATCCTGCAGCGCACGCAAGGTCCCCCTGCTCAAGCCAATGACCATCTGGATGATCCAGAGGAGGAATGGGAGAAGGTCATGTGGTCTGATGAGACAAAAATAGAGCTTTTTGGTCTAAACTCCACTCGCCGTGTTTGGAGGAAGAAGAAGGATGAGTACAACCCCAAGAACACCATCCCAACCGTGAAGCATGGAGGTGGAAAAATCATTCTTTGGGGATGCTTTTCTGCAAAGGGGACAGGACGACTGCTCCGTATTGAGGGGAGGATGGAAGGGGCCATGTATCGCGAGATCTTGGCCAACAACCTCCTTCCCTCAGTAAGAGCATTGAAGATGGGTCGTGGCTGGGTCTTCCAGCATGACAACGACCCGAAACACACAGCCAGGGCAACTAAGGAGTGGCTCCGTAAGAGCATCTCAAGGTCCTGGAGTGGCCTAGCCAGTCTCCAGACCTGAACCCAATAGAAAATCTTTGGAGGGAGCTGAAAGTCCGTATTGCCCAGCGACAACCCCAAAACCTGAAGGATCTGGAGAAGGTCTGTATGGAGGAGTGGGCCAAAATCCCTGCTGCAGTGTGTGCAAACCTGGTCAAGACCTACAGGAAACGTATGATCTCTGTAATTGCAAACAAAGGTTTCTGTACCAAATATTAAGTTCTGCTTTTCTGATGTATCAAATACTTATGTCATGCAATAAAATGCAAATTAATTACTTAAAAATCATACAATGTGATTTTCTGGATTCCGTCTCTCACAGTTGAAGTGTACCTATGATAAAAATTACAGACCTCTACATGCTTTGTAAGTAGGAAAACCTGCAAAATCGGCAGTGTATCAAATACTTGTTCTCCCCACTGTATTTATATAGTGATGAATAAATGTACAATTTAAGTACCTCTCCCTTAGCAGTGTAACTAAAGTCATCAGGCACTTTGAGGGGGGTGCTTTCTAATTATATGTCTAAATAGGCTATACATCTTCTATAAGCAAATGTTATTTGGTCAAGGTAGACTATAACCATATGCCATATTAATAGAAGGTGTCCATAGAGCTGCCTCTTTCCTCTGTTAGGTAGACCCGGTCTGCAGTAGTGCACAATATAGGGAATATGGTGCCATTTGGGATGCAGTCCCAGTCTGCTACTGCTACTATGATTTATTGAAGAGGTATTTTTGATGGGCGTTTAGTTTAATCCATCTGATATTAGCCATCAATTTTCTTCGTCTCACTCCTTCACGGCTCAGCGTCCCTCTCGCTGGAATCACAGTCAGTCTGTTCCAGCCCGGTCCAGATTCTAGACATACACACCTCTCAGTTTCTCCTCACTATGAGGTAGTCAGGTCCTCTCTTTCTCTTTCCTCTCTCTTCAAATCAGTGGCCTTGGCAATGGGACTCTGCTGTTGAATGCTGAGAGCACCTCTCTTTCACTCACTGGATCAGGAGCAAATAGGCCCATAGTCAGCAAATAGGCCCATTGGTTTTGTAAGAGTATGGTCTGTAGACTCCAAGAGTATGATATAGTCTAAGTATGATTTATTCTGCCACATGAGCAAAAGATCTATGTATTTACACGCGTGTATGCATTAGATAAAATGAAGTGGGTTGATCACTTAGGGGCTGGGATTAAACCAAATATATCCTCCTGTTAGTTCATAAATCAGAGCAGAAACATGAAGGAGAGGGGCAGCAGCTATTTCCTACAGAGGCTGCTGTGTGGACCAAAGGTTGCCGATCGACACATTAACATCCCCCGCTTCCTATAAATAAATAGCTGACTGACCGCTCAGAAAGGACAGGAGATTTCAGGCTTTCCTTTCCCTGCAGCGGTGGTGGATAACACAACGAGGAGGGAAAGCAGACGGAAGGGAGGAGAACAGAGAGAGACCCCTAGACCATGGTTGTCTGAACAGAGGGAGAAGATGGTTAGGAAGAGGGCTAGATATTGTCACATTTTGTTGCCCAACTTGCCCTTTCTACATACACACACACACCCCACGCAGATTCTCCTCTGAATAGAGGTGGGAAAATGCTGACCTGTCTCCACCTGGAAATTGCTGGATTTTTTAGGTTAAGTTGTGCAGTAATGGGTGGTTGATTGGTATGAAGATGTGCTGTGTGAGAGCTGGCCCAGAGCGTTCAGGACTCGGGGGGTTTGTAAAGCCTCAGACTCCAGCTACGGCCATCAATCTCAGTTTGACAGCGCTGAGGCAGGGTGTGCCCCCCCATAACGGCATGAGTGTATGCAGTTGAGCAGCTTAGAATCGAGTGTGTGTATACACTGTATATGTGTGTGTGTCATAGTACATCTTTGCATCTGTGTTTGTGACTGTTTGGTTGATACATTATTTTGCCATGTTTAAGCCTATGCTGGGTGTCTTTGTGTGTTCCTGCAAGTCTTTATCTGTTGTGTGCGTGCATTCGTGTGTGTTTTTGTGTGTCAGTTCATGCTGTGTGTGCGTGAATAAGCCTATGGTGTCGGCCTATATGTGCGTGTCCAGATTTACATACCTCTCAGCCATTCATCAAGTCAAGTCTGTTTATGGCCGGTAAACAAATATGCTGTAACGACGAGTGTGAAGTGTGGTGCCTCAGCTGGTTTAGCAGTCTTCTCATAAGAAGGAACTGGTCTATGAAATGAAGGCATTAGTCCTCACCAGACAAGAATACACCCATAACACAATATGCTCACTCCCTCACTCAGACAAAGCAGAGGTAGCCCCATATACACTCACGCCAGTTTATTAGGTACACCCATCTAGTACCGGGTCGGACCCCCCTTTTCCTACAGAACAGCCTGAATTCTTTGGGGCATTCTACAAGGTGTCAGAAACGTTCCACAGGAATGTAGATCCATGCTGACGTGATGGCATCACGCAGTTGCTGCAGATTGGACGGCGGTACATTTAGCCCGTTCCATTTTTATTCCGAAAGATACTCTGATGGATAGAGGTCTGGGGACTGCGCAGGCCGCTCAATTAAACTGAACTCGCTGTCATGTTCCAGGCAATGTTTTTCCACTCCTCAATTGTCCAGTGTTGGTGATCGCGTGCCCACTGGAGCTGCTGCTTTTTCTTTTTAGGTGATAGGATTGGAACCCGTTGTTGTCGGCTGCTGCAATAGCCCATCTGTGACAAGGATCGACGAGTTGTGCGTTCTGAGATGACGTTTTGCACACCACTGTTGTACTGCGTTGTTATTTGTCTGTTTGTGGCCCGCCTGTTAGCTTGCACGATTCTTGCCATTCTCCACGACCTCTCATCAACGAGCTGGTTTTGCCCACAGGACTGCCGCTGACTGGATGTTTTTTGTTTGTTGCACCATTCTCGGTAAACCCTGGACACTGTTGTTCATGAAAAGCCCAGGAGGGCAGCTGTTTCTGAGATACTGGATCTGGCGTGCCTGGCACCGACAATCATACCACGCTCAGTCACTCGTTTTACCCATTCTAATGTTCAGTCGAACAGTAACTGGATGTCTGTCTGCCTGCTTTATATAGCAGGCCACGTGACTCACTGTCTGTAGGAGGGATCCATTTTCGTGAACGGGGTGTTGTACCTAATAAACTGGCTGGTGAGTGTATCGCAACACACTGCACAGAAAATTCCATCTCCAATAGGACTTTCACTATCCACTGATTGCAGTAGAGATCTAGCCTGCGTATTTCCCTTTAAGAAAGGCTGAGGACCGTGACAAAGGATTAAGTAAGACTTGAAGATGAGGTCAGAGATGATGTCTCACCCACCAATAGATCCCCGATCACATGGTCATCTATTCGGTCTCTTCTTGTCAGTGGATGGCGTATTAGTTTGCATCACCCCCACTATCAGCATGAGACAAAGGGCTTTCCAATACCAATACCTCTCCATTGTTGTTGTGGGACAAATGGGATACAGTGTGTGAAGCTGGGATACTATTGTCTGTTATGAGACTTCAGCATTATCCCTTTCCCTGTGATGTACAGTATGAGCCTCTGCTCCGACACCCCATTACCAGTTTCCTTCCATTTCATTAAGACCCCTCCAGTGTTAAGCATCTCACACTTTTCTCCCGGAGAACTATTGGGTGTGCAGGCTTTTGCTCTAGCCCAGCTTGGTGTGTGTGTCTGTCTGCCTGTGTGTGTGTGTGTGTGTGTGTGTGTGTGCTCGTTTGCGTGTGTGTGTGTATGAGAAAGAAATCCAGGAATGTAAGCTGGAATTGCAATGGCAGCAGAGGGAGGAAGGCCCTGGCTACATGATTTACAGCCTGGGAAGTCCACACTCCAGCTCTTTTTTTCATGCTAAACACCCCCCTACTCTACAGTACACTTAGCTTAGCAACACTAATGTAGGCTACCATCTAGCGATGGGGGAAAAATTGATAGTTACAGTGCCTTTAGAAAGTATTCACACCCCTTGACTTTTTCCACATTTTGTTGTGTTAGACTGAATTTTAAATGGATTCAATTGAAAAAAAAATGTCACTGGCCTACACACAATACCCCATAATGTCAAAGTGGAATTGTTTTTCAAAATGTTTACAAATTAATAAAAAATGAAAAGCTGAAATGTCTTGAGTCAATAAGTATTCAACCCCTTTGTTTATGGCAAGCCTAAATAAGTTCAGGGGTTAAAATTTGCTTAACAAGTCCCATACGTTGCATGGACTCACTATGTGTGCAGTAATAGTGTTTAAAATGATTTTTGAATGACTACCTCATCTCTGTACCCCACACATACAATTATCTGTAAGGTCCCTCAGTTGAGCAGTGAATTTCAAACACAGATTCAACCACAAAGACCAGGGAGGTTTTCCAATGCCCCGCAAAGAAGGACATCTATTGGTAGATGGGTAAAAATACAAAAATCAGACATTGAATATCCCTTTGAGCATGGTGAAGTTATTAATTACACTTTGGATGGTGTATCAATACACCCAGTCACTACAAAGATACAGGTGTCCTTCCTAACTCAGTTACCGGAGAGGAAGGAAATTGCTAAGGGATTTCAACATAAGCTAATGGTGACTTTGAAATCAGTTTCAGAGTTTAATGGCTGTGATAGGAGAAAACTGAGGATGGATCAACAACATTGTAGCTACTCCACAATACTAACGTAATTGAAAGATGTGAAAAGAAGGAAGCCTATACAGAATAAAAATATTCCAAAACATGCATCATGTTTGCAACAAGGCACTAAAGTAAGAAATGTGGCAAAGCAATTAACTTTTTATCCTCAATACAAAGTGTTATGTTTGGGGCAAATCCAATACAACACATTACTGAGTACCACTTTCCATATTTTCAAGCATAGTGGTGGCTGCATCATGTTATGGGTATGCTCGTAATCATTAAGGACTGGGGAGTTTAAAAAAAGAAACGGAATGGAGCTAAGCACAGGCAAAATTCTAGAGGAAAAACCTGGTTGTCTGCTTTCCACTAGACACTGGGAGATGACTTCACCTTTCAGCAGGACAATAACCTAAAACACAAGGCCAAATCTACACTGGAGTTGCTTACCAAGAAGACAGTGAATGTTCCTGAGTGGCCGAGTGACAGTTTTGACTTAAATCTACTTGCAAATCTATGGCAAGACCTGTCTAGCAATGATCAACAACCAATTTGACAGAGCTTGAAGAATTTTGAAAAGGATAATGGGCAAATGTTGCACAATCCAGGTGTGGAAAGCTCTTAGAGACATACCCAGAAAGAATCACAGCTGTAATCCCTGCCAAAGGTGCTTCTACAAAGTATTGACTCAGGAGTGTGAATACTTATGTAAATAAGATATGTCTGTATTTAATATTCAATAAATTTGCACAGAAAACAAAACATGTTTTTATGGGATATTGTGTGTAGATGGGTGAGAAAATAAATCAATTTTACACATTTTGAATTCTGGCTGTAACACCACAAAATGTGGAATAAGTCAAGGGCTATGAATACTTTGTGAAGGCACTGTACATATTGGGATGTTCTTTTTGACAATATATTGTATCATTTTGACTATCACAATATTTTTACACTAGTTGGCTGTACCTGCACAAACTCCAGTATTGTTACTCCAGTTGCTTGTTTTCCATCTTCATTTTAAAAAGGGAGCCAATTTGTTTTCAGCACTTATTTCCATGACTGATCAAAACTCGTTTTCTAATGGCTCTCTCTTGTCCCTCTGCAGCAGACATATGGTGAGCAATATGTTTGGACCATGGAATCGCAATAAAATCTCAGTATTGAATCGCAATAGATATAGAATCGTGAGAATTGCAATACATATCGTATCGGCACTTAAGTATTGTGATATCGTATCGTGGTGTCCCTGGCAATTCCCAACCCTACTACCTTCCCCATACTGTACAGTACATGTAGCTTAGCATTGCTACTAGTCTTAAGCTAACTTACCTCCCCTTTCGTCTTCCATCTACTTTCCTTCAGAACTCTACTGCTCCCTCTGCTCTGCCTAGGGGGCCTCCGGCAGTGAAAGCC
This sequence comes from Coregonus clupeaformis, assembly GCF_020615455.1. Taxonomy (NCBI): domain Eukaryota; kingdom Metazoa; phylum Chordata; class Actinopteri; order Salmoniformes; family Salmonidae; genus Coregonus; species Coregonus clupeaformis. The sequence goes on from NC_059200.1 coordinate 34,479,501, forward strand.
TGGAACATGGGAAACCCAAACTGCTGAGCTGGCTTGGGGGGTGAAATGGTTCATTCTGGGAGTTCTCCAACAATGCCTTTACCGCTAAAGACTCACTTCATTACACTTTTGCCTCTTTTTTTCTGCCTCATGTAAGGAAGAAAATAAGGCTTGTTTTGGTTAATGGAACTAGCTTTATTGTTTCTTATCTTGTATTATTCTGACTATCAAATGTCTAACATTCTGTACATTCCAAAAGTAGCCTGGCTGGGCTCCAGAGAGAAATGGAATCATCTCAAAAGCTACACTAGAAATTAAACCATAGTTTAAGTTTAGCAGTTTGTGTTGCAATTCGACCAATAACATGATGCTGTAGTTAGCATTGCAGTGTGTGACTACTTGGAAACACTAGAACTGGTGCTATGCAATAAAGTCAGCATAGCAGGATGTTGCTGGAGAGTTCCCTGCATTACCGGGCCGTGGCACCATATTGACAAGCTGCTCGTAGCTGCGATGCAAATAAATTTTTGCCCCAGTGAGTGCTTGCCTGCCTGAGTGCCTGCCTGAGCGCATGCCTGCCCGCCTGCCTGCCCGCCTGCCTGCCCGCCTGCCTGCCCGCCTGCCTGAGTGCCTGCCTGAGTGCCTGCCTGAGTGCCTGCCTGAGTGCCTGCCTGAGTGCCTGCCTGAGTGCCTGCCTGAGCGCCTGCCTGAGTGCCTGCCTGAGCGCCTGCCTGAGCGCCTGCCTGAGCGCCTGCCTGAGCGCCTGCCTGAGCGCCTGCCTGAGCGCCTGCCTGAGCGCCTGCCCTGTCATGTAGGCTACTCTTAGTGATGCCACAGCAGCAGAGACGGCTCTAGTGTTTTTGTGTACAGTACAGTGTGTACTGTAAGTAAACTGTTTATCAGGTCTTTGTTTCATACGGGGATTTGCATTTTGTCACATCACTCCCGATCCTTAATCTCATCCAGTGTTTTAAATCCAGTCAAAGGAAAACTACAGTCCTAACTAGCGTCAGTAAACTACAGTAGTGTCCTTCCCAGTTGGTCTTATTGAATGCATCTTTCAATGTTTCTCTCTGTTTGTTTTGAAGCACTGCAGTGTAGCCCCACAGGCGAACAGCACTTGAAAACCTCTGCATCCTGATAAAAATTCCAGTGTGTGAAGTTTGAAGTGTCTGTGTGGGAGGGCCAATCCAAACACATCATCTACCTCCGCAGTCCCCCACTTCTCTTTGGCAAACAAGAAAAAATATATATTCTTATGCTGTACTTCTTCCCTGCAGCAGAATTATTTGAACCACCTGCACTTGTTGCAGTGCAATCATGGCAGCAGTTTGTCTGTTCGTACTTGGTACAGTGTGAATAAATATCATATCATAAGCCAAAGGTGACCTATACAGTGGGGAAAAAAAGTTTTTAGTCAGCCACCATTTGTGCAAGTTCTCCCACTTAAAAAGATGAGAGAGGCCTGTAATTTTCATCATAGGTACACGTCAACTATGACAGACAAAATGAGAAGAAAAAATCCAGAAAATCACATTGTAGGATTTTTTATGAATTTATTTGGAAATTATGGTGGAAAATAAGTATTTGGTCACCTACAAACAAGCAAGCGTCATACCTAACCAGGCTTGTAGCGTCATACCTAAGAAGACTTGAGGCTGTAATCACTGCCAAAGGTGCTTCAACAAAGTACTGAGTAAAGGGTAATATTTCAAAAACCAGTTTTTCTTTGTCATTATGGGGTATTGTGTGTAGATTGAGGGGGGGGGGAAACAAATTTATCCATTTTAGAATAAGGCTGTAACGTAACAAAATGTGGAAAAAGTGAAGGGTTCTGAATACTTTCCGAATGCACTGTACAGCCAGATTTATCTCCCGAAATCTGCAAATATGTAGCCCAGCACACAGTACACACACGCACGCTTACTTTCCCAGTCCAGTCTCAATGTGTTTTAGCAGTAAAGCAGACACGGGAGGAATAGCTCATTGGGGCATGTCCAGTGGGCCAGTGTACTTGTCTCGTCCTGATGTTCCGACCATGTGGCTGTCTGCTCCCCTCTCCCTTCCCCCTTCTCTCAGGCTGCATCCCAAATGGCACCCTATTCCCTACATAGTGCACTATTTTTGATCAGAGTCTTATGTGCCCTGGTCAAAATTAGTGCACTATATAGGGAACTTTGGTCAAAAGTAGTGCACAATGAATGCAATAGGGTGTAATTTGGGACACAGACTTTGACTGTCCTCATGGAAAACTGGTTCTAATGGCCATCAGATGGGATGGCATACACAACGTCATCCCTGCTGCTGCTGCATCCATGGAGATAATTTATATTAGTTTTTCTTAATTTATGTCTATGTCTACAACCATAGAAATAGAATTCATAGAATGGACATATCTCCTCATACCTTGGCATTAATGGCTGGTGTATCCTTTTTTAGGAATTATTTTAGTTCTATAGCTACAACCCCTGGTAACCGATGGGTGAAGGCGCAAATGAAGCCACCATAAATCATTGTTTTACATGAATACAAGACAAAAGCCTTAGCTGGGGTCAATAGCATTATGCTTCCTGGCCTCTGTTATATAGAGACTCTCTGTTGCAACAATGTCAACATAACCATAATTTAAAGCATTAGACTATTCTGTAAAATTAGATAATTTAAAGTAAAACTCAGCTGAAAATTGTTGAAAAATTTCCTCTAATTTAAAACGAATGTAAATGTGACCGACTGCCTTGATTCGGTCTTATGTAGCAAAATTTGAAACTGTTTCAAGCTACAAAATGGTATATCATACACTGCATGGGAAAGTAATTCTGCTTTGAAAGTTGTGATCTACTTTTTGATTAAATGGCCTTTGAATGTTTTGGTACCTACTGAAGAGCTCTTCTTTGTCTACACCCATTCAGCATCGTTCACACCCTCTTAAGCTTTAGCCCCACCCATTTTGTTTCGCTCTCGGAGCGTTCAGAGCACACACTTGACGCTCTGGCTGCTGAGTAGGGTTGATCCGAGCGTTCTGACCTCACAACGGCAGTCAAGCACCCAAGCTAACTGGCTAACATTGGCTAGCTTGCTAGCTACTTCCAGACACAAAATTGGGATTATTTGTTTACCTCTGGATAACATGAAAACAGCCTAACCAGATCTGCTAGTTCTAGTTCATGAGAGAACACCCCACTGATCATTTTACTCGCCCTAGCAGAGCTGGTTAGGCTGTTTTCATGTTATCCAGAGCGTTGGTGACTAACTGTACTGCTGGCAGCAATTTAATTATGCTTTTTTGCCAACGTTTACTGAGACAGGCCATATTCGTAAATTCATCAGTTATTCTGCGCTCTGGCATACTAAGACTGAATTTACAAACTCACCCGAAATGGTTACTTGCATAGTGGAGTCTTTTACATTTACATTTTACATTTTAGTCATTTAGCAGACGCTCTTATCCAGAGCGACTTACAGGAGCAATTAGGGTTAAGTGCCTTGCTCAAGGGCACATTTACGTCATTTAGCAGACGCTCTTATCCAGAGCGACTCACCAATTGGTGCGTTCACCCTATAGCCAGTGGGATGACCACTTTACAATTTTGGGGGGGGGGGGTAGAAGGATTATGTTGTTAAAACATGTAGCTAGCAAACTAGGTAAACAATGAACCATAATCCTAACTCATGACAATACTGCCCTGCATGAATCTGCAGGTAGCTAACCAACCAGGTTCAATGTTAGCAAGCAAATGGCTCTGAGATACAAAGAATAAGATCATACACGTAACGTTAGTTAGCAAGCCAGCCAGGTAACGTTAGTTAGCAAGCCAGCCAGCTAACGTTAGCTAGCTAGCAAACAGTACACGAACTTGAAATGAAACCACTTTCTGTCAAAATTAGAAATGTGTAATATCTGGAAATGTAGCTAGCTAGACATGCATGATGGACGTGTCTCCCTGTCACGGATGCTATGGTTGCCCTTAGTTTGAAGATGTAATCCGGAGACAGGTGCTTTCTCCATCTCTTTAGCTATCATACTCTAATTCCACTGATTTCAAAACTCGATCCTCCAGAAAGTGGAGAGCAACACTTGCAGCTCCACTACACGATACATAAAAAAAAAAAAAAGCTGCGTTAGACAGGATTAACTACACATACTGACCAGCTCAAATAAACAGAAGCGTGCTATATGACGGACCAATCCGAACTCCTCTCTCGGCATGTCCAGCCCACTCATTATCTCAACCAATCATGGCTAGTGGGAAGGTTGTTGTCTTTTTCTCTTGATTAACCAACTAAACTCGTAATTTAACAATTCTATTTGTATTTACATTACAAGGCACATTTAAAGTTCACATGTTCCAGAAGGCATTTCTGCCAAAAAATGCATTTCGATTTTTTTTTTTAACGTTTATGTTCAAATGGCTCTCCTGTGCAGTAGTGACCCGCGACATACGCCGAGTTTCCTGAAACGAGTCACAAATAGACATTGACGCTCAAGTGTAGAGATTGCATAATTCTAGAAAGGAAAGAAATACAGAGAGAGAGAGGGCACATGCTGGAGAAAATAACTGCTCTCCTGCAAAGACAACCACTTCCTCCCCACCTCTTCTACACACCCCTCCCCTCTATTTATTTTGGCTCGCTCCAGCCCTCTCGCTTTGTCCTGGGGACTGTACCAATGAGAGAGGAGGGGGGGAGTGAGGGAAAGAGGAGAGGGAGAGAGCAGGTGGTGGAGAGACGGAAAGAGCGGGTGTGCAGGGCAGGAAAGAATAACGCTTTTTTTTATCAGCTACTACTTCTGCCTGTGAAATTTAGCGTAAAATATGCCCTGTTGAACCAGAGCTAGCCAAGACATGAAGTAGGACAAAGAGAGGGAGAGCGAGAAGGTGGGAGAGAAAGGAACCCAGAGATCATCACAAAGTTTAGAGATGGAGAGAACAAAACAGAATGGATGAAAACCACACAGGTCCCGACGTGGAATCTTCCAAACCCAATAAACAACTGCTCCACTGCTGCTGGTGCTACCGCTGCCCCCCCTCCTCTCTCTCTCTCTGGGAGGGGTTGCACTCCACACACAAACAGACCGAGAGAGAGAGTGTGTGTGAGCTCGTAAGGAGACAGGGCTGACATCTGTATCCTGCAGAGTGGATTCGTATCGGACGCGAGGGGAACAGAGGCTGGTGGGACGGCGGAACCTGCCACTTTGACACACGCACGGTGAGAGATGGATTCTGCAGGCTAAAGGGGAGGACGGCTTCAGGGTGTGTGTTAAGTAGGGGGGCTCTCTTTCTCGTTCAGCCCCTGGGAGGCAGCGTGAGGGGAAGCCAAACAAAAGGCTGGACGGCCAAAGCAGTGGCAACGGGACTCTGCTGCTGTGAGTACTGAATGAGAGCACCTCTCTTCCTCTTTATCGTTCTTTCTCTTTTCTATGTTTACCCTTTCTCTGTGTTGGGAGACTGGCACCTTGAGTTTGTACTAGAGAGCTAGAGGGCAGCAATAGCTGCTCGCACACTCACGCACACACATACATATATATTCTCTCTCTCTGGAGCAAGGCCACTGTGAATGGAATCTTCTGTCACTGTGGTGGTCTTTATGGGCAAGTCAGTGTTTCAATGCAATAGCAGAGGCATATGCACTGGCTGGGAGTTGGAATTAGTAACTTTTTTTTAATGGAGCGGCACAAATGTGTGTGTGTACGTGTGGCTCAGCAGCAGGGATCCCAGCTGAACAATAGACTGGTGGCTCTGTCACTCCCGGTTCATTGAACTGTCATTGAGCGCCACCGGTAATGAATTCATTGTATGTGTGTGACAGTGTGTGCGTATGCACATGTAGCCTACCCTTTCCATTTGTGTGTGTGTGTGCATGACAAATTGTATTTGTGTGCGTACTATGTGCATGACAGCTTGAGTTTGTACGTACCACCACCCAACACTCACCCTCTCTCTGTTCAGAAGCAGCAGTCCAAACTCTTTTAAAGGGTCAATCTGCAGTTACTACATCAATTTTTGGACTTATAAATGAATGATATGTACCCATTGATTCTTGAATATAACTTATAAATGCCTCATGAGCTTAGTTCAACTGTCATACGCCAAAATATAAGCTTGTTTTACTCCAATGTTAAAGATGACTTCCATCATTCCTGTTCCTAAGAACTCTAAGGCTACCTGCCACAATGACGACCGCCCTGTAGCACTCACTTCTGTAATCATGAAGTGCTTTGAGAGGCTGGTTATGGCACACATCAACTCCATCATCTCAGACACCCTAGACCCACTTCAATTTGCATACAGCCTCAACAGACGACGCAATCTGAATCGCACTCCACACTGCCCTCACCCACTAGATAAGAGGAATACCTATGTGAGAATGCTGTTCATTGACTACAGCTCAGTGTTCAGCACCATTGTCCCCTCCAAGCTCGTCACCAAGCTTAGGACCCTGGGACTGAACACCTTCCTCTGCAACTGGATCCTGGGCTTCCTGACTGGCCGACCCCAGATGGTGAGGGTAGGCAACGTCAACTCCCTCGCTGACCCTTAACACAAGGGTATATGCTTAGTCGTCGTCGTCTCCCCCCCTCCAGAACAACCACCTCCCCCCTCAACGTCAGTAAGACCAAGGAGCTGATCGTGGACTACAGGAACATCAACATCGACGGGCTGCAGTGGAGCAGGTCGAGAGCTTCAAGTTCTTCGGTGTCCAAGTCACTAAGAACTTAAATATCCACAGTAAAACAAGTCCTATATCGACATAACCTGAAAGGCCGCTCAGCAAGGAAGAAGCCACTGCTCCAAAACCGCCATAAAAAAGCCTGATTACGGTTTGCAACTGCACATGGGGACAAAGATCTTACTTTTGGGAGAAATGTCCTCTGGCCTGATGAAACAAAAATAGAACTGTTTGGCCATAATGACCATCGTTATGTTTGGAGGGAAAAGGGGGACGCTTGCAAGCCGAAGAACACCATCCCAACCGTGAAGCACGGGGGTGACAGCATCATGCTGTGGGGGTGCTTTGCTGCAGGTGGGACTGGTGCACTTCACAAAATAGATTGCATCATGAGGAAGGAAAATGATGTGGCTATATTGAAGCAACATCTCAAGACATCAGTCAGGAAGTTAAAGGTTGGTCGCAAATGGGTCTTCCAAATGGACAATGACCCCAAGCATACTTCCAAAGTTGTGGCAAAATGGCTTAAAGACAACAAAGTCAAGGTATTGGAGTGGCCATCACAAAGCCCTGACCTCAATCCTATAGAACATTTGTAGGCAGAACTGAAAAAGTGTGTGCGAGCAGGGAGGCCTACAAACCTGACTCAATTACACCAGCTCTGTCTGGAGGAATGGGCCAAAATTCACCCAACTTTTTGTGGGAAGCTTGTGGAAGGCTACCCGAAACGTTTGACCCAAGTTAAACAATTTAAAGGCAATGCTACCAAATACTAATTGAGTGTATGTAAACTTCTGACCCACTGGGAATGTGATGAAAGAAATAAAAGCTGAAATATATTATTCTCTCTACTATTGTTCTGACATTTCACATTCTTAAAATGAAGTGGTGATCCTAACTGACATAAGACAGGGAATTTTTACTAGGATTAAATGTCAGGAATTGTGAAAAACTGAGTTTAAATGTATTTGGCTAAGGTGTATGTAAACTTCCGACTTCAACTGTACATTTATACTTACTCAACACACACTCACATACAATCATCATATAAGCTGCTGCTACTCTATCATATATCCTAATGCCTAGTCACCTAACCCCTATACATATCTACCTCTATCGATCCAGTATTCCTGCACATTGTAACTATGGTACTGGAACTGACCCTATATATAGTATGTTTGCTTACTTTGTGTTCTTCTTATTTGTATATCTTGTGTGTTTTTGTTTTAACTTGTTATTTTTAGTATTACATTGTTATTGATTACTGCATTGTTGAACTTGAAACTTTCTACAGCTTTTTACCAAAACAGGGGTGGGGATGCTTTGTTTCAACTGCTGATTGCCGCTTTAACACCCTACTGCCGTAATGGGGAAAGTATTTTTCACTCGACTCAAATGTCGGCCTCTTTGGGATTGCATTAGGCGTTTGTTTTCATTGCCCCTGCGCTGAGAAAAGCCCTGCTGTTGGTATATTGGACTAGTTGTTCCCCTGTTCCGAGCATAGTCTCTCTCTCTCTCTCTCTCTCTCTCTCTCTCTCTCTCTCTCTCTCTCTCTCTCTCTCTCTCTCTCTCTCTCTCTCTCTCTCTCTCTCTCTCTCTCTCTCTCAACATTGTTTGTTCAGCACACTTTCTAAGCTCTTAAAGAACAAACTCCTTTCTCCTCTGTAGCTCTTTGTTGAGCTTGGAGCTTACTCAAAGTTCTTTGTTTGTAGAACTATTTGAGCAAACATACCACTTCAGTTAGGCGATAACACTGAAGAAGATGAAATAGAGAAGAGAGGGTTTATATAAGAGTGGTATCTAACAAAATTCAAAACACAGAACAGAAGAAGAGAGAGGGAGGAAGCAAAAGAGTCGTCGCTGCAAACAGTAGGCAGTGCCAAGCCGTCTAGAGTTACAATGGCACTTAAACCAAGCCTGCTATTTTGCGTTCCACACGTAGCCTTGCCTATTTTTTGTAACACAGTAAACCCGCTGGCTCCATAGATAGAGATCAGATGTTTAAATAGTAGGTGAAAAGGTCGTCACGGCCACTTACAGAAGTATTCCGCGGAAATGAAAGGATGCTAATTCTCTAGTTCTTCAATTCCAAGCACTCAAAAACATGGAGGCTAATGCCAAGGACACCGCCAAGGACACCAATTAATCTTTTCAAAATGAGGCCCTAGATGTGTTTGGAACATGGGATTGTTGTTTTCTGCCATTTTTCAAGGACGACTCCATCCATGCACTCTGAAATGGACCGTTTGACAGAGCCATGTAATTTTCCTATGATTCGAGTCCCTTGCTAGTGTGTCCAACTTGGAGGACTTTTTCATTAAGTGTCTGTCTGAAGTGCAGAAAGGTGGCTAACAGGGTTGGCAGGTGCATATTGAACCTGGCCCCACACACACACACACAGCATATGTTTTACTATCCTTGTGGGGACCTAAAATTGATTTCTGTTCAAAATCCTATTTTCCCTAACCCTGAACCTGAACTCCTAACCCTCAACTTAACCCCTAACCCTAATTCTAACCCTAATTATTACGCTAAACCTAAACCCTAAACCTAAAATAGCCTTTGTCCTCATGGGGTCCCGGGATAATTTTCCTTGTTTTAATATCCTTGTGGGGATTTGGGGATTTCCGGTACCCACGAGGATAGGAGCGGCAGGTAGCCTAGCAGTTATAGCGTTGCAGTAATACGGTGAATAACCGAGCTGACAAGGTGAAAAATCGGTCTGTTTCCTTGAGCAAGGCATTTAACCCTAATTTCCTCCAGGGGTGCCGTACTACTATGACCCTGTAAAACAACACATTTCACTGCACCTATCCGGTGTATGCTTGTATTTTTTTATACAAGCATACACACACACATCCATGGGTAAATTAAACCAAGTAACAGCCCGAGATTCATACAAAGCACCGCTGTTTAGCCTATATATCAACTGTACAGTCTCTGCTGTGGATGGTAAAGGCACCTTACTACTGATCAGTGTTCTGTTCTGTTGTGTTCCATGTAGGGTGTGGTCTTGCCCCAGTCCCACTGCACCTAGATCAGTGTATTGACAACCTCGATGCTAACCTGAGGGGTATACTACGAAGCACGCTAGATCTACTCAGGCATTTCTAAAGCTAGCCAGCTTCCGTTAACTTCACATTCCTGAATGATTAGTTCTGAAGGATTAGTTGCCATAGAAATGTACCTGGCTAAAAGGTGTGCCACTTTCATGGTACTGGTTATCCCAAGTTGAACTCAGAGTTGACCAAAGTTACCTCGCTAACTCCTCAAACAACATTTGTAGTATAGAGCTCAGGTTAGAGCTGAGCTGGCTATTATCTTCTGTGGCTGCTGAGGGTCTACCACTCATAACAACGGGAAAATCTCAAGGGTCTAAGTTTGTTTTGCTCATCGCTACACAAACAAGACCCCACTAAACCCTGTTTGTGTGTTTGACTGTGTACACATGATCGTTTTGGGGGTTTTCCCCGCTGAGGTTAGTGCTTGCACGTGTTGCCCCGGTCAGCACACCCAGCTCGTGTCTTTATGACATGTCAATCACAGGGATGGATGGGGAGCGGAGAGGTGCGTGGTGGGCCGTGTGGGGGAGGTGTGTGTGTTGGGGTTGAAGGGGTCTGGTGCCTGGGAGATACGGAGCAGACCCCTCAGGCACAAAGGACAGCGAGGGCCATTCAGTTTGAATGTGTGTGTGTATCCATAATGTGGGTGCAATGATGGGGGTGAACACAGAGACTGTTGTACTGTGTGTGTCTGTGCATGAAGGGACCACACAAACCATACAATTCACTGCACAGGCTTGCAATTGTGTTAAAGTAAAGGAATTGATTGGGAGATATAGGCTAGCAGCTTCAACTAGGACAAAAGCAAATCGCTTGTTGGCATGCCTAGCTAAGTAATAGGTGTTATAAGGTATCACATATATCTAATGTTGAGAAATGGAGTACACTGGTGTTTGTTTCCTACTTGCAGTTCTGCTCCCGGTCTTTATTATTATTATATATATATATATTTATTTTTTTACCCCTTTTTCTCCCCAATTTCGTGGTATCCAATTGATAGTTACAGTCTTGTCCCATCGCTGCAACTCCCGTACGGACTCGGGAGAGGCGAAGGTCGATAGCCGTGCGTCCTCCGAAACACAATCCAACCGAGCCGCACTGCTTCTCGACACAATGCCCGCTTAACCTGGAAGCCAGCCGCACCAATGTGTCAGAGGAAACACCATACACCTGGCGACCGTGTCAGCGTGCACTGCGCCCGGCCCACAACAGGAGTCGCTAGTGCGCGATGGGACAAGAATATCCCTGCCGGCCAAGCCCTCCCCTAACCTGGAAGACGCTGGGCCAATTATACGCCGCCCCATGGGTCTCCCGGTCGCGGCCGGCTGCGACAGAGCCTGGACTCAAACCATGATCTCTAGTGGTACAGCTAGCACTGCGATGCAGTGCCTTAGACCACTGCGCCACTCGGGAGGCCCTCTACTCCCGGTTCTATAGGGAAAACGGAGAGTAATGAATTATAATGGAATCCCCTTTCTTAGCTATAAATTATGCGAAAATGTCATACTCCCGTAATGTTCTTCTAATTTTCATACAAGTCATAGGCTCAATCGAAATGAATGACTCCCTGAAATTAGAAAAAAATCATCTTAGGCCTACATTGTGAATGTATGGCACTATAGGCCTATAGCATCAAACTGTTGCGAATAACTCGTAAAGTAGGCTTATGCGTCAATAAGCTTGTCAAGTCCAGTGCTCACAGCCAGATCAGGGTCGTATTCACTAGGAACCAAACAGAAGCAAACAGACCGAAATGGGGAGGGAGTCAAGGGACTACCTGAATTTGTCCAATAAGAAACGATTGTTTACGTTTTCCATTACAAAACGTTTTGCTACAATGTGTACTATTGAATTCGACCCAGATATCAGTTCCTCCGTGGTCTACTGAGTAACATGGAGAGACGCTCACCTGCTGTGTGGGACGCTCCAGTCCTCATTTATATTTCATAAGAACGTGGGCAGGCAAGCAGGGGGGCTCAGCTGGGGACAAATCAGTCTCATCATCCCACCTTATGATTGTCCCTCCTTCCTTCATGCTTTATTCTGTAATCTCCTCTTTCAATGTTCTCTCTTTGTTAGCTAGCTCATCTGGGAAGGGAAGGGACTTGTAACGTTTACATTTGAGGTGTTCTCTCTCTTCCGCTTGCATTGTCACAGCAAAGGGATTAGGAATTGAGTGTTAAAGGGGTTTCTGCTGTCTTCTGTCAGTGATGATACCCGAGCTGGGTTTGTGTGACGCAAAGACAGTGATTTGTTCAGTGATGAGGGAGGGTGATTTTCGGTTTTGTTTTCTACACAAAGCGTTTGAGTAGGAGTGGTGTTCTAGGATCAGATCCCACCTGTCCGTATAATCATATTCATTATGATCTAAAAAGGAAAACTGATCCTGGATCAGTACTCCTACTCTGAGACGGTTTGTGAATACTTGCCTTGGGCCAGGTTTAACTGTCAGGGGTTGTAAGGGATGATGTTTATTTTGTTTTGGTTGAGAGGGGGGGGTTAGAGAAAGGTTAAAGGGTTGTTTCAACTTAATTATCTGTTGTCATCTGACCACATCCACGCCCTTGTGCCATTTGACCCAAAACCCCAAACACTGTGTCTCATACTTTCTCTCTCCCTCTCTCTCTCCCCCTTTCCCTCTCTGTATTCCAGCTGGCCCTCGCGGATGAACAGAGTGAAGTGACACGGAATGGCTTTGAGTCCAAAGAGCTGCAGTACTTGGTCCAGATCTACTGCCAGGTATGACAGAGTAACCCCCGGGTGCTGTGCTATGCTGCGGTGTCATTCTCACTCAATCAGTGCTCTCTGATATACACATACACTTGCGCACACACACACTCACTTGCACGCAAACAAACACTCTCTCAAAGACGCACAGTCACAAGGAAAACCTCTGTTTCTCGAATCTTGTCACACACCTAATGGACGTCCAATACTGTAAGTCATACCCAGCACACCCCTCTGTTAGCTAGTAACGTTAGGGGATTGACCTATTTTTCATTTTTCTGAAAACACATTGGGTCATGATTGAAGAATCTTATTTGCGGGAACGGTGAAGCTGGATCAACCTAACAACTAAACAGAAAGGTCAGATTGGTGATAAGGGTCTTGTGGGAAAGGAGAGCGACAGTGAAATCATGCCGTTTGGCCTCATCCACGATGTTCACGAGGTGTTGACTAGCAACAAAACACACAACTTGTAAAAGACGTCTAGCATACCATCCGAATCTTCTCCTTAACTTAGCACTTACGTTTCCCTCTCATCAGAGACCTAGCGAAGCAATTCAATAAAACCCAGGCCCAATTTCATCGTCTATTGATCAAAATGTATTTTTGAAACTTTTAATAACTTTGTTGTTTCTCCTAAATGTAATATGTAGGACATCTCTAGGGACTTCCTAGTTAAAGGTTCACTGAAGACATGCCTTTCTTCCATTTTACTGACTGCCATTTTCTTAAGTTCACATGTGTTTTCCAGTACCCACAATTGCGCACAGGTCCCACACAACCCAGTAGCTTCGGTCTAACCCCTTCCACTGACTCACTTGATTCAGGTTTCACACGTTTCCTCTAGATCGTATCCCATTTGCATGACCTTGGCAATGCCATGGAAAACGGGTGGCTCTGTTGTTGGAAAGGGGAGCTGAAACTGCTGCACTGTTCCATAAAAAAGGGGGGAAAGGAGGGTGAAGAATTGGCCCAGAGCCACCCTCTTAGTACAGAGAGTGGAGGAGAAAGAATCCAGCACGCAGGAAAGATCGCTTTAGTTCCACAGACTAGTAAGGGAACAGACAAACAAAGGAACTGACTGGAAGTCTGTGTCTGAAAGTGGGACAAGATACTGTAGCACACCAAGTACTATATGGAGCCCTACAAAAATACCTCTACAGTCCTGATTCCCTCCCGGTTATTCCCCTATGGCTGCACTAAGATCAGTGGGGCTGGTCGACGCTCTGCAGTCCCAGTCACTACAGCCCTGGCCCCAGTTCAGAGGGATCTTTCTGGGTCAAATCAAAGCAACCAAGTTTGTTTTTTCCCCCTCGTTCTGGAACTGGGGTTTTGTGGTTTGGAATCACTCTTGTGAATCGAAAAAGAAACAGTGAAGCAACTCAATGGAAAATAGGAAGACAGGAGTAGATTTGAATGTGGTGGTGAGCTGAGGGCAAAGTTAATTTGGTTTGCACTTATTCCACTGGTTTTGTCATCTACGTACAGCTTCTGAAGCATATTCCACCATTTTCTTTCTTTGATATAGATGGTGATGGTAAGTGCAGGGAAATGGACCAATTCCATGTTTGGAGCACATACCTTTGACTTTCCTTTTGAAGAACAGAAGAGAGAGGGGATAAGAAGAGAATGGAAAAGACAAAGAGTGGGAGATAGGACAGGAGTGGAGAGATGTGTAAAGGGGTGACCCACAGAAATGCAGCTTCATGTCAGGTTTAGTCGTGTTGTCCTTCCAGAGATGAAGGTGGCTGGAGGCTGTAAGCCAGCCATCGGGAAGACTGCCTGGATGAGGGATAGGTCCCACACACTGGGGACGTGGGCATTAGACCAGGGAGCAAGGAGAAGAGAAAGGGGGGACAAAACTGGCAATGGCGTTTTCATAAGGTTGCAGTGTGTCCACCTTCTGCTTGAAATTCAGTAGGTCCTTGATATGTTGCCTTTTTTGCCAACCTGGAAGTGGCTATGGTTAATAGAGTTATGGATAAGTGTTTGTCAGCCCATAAAGGGGGACTGTTAGAAGTTTGTCTTCCAGAGCCTGCTGGAAGACAGGATATACAGTACTCTGATCTGGCAGAGCTTTCAGAAGTATTAACCCCAACTGCCACCACCACATCCTCAACCTTTCTCCATTTCCACTCTTCCTTCTCCTCCTCTGCTCCTCACATTTAAGTTATGACCCCTTTATCAGCCCATGAGCTACATTATCCCCGGGATAAATCCTGAAAGAACGTGTGCGCGGTGCCGACCAAGGGCCAATCCCAAATGGCACCCTGTTCCCCATAGGGACATTGCCCGAGGCTGACATCACAACTCTTATTTGCCTGTCACTTTTTGATTCAGCACCCTCTCATTTAGATTTCAAAAAGCCCTGGCCTGCTTTGTCAAGTGCCAGCCGGCCCTGATGTATTTACCCCCAAAGATTTAATATCCGTTAAGAGTTAACGTATGGATCTGCGTGAATTATTGAGTTCTTGTGTTGTACTCCCGAAATAGCCTCGGCGAATTGATCACTTTGTAAATGGATTCCAAACTTAGCTATCCAGGCCACCACAGTTAAAGCATGAGTTCAGTGAGCTTCAATGGCAACAGATTTAGGAGCTGTTCCATTCTGTGTGGCATGGTGCCTGTTGGATTTACTCACAATACCAATAAAACAAGTGATCACCCCACCGCATATGTTTCTGGTTTGATTAATAGCAGTACATCCAATCTGATATTATTAAAGCTGTGTTATTTTTCACTGAATGTTCTGTAATAGATTCAGGGTACATCGTCCATTGAGGGAGATACCCCTTTCAGGTTAAAATGGGCCCCCCAGTTGGAATTGAAGGATATAATGTCCACCTCTATTAAGTCCACCAGATTTTACCCCTCTATTAATAATCCCAGCCATTTAGATTCATCCCCCTCTCCAATCCCTCCCCCCATCCATCCATCTATCCACCACCCTTTCATCTGTTTTTTGGCACTGCCTCACATTGGCAGACTGGTGCTCTGCTTGGGGCAACCACAACCAAACCACAACCGCAACCATTCAAATGGCTGGTCCCTGTCCCGCAGTGGAGTGTTGTGTGAAGCAGTCACCCTAGCAGGCTTTTTATCCAACCCTGCTCAAACACACCAGAGTCAGTTTATCAAGGTCCTGTTATCATCACAGCCGTGTATATTCCCCCTCAAGCCGATACCACGACGGCTCTCAAGGAACTACACTAGACCTTGTGCAAACTGGAAACTGCATATCCTGGGGCCGCATTTATTATAGCTGGGGACTTTAATAAAGCAAACTGAGGAAAACGCTACCGAAGATCTATCAACACATCGCCTGTAGTACTCGCGCTTCAAAAACTCTCAACCATTGTTGCTCTCCCTTCCAGGATGGCTACAAGGCCCTCCCCCGCCCTCCCTTTGGCAAATCAGATCACGACTCCATTATGCGCCTCCCTTCCTATAGGCAGAAACTCGAATTACCCATGCTAAGGTCAATTCAATGCTGGTCTGACTAATCGCGGACTGGGACATGTTCCCGGACTGGGACATGTTCCGGGTTGCCTCTGAGAACAACATTTACGTATACACTGACACGGTGACTGAGTTCATCAGGGAGTGTATAGGGGATGTTGTTCCCACTGTGACGATTAAAACCTATCCAAACCAAAAACCGTGGATAGATGGCAGCATTCGCGCAAAACTGAAAGCACGAACCACCACATTTAACTACGGCAAGGTGACAAATACAAACAGTCCAATTAAGCCCTCCATAAGGCAATCAAACAGGCACAACGTCAGTACAGAGACAAAGTGGAGTCGCAATTCAACGGCTCAGACATGAGATATATGTGGCAGGGACTCCAGACAATCACGGATTATAAAGGGAAAACCAGCCAGGTCGCAGACACTGACGTCTTGCTCCCGGACAAGCTAAACACCTTCGTCCGCTTTGAGGATAACACAGTGCCGCCGACACGGGCCGCTCCCCAGGACTGTGAGCTCTTGTTCTCCATGGCTGATTTTGTAAGCATTTTAACCATTGCAAGGCTGCCAGCCTAGACAGCATACCTAGCCGCGTCCTCAGAGCATGCGCAGACGAACTGGCTGGAGTGTTTACGGACATATTAAATCTCTCCCTATCCCAGTCTGCTATCCCCACATGCTTCAAGATGTCCACTACTGTACCTGTACCCAAGAAAGCGAAGGTAACTGAACTAAATGATTATCGCCCCGTAGCACTCACTTCTGTCATCATGAAGTGCTTTGAGAGACTAGTCAAGGATCATATCACCTCCACATTACCTGACACCCTAGACCCACTGCAATTTGCATACCGCCCCAATAGATCCACGGATTATGCAATCGCCATGGCACTGCACACTGCCCTATCCCATCTGGACAAGAGGAATACCTATGTAAAAATGCTGTTCATTGACTACAGCTCAGCCTTCAACACCATAGTACCCTCCAAGTTCATCATGAAGCTCGGGGCCCTGGGTCTGAACCCCGCCTTGTGCAACTGGGTCCTGGACTTCCTGACGGGCCGCCCCCAGGTGGTGAAGGTATGCAACAACACCTATACTACGCTGATCCTCAACACAAGGGTGTGTGCGCAGTCCCCTCCTGTACTCCCTGTTTACCCATGATTGTGTGGCCACGCACGCCTCCAACTCAATCATCAAGTTTGCAGACGACACAACAGTGGTAGGCCCGATTACCAACAACGACGAGACAGCTTACAGGGAGGAGGTGAGGGCCCTGGCGGAGTTGTGACACGAAAATAACCTCTCCCTCAACGTCAACAAAATGAAGGAACTGATCGTGGACTTCAGGAGACTGCAGAGGGAGCATGCCCCCATTCACAATGACGGGGCCGCAGTGGAGACGGTGAAAAGCTTTAAGTTCCTCGGCGTACACATCACTGACAATCTGAAATGGTCCACCCACACAGTGTGGTAAAGAAGGCGCAACAGCGCCTCTTCAACCTCAGGAGGCTGGCTTGGCCCCTAAGACCCTCACAAATATTTACAGATGCACCATTGAGAGCATCCTGTCGGGCTGTGTCACCGCCTGGCAACTGCACCGTCCGCAACCACAGGGCTCTCCAGATGGTGGTGCGGTCAGCCTAACACATCACCGGGAGCACACTGCCTGCCCTTCAGGACAGCTACAGCACCCGGTGTCACAAGAAGGCCAAGAAGATCATCAATGACCTGAGCCACGGCCTGTTCACTCCCCTATCATCCAGAAGGCGAGGTCGGTGCAACAAAGCTCGGACTGAGAGACTGAAAAACAGCTTATATCTTAAGACCATCAGACTTAAATAGCCATCTCTAGCCAGCTTCCACCCAGTACCCTGCCCTGAACTTAGTTACTGTCACTAGCTGGCTACCACCTGGTAATTCATCCCTGCACCTTAAATGCTGCTGCTCTATGTACATAGACATGGAACACTGGTCACTTCAATAATGGAACACTGATCACTTTAATAATGTTTACATACTGTTACCCAATTCATATGTACTGTATAAACTGTATTCTAGTCAAGGCCATCCTATTTAACTTTTGCTGTATACTATTCTATCCACGTATTCTTCAATTATACTAAATATTCCATCCACATACTGTCCATAATGTCTATACATCCCATCACATACAGTGGGGAGAACAAGTATTTGATACACTGCCGATTTTGCAGGTTTTCCTACTTACAAAGCATGTAGAGGTCTGTAATTTTTATCATAGGTACACTTCAACTGTGAGAGACGGAATCTAAAACAAAAATCCAGAAAATCACATTGTATGATTTTAAAGTAATTAATATGCATTTTATTGCATGACATAAGTATTTGATACATCAGAAAAGCAGAACTTAATATTTGGTACAGAAACCTTTGTTTGCAATTACAGAGATCCTCCAAACACGAAACACACAGCCAGGGCAACTAAGGAGTGGCTCCGTAAGAAGCATCTCAAGGTCCTGGAGTGGCCTAGCCAGTCTCCAAACCTGAACCCAATAGAAAATCTTTGGAGGGAGCTGAAAGTCCGTATTGCCCAGCGACAGCCCCGAAACCTGAAGGATCTGGAGAAGGTCTGTATGGAGGAGTGGGCCAAAATCCCTGCTGCAGTGTGTGCAAACCTGGTCAAGACCTACAGGAAACGTATGATCTCTGTAATTGCAAACAAAGGTTTCTGTACCAAATATTAAGTTCTGCTTTTCTGATGTATCAAATACTTATGTCATGCACTAAAGTGCAAATTAATTACTTAAAAATCATACAATGTGATTTTCTGGATTTTTCTTTTAGATTCCGTCTCTCACAGTTGAAGTGTACCTCTGATAAAAATTACAGACCTCTACATGCTTTGTAAGTAAGAAAACCTGCAAAATCTGCAGTGTATCAAATGCTTGTTCTCCCCACTGTATATATATTTATACTCTGGACTCTGACATTGCTTGTCCTAATATTTATATATTTCTTAATTCCATTATTTAACTTTTAGATTTGTGTGTCTTGTTGTGTATTGCTAGATATTACTGCGCTTTTGGAGCTAGGAACACAATCATTTCGCTACACCGCAATAATATCTGCTAAACATGTATGCGACCAATAAAATGTGATTTGAGCAGCTGATTTTTTTTTTTATATGGTGTGTTCGAGCAAGGCTGGAGCAAAAGCCTGCATTCCCAGTAGCTCTCCTGGACTCTCCAGGAGGATGGTTGGCCACCCTGCAACATTACAATTATAGCCAAATACTTTTTATGTCTTTTTAAAATAATTCCCTCATTCAATGAACCAGGGATCAAATGGCTAAGGTGGGCAAGGTAGCTAACTTGAGATGTTAATCTATTTGTAAGGTAAATATAATATTCAGTGTTCATGAGAGACCTTGACAGCATAGGAGTTACTTATCAATTAGGTTATTCTTAGAATATTTTTTAACTTGATCAGAATTACATGGCCAGTATTGAATAGAGGAGAATCCGCTTGAGAGACTGTTATACAACCTGAGTTTGCAGCATTGGTTTCATCAACTGCGCACCCGTATGTGTGTTGGCTATTTGCGGTTATACATGAGTGCCGGTGGAAAGTTATTTTAGGACATGACAATGACATTAATGTATGCTAAATAGTTAAGTAGTTAGAACTAGCCAAACTACACAATATGATTTGAATTGGCTATCTAGTTAGTCTCTTGTATATCTTTATTTTACCTGCTTCGCAAATGTCTCTCTCTCTCTCTCTCTCTCTCTCTCTCTCTCTCTCTCTCTCTCTCTCTCTCCATGGCAACGGCCAACTGGAACACACGCAAGTGATGCACACACCATGACTTATCCAGGATTTTCATTGATGACCAAAAACTATAACTGGACAAATGATTAGAGTGGCCTAATTGTTTGATATTGTGATCTTTGCATGATAATTTTTTTATTGTCCATTTGTCCATATAGCTGCTTTTTTTTTACTTGCCGATGGCAAGCGGACAAGCGTTAATGTCGAGCCCTGCCCGCTCTCCGATCCCCCTAGTAAAATCATAGAGCCCCCTTCCTGCCACCCCGTCCCAGCGGTGGATTCTGAATTAGGGCGTGACGGGTATCTGTTACCAGGCTAGTAAAGCAGCCAAGGGCTCATGCACCTCCCCTGTCTTTTGAAATGTTCTCTCTCTCTCACTGGCTGACTCTCTTGTTTTTGCTCCTCAGGGCCGAAGCTGGATTGTGAAGCGCAGCTATGAAGATTTTCGTGTCCTGGACAAGCACCTGCACCTCTGCATATATGACCGCCGCTTCTCACAGCTGCCCGAGCTGCCTCGATTCGACAGTCTGAGGGATCGCGCCGAGGTAAGACGCCTGGTCTCTCTCAGTACAGCCGATGTGCCACCCCTCCCCTCCCATGACCCCTATATCCCCATTCAGATGGTCTCCCCCAGTCTCCAGTCTCCCACTTTGAATGCCGCCTCAGAGCTTTATGACCGCAAGGACTATATTATGCCCTTCAGGGTTATACATGATTACAGTTTAGGGTTCAGACAAAAACCAGAGGCAAAAGACAGGGCTCACTTCAGAAAAGTTTTGCGACCGTGTCCTTGATAGAATGAAATACCCGTACAATGTCCATGCAGTTTTTGCTTGTTTTACAAACTCCTGCCTAGGTCTTTGTTGCAGGCTGTTTCATGGCCTAAATTAGTGAAAGTCTCCAATTGTGCCGTTTTTAATGGTGTCTAATGGCCTGGTGTTAAGAGGGAGCCAGCTGTATAGTCTCTGTGTTTACATGTTTAGAAAGCCTCTCCATCCCTGCTGAGCTGTGACGGGAGCTTTCTCTCGCTCTCTCTCCCCCCCAACCCCCCTCTCTCCCCCTCCCCCCTCCTCCCCCCATCTCCCCCCTCCCCCATCTCTCTCTCCCTCCCCCTCCCATCTCTCTCTCCCTCCCCCTCCCATCTCTCTCTCCCTCCCCTCCCATCTCTCTCTCCCTCCCCTCCCATCTCTCTCTCCCTCCCCTCCCATCTCTCTCTCCCTCCCTCCCATCTCTCTCTCCTCCCCTCCCATCTCTCTCTCCCTCCCCTCCCATCTCTCTCTCCCTCCCCCCTCCCATCTCTCTCCCTCCCCCCTCCCACCTCTCTCTCCCTCCCCCTCTCTCTCCCTCCCCCTCCCATCTCTCTCTCTCCCCCTCCCATCTCTCTCTCCCCCTCCCATCTCTCTCTCCCTCCCCCCTCCCATCTCTCTCTCCCTCCCTCCCCCCTCTCTCTCCCTCCCTCCTCTCTCCCCCTCCTCTCTCCCCCTCTCTCTCTCTCCCCCTCCTCCCCCTCTCTCCCCCCTCTCTCTCCCCCTCTCTCCCCCCCCCTCTCTCTCCCTCCCCCCCTCTCTCTCCCTCCCTCTCTCTCTCCTCCCTCCCCCTCTCGCTCCCTCCCTCCCCCTCTCGCTCCTCCCTCCTCTCGCTCTCCCCCTCCCCCCTCCCTCCCCCTCTCGCTCTCTCCCTCCCTCCCCCCCTCTCACTCTCCCTCCCTCCCCCTCTCGCTCTCCCTCCCTCTCGCTCTCCCTCCCTCCCCCTCTCGCTCTCCCTCCCTCCCCCTCTCGCTCTCCCTCCCTCCCCCTCTCGCTCTCCCTCTCTCGCTCTCCCTCTCTCTCCCTCCCCCTCTCTCTCCCACCCGCTCCTCTCTCTCTCTCCCCCTCCCCCCTCTCTCTCTCCCACCCGCTCCTCTCTCTCTCTCCCCCTCCTCTCTTTCCCTCCCCCTTCTCTCTCTCTCCCTCCCCTCTCTCTCCCTCTCTCTCGCTCTCCCTCCCTCCCTCTCGCTCTCCCTCCCTCTCGCTCTCCCTCCCCTCTCGCTCTCCCTCTCTCGCTCTCTCCCCCCTCCCTCCCCCTCTCCTCCCCCTCTCGCTCTCCCTCCCCCCTGGCTCTCCCTCCCCCTCTCGCTCTCCCTCCCCCCTCTCTCTTGCTCTCTTTCTCTCACACACTCTCACTCTTTACAGTTGTTTTCCCAGCAAAAGCCCACTTGAACTGTGGCATATTTTTACAGCTAAATCGATGGGCTTTGAAGTTTGGAGTGGCTGTTAATGCCTACCTATTATGATCCTTCAGTCCTCCAGTAAATGGAAAAAAGGCCCTAATGCTCTCTCTCTCCCCACTAAATAGAGACTCCCACGAAGGTAGGCACTTTATGGTTGCATCCCAAATGGAACCCTATTCCCTTTATAGTGCACTACTTTTGACCAGAGCTCTATGGGCCGTTCTCAAAAGTAGTACACTATATAGGGTGCCATTTGGGATGCAGATTCTCTCTCCAGTCCCCATTGTAATGGGAAACACTGGGCGGCCCGGGCGGCATGTTAACTAATCACAAGAGGTCAGATTACTAAACCCACAATGAAAGCATGGGTCCTTCAGTAGTGGAATGTTCAGCGCTAAAAAGGACTGGTAAAACAAGTTATTAGGGTTTTCACAAAACAAGGCTGAGGAAATAGGCCTACCTCAGTCGTGATTGGTTGAACAAGATGTCGGCCCTTTCGGTTTAATCTGTGTCCGCGGCTGCTGGGACAAATAATAGCGGAGAGTGGGCGTGTAGTAATTTCAGACAGCCCAGCTTTACAAATTGTTTTTCGGGGGGCTGCGTGCTCGAGCTGTCATTGTTTGATTGTAGCTTTCAGGCATTTAATACAAAGAGGTTCTTACAGGATTAATTGTTGTACGGGAAAATTGACTTAAATTAAAATGTCACTAACAGTATTGTTGAGAGGCTGTTTTGCCGCTCCCTCTTTGAAGCGCCCAGTTTGGTACCTAGCTACTGCAGTTATTTGGATAGTGTTAGCCTAACTAGTATTTTAACCATCATTGCCTGCTCATTACAATACACAATGGCCACTGTTCTGCAGGCCAGTACATGGGGCGCTAAATTGCCTGTTCGAAATGAGTTGACATTAGCTTATACAATGTCTTCCATGACTCGTTAAGTCTAAGACCCGAAAAGAGTTGGTCCGAATATTCAGCGAAATCAGGAGACTTACTGCTAATCAACTAATCAGTCTCCCTATTGATTCAGTGAGACAGCCAGTCCCCCTTCCCTTTAAGGCCTCCATGTTGTGCTTGGCTTTACTCTTGTTTTACCCTATGTTCTCTAGTCTTTGTCTTTCTGGAGAGTCTTGGCCCTCTTTTGGTCTGTGTTTGCTTGGCCATGTTGACACTCGAGGAAGGGGGACTAAGGAGAGACACTGACGGCGGCGCAAATGGTACCCTATTCCCTACATAGTGCACTACATTTGATCAGAGCCCTATGAGCCCTGGTCAAAAGTAGTGCACTATATAGGGAATAGGGTGCCATTTGGGGCACATACACTGTCTGGCACACATAGGGGAAGGTTCACTTTTAGATTAGTGCGCTGAATAGGACAAGTGTTGTGGGAAGCGCCAGGCTATTCATCACCAACAGTAACCAACAACTGGAGCACAACAAGGAAAGCCTTGCTTATTATAGCCCAGACCAGACCAGACCGTGCATGGCCTTCATTCTCTGCTGCTCTGCAAAGCAAGCCCTCTATACAGAAGCCTACTTGCCCTCCAAATCAAGTGCTTAGTATTATAGCACTGTTGACACTGTTTTCATTCCTTGAAAGTCTGGGCTTTCTTTTTTGGTGTTTTTTTGTCTTACTTTTTTTCAGTCAGGGGTCTGCTTTGTCATTTAGGATAAACGTGGTGTCAGCGTCAACGTTCTGCACTCTCCCTCCCTGCAACATTTGACGGTTGAGGGTTGTTTAGGGAAATATTTGATTTATCCGGAGATCCATTTAAATGTTGTCAGCTTCGTCTTTTTTTAGCTCCCTCAAGGTGACAAATGGCTTTCGTGAAATAGTTAACCATTGTTTGGGCTGGTTAGTGCCACAGTGAAGTCTCAAATGAAAAACAAACATCCTTTTGAAAAAACCCGGGCATTTACACACCTTCCACATATAGAATTGCCTTATCTTCACCGGTTCCTCCTGGCCAGATTTGTCTTGGCTGTGGGTTAAGTTGGGGCTAATCTGGTTATACATGTGTAAAAAAAAAAATTGTACTGTTCGTGCCACATCTTGTGGAAAGAAACAAAGGCTCCGAGGCTGTGGTCCTTTTAAAACCAGGGCAGTGTCACGTACATGTCGTCAGCTTGTGCCCCATTAGACCCCTTCCTCTGGGCTACAACACTCGGCTTCTGTGGGTGTGTTGGTCGGCCCTGGCCTGATTGGGTTCACACGGTGCCAGCTCATGTCCTCGAATCGATGTGGCAGGAGCGGCCTGGAACCTCCCAGAGAGAAAGAGAGAGGGCCATGAGAGGGCCTGGCACCACGTCTGGCCTGGCCCCGTGCCCACCACCTCAATGGTCTCTGATCTGCTCTTCTCGGCTCTGATTTTCTCCTCTAACCTCTTCTCCCTTCTCAAATTTCTCTTCTCCTATAATCTCTCTCTATCCCTTCCTCTTCTCTAACCTCTTCTGTCCTCCCCTAACCTCTCATTTCCTCTGCTCTGCTTTCCTATCATCTCACCTCTCCTTTCTCCTCTCATCTCCTCTCCTCTAATCTCTCTTATTGAGCTCAGTTCTCTAACCTCTCCTGTCCTCTCCTCTCTAACCTCTCTCTCTCCTCTTCCCTTATCTAACCTCTCTCTCCTCTTCCCTTATATAACCTCTCTCTCCTCTTCCCTTATCTAACCTCTCTCTCCTCTTCCCTTATCTAACCTCTCTCTCCTCTTCCCTTATCTAACCTCTCCTCTTCCCTTATCTAACCTCTCTCTCTCCTCTTCCCTTATCTAACCTCTCTCTCCTCTTCCCTTATCTAACCTCTCTGTCTCTCTCCTCTTCCCTTATCTAACCTCTCTCTCCTCTTCCCTTATCTAACCTCTCTCTCCTCTTCCCTTATCTAACCTCTCTCTCTCTCTCCTCTTGCCTTATCTAACCTCTCCTCTTCCATTATCTAACCTCTCTCTCTCTCCTCTTCCCTTATCAATCAATCAATCAATTTTATTTTATATAGCCCTTCTTACATCAGCTAATATCTCGAAGTGCTGTACAGAAACCCAGCCTAAAACCCCAAACAGCTAGTAATGCAGGTGTAGAAGCACGGTGGCTAGGAAAAACTCCCTAGAAAGGCGAAAGCCTAGGAAGAAACCTAGAGAGGAACCAGGCTATGAGGGGTGGCCAGTCCTCTTCTGGCTGTGCCGGGTGGAGATTATAACAGAACCATGCCAAGATGTTCAAAAATGTTCATAAGTGACAAGCATGGTCAAATAATAATCAGGAATAAATCTCAGTTGGCTTTTCATAGCCGATCATTAAGAGTTGAAAACAGCAGGTCTGGGACAGGTAGGGGGTTCCATAACCGCAGGCAGAACAGTTGAAACTGGAATAGCAGCAAGGCCAGGCGGACTGGGGACAGCAAGGAGTCACCACGGCCGGTAGTCCCGACGTATGGTCCTAGGGCTCAGGTCTCTCAGTTGGCTTTTCATAGCCGATCATTAAAGAGTTGAAAACAGCAGGTCTGGGACAGGTAGGGGTTTCGTAGCCGCAGGCAGAACAGTTGAAACTGGAATAGCAGCAAGGCCAGGCGGACTGGGGACAGCAAGGTGTCATCATGCCCGGTAGTCCTGACGTATGGTCCTAGGGCTCAGGTTCTCAGAGAGAAAGAGAGAACGAGAGAATTAGAGAGAGCATACTTAAATTCACACAGGACACTGGATAAGACAGGAGAAGTACTCCAGGTATAACCAACTAACCCCAGCCCCCCGACACATAAACTACTGCAGCATAAATACTGGAGGCTGAGACAGGAGCGGTCCGGAGACACTGTGGCCCCATCCGAAGAAACCCCCGGACAGGGCCAAACAGGAAGGATATAACCCCACCCACTCCGCCAAAGCACAGCCCCCGCACCACTAGAGGGATATCCCCAACCACCAACTTACAATCCTGAGACAAGGCCGAGTATAGCCCACAGAGGTCTCCACCACAGCACAAACCAAGGGGGCGCCAACCCAGACAGGAAGATCACGTCAGTAACTCAACCCACTCAAGTGACGCACCCCTCCCAGGGACGGCATGAAAGAGCACCAGCAAGCCAGTGACTCAGCCCCTGCAACAGGGTTAGAGGCAGAGAACCCCAGTGGAGAGGGGAACCGGCCCGGCAGAGACAGCAAGGGCTGTTCGTTGCTCCAGCCTTTCCGTTCACCTTCACACTCCTGGGCCAGACTACACTCAATCATATGACCTACTGAAGAGATAAGTCTTCAGTAAAGACTTAAAGGTTGAGACCGAGTCTGCGTCTCTCACATGGGTAGGCAGACTGTTCCATAAAAATGGAGATCTATAGGAGAAAGCCCTGCCTCCCGCTGTTTGCTTAGAAATTCTAGGGACAATTAGGAGGCCTGCGTCTTGTGACCGTAGCGTACGTATTGGTATGTACGGCAGGACCAACTCGGAAAGATAGGTAGGAGCAAGCCCATGTAATGCTTTATAGGTTAACAGTAAAACCTTGAAATCAGCCCTTGCCTTAACAGGAAGCCAGTGTAGGGAAGCTAGCACTGGAGTAATATGATCAAATTTCTTGGTTCTAGTCAGGATTCTAGCAGCCGTATTTAGCACTAACTGAAGTTTATTTAGTGCTTTATCCGGGTAGCCGGAAAATAGAGCATTGCAGTAGTCTAACCTAGAAGTAACAAATGCATGGATTAATTTTTCTGCATCATTTTTGGACAGAAAATTTCTGATTTTTGCAATGTTACGTAGATGGAAAAAAGCTGTCCTTGAAACAGTCTTGATATGTTCGTCAAAAGAGAGATCAGGGTCAAGAGTAACACCGAGGTCCTTCACAGTTTTATTTGAGACGACTTTACAACCATCTAGATGAATTGTCAGATTTAACAGAAGATCTCTTTGTTTCTTGGGACCTAGAACAAGCATCTCTGTTTTGTCCGAGTTTAAAAGTAAAAAGTTTTCAGCCATCCACTTCCTTATGTCTGAAACACAGGCTTCTAGCGAGGGCAATTTTGGGGCTTCACCATGTTTCATTGAAATGTACAGCTGTGTGTCATCCGCATAGCAGTGAAAGTTAACATTATGTTTTCGAATAACATCCCCAAGAGGTAAAATATATAGTGAAAACAATAGTGGTCCTAAAACGGAACCTTGAGGAACACCGAAATGTACAGTTGATTTGTCGGAGGACAGACCATTCACAGAGACAAACTGATATCTTTCCGACAGGTAGGATCTAAACCAGGCCAGAACTTGTCCGTGTAGACCAATTTGGGTTTCCAGTCTCTCCAAAAGAATGTGGTGATCGATGGTGTCAAAGGCAGCACTAAGGTCTAGTAGCACGAGGACAGATGCAGAGCCTCGGTCTGACGCCATTAAAAGGTCATTTACCACCTTCACAAGTGCAGTCTCAGTGCTATGATGGGGTCTAAAACCAGACTGAAGCATTTCGTATACATTGTTTGTCTTCAGAAAGGCAGTGAGTTGCTGCGCAACAGCTTTTTCTAAAATTTTTGAGAGGAATGGAAGATTCGATATAGGCCGATAGTTTTTTATATTTTCCGGGTCAAGGTTTGGCTTTTTTCAAGAGAGGCTTTATCACTGCCACTTTTAGTGAGTTTGGTACACATCCGGTGGATAGAGAGCTGTTTATTATGTTCAACATAGGAGGGCCAAGCACAGGAAGCAGCTCCTTCAGCAGTTTAGTAGGAATAGGATCCAGTATGCAGCTTGAAGGTTTAGAGGCCATGATTATTTTCATCATTGTGTCAAGAGATATAGTACTAAAACACTTAAGTGTCTCTCCCGATCCCAGGCCCTCGCAGAGCTGTGCAGATCCAGGACAGCTAAGCCCTGGAGGAATACGCAGATTCAAAGAGGAGTCCGTAATTTGCTTTCTAATGGTCATGATCTTTTCCTCAAAGAAGTTCATGAATTTATCACTGCTGAAGTGAAAGCCATCCTCTCTTGGGGAATGCTGCTTTTTAGTTAGCTTTGCAACAGTATCAAAAAGAAATTTTGGATTGTTCTTATTTTCCTCAATTAAGTTGGAAAAGTAGGATGATCGAGCAGCAGTGAGGGCTCTTCGGTACTGCACGGTACTGTCTTTCCAAGCTAGTCGGAAGACTTCCAGTTTGGTGTGGCGCCATTTCCGTTCCAATTTCCTGGAAGCTTGCTTCAAAGCTCGGGTATTTTCTGTATACCAGGGAGCTAGTTTCTTATGACAAATGTTTTTCGTTTTTAGGGGTGCAACTGCATCTAGGGTATTGCGCAAGGTTAAATTGAGTTCCTCAGTTAAGTGGTTAACTGATTTTTGTCCTCTGACGTCCTTGGGTAGGCAGAAGGAGTCTGGAAGGGCATCAATGAATTTTTGTGTTGTTTGAGAATTTATAGCACGACTTTTGATGCTCCTTGGTTGGGGTCTGAGCAGATTATTTGTTGCGATTGCAAATGTAATAAAATGGTGGTCCGATAGTCCAGGATTTTTGTGGAAAAACATTAAGATCTACAACATTTATTCCATGGGACAAAACTAGGTCCAGAGTATGACTGTGGCAGTGAGTAGGTCCAGAGACATGTTGGACAAAACCCACTGAGTCGATAATGGCTCCGAAAGACTTTTGGAGTGGGTCTGTGGACTTCTCCATGTGAATATTAAAATCACCAAAAATTAGAATATGATCTGCTATGACTACAAGGTCTGATAGGAATTCAGGAAACTCAGAGAGGAACGCTGTATATGGCCCAGGAGGCCTGTAAACAGTAGCTATAAAAAGTGATTGAGTAGGCTGCATAGATTTCATGACTAGAAGCTCAAAAGATGAAAACGCCATTTTTTTTTTGTAAATTGAAATTTGCTATCGTAAATGTTAGCAACACCTCCGCCTTTGCGGGATGCACGGGAATATGGTCACTAGTGTAACCAGGAGGTGAGGCCTCATTTAACACAGCAAATTCATCAGGCTTAAGCCATGTTTCAGTCAGGCCAATCACATCGAGATTATGATCAGTGATTAGTTCATTGACTATGACTGCCTTTGAAGTGAGGGATCTAACATTAAGTAACCCTATTTTGAGATGTGAGGTATCACGATCTCTTTCAATAATGGCAGGAATGGAGGAGGTCTTTATCCTAATAAGATTGCTAGGGTGAACACCGCCATGTTTAGTTTTGCCCAACCTAGGTCGAGGCACAGACACAGTCTCAATGGGTATGGCTGAGCTGACTACACTGACTGTGCTATTGGCAGACTCCACTAAGCTGGCACTAACCTCTCTATCTAACCTCTCCACTAACCTCTCTATCTCCTCTTCCCTTATCTAACCTCTCCTCTTCCCTTATCTAACCTCTCTCTCTCTCCTCTTCCCTTATCTAACCTCTCCTCTTCCCTTATCTAATCTCTCTCTCTCTCCTCTTCCCTTATCTAACCTCTCTCTCTCTCTCTCCTCTTGCCTTATCTAACCTCTCCTCTTCCCTTATCTAACGTCTGTCTCTCTCCTCTTCCCTTATCTAACCTCTCTCTCGCTCCTCTTCCCTTATCTAACCTCTCTCTCTCTTCTCTTCCCTTATCTAACCTCTCTCTCCTCTTCCCTTATCTAACCTCTCCTCTTCCCTTATCTAACCTCTCTCTCTCCTCTTCCCTTATCTAACCTCTCCTCTTCCCTTATCTAACCTCTCTCTCTCTCCTCTTCCCTTATCTAACCTCTCTCTGTCTCTCTCTCCTCTTCCCTTATCTAACCTCTCTCTGTCTCTCTCTCCTCTTCCCTTATCTAACCTCTCTCTCGCTCCTCTTCCCTTATCTAACCTCTCTCTCTCTCTCTCCTCTTGCCTTATCTAACCTCTCCTCTTCCCTTATCTAACGTCTGTCTCTCTCCTCTTCCCTTATCTAACCTCTCCCTCTCTCTCCTCTTCCCTTATCTAACCTCTCTCTCTCCTCTTCCCTTATCTAACCTCTCCTCTTCCCTTATCTAACCTCTCTCTCTCTCCTCTTCCCTTATCTAACCTCTCCTCTTCCCTTATCTAACCTCTCTCTCGCTCCTCTTCCCTTATCTAACCTCTCTCTGTCTCTCTCTCCTCTTCCCTTATCTAACCTCTCTCTGTCTCTCTCTCCTCTTCCCTTATCTAACCTCTCTCTCGCTCCTCTTCCCTTATCTGACCTCTCTCTCTCTCCTCTCCTCTTCCCTTATCTAACCTCTCCTCTTCCCTTATCTAACCTCTCTCTCTTCTCTTCGTCTCCTCTCTAATTGGCCTCCAGTGGAGTGTTTGATTCCCTCTCCTGGGCGCTCACCATTCACTCTTTACTTTTGCCCTTTCTCTCTCTCATGTAGTCTTTTTTCTTCTCTATCTATCTCGCTCTCTCAACTCAAGTCTCTCTCGTCATCATAGACGATAGTTCCTCTGAGATACTTTAACTTGATCTAACGATAGCTTTTGATGATGACTGTGACACACACACGAGAGTATGTTGTTACCTACTGCATCTCACTCACATAATGTTTTCTCTCTGTCTCTTAGTAGGCTATTCTTCTATTGTCCTAGCCTTTATAGAATATGGAATATGAAGGACCACCACAGACCTAATGAAATCTCGTGGCCATCTATTGTGCATTACTCAAGAAGTCGGCCAAAAAAATTGAAACAACCGTAATTTCAGTATCATTATGATTGACTACATTATGAGCTCAGTCAATCATGTCGTTCTGGCTCATGCCCAAGTCAAACACTCACGCGTGCACACACACACACACACACACACGCACACACGCACACACACAGCCATTTGTAGTGCAGGTTAGCTGACTGGAGTGGTTTCACAACTGGAAAAGCCAGCGTGGTATCCCCCACCAAAATGGTGGAATTTGCAATGTACTATGTGGCTGATCGAGTATTTTCTTGGATGTATCTATGGGGGCTGTGTGATACTTGAAACGACTCCCATCTGAAATCCTTGAACAGGGACTTGAAACTATAATTGAGATGTGTTTATCCTGCCTGAGTGCAGCTGTACTGTTTTGGAGCATCCATTATGCCTCTAAAGTACTCTAGTACCCTCCTACAGTTCTAGATGTGCTCACACACACACACGTTTGTGTGTTTACTGCTTCCTGTCCAGAAGTAGTACATAACCTTGGTGAAAGGAACACACAATTACAGTAAAACCTAAAAACAGCCGTCCCTCAGTGACGACTAGCTTGTGAAGCACACAGAGTAAAAGCCATTTCTCTGACTGAAACATATTTGTAGGACTGTGAGTGGTCATTGGCAGACCATGGGCAATTCAGTTTTGCATATGGCATTTAAGTTGTGTATATATTTTAGTAGTGCAAGAGAAAAAAGGCATTGCACAAAACAAATATTTGTGTTCTGCTAAATCAAATGTATTATCAAGGTCCCCTGAAATTCATTTGCCCTGCTTAAAGAACGAGAGTGCTTCATGTTTTTGATTGGTTGCGGATGTAAACTCACTTAGCAGCCTTATTGGGTTGAGTTAAATTGAAACTGTATACTCCCCTGGTGTTAGGCAGATACGCAACCAGAGTTGATTTCTTTCGTTAATGGCCTCTTGATTGGATAGATTTCCCTGAAGAGCCTGCCAGCCTGACGGCCATGATAATGATGATGATACTTCTGCTTAAAGTCTATGGTCTAAGTGTATATCCAGTTAGGAGGCCACTATCTGATTTAGGATCAGCTCTACTTAGCAAGTATCACCTAATGCCAGCCTCACCCATCATCTGCACTACAACCACGCTGTCTCTGGATCAGTTGTAAAGACCACGCAATGTGTCCACACAGGATTCTCATACACTACCTATAGCTGTAGGTCAATCGACACTACTCTGTGGAGCTACAGTGACAGAAGGGTATTGTGTGGTTTTATATAGGTGTTTTACACATGGTCTGTTTCTGGTTTCCTCTCACAGGCAGTTTCCCAGATGCTGATGGCTTACCTCTCCCGCCTCACAGCTATCGCTGACAACAAGATCAACTGTGGGCCTGCCCTCACATGGATGGAGGTGAGCTTCTGTCTGGGTTTATGTCTGTCTATCAATCTCCCAAACACTCTACACAAATACACCACACATAAAACATAGTTTCCCATTTTTTCTCTCTCTTAAACACACCCGCTTACTGCTCCTCTCTTTCCTTACTCACTTACACATACTAGAACAGTAATCGGTCTACATTGACAGACAGTAAATATGACACTAACTGTGTGTGTGTTTTCCAGGTTGATAACAAAGGCAACCACTTACTGGTCCATGAGGAGTCCTCCATAAACGTGCCTGCCATCGCCGCCGCCCATGTCATCAAACGCTACATCGCCCAGGCCGCCGACGAGCTCTCCTTCGAGGTGACGGGGAGAGTTGAAACACATTTGCGCATGCATGCACACACACTCACATGGACATACAGTGCATTCGGAAAGTATTCAGACCCCTTGACTTTTTCCACATTTTGTTATGTTACAGCCTTACTCTAAAATTGATTAAATCGTTTTTTCCCCCTCATCAATCTACACACAATACCCCATAATGACAAAGCAAAAACAGGTTTGTAGAAATGTTTGCAAATGTATTAAAAATAAAAAACTGAAATATTACATTTACATAAGTATTCAGACCCTTTACTCAGTACTTTGTTGAAGCACCTTTGGAAGCGATTACAGCCTCAAGTCTTCTTGGGTATGACGCTACAAGCTTGGCACACCTGTATTTGGGGAGTTTCTCCCATTCTTCTCTGCAGATCCTCTCAAGCTCTGTCAGGTTGGATGGGGAGCGTCGCTGCACAGCTATTTTCAGGTCTCTCCAGAGATGTTCGATCAGGTTCAAGTTCGGGCTCTGGCTGGGCCACTCAAGGACATTCAGAGACTTGTCCTGAAGCCACTCCTGCCTTGTATTGGCTGTGTGCTTAGGGTCGTTGTCCTGTTGGAAGGTGAACCTTCGCCCCCAGTCTGAGGTCCTGAGCGCTCTGGAGCAGGTTTTCATCAAGGATCTCTCTGTACTTTGCTCCGTTCATCTTTCCCTCGATCCTGACTAGTCTCCCAGTCTCTGCCACTGAAAAACATCCCCACTGCATGATGCTGCCACCACCATGCTTCACCTTAGGGATGGTGCCAGGTTTCCTCCAGATGTGACGCTTGGCATTCAGGCCAAAGAGTTCAATCTTGGTTTCATTAGACCAGAGAATCTTGTTTCTCATGGTCAGGTGCCTTTTGACAAACTCCAAGCGGGCTGTCATGTGCCTCCGTCAGGCCACTACCATAAGGCCTGATTGGTGGAGTGCTGCAGAGATGGTTCTCCCATCTCCACAGAGGAACTCTGGAGCTCTGTCAGAGTGAGGTTCTTGGTCACCTCTCTGATGTAGGCCCTTCTCCCCCGATTGCTCAGTTTGGCCAGGCGGCCAGCTCTAGGAAGAGTCTTGGTGGTTCCAAACTTCTTCCATTTAAGAATTATGGAGGCCACTGTGTTCTTGTGGACCTTCAATGCTGCATAAATTTTTTGGTACCCTTCCCCAGATCTGTGCCTTCGACCTCATGGCTTGGTTTTTGCTCTGACATGCACTGTCAAATGTGGCTTATATAGACAGGTGTGTGCCTTTCCAAATCATGTCCAGTCAATTGAATTTACCACAGGTGGACTCCAATCAAGTTGTAGAAACAGCTCAAGGATGATCAATGGAAACAGGATGCAAAGGGTCTAAGTACTTATGTAAATAAGGTATTTATTTTTTTATTTTGTTCTAAATTTACAAAATTTTCTAAAAACCTGTTTTCGCTTTGACATTATGGGGTATTGTGTGTAGATTGATGAGGAAAAAAAACAATTTCATCCATTTTAGAATATTGCTGTAACGTAACAAAATGTGGAAAAAGTCAAGGGGTCTGAATTCTTTGTGAATGCACTGTATGTGCAGATACAAATGGAGATGTCATGGATAAATGGATGTGCTTGGATGCGGTAATAAATAATCGTATGTATTTTATGAGCACGTTGTTCTTTGCTGTATGGATACCATGACAGGTTATCTGCGTCATATTTACCGTAATTTTCGGACTATAAGCCGCGCCTTTTTTCAAATTTTTCGACCCTGCGGCTTATATAACGGTGCGGCTAATCTATGGATTTTTACAGCTAACGGCCACTAGAAGACCTCCTAAATCTATGGATTTTACAGGTTACAGTCCACCAACTTTAACTCTATGGGCTCTATGACCGGTCCGCTCCCCCCACGTTTAAGCGGCGGGCTCCAGCAAGAAAAGCTGGAGGCCGGAAAAGTGAGACAGGTTGCGCGCAAAAGTAAAAGTGGAACCGAGAGTGGTACGAGAGACAGAACGAGAGCAAGACAGACAGACATTACGAGAGCGAGACAGTTTGTGCAAAGGAAGTTTTCATACACAAACCCTCATTATGGAAAACAAACGTAGAAATGCATATGATGCAGCTTTTAAGTTAAAGGCAGTCAATCTGGCTGTCAAAACATCCACGATCATTAACGGGTTCCGAAAGGCTGGACTGCTGCGTGATGAAGAGGAGGACGCCGCCACAGCTGAGGCCCTTCAGAGGCTGTTCGATTCCGACAGTGACGAAGAGGAGTTCGTTGGTTTTGAGAGCGACAACGAAGGAGAGAGGAGAGTGGCTGACGAAGCCACCCTGAGCCTGTTCGTTTCCGACACTGAAGATGAGGACTTTGGTGGTTTTAGTACGCAGGAAGAAGACGGAGATGAGGATTAATGACTTGACTTTTCTGGTTACAGCCGTGTACTGCACCTTAGCCTAAAAGATGAAGACGAGGATTAATGACTTTTCTGGTAGGCTGATTACCGTATATTTTAAGCAGCCGTGTTGCTGCAACTTTAGGCTTACGCGCTTACTGTCGTGTTACAGGCACTTTATTTTGCACATTTAATTTAGCCATTGATATTGCCTCGTCAAGCGCTGTAAGCTTTGTTTTTTGTTATGGTACTACTGTAGGCTATAATGTAGATAAATATTCAAAGATGTGCACACTTTTTCAAGGTTTTTCAAAAATAACCAAAGTTAAGTGGTTAAATGATTGTGACGCTATTAACTAATTTTGCTGGGGAACACCTAGCACTCCCTCAAGGACCACTGGTTGAAAACCACTGCTGTAGATCACTGCCGGTATGTGCGCTGGGAGCGCACCGTTTAAGTTTGAAAGTTGAAAAGTTTGTGTCTGAAACGCTATGTGATACAGTACAGTTTACACAGCACAGTATATGTTCTGTAGCTACTATTGCACTAAATGGTAACACTTGAATACGTTATGCAAATATGCAACTTGTTTGTTGAAATGTTAATAAATGGGAGCTTCCTCAAGCAGCCATCTCTTTCCCGACAATCCCCTCTGTGCACGAACCCTTACATATGGTAATTAAACATTAAAACACCTGCGGCTTATAGTCCAGTGCGGCTTATATATGTACACATCATTCAATATCATTCAATTTAGCTGCTGCGGCTTATACTCCGGTGCGCCTTATAGTGCGGAAAATACGGTACTCTTATACCGACGCCTTAATACATTACATTGTTCCTAGGGAGTTGTTTCTCCATTTCTCTTTTCACACACTACATGCAATTCTTATGTAGAAATACATTCTGATGCAGTCAGTGGTTCCCAAACTTTTCTTAGCAAGGTACCCCTAATAATACCCACCATTTCTATAGTATTGGTTAGAGTTAGTATGTAGTTTCCCCTCAAATGTATTCACAGCATGACTTGATCCCGCTATCCCGCTCTCTTCTTCTCTCTCCCACTTTCTCTTTCTCCTCTATCTCTCCCCTGACAGGTTGGGGACATCGTGTCTGTTATTGACATGCCCCCCAAGGAGGACACCACATGGTGGAGGGGCAAGCACGGCTTTCAGGTTGGTGACCCAGAAGCGCACACACACAAACACTGTGTCGCAGTCTAGAATCTGGGGGACTCCACAAGGCCAGGATTATTATTGTGCTTTACTCATTTGGTTCACATTTGGTTTGGCTGTTTAGCAAATTTTACTCTGTGTATAAATGTATATTGGCTCATATTGTTCATTTGGGTGAAACATTTTTCTTGTCAGTTAAAGACAGACGTACTTACAGAATTGTATCATACAAAATGCGTACAAAATAAGTGGTTGTTCTCGATCGGGATGTGATTATATTAGCTTAGCTGAGTTTTCCAGTATTCCATTTAAAGTGATCAATAGTCTTTCTTTGAGCCCAATGAAGCCCAGTTTAGTGTTATCTGTTGATCCAGTCCAGCTGAACTTCCTGTGCCCTTAGCATTGAACCCTGGCAGTGTTCTGGTCATAGCTTACCCGTAGCATTGCCTCCTGGCAGTGTTCTGGTCATAGTCCGCCTGGCCTTGCTGCTATTCCAGTTTAAACTGTTCTGCCTGCGGTTATGGAACCCCTACCTGTCCCAGACCTGCTGTTTTAAACTCTAATGATCGGCTATGAAAAGCCAACTGAGATTTATTCCTGATTATTATTTGACCATGCTTGTCACTTATGAACATTTTTGAACATCTTGGCATGGTTCTGTTATAATCTCCACCCGGCACAGCCAGAAGAGGACTGGCCACCCCTCATAGCCTGGTTCCTCTCTAGGTTTCTTCCTAGGTTTTGCCTTCCTAGGGAGTTTTTCCTAGCCACCGTGCTTCTACACCTGCATTACTAGCTGTTTGGGGTTTTAGGCTGGGTTTCTGTACAGCACTTCGAGATATTAGCTGATGTAAGAAGGGCTATATAAAATAAAATTGATTGAAAATTGATTGATAGCTTACCCGTAGCATTGCCTCCTGGCAGTGTTCTGGTCATAGCTTACCCGTAGCATTGCCTCCTGCGCGCTTGGCTCTCCGCTCGCTGCCCCGGGGGACAAACACTCTGATTCAGGCCAGCTGGGAGGGCAGCCATATTGG
The DNA here is from genome assembly GCF_020615455.1 of Coregonus clupeaformis. Classification (NCBI taxonomy): domain Eukaryota; kingdom Metazoa; phylum Chordata; class Actinopteri; order Salmoniformes; family Salmonidae; genus Coregonus; species Coregonus clupeaformis. The sequence goes on from NC_059200.1 coordinate 34,516,341, forward strand.
ACGGGGCTTCACAACATGTTATTGAACGCAAGGACGATTGGGAACTTCGGAAGCTGTTGTTGCCTGTTGGTTTGTTGTACTGTAGCTGTGTATATGCTGAGTTGACAGAGGAGAGTAGTTTGTTTGTGGTTTTGGTATATTAAACAGATTTTTCAATTATGTAAAGCATGGCACTCATTCCTAGGAAGAATTGTCTCATACATACATGTCTTCAACAAAGATGTCACGACTATGTTATTACACACAGTGTTGGTCCTTAAAACCAATCTGGATTTTGGAGGAAACACCACTGTATGTTACTACTAGATATTGAAACATTGATTGGATGGTATATCTGCTATCACAAAGCAGATGTCCATGCCATCCCTCCTATTGCCACCGGAGGTCAGTCAGTCACCCTAGAGGCAGTCTGAGTCAGTCTGTGACTGGAGGTGGATAGGCAGCTGATATCTGTCTTTATTTACCAGCCTGCCTGCAGAGCCTCAGGGAAAGAGAGGGGGAAAGAGATAAAGGGAGGGAAGGAGAGAGAAAGCTGGAGGAGCAACAGAGAGTGAGAAAGAGGGAGAGAGAAAATCCAAGCATGGCAAGGGTGAGCTTCTTTTGTTGAATGCGCATCATGAGTCAACTCTTTCTATAGTATAGTACTGTTTGTAAGTCGCGAGACAGCTGGACCTTGGATCCCTATGATAGTTACGTTCAACTTTCAACCGTCTTATCAGTCACATTACTACAAGATGGAGGCAGTTTATGTTGCAAAGCGTGCAGATTATATACTCCTAAGCAAATAGAAACACTTTTTTTGACAGTGTATTAGTGTAGTCTGGGTCTCTATGTTAGGCATCACACAAGTTAAGATTTGTTCCTCAGCGGACTAGATGATTAGTTGATAATGACAGAATTGTTTTGTCAAACTACTCTGCTGGGAATGGCTTTGTTTTAGCAGTTTCCCCCATCTTCATTAAAGTGCGCTAAAATATTTATACCTCTTCTTCCTCCAAACTCCTTAAGTAAAGCCTAGTGTTTTATATTATTATATTATTCAAAATGGATTTCTTAACACACAGTTTAGCCTGAAGGCATCTTATGTCGATTTGTATTGGTAGGATCAGTTGTGTTAGATCAGAAATTAGTTGTTTTACTCATGTTCATCGTTAATTCGTAAATACATTCAAAGATTAAGGATATTTTGCTTTCTGGTTGACTGTGGAGAATTGAAACTATCACAGTCTGTTCATGACCTTTCTTCTGATATAAAACATTTGGGCTATACACACGCGCATGCAGTCAAACACACATATCGCCCCACTGGGCTTTACCTCCGCATCAGGTGACAAATACCATAGCTTGGGCAGCTATTCAGGCACATGATCTTGAATGAACACTGCAACGAGCACAGCACAGTGCCAAGTGGTATCCTCGGGTCAAAGTACGCCCCTCGCTGGTCGTGCACCAACCTTTTAGTACATATTAATACCAACTGCCTATGGACTCCTTAATACAGAGAGAGGTCTCCAACAAAATACCAGATACACAGTGGTGAAATGTTGATATTAGGCTCACAACATTGAAGAAGGGCCTTCTTAAGTGGATGAAGCTTATTTATCAGTCTTTAATGGTAATGCGCTCCCTTTCTCGCTCTCTCTCACACTCACACAAACACGTGGTTACTCATCCTCTCTGCTTACTCTCGCACTCTCTCTCTAAAAGTGTTGTGTGGCCTCTCTTCCCAGGTTGGCTTCTTTCCCAGTGAGTGTGTGGAGCTGATAAACGACAAGGTTCCGCAGTCCGTCACCAACTCGGTGCCAAAACCAGGTACTGTACTTCCTCTCTAACAACCACAGTGAGGTGTCCTTGAATCTCCTAATGTTCGTTTCCACTGGGTGCTATGCTGTTTTTGGTGATGTGTGGATAAAGTGTCAAGTATACCTTATCAAAAATGTGCAGTTGTTGTTGTGGCTTTGACATTATTAACTATGAACGACTAACTAGATATCTCTATTTCTGCTAGCAGGAAGCAATTGGTTATAGAAAATGTGTACCGTGTATATCAACATGATAGAGTATGATAATGTCTGGTGAGATGGGGGTGGATTCCCAACAATGATCTCATCTGTAAGTGTGTGGTGTGATGATGTGGTGGATGGGATGTGTGGTGTGTCATGGTGACCAAACTGCAGCAGGTGCTAGTGCCACTCTGTGGAGGAGTAAGGGTAATGCTCTACACAAGTGTATGTCTGTCTCAGGCAAGCTGAGGCTAAAGCACCTACCATTCCACCTGGGGGAAAACCAATCATGTCATTGCAAAGACCAAACAGCAGAGACCACCGAATGAGTGAAGTCACGACCAACCCAAACGTTTAACTGGCCTTTTCAAACTTATTTCAGGACTGGCTCCACCATACAATAGGGTGAATCCAAAAGGAAAGTTTAGTGATGGCAAAGGCCTAGGGATTGATTGAAGAGACTTGTGTATTCAACACAACGCTAGACTGCAAAATAAAAACATAGTGTATTCGGAAAGTATTCAGACCCCTTGACTTTTTCCACATTTTGTTACGTTACAGCCTTCTTCTAAAATGAGTTACATTCTTTTTTTCCCTCATCAATCTACACACAATACCCAATAATGACAACACGAAAACAGGTTTTTAGAAATGTTTCAAATTTATATATATATTTTTAAAAAAATACATTTTTTACATAAGTATTCAGACCTTTTGCTATGGGACTCGAAATTGAGCTCAGGTGCATCCTGTTTTCATTGATCATTCTTGAGATGTTTCTACAACTTGATTGGAGTCCACCTGTGGTAAATTCAATTGATTGGACATGATTTCGAAAGGCGCACACCTGTCTATATAAGGTCCCACAGTTGACAGTGCATGTCAGAGCAAAAACCAAGCCATGAGGTCGAAGGAATTGTCCGCAGAGCTCCGAGACAGAATTGTGTCGAGGCACAGATCTGGGGAAGGGTACCAAAAAATTTCTGCAGCATTGAAGGTCCCCAAGAACACAGTGACCTCCATCATTCTTAAATGGAAGAAGTTTGGAACCACCAAGACTCTTCCTAGAGCTGACCACCCGGCTAAACTGAGCAGTTCGGGAGAAGGGCCTTGGTCAGGGAGGTGACAAAGAACCCGATGGTCACTCTGACAGAGCTCCAGAGTTCCTCTGTGGAGATGGGTGAACCTTCCAGAAGGACAACCATCTCTGCAGCACTCCACCAATCAGGCCTTTATGGTAGAGTGGCCAGATGGAAGACACTCCTCAGTAAAAGGCACATGACATCCCACTTGGAGTTTGCCAAAAGGCACCTAAAGGACTCTGACCATAAGAAACAAGATTCTCTTGTCTGATGAAACCAAGATTGAACTCTTTGGCCTGAATGCCAAGCGTGGAGAAAACCTGGCACCATCCCTACGGTGAAGCATGGTGGTGGCAGCATCATGCTGTGGGGATGTTTTTCAGCAGCAGGGACTGGGAGACTAGTCAGGATCAAGTAAAGATGAACAGAGCAAAGTGCAGAGAGATTCTTGATGAAAACCTGCTCCAGAGCGCTCAGGATCTAAGACTGGGGCGAAGGTTCACCTTCCAACAGGACAACGACCCTAAGCACACAGCCAATACAAGGCAGGAGTGGCTTCGGGACAAGTCTCTGAATGTCCTTGAGAGGCCGGACTTGAACCCGATCTAACATCTCTGGAGAGACCTGAAAATAGCTGTGCATCGACGCTCCCCATCCAACCTGATAGAGCTTGAGAGGATCTGCAGAGAAGAATGGGAGAAACTCCCCAAATACAGGTGTGCCAAGCTTGTAGCGTCATTGTGGTCCTCTGTAGCTCAATTGGTAGAGCATGGCACTTGTAACGCCAGGGTAGTGGGTTCGATCCCCGGGACCACCCATACGTAAAAATGTATGCACACATGACTGTAAGTCGCTTTGGATAAAAGCGTCTGCTAAATGGCATATTATTATTATTAATATACCCAAGAAGACTCAAGGCTGTAATCGCTGCTAAAAGTGCTTCAACAAAGTAAAGGGTCTGAATACTTATGTAAGTGTAATATTTCTGTTTTTTTTATAAATGTGTTAACATTTCTAAAAACCTGTTTTTGCTTCATCATTATGGGGTATTGTGTGTAGATTGATGAGGGGAAAAAACAACAATTTAATCAGTCTTAGAATAAGGCTGTAACGTAATAAAATGTGGAAAAAGTGAAGGGGTCTGAATACTTTCCGAATGCACTGTAACTCCTAGATAATTATATTGATATCTTTGCTCGAATGTGATGTTACCGTATTGGTACGATATGTGTCCAATGTGAATTCCACTACTGGAACACAACATAAAAATGAAATCCATAGTTACCACGCTCTTGAATAACCACTTAAACTTGTCTCATGTCTCTGTTTGTACAATTTCAATACTAATCCAATGCAAACACATATTGCTGATCTATAGCTAGCCAAAGCAAACAGATAAGCCACCTCAGTGCCCAAAAACAAACATAGCCATTCAACACGCGAGTGTACCATAAAGCCCTATTACAATCAGAAAGTACAGCCACAACATTCCAATATCACTGGCCACTTTAAGAAATGGAACACTAGTCACTTTAATAATGTTAACATATCTTGCACTACTCATCTCATATGTATATTCTGTATTCTATAATATTCAACTGTATCTTAGTCCATGCCGCTCTGTCATTGCTTGTCCATATATGTATATATTCTTCAATTCCATTCCTTGCTTAGATTTGTGTGTATTGGGTATATGTTGTGAAATTGTTCGATATTACTGCACTGTCGGAGCTAGAAGCACAAGCATTTCGCTACTCCCGCAATAACATCTGCTAAACACGCGTATGTGACAAATAAAATGTGATTTGATAGGCGTAGTAGAAACTCTGTCATGCTTGGACTGACACCCTCTAACACAGGTAATGCTCTTAGATTATTATAGATGGATCGTGAAAAGTGCAGCTTATGTCATGTTTTTTTTAATGTTTTTGTTTTCTTTGTTATTTTTGTCATGTCCCTGCCCATCTTCCAAAAACATCTGAAACCTCTTCAAAGAATATCTTAAATAACACATCTGTCTTATTCCCCCCCATTGTCTTTTTCTACTAGCACTAACTTTGCTGAGAACTTATTTATCGAGGACAAATGTACTTACTATGACTGTGAAATGTGGTTGTCTCACCTAGTTATCTTAATATGAATGCACTGACTGTAAGGCTCTCTGGAAAAAAGCGTCTGCTAAATGACTAAAATGTAAATGTAATGCCAAGCCCTTTCCATGGCATCCTGTCCTATACTATATCCTGAAATGGTATCCTATTCCCTATATAAAATGCACTACTTTTGGCCAAAGCTTCATTAGCTCTGGCCCAAAGTAGTGCACTATATAGGGAATAAGGTCCCATTTGGGACACAGCCCCATGTAATAATAATAATAATAATAATAATAATAATAATATGCCATTTAGCAGACGCTTTTATCCAAAGCGACTTACAGTCATGCGTGCATACATATTTTTTTTGTGTATGGGTGGTCCCGGGGATCGAACCCACTACCTTGGCGTTACAAGCGCCGTGCTCTACAAGCGCCGTGTACTCGCTCGATCAGCCAAAGGCACGTTTAGCCTAATTTCAATCAGCCTTGAAAAATAACTTTCAATCCAAGGGGTGAATCACCCAATGACTGTGTCAGAACCATCTAAGTGGCTTTGGGGTGGGGTGCCGGGTAGGAGCTGAACCATGCAAGGCCTGCTGGGAATGATGTCAAGGCAGAGGGAACAGGGAAGTGATGACATGGCAAAAAAAATACACACCCCACAAGATCCGCAATGAGGAATAGCATCATCAAAACTATGCAGTCTCAGGTTTTGTTAGGGGTTAAGGCCCAATGTTATCTGGTACACAAACGTTAAAGCCAATGTTTCCAAGCATATTAGATGGTGTTTTGTCAATATGAAAATAATGCATCATACTGTCTGTCATACTGTCACACATGGTGTCCTGAATGCACACAAAGAAGGCACACTGTGGAAATTACTCATTTGCTTGCCCAACCCTTTTGCTTTTAGGTGATCTCCTCTCTTTGGGTTGCCATGTTGGTCACAAACCTGACCATTTGCATGTCGTTTTTTTTGCACGGCTTCACTCTGCTCCATGAATGTTTAATCTTGTTGTTTATTTCACTGTCATCCCCTCTGCCACCCCACCCCAGCATCCCCCTGCTCGGGTCTGCGGCCTGCCTCCTGGAGTCTCTTCCCGCCCTGTGCGTGCTGGTATACACCCCCCTCTCCCATCCCCCTCACTCACACAAGACCCGTTCAAGGCATCCTTCATTCTTTCCTTCCTTGAAGTAATCAATGATAAAAAATGACTGGACAGGTAAAAGCCATGTGATGGAGCCATTGCATTCACCTCTCCAATTATGTCTAATCAGTGATTAGAGGAAGGTAGGAAGGATGCACTTTTAAAGAATTTGAACAAGGCCACACTTTCCTTACCTACATTGTTTCCTCCTTTCACACCTGGTTGTCAAATTCAATTTGTTCATTACAACACTTAATGCTACTTTTTACTGCCTGACACCAATTTTGACAGTGAAAATGATTGTATTTGCTGCCATTTCTTTCAATGGCACCTCTACAAAGTTTAAGGATTCACTGCCCAATTATGTATTATGAAAGTGTCAGATGCCAAGCTATCTGACTGAGTGACCGTCTCGAAACAGAAAAAAATATGTTGTTCCTGCCATGTTCCTCCTCTAACAGAACCGTTCTCTCCTTCTCCGTTCCCCCGCTCCTACCTTCCTCTCCTTCCCGTCCATCCGTCTGTGCGCCTGCATGCAGATTTGGAGATGGAGAGTGTAAAGCAGGACAGTGCATGGGTGGCCGACCCATTAAACCACTACAGCCTGAGCTCAGGTAGACCCGTGTGTCCATCCATATATGTGCCATAACCACCTCAGTGCTAACCCTCTACTAACGCACACAGCACGCCACTGAGGCACTCTGTCTGTCAGTCTGTTCACTAAGTCTCTACAATACCAATGCACTAGGACTAGAGTCCTTAGTTAATTATTAGTTAGATACTCATCATTCTTAATTCTTAGTGCATTGGTATTGTATATTTCAGGAGCCTTCTCTTTGGTGCATGGGGACTCACTTGAACTGCTAAATCCACTCACTCTCTAACCTGAACACTGTTGTCGGAGCGAAACGTATCCACCTTTATCAGATTCACTTGCACTAGACTTGATTAGCTTTGTTATTTACCTTTTTCATTTCAGGTTTATCAGGATTCCTTTTTGAACCGTTCTCTGTATATGCAAATGACTGGACTACAAATATTATCCTGCTGCTTTTTTCTTCAGACCTCTTGAATGTCCCCCTATCTGTTTCCCAGTCAGCTGTAGTTGTCTACTGTTTGGTTTAACTTGAAATACTTTTGGCTGTGGCTGGGGTCTAGACTGGCTTGATTTATTCAAGTCCCCCCTTTAAAGCGGGGGCTATAAAATTATCCTTTGGCACATTGTCCTACAACAGCAAGAAGCACAGTCTTCTCTATGGTGACTGAAATTGCTACATTCCTAACAGGGGAACCCTGGCGTGTTCAAACGTACACTGACCAGCTCCCCTGCATGGAAAATGGCCTCTGTCCTTTTAGCAAGCTAACTGGGTTGACATTTCTACCTCTGTAATTTCAGAGTGAGCAGATTGAAATAACTCCTTTGCAGTTGGCTGCACCTCTATATCGAGATGCCTTTGAAATTGTCGATCTGAGTTACTGTGGAAAACGTTCGCATTTTTAACTTGAGTTTAAAAGGACATCTGCAAACTGTCTCACTTGGATGAAGGATTACAATGTAACTGAACCTAGAGTCCTTTTGTGTTACTTTCTTGACGTCTGATCTACACATTTAAACACTGAATTCCGAGCTACAGTGTGATCAGCTCTGCTCCTTTCTCCAGCTTGGCTGCTCCAGTAGGGCAGGTGTTTGTCCAGATGTTCTGACCCCGCTACTCTTTCCATCCCCTACTTCCTCCGTTGGCTGGAGCTGGCTTCCTGTCTGGGAACCAGTCTAGTGACTTGGGCAACTGTGAGGAGCGCAAACGAGCCAAGACAGCTGGATGTGTCTATGAGAAAAACAAAGTGAGAGATAGAAGGAAGGAGAGAGAAAATATGTGAAGGAGGCAGTAAGATTTGTCCAGCTTCTCCCCATGGGATTTTGGTCGACACGTCCTGGGCCGTGAAACTATGTTAGGCACAGAGATTGTATCAGAAACTTAAGCCCTCATTCTCTTTGATGCGGGATGAGGGTGCTCTCACCTACAATGACCCCTTGGGTTGTGTTTTTGGTGTGCACACAACGTGTGCATAGTACACTAAGGTGAATACAAAGGCAATGGTTTGTTTCATTTAGGCTACTTTTAGGAGTGGTTGTTTGAGAGTAACCAAAAATTATCAAGGCGTTTCCCTTGTCAGTTAATTTGAGAACGTCAAACCACATTACACAGTTAATTCTTTGTCCGAGTGGAGATATTGAGAAAAGATTACCTGAGTCTAAAATGGAAGCTGTCTTCACCCTGCATGCATTGAATGTGTGTACAGTTCCACAAAATGGTGTGTGGTATATTCTACCACTAATTGCTTCTGTAGCATTGGTGCCCTGTAATATTGACAGATTTGTTGGTGCAGGAATATCAGTCCATCTTTTTCTGAGGTGGAATTTGCCCTTGCTTCTGAATCTGCCACTTCATAGTAAATAGAGGATGTCCTTGTTGTTTGGCCTCAAGACAACTCCAACCTTAATTTATAAGTTCAAGTTTTTACTTAGAATTTCAATCGCTCCTTGATCACATTACATAGGCACCTCAAACCAACTTCGGATTGTTCACAAGGTAGGGACACCCTTTGCTTTTCCCAACAAGCACTTTCACGATTTTATATAAATATTATATAAATATAAAAAGCTCTTCAACCACGTGACTTAGCAACCTAATTTCAACTGTCCATTATTACTTACATAGAGGCATGTTGTACAACCTTAGCTTTTCTCATAAAAGGATTCCTTAATGTTTTATATATACTGAACAAAAATATAAACGCAACATGTAAAGTGTTGGTTCCATGTTTCGTGAGCTGAAATAAAAGATCCCAGAAAATGTCCATACGCACAGAAAGCTTCTTTCTCTCAAATGTTGTGCACAAGTTTTGTTTACATCCCTGTTAGCAAGCATTTCTCCTTTGCCAAGAGAATCCATCCACCTGAAAGGTGTGGCATATCAAGAAGCTGATTAAACAGCATGATCATTGCACAGGTGCACCCTGTGCTGGGGACAATAAAAGGCCACTCTAAAATGTGCAGTTTTGTCACACAACACAATGCCACAGATGTCTCAAGTTTTGAGGGAGCATGCAATTGGCATGCTGACTGCAGGAATGTCCACCAGAGCTGTTGCCAGAGAACTGAATGTTCATTTCTCTACCATAAGCAGTCTCCAATATCTTTTAGAGAATTTGGCAGTACATCCAACCGGCCTCACAACCCCAAACAACGTGTTACCATGCCAGCCCAGGACCTCCACATCAGGCTTCTTCACCTGCAGGATCATCTGAGACCAGCTACCCCCGACAGCTGATGAAACTGTGGGTTTGCACAACTGAAGAATTTCTGCACAAATTGTCAGAAACCGTCTCAGGGAAGCTCATCTGCATACTTCTAACCGTCCTCACAACAGCATAACACATGTATGATATCATGAGGGCGAGCAGTTTGCTGTTGTCAATGTTGTGAACAGAGTGGCGGTGGGGTTATGGGATGGGCAGGCATAAGCTATTGACAACCTACACAATTGCATTTTATCGATGGTAATTTGAATGCACAAAAATACCATGATGACATCCTAAGGCCCATTGTGAGACCCATTTTTTTAAAGGTATCTGACCAACAGATGCATATCTGTATTTCCAGTCATGTGAAATCCATAGATTTCTTCCATAGCTAATTTATTTATTTTAATTGAGTGATTTCCTCATATGAACTGTAAAATCAATTAAGTTGTTGCGTTTATATTTTTGTTCAGTATAGCTCAAATCATTCGCGAGCTATGGATGTTTGTACGTCTGAATGTCTGGCGAATATCGAATCATTACCACGGTGAGAAACTTGATTTGAACACTTTTGTTCCAAGACAGTATATTCTTTCCTACCAAAATATGCCACTCTGAGGCTCAAGATGGATTCGATTTTTCTATTAACGTACATGTTTTAATGAGATGCTCAAATTTTAATTTACATGTACTTTTATGTGGTTCGGGTTGTTGTGGGTTCATGTTGAAACTTGATATGGTTGTTATCATCGAAGTTATATATATATATATTTACATAGCGAATGGCAAATTATTTAGTCATTTTTATTATACTGCAGACACCACGGCATTCATCTAATTTCAGCGTCATTAAACTATACAATGCTTGCGAGTGACATTTTCATATTCCTGCCTACTCCCATAAAGAGAGGAATGAATTACCCAATTTGAAACGGAATTGCGGTCGTATTCTACATAGATTGGCACAGCGTTCCCATGCGTTGTCTTGTGACTAGTTTGGTTGTAAACTGACACGGGAAGGGGCTGGTCATTAACTGAAAGAAAAAAAAGGAAAGAATTCTGTGAAGAAATGTAGCTTGCTTAGCAATTGACGAGCGAGGTGCACACTTATCCGAATTGTCTTTTGACTGCTATTCACTGTCCACGGGTACCCTACGTTTTGTGATTGAAGGTTTGTCGGCGGTGTCTTTTGAAGTAATTAGTCGTTAAACAAATAAGGAGTTGCAGTTACAGTATGAGTGTCTAAGGAAATGTCTACAGTTTACCTTGGATTCCCTATTTAAAGTCCCATCATAAAGTGAGAATCCCACTGCGTTTCGCAGGTAAGAATGTATTACGGTATGGGATTTAATTTGTTGTAGCCTAGTTGTGTGCACTTCAGTTGAATGGGTTGAAGCTGTCTTTCCTTGCCCCTTAATTATTTGGCACCTTTTCACAGCTCATTGATTGACAACCTGAAATTAGGTTGTCAATCAATGCGCTCGAGCCGTTTTGTTGATCTTCTCTGAAATTTGTAACAATGTAACACTCATGGGGCAGTCATTAAAGGGATACTTCGGGATTTTGGCCATTGAAGACCTTATCTACTTCCCCAGAGTCAGATGAACGGTTTCCATTAGTTACCACAGCCACAAAGTCGAAAATTGCTTTTCGGTCTTAAAGGTTAGCTGTGTGGTTAATGTTAATGTTAAAATCACATTTTAAAGACGAGAAATTGTAGGTGGGGTTTGACTTTGTGGCTGTGGTAACTAGTGGCCCGTTTGAAGGAAGTTGCAATTGCTGACTAACATTACATAGCTCTTGAAACTCAAATCAACCCTAACATTCCTTTGACAATTACCCTAAAATAAGTTAGTTGCTTCCTACCGAGTTTAATGAGGTACCAGCCATTGCCCAACTATGTCACAGGTTAGGTTGATAGTGCTTTCCCAGCTTATTACCTTCAGTGACTGAGCCAGTTGTGAGGGTCTGTTAACATTCAACAGCAGTTAGTTATGTGTCTAATAGGCAGACCTATTTCTATGATTCAGATTCCTTCAGAATTCTCTTATGCTCACAAAAACAGTATTGAATTTTTATTACCCCCTTTATTGTTGTGGCAATGACATCATATAATGACATGCTTTAAATTGATTCATAGCTTTGAGATACCACAGTGATCCTTTAGAGGTATATTTGGCTTTTCAGTTTGAATGTCCTCAACCTTATCTCGACAAAGGCTGAGATGGATGTCTTACAAATCAGTTTCATGTGGACTTGCTGAAAATATGACGTCAAAATGAACTCACTCTGGTCCCCCAAGACAAATATTGCTCTATTTATTAGTTGTCGTTAGACTGAAGGACCATTTGCATAGTTGTCCTGTGAGACCACACACTTGTGGCTGACGTCGTCCCTCTCTCCTCAGCCAGAACTCTCTTACTCCAATGGGGTATTCAGCTTTGAACAATCAGCCATTCTGGCCTGGCTATGACACACGCTCCAGCTCTCATAACAAAACAGAGGTCACTGTCTCCCAGGACCACGTTTAATAGGCAGATGCACGTCTACTGTTTGCTTGGGACACAAACTGGCTCCCATGGACACCATTGGCAATTAAAGATCTTTTTGGGCCACAGCTTGCATATAATTGGAGAATACTATTATACTGTGTTACTGTATTCATCTCTCAATGGTGTCATTTCTCAATATTCTATAGCAGTTGTCCCCATGGAGACCATAGGACCTGCCTTGGTGAAGAATGTAAACATTGGCTCAAGGCAGCACAATGCTCCCCCTCTATAAAAATGCTTGAGACTAAAGGTGTCTGTATGCTTCCAATCCAGAACAGTTTGGAACAGTTCTTGCATATATTATGACTACATTTTGTGATGTTTTTGTTCGTTCTGGTCTTTGGCAAGGTTTTTTCCCGCTGTTCGTGCATACTTAATTTTTTCTCAAGGCAAGCCGAAGTCGGTAGTCGAAGTCTACGCCCATTCGTCGGTGATCGGTCAACAGTAGGGATTTTTCATTGAAGTGTTTGTTGTCATTAAACGAGAGATGAATCGTTTTCATGCACAATTTTTCAATTGAGAAATACTTAGATGTAAAATTGTGAAAACGTCAAAATTAATGACTGATTTCTTGAGTTATCTTAGATTAATTCTGACTATTTTGAGGAAGTGTATACTGGCTACGGCGTCTCAAGATGGACAAACAGTACTATTGTCGCTTCTCATTTTTTAAACGAAGGTCTATTAAGGGAGTATGCGAGCACACTGGTTCGCGCCACCCGAATCGAAGTATGCGGAAGGCTTTAAGAGGGGCTGTTGTAAACTGGGGGATGGGGGGGTGTAATTGATTAGGTAACCGGAGCGTGAAGCCTGTTGAACGTGAGCAGGTTGCAATAAGGCTCTCCTAATAGAGCATGAAGTTGACATAATAGTTGGTTTCCTTGACATTCCTCTCCAGTAGTATTGTTGGATTGATGTTGCAAGTAGATAAGACCGCATTTGACAGACTTATATCCATTGGACTTTACTTGGAAATGCATGGTTTAGTTTCATGGCATTAGCATACCTTTTTTTGTCAGTGTTATCTCTGCAATCTAAGCAACAATCCCTATTCCAGAGAAGTTTCAACCAATGCCCCTCTCAAACACTAACTTTGACCTTGTGGTTTGCATCTACATTTGGCCTGCACGCATCCTTTGAAACGACCCAGCCTAATGGAATGGAATGTAGCGGTTGATGCGGGGCCGACAGCAGAGAACGAGCGTTATGTTTGCTATTACGCCGGTAACGGTTACTTTACCACACATCCGGTCCCAGAGCGCACTGGAGCCTCGCCTGTCACATGTGCGCTCCAGCAATCACAACTGTTTTGATAGCTCACCGTCTATGGCCTCTGGCCAAGCTTTGGCTCCTCTTCGTTTTTCTCTCTCTCCCCCTCTGTCATTATTTCTCCCTCTCCACATGTTAGTTCAGCAGCAGCTGTCATGGCGTGCAGAGAGTGGAAGGAACAGAAGAGGGGAAGAAAAAAAGACAATTGAGATCCTTATTTTTCCCACTAATATTCTGATCCAAACATTTCCCTAGATAATCTTAGGAATGGGCTGAGGAGGAGAAACAAAACTGTTGGCAGGAAATCTGGTTAATTAGAAATAGCTTTATCGATCGAAGATTACTGAGAGGATAGCTATGCAAAAGTGCCACGTGGAATGTTATTGTTAGAGGTGGGACCAAGTCATTATTATTCGAGTCACAAGCTCCAAATCTCAAATCGAGTCCCAAGTAGAACGGGTCAAAGTCGTGCATTCTAAGAGCAAGTCCAGTTTTTTTCAAACAAGTTTCAAGTCAAGTAAATGCAATGACTTACTGCAACTCCAAATCTTTGTCTATTTATTGAGGCTACCAGACAGCCCTTTTCATTATTTTGTTTCAACACATTTTGATTATGTAATTGTAAAATAGGGACATTGTAGCAGTTATGAGGACAAGAAATCAGCAGAAGGCATGGCAGGTTGACATTCTCAGTATAGATTTATTTACAGGTGATGGTGAATGGTGAAAGTGCCATATCATACAAAATATACAAGTAGGTTTACCAAATATACACGAGCAATAGCCCAAAAGAGATAGGACATGTTAAGCCTGATAGAGAGGTCATCTGAACGGACACAGGTATAGGCCATGACTGCACAGCCTGCCCTTGAGAAACCAAATTGAATCTGTCTAACAGGAGCTCAAACAGATACATACAGTGAGGGGAAAAAAGTATTTGATCCCCTGCTGATTCTGTATGTTTGCCCACTGTATAAGCACTTGGCCCATCCCAGGACCATACAATTACCCAACTGGCAATTACAACCAATAAATGGCAATTTCCACATCCATTGTTACATTTGTACACTCGTCTTAATCAGACTTAATGATTATTAATGATATTTCATCACCATTCATACATGGAACAATAATTTTCTCTTATTCACCGTACTGACTCCAAAGTGTGGCGCACATGCCATGTAGCATATTTCTATGCACACTGATGCACACGCGCTCCTGTTACGCACAACCAGAATGACAGAGACATAGGACACAGACGGAACTCCGAAATAACTTGAAATATGAACAAAGGAAACCATACCAGAGCTCGACAATGGAGCTCTCATTCGAAACCCAACATTAGCATGAATTACGTCAACAAGCAGTACAACATTACAATTATTTTCCTAGATGTGAGATAATTAACTTGTCTGTAATATCGTATAGCTTTGGAATCATGACATTACGTAATTTCGAGGAAAATAGGCAGGTTTCTCGACTCACTCTCACTTTGAGAAGGGATTGCATGACGATTTAGCTTAGCAAACGCGTGACGCAGCATGACACCGTGAACGCGATTGGTCGACAGTCTGTTGGGTGGGGCATTATATGTTCCTCCTTTCATTGCCCAATGGGATTCCTATCTCCGATCTGTTATCACATAATGTATTGTCTGTTGTTATGACAGGCACACGCTAGCTGTTCATTACAAAAATGTTTTCTTACGGAAACCATAATATAAATTACACTGTTATTCAATTGAAAATGTATTGGCTTTATATTAACAGCAAATGTCATGCGCTGATGACTGAAAAAGTTAATGCAGGAATTTCTTTCATCACATTCCCAGTGGGTCAGAAGTTTACATACACTCAATTAGTATTTGGTAGCATTGCCTTTAAATTGTTTAACTTGGGTCAAATGTTTCGGGTAGCCTTCCACAAGCTTCCCACAATAAGTTGGGTGAATATTGGCCCATTCCTCCTGACAGAGCTGGTGTAACTGAGTCAGGTTTGTAGGCCTCCTTGCTCGCACACGCTTTTTCAGTTCTGCCCACAAGTTTTCTATAGGATTGAGGTCAGGGCTTTGTGATGGCCACTCCAATACCTTGACTTTGTTGTCGTTAAGCCATTTTGCCACAACTTTTGAAGTATGCTTGGGGTCATTGTCCATTTGGAAGACCCATTTGCGGCCAAGCTTTAACTTCATGACTGATGTCTTGAGATGTTGCTTCAATATATCCACATAATTTTCCTTCCTCATGATGCCATCTATTTTGTGAAGTGCACCAGTCCCTCCTGCAGCAAAGCACCCGCACAGCATGATGCTGCCACCCCTGTGCTTCACGGTTGGGATGGTGTTCTTTGGCTTGCAAGCCACCCCCTTTTTCCTCCAAACATTACAATGGTCATTATGGCCAAACAGTTATATTTTTGTTTCATCAGACCAGAGGACATTTCTCCAAAAGGTACGATCTTTGTCCCAATGTGCAGTTGCAAACCGTAGTCTGGCTTTTTTATGGCGGATTTGGAGCAGTGGCTTCTTCCTTGCTGAGCGGCCTTTCAGGTTATGTCGATATACGACTAGTTTTACTGTGGATATAGACACTTTTGTACCTGTTTCCTCCAGGATCTTCACAAGGTCCTTTGCTGTTGTTCTGGGATTGATTAGCACTTTTCGCACCAAAGTACGTTCATCTCTAGGAGACAGAACGTTTCTTCTACAATTTCTTTTCTGAGGTCTTGGCTGATTTCTTTTGATTTTCCCATGATGTCAAGCAAAGAGGCACTGAGTTTGAAGGTAGGCCTTGAAATACATCCACAGGTACACCTCCAATTGACTCAAATGATGTGAATTAGCCTGTCAGAAGCTTCTAAAGCCATGACATCATTTTCTGGAATTTTCCAAGCTGTTTAAAGGCACAGTCAACTTAGTGTATGTAAACTTCTGACCCACTGGAATTGTGATACAATACATTTGTGGAGTGGTTTTAAAACGAGTTTTAATGACTCCAACCTAAGTGTATGTAAACTTCCGACTTCAACTGTAAGTAGCACAGATAGCTTGCTTGCTAGCTAGCTAGGCTAACTACATTGCTGGTTAGCTAGCCAGCTAATGTTAACCAAGTGAGCATGTGATGAGGACAGGGCGGCTTGCTTGGTGAAGTGTACTTTTGATTATTTACTTATTTAATTACGCTGTTACTGGCTCTGGCAAGCTACTCACTGTCAAACCACCATGTCCACTCTGACTCAAGTCATGACTTACAGGCTGAATGATGTTCAATGAGCAGCTCGTAGAGCGCCCTCTTCAGGCAACCATTGAAAAAGTATATGTATATAATATCGCTGCTTTATCGGCGGAATAAAGACCGATACAAATATTTCTGAGAAAGGCTAATATCAGCCGATAATATCGGTCAACCGATTTATCGTTCGGGCTCTAAATAAGCAGAATTTCTACCTCATACGTCTTGCGAACGTTCATGTGCACAATAAACATCGTGCCCACTCAGAGGGTAAGAAATTGCTAATGAAAATGTATCAAACATGAAACATAAATATCTAAGTGTTGCAATAAACGCTACGGGGATGGAATGATGAAACGCCATTAATTATTGTAGGATTAGATGTAATATAGATTTACCACATATGCATTTAAATGTCTAAAAGCAACAGCAAACATTTCAACAAGAGAACAAAGCGCTCTCCACTGGCGGGAGTTTGGAGAGATGTGCGTTCTCCAGTAATAATACATTTTAAGTAAATTATAAATTTCAAGCAATTTTGAAATACCAAAAGGCCTATGCTAGTAATTGTTGCTTGATGCCCAATTCCTGGTGAGCTTGCAAAGTAAACAGTTAATTTTCTTGATCACCAAACAATTTTTGGAGCTGCATATTTATTTATTATGGCAATCCTCTCTCCCTACAATTTGACGTTTGCGCTGCACCCCATCCTATAGCTGTACAGCAAATCGTCTATCTGTCAATTAGCTCACCCGACCTGTGTTGATTGACAGTTTGCTGGTCCAATCAGAGGGCAGAGTGTGTGTTTAACTAGCCAATCTTTTGCAAATTTTTTTGCAAGGGTGATGCTGCGGCTACTCACTCTGGCTGCGTGGAGAGTCATCCAGGGAGACACTGCCACAAAATGAGTGACAAAATGTTACAAAATCTGGCCAGATAATTTCAAGTCATTAGTCTCAAGTCAGAGTCCCGAGTCATGAGGCTCCAAGTCAAGCCTCAAGTTATTTTATTTTATAGTCCACAACAGTTGTTAGTGCCCTCTACAGTGGTACTTAACTGTGAAAGTTGTAAAGATAAAGAACAGACAGTAGCTGCTTTGTGTTGACTCTGACAGGCATTTATACTTAAAGTGTGTCCTTGTGTTTGCCTCTGCAGCCAGCATTATGTTGGCGTATTTCATACTGCTGCTTACAGTGCCTTAATAGGCCTAGTTAATGATGGTTTCCTTTCAAAAAGTAGTAAAAGTATTTTATTACTGTATGAGCATCCTGACAGTCCGCGTCACCAGTTTTATCACAACAATGCTCCCCATAACTGTCAAAATTCCACACAGATTTTTTAATCGTCTGCCAGTTGATTTTTTTGTCCAAGTGTTCCACATGCAGATCTCAGGGTGAGACTGTTGGCTCTAATTTGACTTGATGTGGACCGTGGAGACTTCCACCCTGTCCAAGCATCATGGGAGCCACCCAACCACCCGAGGAGCAGCTCTCTGCCCCACTGGCATTTGATAGGTTTCCAGATGCATACCATGATATAAGAAGCTATCAGCAACCGCTGGGAAAGTTACATCACCCCGATCATCTAGCCCGGCTGCTAGTCTTAAATCTGAGCGTTAATGTTGCGGAGGACAGTGTGTTGCTTTACCCGACCGTGTGCGATAGTTTTAACCATATGGTTTTCATTTTGGAGGCTTTCGCCAAAGATTGATTAAACAATGAGCTCATCGTGGTTACGACGTCGACCACGAAGATTCCATCTGCTAGCCCCGGCCCGCTAGCACACGCTAGCCGTGGCCTCTTACTCGCTAGTGCTTTAGCAGCCTCCGAACTATCCTATTGCTGTTCACCGGACCTTATGATAACTCAGCTATACAGCTGATGTCTGCTGGACTGTTCCTTTTTACGGTACTACATCCTGTTTATGTTTAGCCTCAGCCCAAACATGGTTAGCTTATTGTTGTTTCGGTTATTTCTAATTGTACTATTTCACTGTAGATCCCCCAGCCCAGCTAAACCTGCCTTAGATAGCTCCTTTGTCCCACCCCCCATACACGCGGAGACCGACTCAATTGATGCCTCCAGTGATGCTATCTCTTTCATTGTTACCCAACGCTTAGGTTTACCTCCACTTTACTCATATCCTTCCATATCCTTGTCTGTACATAATGCCCTGAATCTTTTCTACAACACCCGGAAATCTGCCCCCTTTATTCTATGTACCCAACGCACTAGAAGACCAGTTCTTAAAGCCTTTAGCCGTATCCTTATTCTAGTCCTCCTCTGTTCCTCTGGTGATGTAGAGGCTAACCCAGGCCCTGCAGCCCTCAGTATCACTCCTACTCCCCAGGCGCTATCATTTGCTGACTTCTGTAATCGCAAAAGTCTTGGTTTCTTGCACGTAAATATCAGAAGTCTACTTCCTAAGTTTGAGTTATTCACTGCGTTAGCACACTACGCCAACCCTGATGTTCTAGCAGTGTCTGAATCCTGGCTCAGGAAGGCCACCAAAAATTCTGAAATGTCCATCCCCAACTATAACATTTTCCGTCTAGATAGAACTGCCAATGGGGGTGGAGTTGCAATCTACTGTAGAGATAGCCTGCAGAGCTCTATCATACAATCCAGGTCTGTGCCCAAACAGTTTGAGCTTCTACTTCTAAAAATCCACCTTTCCAGAAATAAATCTCTCACTGTTGCCGCTTGCTACAGACTCCCCTCAGCCCCCAGCTGTGCCCTGGACACCATATGTGAATTGATTGCCCCCCATTTATCCTCAGAGTTCGTACTGCTTGGTGACCTAAATTGGGATATGCTTAATACCCCGGCCATCCTACAATCCAAACTAGATGCCCTCAACCTCACGCAAATTATCAACGAACCTACCAGGTACAACCCTAAATCCGTAAACATGGGTACCCTCATAGATATCATCCTGACTAACATACCCTCTAAATACACCTCAGCTGTCTTCAACCAGGATCTCAGCAATCACTGCCTTATTGCCTGCGTCCGTAACGGGTCCGCGGTCAAACGACCACCCCTCATCACTGTCAAACGCTCCCTAAAACACTTTAGCGAGCAGGCCTTCCTAATTGACCTGGCCCAGGTATCCTGGATGGATATAGATCTCATTCCGTCAGTAGAGGATGCCTGGTTGTTCCTTAAAAGTAATTTCCTCTCAATCTTAAATAAACATGCCCCATTCAAAAAATACAGAACTAAGAACCGATATAGCCCCTGGTTTTCCTCAGACTTGACTGCCCTTGACCAGCACAAAAACATCCTGTGGCGTACTGCATTAGCATCAAATAGCCCCCGCGATATGCAACTTTTCAGGGAAGTTAGGAACCAATATACACAAGCAGTCAGGAAAGCAAAGGCTAACTTTTTCAAACAGAAATTTGCATCCTGTAGCACTAACTCCAAAAAGTTTTGGGACACTGTAAAGTCCATGGAGAATAAGAGCACTTCCTCCCAGTTGCCCACTGCACTGAGGCTAGGAAACACTATCACCACCGATAAATCTACAATAATCGAGAATTTCAACAAGCATTTTGCTACAGCTGGCCATGCTTTCCATCTGGCTACCACTACCCCCGGCCACCAACTCTGCACCCTCCGCTGCAACTTGCCCATGCCCCCCGGCTTCTCCTTCACACAAATTCAGACAGCTGATGTTTTGAAAGCGCTGCAAAATCTGGACCCCTACAAATCAGCTGGGCTAGACAATCTGGACCCTTTCTTTCTAAAACTAGCCGCCGAAATTGTCGCTACCCCTATTACTAGTCTGTTCAACCTCTCTTTCATAACGTCTGAGATCCCCAGAGATTGGAAAGCTGCCGCGGTCATCCCCCTCTTCAAAGGGGGTGACACTCTAGATCCAAACTGCTACAGACCTATATCCATCCTGCCCTGCCTTTCGAAAGTATTTGAAAGCCAAGTTAACAAACAGATCACCGACCATTTCGAATACCACCGTACCTTCTCCGCTATGCAATCCAGTTTCCGAGCTGGTCATGGGTGCACTTCAGCCACGCTCAAGGTCCTAAACGATATTATAACCGCGATTGATAATAGACAGTACTGTGCAGCCGTCTTCATCGACCTGGCCAAGGCTTTCGACTCTGTCAACCACCGCATTCTTATTGGCAGACTAAATAGCCTTGGTTTCTCAAATGACTGCCTCGCCTGGTTCACCAACTACTTCTCAGATAGAGATCAGTGTGTCAAATCGGAGGGCCTGTTGTCTGGACCTATGGCAGTCTCTATGGGGGTGCCACAGGGTTCAATTCTTGGGCCGACACTTTTCTCTGTGTATATCAATGATGTCGCTCTTGCTGCTGGTGACTCTCAGATCCACCTCTACGCAGACGACACCATTTTGTATACATCTGGCCCTTCATTGGACACTGTGTTAACAAACCTCCAAACGAGCTTCAATGCCATACAACACTCCTTCAGTAGCCTCCAACTGCTCTTAAACACTAGTAAAACTAAATGCATGCTTTTCAATCGAACGCTGCTGGCACCCGCCCACCCGACTAGAATCACCACTCTCGACGGGTCTGACCTAGAGTATGTGGACAACTACAAATACCTAGGTGTCTGGTTAGACTGTAAACTCTCCTTCCAGACTCACATAAAGAATCTCCAATCCAAAGTTAAATCTAGAATCGGCTTCCTATTTCGCAACAAAGCCTCCTTCACTCATGCTGCCAAACATGCCCTCGTAAAACTGACTATCCTACCGATCCTTGACTTCGGCGATGTCATTTACAAAATAGCCTCCAACACTCTACTCAGCAAATTGGATGTAGTCTATCACAGTGCCATCCGTTTTGTCTCCAAAGCCCCATACACTACCCACCACTGTGACCTGTACGCTCTTGTTGGCTGGTCCTCACTACATGTTCGTCGTCAAACCCACTGGCTCCAGGCCATCTATAAATCACTGCTAGGCAAATCCCCGCCTTATCTTAGCTCATTGGTCACCATAGCAGTACCCACCCGTAGTCTGCGCTCCAGCAGGTATATCTCACTGGTAATTCCCAAAGCCAACACCTCCTTTGGCCGCCATTCCTTCCAGTTCTCTGCTGCCAATGACTGGAACGAATTGCAAAAATCTCTGAAGCTGGAGACTCTTATCTCCCTCACTAACTTTAAGCATCAGTTGTCAGAGCACCTTACCGATCACTGCACCTGTACACAGCCCATCTGAAATTAGCCCACCCAACTACCTCATCCCTATATTGTTATTTATTTTGCTCTTTTGCACCCCAGTATCTCTATTTGCACATAATCTCTTGCACATCTAGCATTCCAGTGTTAATACTATTGTAATTATTTTGCACTATAGCCTATTTATTGCCTTACCTCCATAACTTGCTACATTTGCACACACTGTATATATATTTTCTGTTGTATTTTTGACTTTATGTTTTTTTACCCCATATGTAACTCTGTGTTGTTTTTATTGCACTGCTTTGCTTTATCTTGGCCAGGTCGCAGTTGTAAATGAGAACCTGTTCTCAACTGGCTTACCTGGTTAAATAAAGGTGAAATAAAAAATTTAAAAAATCATTGTCCCGCAGTCAATTAGATTTTCTGAAGAGCATCTCTCGAATTGCCCCTTCGCTGTCAGCAGAGTTGACATTGAGCAGAGCAATCTTCAGGCTTGCGCTCCTACCCGCTTCAGTTGATGTGGGCTCCTAAATAACAGTGACAGTCGGTGTAAGCCGATACAATTGCTCCGTCAGCACCCACATGTTTTGCAAAGCCCTTTTGATGCCTCAACGGTTGGTAAACAAAGCTGCTTCAGCAGTTTGTGGTGGGATACAGCATCAAGACATTTCTCACTTTCTCACAGGGGAAATCCTAGCTCCACTTAGCTTGAAATGAAGCAATACAGAAAGTATGGTTCATGATTTAGAAGCAGTGTGCTTCTCATCAATTGTACTCAATATAAACAAGTGAAAGTGCTTTCGACTCTATCTCTGGTAGGGCTGAGCCCAATTAGTCGACTGGTCAATTGTTTGGTCGATAGGCTGTTGGTCAACCAATATTTATTTTTTTGTCGAGCAGTAGCAAATATATCTACACTGAACAAAAATATAAATGCAACATGTAAAGTGTTGGTCCCATGTTTCATGAGCTGAAATAAAAAATCCCAGAAAAGTTCCATACGCTCAAAAAGCTTATTTCTTTCAAATTTTGTGCACACATTTGTTTACATCCCAGTTAGTGAGCATTTCTCCTTTGCCAAGATAATCCATCCACCTGACAGGTGTGGCATATCAAGAAGCTGATTAAACAGCATGATCATTACACAGGTGCACCTTGTGCTGGGGACAATAAAAGGTCACTTTAAAATGTGCAGTTTTGTCACACAACACAATGCCACAGATGTCTCAAGTTTTGAGGGAGCATGCAATTGGCATGCTGCCTGCAGAAATGTCCACCAGAGCTGTTGCCAGAGAATTGAATGTTCATTTCTCTACCATAAACTGCCTCCAAAGTCGTTTTAGAGAATTTAGCAGTACATCCAACCGGCCTCACAACCGCAGACCATGTGTAACCACGCCAGCCAAGGACCTCCACATCCGGCTTCTTCACCTGCGGGATCGTCTGAGGGGGGTAGGAGTATTTCTGTCTGTAATAAAGCCCTTTTGTGGGGAAAAACTCATTCTGATTGGCAGGGCCTGGCTCCCCAGTGGGTGGGCCTGGCTGCCAAGTGGGTGGGCCTATGCCCTCCAAGGCCCACCCATGGCTGCACCCCTGCCCAGTCATGTGAGATCCATAGATTAGGGCCTAATTTATTTATTTATATTGACTGATTTCCTTATATGAACTGTAAGTCAGTAAAATCTTAGAAATTGTTGCATGTTACGTTTATTTTTGTTCAGTATATTATTTTATGGCACACAAGACACCTGTCTTATTCGCGCCCATCTCAGTGAACTAATCCCTTGCGGCGGCCGAGACTAATCCATTGCGTAGGCCGCGCCCAAAAAGAAGGGGAGTGTTGCTAAGATGCACAATGCACATCTCTCTTCAGTATGCGCTCTCTCCCGCCAATTTGTGCACATTCATTGTTTCGTAACTTAATTGTGTGAATTGTTTGCGTTTGATTGTTAGTGTCTATTAATTCCCTATTAAATATATCACCAGTAGGACATTTACCGTTAATTTCTATCATTTTTAATCTACAATGTTTGTTTGGTTACAGTAATTTCTGTTAATGCATTCAATATATTATTATTCCAGTCTTTTACTTTTGAGAAACAAGTTTTGGTTTATTTAATTGCATTTTTGAATTTAGTCATTGTCTTTTGTTTGGAGCGCTCCTGTCAATGTTGAATAAGGACGTGCACCTGATTACGCATAGATGTAGGCCTATAGGCTACCTGGCCTGCGCGCAAATGTAGGCATATAAATGTGCCCATTTGGGGATCTGATAGTATTTCTGATTGGCTTAACGCATCACCACTAATGAGCTGTGGAGCTTCTCAAGGTAATGTTTTCTTCACCTCAAACAGCAAGCAAACAAAGTCTGTTTTTACATCCATTGAAAATGACAATAGTTCCTCAATGTATTTGAATTCTCCCTTTCGATAACCACTCAACGTGAAAGGGAAAAATGTCATGCTCTGATCCAGTGGAAACATCATAAAATAGGCCTACCTGGTTACTTCTTATACCTTGCTCAAATAGCCTACAGCTTTGTCTGTCCCGAGCTCACTGGTGCAGGAAACTCTGAGGGCCCAGAATATTTTATACAATGTTGCAAGTTTGCAAGCGCGAGCTTCGGGCCAGACCCAAGTTAATAGTTGATGCAAGGTTTCAAGTTTGTTGCAGACAGGCCATGCGTAACCAATGTGATTTATAGGATATTTATTTTTAGCAGGGTATTTTCTACCTGCAGGCTGCAATGTTTATATTTGTTGGTTTTATTTAGGGTATTTTTACATAGTTGGCAATGGCAATAGAAGTACCATATAGGTTTGTATCATTTTAATTTAGATTTTAATCAAATTCTGATTAACCACATGACTGATTTTGAGATACGAAGACATTATTATTAAATAAAATGAAACTGTTCCATGAAAATGTGCATATGAAAACCATAACTGGTACGCAGATCGGTAGAAATGGTAAGATAAAGTGGCATTCCACATGAGAAAGGTTGCCGACTCCTCGTGTAGCCTATTACCGGCAACGGCAGAATCTGCGAAAGCCAGCAGGAGCGGGAGGAGGATGGTCAGGTGAATTGTTTTAAAATCTGGTTATCTTGATCTCTTGCTCCCTCCTGAGTCATTTGTGTCTAATTTCATCAAACAGAGTGCTCAAAGCATATAGTTGATTTTATTAAAACACATAGGGTGTGTCTATATATGAAAAAAAATAAACTTTTTTAAAATGTCAACCAATTGATTGGTCGAAAGAACAGACAACTTTCGGTCTACCAAGTTTTTTTTTGTCCGGGACAGCCTTAATCTCTGGTGAAGAGAGTGGAGTCACTCAGACAAGTTGTGTCCCTGGAATAGGGTAGCTTATTTGTTTGTATTCTGTAGAGGGAATGTTGGTTCCCCTGCAACGTGTCAGCCAATCTACAATTTGCAGTGGAGGATTTGTGAACAAAGGTTTGCGGGCATGCCAACTCCATTGTTCTCTCCAAAAGCTGAGGTTTTTCACTTGATAGCTTTTCCGTATTGTTCCCTATGGATAAAACAACTGGGCCCATACTTGAAAGGCTTAGACCTTTTTCCAGACCCATTCATTGTCTTGTGAAGCTGGGGTCATACAGTCTCAAAAAATCATCCCATGTTGTAAAAGAAGGGTTGGCATTAGAAGAAAAAAAAACTGTTTGTCACAGGGACTGGCTTATTCAGACTTTTTCCCACCTCTGGTGTGTTATGTTTCCATTGAACCTTGGATTGACAATTTTGAAAAGATCTAATGAAAGCAAGCTGACTTTACTGGTATGCATGCATCACTTTGCACAGCGTTATTTCACGTTGCACTGACGGTCAACACCAGCTGAACACCTGCGAGTGTGAGAGTGTATTAAACATATTGTGTGTTTCTCTGTTTCCGGCAGTGTCTAAGAAGCACGGGAAGCTGATCACGTTCCTGCGCACCTTCATGAAGTCCCGGCCTACCAAGCAGAAGCTGAAGCAGAGGGGAATCCTCCGGGAGAGGGTGTTTGGCTGTGACCTGGGAGAGCACCTCCTCAACTCGGGCCACGATGGTGAGATTTACGCTGTCTTTCACTCTCTCTGACTCTTGCTCTCTCTCACAAACACAGACACAGTCTATCTTTCACACACACATACTGGCAGAAGTTCTTCAGCTTTGACCTCATTTGTGGTGTTGGCGACTTGAAACGCACACATGTAAACACTAACATGCTGAGGGGTGTTCTCAGGATGAACAGTCGCCCTTCTTTGTGCATGATGGTCACTCACACTATGGTAAAAGTGTCGACTAGTCTCCACCTAACATTGGCTGTAAATCAAGGCTCGGCTCAACTTGGCTCAACTCCGGTAGAGGCTAGAGCAAGGTTGAGCTGTTGAGAGTTCAGGTGGGCCTTCACGTTTCAGCAAACAAAGGAGAGGAGTGCTGCTCAACAACAGTGACAAAAATCATGAGAATGGCTTACCAAGAAAAACTTCCAAAAGGACTAATTCGAGGTAAAAAGGAGTTGGAGCACTCAACAAAAAAAATGCAGAGTAATTTATGTTTGCTCACTTTAGTCCATTGTTTGGCCCATTGACACGCAATGTAAAAAAATATATATATATTATGATATGTTTCAAGGTAAATGGCAAATTATAGCACAAAGTAATAAGATAAATAGTGTGTCTCGTTAATCAATAGGCCATGTCTAAATATACATAGGTGATATTTGGGTGTCTGTGAATCTGGAGACACAGAGATCCAAAAAATCAAGGCAACAACATTATAGAAATGAGGACAGTGAAAAATCATCATTTAGCCCTTTTGGATCCACAGTGTCTAAGGAGTACTGCCAGAATGCCTCTTTGTTTTAATTTGCGTACAATATTAATATTAATTAATATGCCATTTAGCAGACGCTTTTATCCAAAGCGACTTACAGTCATGTGTGCATACATTTTTGTGAATGGGTGGTCCCGGGGATCGAACCCACTACCTTGGTGTTACAAGCGCCGTGCTCTACCAGCTGAGCTACAGAGGACCACTATATCACCTCCTTGGTGAAATGTTTACGTGTTCTATGGCTACATAGCGCCGGGAGGAAGGTGTGCCATGGATGGCTTCGATGCAGTGGCGCGCAATAGCATAGTCCGTGTTTTTGTTCTGCAATGCGAAGTTTCAATGCAAAGTTTAGTTTGACCAATATACAGTAAGCAGCCCAGCAGATACATTTGATCATGTATATGACATCTGTGGTGCTACAATGACTGAATCTTTTGGATTTTTTGTATTCTTTACCTGTTCTCGGGTAAACAAATGCGAGGGTGGCAATGTTGTGAACTCTCGTACATTTTGGATCTCTTTTGAGGATGTTCCAGTGTTTCAATACAAAACACAAACGTCCTGGTTTCTATTAGTGCCAGTGAGAGGGCTTTGACGTTCATTCTCTCTACCACGGGTATAGGCCTGTTCAATGACACCCTTCTCATACCAGCATTGCAGGAACCTGGTGCGCATATCATTAACTTTGCGCTCTAAATCTATGTCTGTACTACAGTTAAGTCTGAGTCTTAGGAATTGACTCACCGGTATGTTCCGCTTAAGATGTACCGGGTGGTTACTGTCTGTGCGTAAAAGTGTATTCTTACTTTGTGGCTTGCGGAAGATAGTAGACTCCAACTTGTTTTCTTTGTTAGTGGATTGTAAGATCCAATAACTATTTTCTCCTGACTTCTCTCTACTGTGAATTTGAGATAGGGGTCAGATAAGTTAATATCATCACAAGAACGGTGAGCAAAAATCCCAGAACCACACGGGGGGACCTAGTGAATGACCTGCAGAGAGCTGGGACCAAAGTAACAAAGCCTACCATCAGTAACACACTACGCCGCCAGGGACTCAAATCCTGCAGTGCCAGACGTGTCCCCCTGCTTAAACCAGTACATGTCCAGGCCCGTCTGAAGTTTGCTAGAGTGCATTTGGATGATCCAGAAGAGGATTGGGAGAATGTCATATGGTCAGATGAAACCAAAATAGAACTTTTTGGTAAAAACTCAACTCGTCGTGTTTGGAGGACAAAGAATGCTGAGTTGCATCCAAAGAACACCATACCTACTGTGAAGCATGGGGGTGGAAACATCATGCTTTGGGGCTGTTTTTCTGCAAAGGGACCAGGACGACTGATCCGTGTAAAGGAAAGAATGAATGGGGCCATGTATCGTGAGATTTTGAGTGAAAACCTCCTTCCATCAGCAAGGGCATTGAAGATGAAACACGGCTGGGTCTTTCAGCATGACAATGATCCCAAACACACCGCCCGGGCAACGAAGGAGTGGCTTCGTAAGAAGCATTTCAAGGTCCTGGAGTGGCCTAGCCAGTCTCCAGATCTCAACCCCATAGAAAATCTTTGGAGGGAGTTGAAAGTCTGTGTTGCCCAGCGACAGCCCCAAAACATCACTGCTCTAGAGGAGATCTGCATGGAGGAATGGGCCAAAATACCAGCAACAGTGTGTGAAAACCTTGTGAAGACTTACAGAAAACGTTTGACCTGT
Source organism: Coregonus clupeaformis (assembly GCF_020615455.1). Taxonomy (NCBI): domain Eukaryota; kingdom Metazoa; phylum Chordata; class Actinopteri; order Salmoniformes; family Salmonidae; genus Coregonus; species Coregonus clupeaformis. The sequence continues at coordinate 34,544,750 of NC_059200.1, forward strand.
GTCATTGCCAACAAAGCGTATATAACAAAGTATTGAGAAACTTTTGTTATTGACCAAATACTTATTTTCCACCATAATTTGCAAATAAATTCATTAAAAATCCTACAATGTGATTTAATTGATTTTTTTTCTCATTTTGTCTGTCATAGTTGACGTGTACCTATGATGAAAATTACAGGCCTCTCATCTTTTTAAGTGGGAGAACTTGCACAATTGGTGGCTGACTAAATACTTTTTTTCCCCACTGTATGCTGAAAGATTCAGGAGCTCATCTGCTCATGACCTGCTCTCTCTCTGCCCTCTCTCCCTCGCTCTCTCTCTCTCTCTGCCTTCTCTGCCCTCGCAGCAGGCCATGATGTGTTATCTGATGATCTTGTCCAGATAGCCACTGAGAATAGGAAAAGGCCCTTTTTGAAGCAAGGGTCGGTCTGATGTGAGGCTGGCAGGCCTTGGTGTCAGGCAGCTCAAAGCTTTGCAGACTTCAACTTTCAAATATTGCCTTTTGAAAATCAACTTAAGGAATTACTTTGATTTTCTTTTCTCTACGTTGTATTCTTGGTACCGGTGATCAACTTGAAGATTCTTCACACAACGTTGCTTTTGATCAATGGAAGTTCGTGTTTTTCTTTATCAGAGAACATAATATAATATATAATATGCCATTTAGCAGACGCTTTTATCCAAAGCGACTTACAGTCATGCGTGCATACATTTTTGTGTATTGGTGGTCCCGGGGATCGAACCCACTACCTTGGCGTTACAAGCGCCGTGCTCTACCAGCTGAGCTACAGAGGACCACAGCTGAGCTACAGAGGACCACATAAAATATTCTCTCAATGCGAAAACCCTCTTAGCTGGTGTTCTCTTGAGGAAGAATATGTGCACACTCTTTAGAAAGGAGGAAGACAGAAGGTCCCTCTTTTGACCTTGCAGTGTTCCGGTGCACATCTATTGATTGAAGTAGAGATGCCCTTTTAAAGTTGTGTGAGTGTTTCTTGTGTTCTCTGACATTGAGTTTCCTGCTCCAGTTCCCCAGGTACTCAAGAGCTGCACGGAGTTCATCGAGAAACATGGCGTGGTGGACGGCATGTACCGCCTCTCTGGAATCGCCTCCAACATCCAGAAACTACGGTAAGACACGCACACACACACTCTCTCTCACACAGATTTGGCAGTGCTATCCGTTAAACATGGGTCTGCCTCATAGGGTGTTCATAGACGTAATCTCAAGTGTACACCAGCCACCAACTTCTGAGAATTTGTTCTGTTCTGCACAAAAGCCCTCGGTGCACAGAGAAGGCAAAGGTCTTGTTATAACATCATGGACCTTGACTACCAGGTGCCATTGTACTCAATATCAGTTCATGTTCAAATGAATACAGCTCTCGTAACAGTAAGTAAAGAGTGGAACCCAACTCCTAAAGATAATGCACTTGTGCCCTACATCTCATAAAAATTCCATCAAAGATAACTTGCACTTTCAACAGAAATTACCATAATCTTTTCCTTGGCATGCGATATGTTGATTTACCCCTGTGTGTGGGAACTGTGGGCATCCCTCAACAACAACACGTGTGGTTGCGTGGGTGTGTGTGGGCATCCCTCGTCAACAACCTGTTGACTGGCCGTGACTTGTAGCGAAACATAACCCCTAACCGTTCTCTTCCCATCACATTTTTGCACTGTTCGTTTTGTCCTCTGAAACAGTCCAAGTAACTGACGTTGTTGCACTCTACCAACTGAGAACTCAGTCTCTCACCCTGTAATTATAACATTTTTGACTGTGAAGAGGAAGGAATGTTTGGCGTCTCGAAGCCAAGCGTGAAATAGTGTGGGTTTCTTGTAGTATTTTATGGGGCTTTCTTTCGTTTTTTCCTGATCCTGAATAAGTAAAATCCTAACCCTGCAATAATTATTTGCATAGTTTAACTCAGGATGGAGATTTAGGAACCGTCTTAAAATTTTTATTTCCAATTGTTAAACCCACTGTTGGATATCCCAACTGCCACTTTACACCTCAGTTGTCTAGGATTACATCATTAATATAATGTGCCATTTATGACAACAACCATTATTCCACATGGAATATACACTGAGTGTACAAAACATTAGGAACACCTGCTCTTTCCATGACATGGTGACCAGGTGAAAGCTATGATCCCTTATTAATGTCACTTGTTAAATCCACTTCAGTCAGTGTAGATGAAGGGGAGGAGACAGATTAAAGAAGGATTTTTAAGCATTGAGACAATTGAGACATGGATTGTGTATGTGTGCTATTTTGAGGGTGAATGGGCAAGACAAAATATTTAAGTGCCTTTTGAACGGAGTATGGTAGTAGGTGCCAGGCGCACTGGGTTGAGTGTGTCAAGAACTGCAATGCTGCCGGGTTTTTCACACTCAACAGTTTCCCATGTGTATCAAGAATGGTCCACCACCCAAAGGACATCCAGCCAACTTGACACAACTGTGGGAAGTACTGGAGTCAACATGTGCCAGCATCCCTGTGGAACGCTTTCGACACCTTGTAGCGTCCATGCCCGATGAATTGAGGCTGTTCTGAGGGCAGAAGAGGTGCAACTCAATATTAGGAAGGTGTTCCTAATGTTTTGTACACTCGGTGTATTCACTGAAAAGAGAGAGGACATTTTCATCATCTCTGATGTTTGAACAAAGAAATTAGGGGTTGTTTATGAAGTAAGAGTTATTGATGGCAGCTTCCTGTCAGAAACATTATTAAAGGGAGTGTCCTGTCCAGAACACTCTGTTTATTTACATAGTAGTTCACATTCCATGGATTTATCATGAGTTCTTCAGGTCACAAAACTCAACACAAAACAGTGTAACAAAAGTATGAAGATGTATTCACTCACTACTGTTATTTTTTTTATTTTTTTTACCTTTATTTAACCAGGTAAGCCAGTTGAGAACAAGTTCTCATTTACAACTGCAACCTGGCCAAGATAAAGCAAAGCAGTGCGATAAAAACAACAACAACACAGAGTTACATATGGAATAAACAAAACGTACAGTCAATAACACAATAGAAAATCTATATACAGTGTATGCAAATGTAGTAAGTTATGGAGGTAAGGCAATAAATAGGCCATAGTGCAAAATAATTACAATTTAGTATTAACACAGGAGTGATAGATGTGCAGAAGATGATGTGCAAATAGAGATACTGGGGTGCAAATGAGCAAAATAAATAACAATATGGGGATTAGGTAGTTGGGTGGGCTAATTTCAGATGGGCTGTGTACAGGTGCAGTGATCAGTAAGCTGCTCTGACAACTGACGCTTAAAGTTAGTGAGGGAGATAAGAGACTCCAGCTTCAGAGATTTTTGCAGATCGTTCCAGTCATTGGCAGCAGAGAACTGGAAGGAATGGCGGCCAAAGGAGGTGTTGGCTTTGGGGATGACCAGTGAGATATACCTGCTGGAGCGCATACTACGGGTGGGTGTTGCTATGGTGACCAATGAGCTAAGATAAGGCGGGGATTTGCCTAGCAGTGATATCTAGATGACCAGGAGCCAGTGGGTTTGGCGACGAATATGTAGTGAGGGCCAGCCAACGAGAGTGTACAGGTCACAATGGTGGGTAGTATATGGGGCTTTAGTGACAAAACGGATGGCTCTGTATAAGAGCGTCTGCTAAATTACTAATATGTAAAAATGTAGAACTAAGAGGAAGAGATGAACCAACACCTCTTTGCAATGGGAGGAATGGTTCTATTTTCCTCTTGATTTGTCTCTAGTTACTTACTTGCTCTCTCTCTGTCCATGAATCTGTCTCGGTCTCTCTTTCTCGCTCAATCCTCTCTTTCCCTCTATCACCCCCCTTTCTATCCCCCTCCTCTCGCTCTCCATCCATGTCTTTCTCTCCCTCCCTCCACTAGGCATGAGTTTGACTCGGAACAGATCCCCGACCTGACCAAAGACGTGTACATCCAGGACATCCACTGCGTGGGCTCATTGTGCAAGCTCTACTTCCGCGAGTTGCCCAACCCCCTGCTCACCTATCAGCTCTACGAGAAATTCTCCGTAAGGACCTGCTCTTGGCACAGCACGGGCACTGCACCCTGAGTGCCCTTCTCCTCTACCCAAAACAAAAACATCACGCTTTCTCACACTAACGTGCTGCTGCCGCTTGGCGTCCCCCTAGTTACGAGACCCTTTTTGTTTTGGTTTGAGAGCTCTACAGTGTTGCAATATTGCATAATGCCCTTGGCCCCAGAGGAACCCTGCTCTGTCTCTTTGTGGATGGTATTTATTAGGTTTCGCACTGTCCTGAACTGGAATCCAATTTCCATGTCGAAAAAAATTAATAAATCTCTATCTCTGTGGGGGGTATGTTCAAGTGTCAATTATCTCAAGGGTAATAAGTACTGTATACAGTGGGGAAAAAAAGTATTTAGTCAGCCACCAATTGTGCAAGTTCTCCCACTTAAAAAGATGAGAGAGGCCTGTAATTTTCATCATAGGTACACGTCAACTATGACAGACAAAATGAGGGAAAAAAATCAAGAAAATCACATTGTAGGATTTTTAATGAATTTATTTGCAAATTATGGTGGAAAATAAGTATTTGGTCACCTACAAACAAGCAAGATTTCTGGCTCTCACAGACATGTAACTTCTTCTTTAAGAGGCTCCTCTGTCCTCCACTCGTTACCTGTATTAATGGCACCTGTTTGAACTTGTTATCAGTATAAAAGACACCTGTCCACAACCTCAAACAGTCACACTCCAAACTCCACTATGGCCAAGACCAAAGAGCTGTCAAAGGACACCAGAAACAAAAGTGTAGACCTGCACCAGGCTGGGAAGACTGAATCTGCAATAGGTAAGCAGCTTGGTTTGAAGAAATCAACTGTGGGAGCAATTATTAGGAAATGGAAGACATACAAGACCACTGATAATCTCCCTCGATCTGGGGCTCTACGCAAGATCTCACCCTGTGGGGTCAAAATGATCACAAGAACGGTGAGCAAAAATCCCAGAACCACACGGGGGGGACCTAGTGAATGACCTGCAGAGAGCTGGGACCAAAGTAACAAAGCCTACCATCAGTAACACACTACGCGCCAGGGACTCAAATCCTGCAGTGACAGACGTGTCCCCCTGCTTAAGCCAGTACATGTCCAGGCCCGTCTGAAGTTTGCTAGAGTGCATTTGGATGATCCAGAAGAGGATTGGGAGAATGTCATATGGTCAGATGAAACCAAAATATAACTTTTTGGTAAAAACTCAACTCGTCGTGTTTGGAGGACAAAGAATGATGAGTTGCATCCAAAGAACACCATACCTACTGTGAAGCATGGGGGTGGAAACATCATGCTTTGGGGCTGTTTTTCTGCAAAGGGACCAGGACAACTGATCCGTGTAAAGGAAAGAATGAATGGGGCCATGTATCGTGAGATTTTGAGTGAAAACCTCCTTCCATCAGCAAGGACATTGAAGATGAAATGTGGCTGGGTCTTTCAGCATGACAATGATCCCAAACACACCGCCCGGGCAACGAAGGAGTGGCTTCGTAAGAAGCATTTCAAGGTCCTGGAGTGGCCTAGCCAGTCTCCAGATCTCAACCCCATAGAAAATCTTTGGAGGGAGTTGAAAGTCTGTGTTGCCCAGCGACAGCCCCAAAACATCACTGCTCTAGAGGAGATATGCATGGAGGAATGGGCCAAAATACCAGCAACAGTGTGTGAAAACCTTGTGAAGACTTACAGAAAACGTTTGACCTGTGTCATTGCCATCAAAGGGTACATAACAAAGTATTGAGAAACTTTTGTTATTGACCAAACACTTATTTTCCACCATAATTTGCAAATAAATTCATTAAAAATCCTACAATGTGATTTTCTGGATTTCTTTTTCTCATTTTGGCTGTCATAGTTGACGTGTACCTATGATGAAAATTACAGGCCTCTCTCATCTTTTTAAGTGGGAGAACTTGCACAATTGGTGGCTGACTAAATACTTTTTTTCCCCACTGTATGTTATGAGGATGAGCTAGTCTAACACTCCCCCTAAGTAAAATATGAAGATTGTCAAAGTGTAGGCAGCGTTATGTCCCCTTGGCTTAGACAAGCGGTTTGCAAGTGCCTCCTTTGCACCGGCCCTGGCCGACTGACTGCGTGGAGGTGTCAAGTGTTAATTAAGCACTTCTTAATGCAGAGGCACTGATCCGTACCACTCTCCTCCCTCCCTCCATCCTCCCCTCCATCTCCCTCGTTCCTTTCCGCTCCACAGGAGGCCGTGTCAGCAGCCACAGACGAGGAGCGGCTCATCAAAATACATGATGTCATTCAGCAGCTGCCGCCTCCGCATTACAGGTTAGAGCAAAGCCACGCTGCCCCCTGCAGGAACACACAGGCTACAACACACATTACTGTCTCCATATGTCAATAAACGCAACATTCAACAATTTCAAAGATTTCACTGAGTTACAGTTCATATAAGGAAATCAGTCAATTGAAATAAATTCATTAGGCCATAATCTATGGATTTCACATGACTGGTAATACAGAAATGAATCTGTTGGCCACAGATACCTTAAAAAACAAGTAGGGGTGGATCAGAAAACCAGTCAGTATCTGGTGTGACCACCATTTGCCTCATGCAGCGCGACACATCTCCTTTGCATAGAGTTAATCAGGCTGTTGATTGTGGCCTGTGAAATGTTGTCCCGCTCCTCTTCAATGGCTGTGCGAAGTTGCTGGATATTGGCGGGAACTGGAACGCGGTCATACACACGATCCAGAGCATCCCAAACATGCTCAATGGGTGACATGTCTGGTGAGTATGCAGACCATGGAAGAACTGGGACATTTTTAGCTTCCAGGAATTGTGAACAGATAGATCATTGCGACATGGGGCCGTGCATTATAATGCTGAAACTTGAGGTGATGGCGGCGGATGAATGGCACGACAATGGGCCTCAGGATCTCATCACGGTATCTCTGTGCATTCAAATTGCTATCGATAAAATGCCATTGTGTTCATTGTCCGTAGCTTATGCCTGCCCATACCATAACCCCACCGCCACCATGGGGCGCTCTGTTCACAAGGTTGACATCAGCAAACCGCTCGCCCACACGACGCCATTTGCCCGGTACAGTTGCAATGGGTGTGGCTGAAATATCAGAATCCACTAATTTGAAGGGGTGTCCACATACTTTTGTATATATAGTGAATGTTATACAAACATAATGGATGGTTATTGTATTCCACTCAAACAGTTTTAGAACCGTATGATCTTATACAAGAGGGTAAAATATACTTCTGTAGAAGTAGTCATAGAACTGGTGTAAATTAGTTGTGTGTTTCATCCCCCATCCTGTTCTCAGGACTCTGGAGTTCCTCATGAGGCACCTGTCCCATCTGGCCACCTTCAGCTTCATCACCAACATGCACAGCAAGAACCTGGCCATTGTCTGGGCCCCCAACCTACTGAGGTCAGACAACATTATGTTATTATCTTGTTCAATGTCATGTTATTGTTCATATCTCATTGGTGTTATCAATAGTACTAGTACATATAGGTTGCTCTGAGTAACTGTAGTTGATCTTGTACCGAAAATGGCTATGTTGTGACTGAATTTAGGAAACAAACAAATTCTTCTGCCTTTTTGTGGAAGTAGGGCTGTGGTGGTCGTGGCATTCTGTCAGACGGTTATTGTCATGCAAAAGCCTGCTGGTCTCACAGTAATTTACCGTTAATTAACATAAACATGTTTAGCGCCTCCACACATGCAAGCCGCTGATGCACGCCTTAGGAAAATCAACATTTTAATAAATGAATTTAATAAAAACAATCATAAAACCTCTATTTGTTTTAGTCCGGTCTAAAGAAACATGATATGAAGAAAATGTATTTCAGAATAACAGAATATGAGTTGGCCTACTGTAGGCCTGTGTTATTTGTCTATGCTCCATGCCATAGGCTGTAGGCTTGTTCATTTAGCTGACAAGATATGCTTAAGTCCCATGCCATTATTTTATGTTATATAATTTTATAGTAAGAAGAATATAATTGAACTTAGCTGAATAAAATAGGAAGGATATTTTTCCTATTATGGAGCGAGTGCGCATATGAAGTGGCTATGTTGAGCGTAAAAGTGATCATTTGAAACAGGTCCTACAGTGCATTCGGAAAGTATTCAGACTCCTTCCCTTTTCCTGGCCATGGACCCAAAATGTCGATGTTTTGTTCCCTGAGCCACTTAGTTATCACTTTTGCCTTATGGCAAGATGCTCCATCATGCTGGAAAAGGCATTGGTCGTCACCAAACTGTTCTTGGATGGTTGGGAGAAGTTGCTCTCGGAGGATGTGTTGGTACCATTCTTTATTCATGGCTGTGTTCTTAGGCAAAATTGTGAGTGAGCCCACTCCATTGGCTGAGAAGCAACCCCACACATGAATGGTCTCAGGATGCTTTACTGTTGGCATGACACAGGACTGATGGTAGCGCTCACCTTGTCTTCTCTGGACAAGGTGTTTTCCGGATGCCCCAAACAATCGGAAAGGGGATTCATCAGAGAAAATGACTTTACCCCAGTCCTCAGCAGTCCAATCCCTGTACCTTTTGCAGAATATCAGTCTGTCCCTGATGTTTTTCCTGGAGAGAAGTGGCTTCTTTGCTGCCCTTCTTGACACAAGGCCATCCTCCAAAAGTCTTCGCCTCACTGTGCGTGCAGATGCACTCACACCTGCCTGCTGCCATTCCTGAGCAAGCTCTGCACTGGTGGTGCCCCGATCCCGCAGCTGAATCAACTTTAGGAGACGGTCCTGGCGCTTGCTGGACTTTCTTGGGCGCCCTGACGCCTTCTTCACAACAATTGAACCTCTCTCCTTGAAGTTCTTGATGATCCGATAAATGGTTGATTTAGGTGCAATCTTACTAGGAGCAATATCCTTGCCTGTGAAGCCCTTTTTGTGCAAAGCAATGATGACGGCACGTGTTTCCTTGCAGGTAACAATGGTTAACAGAGGAAGAACAATGATTTCAAGCACCCACCCTCCTTTTACAGCTTCCAGTCTGTTATTCTAACTCAATCAGCATGACAGAGTGATCTCCAGCCTTGTCCTCGTCAACACTCTCACCTGTATTAACAAGAGAATCACTGACATGATGGCAGCTGGTCCTTTTGTGGCAGGGCTGAAATGCGGTGGAAATGTTTTTTGGGGATTAAGTTCATTTTTTTTTGCAAAGAAGGACTTTGCAATGAATTGCAATTCATCTGATCACTCTTCATGACATTCTGGAGTATATGCAAATTGCCATCATCAAAACTGAGGCAGCAGACTTTGTGAAAATTAGTATTTGTGTCATTCTCAAAACTTTTGACCACGACTGTACACACAATACCCCATAATGACAAAGCGAAAACAGGTTTTTAGAAATGTTTGCAAATTTATAAAAAATATAAAACAGAAATACCTTATTGACATAAGTATTCAGAACCTTTGCTATGAGACTTGAAAAATTGAGCTCAGGTGCATCCTGTTTCCATTGATTATCCTTGAGATGTTTCTACAACTTGACCTGTGGTAAATTCAATTGATTCGACATGATTTGGAAAGGCACACACCTAGCTATATAAGGTCCCACAGTTGACAGTGCATGTCAGAGCAAAAACCAAGCCATGAGGTCGAAGGAATTGTCCGTAGAGCTCCAAGACAGGATTGTGTCGAGGCACAGATCTGGGGAAGGGTACCAAAACATTTCTGCAGCATTGAAGGTCCCCAAGAACACAATGGCCTCAATCATTCTTAAATGGAAGAAGTTTGGAACCACCAAAACTCTTCCTAGAGCTGGCCTCCCGGCCAAACTAAGCAATCGGGAGAGAAGGGTCTTGGTTAGGAAGGTGACCAAGAACCCGATGGTCACTCTGACAGAGCTCCAGAGTTCCTCTTTGGAGATGGGAGAACCTGCCAGAAGGACAACAATCTCTGCAGCACTCCACCAATCAGGTATTTTATGGTAGAGTGGCCGGACGGAAGCCACTCCTCAGTAAAAGGCACCTAAAGGACTCTGACCATGAGAAATAAGAATCTCTGGTCTGATGAAACCAAGATTAAACTCTTTGGCCTGAATGCCAAGTGTCACGTCTGGAGGAAACCTGGCACCATCCCTACGGTGAAGCATGGTGATGACAGCATCATGCTGTGGGGATGTTTTTCAGTGGCAGAGACTAGTCAGGTTCAAGGAAAGATGAACGGAACAAAGTACAGAGAGATCCTTGATGAAAACCTGCTCCAGAGTGCTCAGTATCTCAGACCGGGGCAAAGGTTCACCTTCCAACAGGACAACGACCCTAAGCATACAGCCAAGACAACACAGGAGTGACTTCGGGACAAGTCTCTGAATGTCTTTGAGTGGCCCAGCCAGAGCACGGACTTGAACCCGATCGAACATCTCTGGAGAGACCTGAAAATAGCTGTGCAGCAACGCTCCCCATCCAACCTGACAGAGCTTGAGAGGATCTGCAGAGAAGAATGGGAGAAACTCCCCAAATACAGGTGTGCCAAGCTTGTAGCGTCCTACCCAAGAAGACTCGAGGCTGTAATCACTGCCAAAGGTGCTTCAACAAAGTACAAAGTTCTGAATGCTTATGAAACGTGATATTTTTAATAAATGTCCACACATTTCTTAACCTGTTTTTGCTTTGTCATTATGGGGTATTGTGTGTAGATTGATTAGATTTTACTTGATTCATGTTAGAATAAAGCTGTAACGTAACAAAATGTAGAAAAAGTCAAGGGGTCTGTATACATTCCGAATGCACTGTAAATGCTAGATTTAGTTATTTGGCAACTTTAGTTGTGAATTATACAAACCTTAGACTGTCTTAGAAATCAAAACATATATGGGCTGCATGGTGCGACCTATAGGCTATTGATGATTTGAGAAAGTAGCAAAAAAAGCTTGCGCTCTGTTCCTTGCCTCAGGCTGCACAGCTGTTCTGTCATCAAGTGATCATATTTTCACCCATCAGACTATTCTCAGTTTAATCTTTACTAATATGTAAAATTTGTTTCGATTTAGAATGGCCCATTATCAAAGGGGCAGGGGAATAAAGACATGTCATCTGTATGCACTCGAATGGAGGCCTCACGCTTTTCCTGACGGTCCGTAAATATATATAAGAACACTTATTTCACCACGCATCAACCACTGTTGGAGGAGCATGCTCTCACTGCCTGACAGGTGATATTATGCCCAAACTCTGTATGCCATGGGTTCTCCAACATTGTTCCTGCAGCTACCCAGTGCACATGCTTAATTTGGGAAACCAAGAGAAATCTGTCTGGGAACATTGATGGTCCCGTGTAGCTCAGTTGGTAGAGCATGGCACTTGCAACGCCAGGGTTGTGGGTTCGATTCCCACGGGGGGCCAGTATGAAAATGTATGCACTCACTTAACTGTAAGTCGCTCTGGATAAGAGCGTCTGCTAAATGACTAAAATGTAAATGTAACATGTTTTCGCAACAAAACATATTTCACTAAACTTCACATCCCATCTGCACGCTCGAGAAAGGAATAAAGGAGAGAGAGGAGGAGATGGAAACGCATGGTGGTGAGATATTCTGTATAGCTAAAGGAAATGTGTCTCCCAATTAATTATGAAAATATAAATAATTCCCTATTACTAGGTTATTCAAATACAAATATACTAATTGTAGGCTAACTGTAAGCCGCTTTGCACAATCAATGAACCAACAGCATCGCCTAGGGCTTTAAGTTCTCTCCCAGATTCATGGATAGAAATTTTGAAGTGTAGCATAAGGTAACCAGTCCATCCAGTATGCATAATAATACCAGTCCACACTCAAAGGCGATTACTCAAATGTGTGGTATTTTAGGCTAGACCAATTATATACCAACAACATCTTAAATCAGTAGTTTTTCTGCCATGTGTAATATGCAGTAGGCTATGTATTGTATAATGGCACAATCATAATTTTAATTCAGATTTTTCTTTCAGGCTTGGACTGCGTATGCATAAGCTCTAATATGCATATGGGGGTTTTGAATTAATCATCACCTTAGAAAGTGCTGTCCATTTCGTTGTCTTAGGCGTTGAAACAACATCCACAACAACCATGTTTTACACTGTTTCAACCTGCTGTTGAACTTCTTTCTTCAAATTGATCATCACAGTGAAGTGAGTTTTAAAAGTATGATAGGCCTACTGTTTTGATGAGTGTTCGATGTGATTTTTTAAAATACCATTAGCATTGATGTCAGAGTGGTTCGAGGGACAATAGAGCCCTGAGTACCAGGCCATTAGGACCTGAAGGTAGTTAGCAAGTTGGGTACTACCAAAGCATGTCCAGAGTGCATAAAAGGAGATTACCTTGACGCAACGGTCACATGGAATTTTACTGCGGTCTTGACTGCTGGTGTGGCAGTAGTACGGTCACCGCAACAGCCCTATGTGGAAGCATGAGTCATTAAAAAAATATAGAGAGAATTTTGTTGACTCTTCTTTCCCCATGGTTGATCCCCAATGTCGTCTCCCCAGGTCCAAGCAGATAGAGTCGGCCTGCTTTAGTGGCACGGCAGCCTTCATGGAGGTCCGCATCCAGTCGGTGGTGGTGGAGTTCATACTGAACCACGTAGACGTCCTCTTCAGCCCCAAGCTCAGCTCGCTCATACGGGAGGGAGCAGGTACGCATGCCAACCTGTTGGGATGTTATATATGCTCAGTGCCATTGGGCTATCCAAAGCTGGAGGATTTTTTTCTAATGCAGGATTTTGGTTGATTCTAATTAATGCCAGTGGTGCTTTTGTCATGTCATTTGTCATAGCGCAAGCATAATCCACCTGACCCAAGTTTGCCCTCACCAAATGTTTCCTTTTAATTTAGAAAAAGTAGCTTATTCAGAACAATCACTTTTTATGCAAGTAATTTGTCACCTCCATAACATAGAGTACATTAATTAATTATTAATACATCAGTGGTCACCAACCTGTCGATATCCAAGGCATTCCTAGTCGATCACCAAACATTTCTGTAAAAAACAACAACGATAAAGCCTTGTGATCCTATTTTTTTTTATTTTCCTTTCACACTGTTGGTGGTGGGTGCACTTGATTCAGCAGCCCTAGCGCCAAGAAGACAAAGTGTTCCCATTTTGAACCATTTCAAGTGCCCAGAGAGCAAATCAAGTGCACCTATAGGCCTACCGCTGGCCTATCCCGATAGCTCAGATCACCGTGTCTGCACAGTTTCCACGGGCCATAGACTGTAAAAAGAAGCCTCGAATGCACAACAAAGTTGATACTGTGACATTTCAAAACTTTTAAAACCATGACTAGAGAGAGACTCAACGAATACAGCAAAGAGTTGTATTTTTTATGAGTAAGTTCATGTTTTAAGTTATTCAGGACTGTCAACACTTTTAAAAGCCATAAAATGCGCGTTCTCCCATTTCTACTCACGCTATAACCAGCACTGCAGCTACAATGAATGAGTATAGCAAAGTGTTTCGATAAGCTTGTGTTATTATTAGCGGCTTGACTTTTTTAATATCAAGGAATATTTCACTTTCTCTGGTCATAGGAGTATCAACATGAATTGATGCATGAGGCAGAAATAATGCAGTGCGACTTGAGTTTCGCCATCAGCTGGAAGACTTTTCTCAGTGGAGGGAGGGAGAGAGGAGGGACGGTGAGTCGGGTGAGAGGCAGCCTCACCGCTGCTCGGTCCCTCCCCTCAGACTGACCATCAGATGCAGGCCATCAGTCTAGTAAAAAATTGAAGCGAATTATTATGCGTACTCAGCTATGCCTCACAAGTAATACAACAAATGATTTATTACCAGTCTGATCATATACCTAAAAATGTTATATCATTTCATAATGGTCTGAGAATAACAACATTGTCAGGACAATTTAAGCATAGTGCTAATGTATTGGGCCTATAGCCTACTGCACAAACCTCATTGCTACATAACAGTTTTTAATTGGTTCATGCTGCATAGGTGTACATTTTTTTAAGTCATGTTTTTATTTTTATTTTATTTGAGCGGTAGATCTCTGCTTGCATTTTGACTCCGAAAGTGATCTTGACTCAGAAAAGGTTAGTGACCACTGGTGTACATGATGATCACTTCTCCCCTACCCCTAGGACACAACTCGTTGTTGCGGCCCAAGTCCCTGCTGGTGTCGTCCCCCTCCACCAAGCTGCTGACCCTGGAGGAAGCCCAGGCCCGGACCCAGGCCCAGATCAACTCCCCCGTCACGGCCGACAGCAAGTACATTGAGGTGGGGGAGGGCCCGGCTGCGCTGCAGGGCAAGTTCCACACCGTCATCGAGTTCCCAATGGAGAGGTATGAACAACCTGAGGCCCTGGTATCTTTCGAACGGCTGATGTTTGTCCATGAGTTGTAAAGTATGGAAATGGAGGAGGCATAGATGAGTGATACAATACTTGGATGGAAATGTCGTACCTTCAAACCATGAACGCATACAGTCACAGTGAGGGGAAAAAAGTATTTGATCCCCTGCTGATTTTGTACGTTTGCCCACTGACAAAGAAATGATCAGTCTATAATTTTAATGGTAAGTTTATTTGAACAGTGAGAGACAGAATAACAACAACAAAATCCAGAAAAACATGTTATAAATTGATTTGCATTTTAATGAGGGAAATAAGTATTTGACCCCTCTGCAAAACATGACTTAATACTTGGTGGTAAAACCCTTGTTGCCAATCACAGAGGTCTTTGTCTTTGTCAGTGGGCAAACGTACAAAATCAGCAGGGGATCAAATACTTTTTTTCCCTCACTGTATATGGTTTCATATTATAATTCATATTATATACAAGTGAGTCATGTTCTTTAGGCAACGATATCAAAAGGACACATGACTACTTTTACATTTACATTTTAGTCATTTAGCAGACGCTCTTATCCAGAGCGACTTACAGTTAGTGAGTGCATACATTTTCATTCTGACCCCCCGTGGGTAACGAACCCACAACCCTGGCGTTGCAAGCGCCATGCTCTACCAACTGAGCTACACGGGAGGTTTGTTTTCCCAACTGAGTATTTCCCTTCTGTCCATTCACTTTCTACAGGAAAAGGCCCCCCATCAAGTCCAAAAGGTCTCCGGTGGGAAACTGGCGCTCCTTCTTCAACCTGGGCAAGTCATCATCCATGTCCAAGCGCAAGCTGCACCGCAACCCCAGCGAACCCAGTGAGCTCAAGTCCATGGCCCTGGCAGGTTAGATTCCCTTTCCTCTTCCCTCCCAAACACCAACCCTTCACTCGCTCTGACTCCTCTCGCTCTGACTCCTAGTAGAATAGATATTGAATTTTCAATTTGGTTGGAACGGAAACTAATGTATGTGAACTCATGTCTGTCTGTCTCATGTCCCAGGAGGCAGAGGGGACACAGGGACACTCCGATCGGCCAAAAGCGAGGAGTCGCTCACCTCGCTACACAACGTTGAAGGTAATGTTTAATGGGACTTCTCTCCACGGCACTCTATACAGTGAGGGGAAAAAGTATTTGATCCCCTGCTGATTTTGTACGTTTTCCCACTGACAAAGAAATTATCAGTCTATAATTTTAATGGTAGGTTTATTTGAACAGTGAGAGACAGAATAACAACAAAAAAATCCAGAAAAACGCATGTCAAAAATGTTATAAATTGATTTGCATTTTAATGAGGGAAATAAGTATTTGAGCCCCTCGCAATCAGAAAGATTTCTGGCTCCCAGATGTCTTTTATACAGGTAACGAGCTGAGATTAGGAGCACACTCTTAAAGGGAGTGCTCCTAATCTCTGCTTGTTACCTGTATAAAAGACACCTGTCCACAGAAGCAATCAATCGATCAGATTCCAAACTCTCCACCATGGCCAAGACCAAAGAGCTCTCCAAGGATGTCACGGACAAGATTGTAGCCCTACACAAGGCTGGAATGGGCTACAAGACCATCGCCAAGCAGCTTGGTGAGAAGGTGACAACAGGTAGTGCGATTATTCGCAAATGGAAGAAACACAAAAGAACTGTCAATCTCCCTCGGCCTGGGGCTCCATGCAAGATCTCACCTCGTGGAGTTGCAATGATCATGAGAACGGTGAGGAATCAGCCCAGAACTACACGGGAGGATCTTGTCAATGATCTCAAGGCAGCTGGGACCATAGTCACCAAGAAAACAATTGGTAACACACTACACCATGAAGGACTGAAATCCTGCAGCGCCCCGCAAGGTCCCCCTGCTCAAGAAAGCACATATACCTGCCCGTCTGAAGTTTGCCAATGAACATCTGAATGATTCAGAGGAGAACTGGGTGAAAGTGTTGTGGTCAGATGAGACCAAAATCGAGCTCTTTGGCATCAACTCAACTCGCCATGTTTGGAGGAGGAGGAATGCTGCCTATGACCACAAGAACACCATCCCCACTGTCAAACATGGAGGTGGAAACATTATGCTTTGGGGGTGTTTTTCTGCTAAGGGGACAGGACAACTTCACCGCATCAAAGGGACGATGGACGGGGCCATGTACCGTCAAATCTTGGGTGAGAACCTCCTTCCCTAAGCCAGGGCATTGAAAATGGGTCGTGGATGGGTATTCCAGCATGACAATGACCCAAAACACACGGCCAAGGCAACAAAGGAGTGGCTCAAGAAGAAGCACATTAAGGTCCTGGAGTGGCCTAGCCAGTCTCCAGACCTTAATCCCATAGAAAATCTGTGGAGGGAGCTGAAGGTTCGAGTTGCCAACATCAGCCTCGAAACCTTAATGACTTGGAGAAGATCTGCAAAGAGGAGTGGGACAAAATCCCTCCAGAGATGTGTGCAAACCTGGTGGCCAACTACAAGAAACGTCTGATCTCTGTGATTACCAACAAGGGTTTTGTCACCAAGTACTAAGTCATGTTTTGCAGAGGGGTCAAATACTTATTTCCCTCATTAAAATGCAAATCAATTTATAACATTTCTGAAATGCGTTTTTCTGGATTTCTTTGTTGTTATTCTGTCTCTCACTGTTCAAATAAACCTACCATTACAATTATAGACTGATCATTTCTTTGTCAGTGGGCAAACTTACAAAATCAGCAGGGGATCAAATACTTTTTTCCCTCACTGTATGGCTGATGGAGCCTATTCTTGAGCGCAAGTCTGCTATGGTCCAAGTAGTAATGTAATTATATTGTTTTCTCTAATAAAAAATCTTGTATTTGAATTGATGATGATTTCCCCCTGACTCCCGTAGGAGAGTCGAAGGTGTACCGTCCGCGGCGGCCCCGCTCCAGCAGCGACGCCCTCTCAGCTTCCTTCAACGGGGACCTGCTAGACAGCCACACCCGGCAGCACTGCAACTCCTATGACAATCTGGCCCAGGGCCACAGCGGGGGCGCCACCCGCGACGGTGGGGACAGCGATGGGGATGACGGGCCCATCTATGTTCCAGCCCTGATTTCGCCCCCGCGTTCGGCCGGCGAGGACGTGGACCTTAGCCCCCCAGACATCGGCATGGCATCGTTGGACTTTGACCCCATGTCGTTCCAGTGCAGCCTGCCCGACGGCTCCTTCTCCTTCCCCCTGGGGCTGAGTGATGTCGCCACGGGTGCGGCTGGCGAGGGCACCGGCCTGAAGAGGATCCCAGGCAGCGTTGACAACGGCTCTGCGCTTGTCTCGCCTTCTTTCCTGGGGAAGTTTGCCAACCCCTTCCTGTCGCCTGACCTCAGCCCGGCCACGGGAGAGAAAGCAGGGAGCAAGAAGCTGGCCTGCTCTGTGTCTTTCTCTGACAAACCCGTACAGGCTGTGTCCCCGATAAAGTCAAAGTCGGACATTTTGGCTCCTCTGGCCATTTCGGAGCTGTTTGACATGGAGTTTTCTAGTAGGCTTACAGAAAGCCATGGTGTTCCCCAGCCTTCCTCCCCTCCCTCGGGACTGCCCTGGGACTCTCCTCTGTTAATGGGCTCAGTGCTGCTGAGGACGGGGGAGCCGTCGCTGAGCGAGGCCTTTCAGATGGAGCTGCACTGTAAGCTCTCTGCCTTCGACACTGAGAGCCAAGACTCCACAGGGGAGGAGAGCACTGTCCAGCAACCTCCAGCAACCAGTAGTAAGGAACAACTAGGTCAGTGGTGCATACAGCTGCTACATTTTCACTTTATTATGTTTATTTTTAATGTTAAAGGGATAGTTCACCCAAATTACTAAATTATATATTTGTTTCCTTTCCCTGTAAGCAGGAATCTTACCAATATGTCATTTTGTAATTTAGGTGAACTGTACATTTAAATATGATTGTCATGTTTCTCTTTACAGTATAAGGCCTTTGTTTGATTATGCTTTGATTGACAATGCCTGTTTCGTTTCTAGGTTTAGTTTGCCCGCCTCATGCCTTTAACACCTTGCATGGATTTCAGCTCAGAGAAATCTTTCCACATGATGCCGCCAGAGCGCCAAGCTTAACTCTTCCCCCTCTCTCCTCCTCTTGAAGACCAAGCCTGCCTTTTTTCTTTTTATTCCCCTCGAACACACTTTCTCTTCTCTGTCCTCACACTGCAGTTCCCTTCTGTTTTTGTCCCCCTCCCAGGAGCCGTAGCTAGTCTGGACTCTCCAAAAGCCTCCCCTGGCCCTCTCAGCTCCTCCTCCGTGTCCCTCCTCCCTCCCCCGCCCCCTCAGAAGAACGGCGCCCGCATGCTGGCCCTGGCCCTGGCAGAGTCCGCCCAGCAGGCCTCTATCCTGACCCAGAAGAGGCCCTCCCAGTCCCAGCCCCCCACGCCAGTGTCCCCCGTCAGGCCACTGGAGCCCTCACGCT
Source organism: Coregonus clupeaformis (assembly GCF_020615455.1). Taxonomy (NCBI): domain Eukaryota; kingdom Metazoa; phylum Chordata; class Actinopteri; order Salmoniformes; family Salmonidae; genus Coregonus; species Coregonus clupeaformis. Next base: position 34,563,547 of record NC_059200.1, read on the forward strand.
CCCTGGATTGGCACCCTCCCCCAGCTCTGCGCCCCCAGACGTCCCTCGAGGAGGGACCCAGAGCAGGAGAAGCCCAGACCCCAACCTTAACCCCCACTACCCCAAACCTTGCCCCTCCCACCTCTACCCCTCCCACCACCCCTACTGACAAACAGCCGAGCCAGTCAGTGAGCCATGAGTTCATCAGTACATCCACCAGTGGAAAGTCCCCCTCCACTCCTCCCGGAGCCAGTCAGGATATGGATTTCACCCCACTGGCATCCCCCCACCACCAGTGTGCCACCACTCCCTACAGCCCTCCTGCCCATGTGTCCCCCACTCGGAGGAGTCCAGAGAGGCAGCAGCCTGCCATGGGCCAGGTAGCGGTCAGCAGCACTGGATTCTCCACCACCACCCCCCCATCCACCACTCCCAGCAGCAAGGAGACGGGTGTCCTGCCACAGCCTGCTCCTGAGGTAAATTTGGTCAAATGTGTCATATTTGCAGAATATCTTTGATACAGTAACTATATACTCAACTGGAATTGTTTTTGGTAAATTTTCAGGTCCATGTAGATGAGACCGTCTGGTCGCCAACTCCAAAACCCTCAGAGCAGCCAGTTGCAGTTCCACAGCCTCAATCACAGCCTCATATACAGTTCCATACTCCGCCACAGTCGCAGCCTCAACCTCGTACACGGTCTCATCCCCAGCCTAACGCCAGAGTGGCCCCCACCCCAGCCGAGCCAGTGGAGAGACCATGGGAGGCCATAAAGCCAGTTCAGCCCCGCACGGAGCCTGTGACCCACCACCACGCCCATGGGCCCACGCCGCCAGCGCCTCCCATCCGCTCCATTGAGAGCAAATTGGCAACCGCCGCCCTCAGCCACATAGAGGCCGCCAACCCCGCCATCTTCCACAACATCCTGACAGAGACCTCCACGCCTAAGGAGGCCCTCGCCCATCCTCCCGCTCCCCCGCGGAAGTCTTCCACCCACCAGTCAGCCTACCTGTACCACACCAAGGGAGAGGCCGCCTTACTGGAGCCTCCTGGGGAGGCCTACTACCACCAACGGGCCGTTCCCGTGGGGCAGCCTTCATACCACTACCGGCCAGACAGTGTTCCCCCACACCTCTCCTACGTGTCAAAGTCGGAGCCCCAGATACCTTACAGTGCCCGCATAGACCACCACTACAACACCCTAGCTCACCCCAGGTCCTGCCACCAGTCAATGAAGCATCGCGGGCCCCCCAGGGGTGGCGAGTACATCTCCCCCAGCCCGGGACACCGCGGCCAGGGCTGTGGCCCCATTGAGGGAGCCCCGGTCTACCCCACCATCCGCAGGGTGCACTCGCTCCACGTGCCCTCAGCAATCCGCTCAGTGCCCATCCAGCGGACCGAGGTGCCTCCCGACGACGAGCTCTTCTACTACCAGCGGCCCGTCTACCAGTGCAAGGCCTACCAGCAGCAGCAGCCGCAGCAGCCGCAACAGTCCTCACAGGCCGACTACCACGTCACCCAACTCCAGCCTTACTTTGAGAACGGCCGGGTGCAGTACCGTTACAGCCCCTATTCGCCTAGTGCCAACCCGCTGGATGCCCCTTACTACGACGTGGACCCCAATGGGACCATCAGGCTGCGGCACTTCCACTCATTCAGCAGTCGGGACCTGGGCCCCACCCTCAGCCGGTCGGGTGGCAAGGCGGGCAGCTATAACTACCTGTCCCGCCACATCCTCCCGCCGGGGAAGGAGCACAGCTTCGTCAGCAGAGACATGCCCCCAGGCCATGGCTCAAAGGGAGCCGCAGTTTACTTCGCATGGAACCCAGAGGACTATGAAAGGCTCCGGATGCACTCCATCCACAGAGAGAGCCGGTCCAGGCAGAAGGTCAAGGGTCCTGTCATGTCTCAGTATGACAACGTGGGCCTGTTCATGCCTGGCGACCTGGGGGGGTACGAAACCCTACACCTGCGCAGTAAGTCGGACCCCGGCAAAGCCATGCTGATGTCTGTCGAGGGTAAAGACGGGCGCTACGGCGTATCACCAGGTTCCCAGCACGCTCCCCGACACCTGGTGTGTGATCCTGACGTCCTCATGTACATGGAGACAGAGAAGCACTGTCAGGGGAACGGCACCGTGGACAAACAGAGCAGCTCCAGGACCTGCCAGACCTCCCACTCGCACCAAGCCCTACACCCACCCTGTAACCAGTCCCATCAGCAGGACCCCAGCCGACACGACCCGGGAGACGGTGCTCGGAGCTTCCAACCCCGCTATGAACAGCCCGATCCAAACCGCCATCAGACCAGGGCCAAACCCCCCGGTAGTTACCAAGACAACGATGACCACCAACACCAGTCGGCCCCCGTCAAAGCGCAGGCCCCTCCCAAGGCCGAGCGGTCGCACAGCATCCGAGAGCGGCAGCAGCAGCACTATAGCCAAGCTGCCATGCCCGAACCAGACAGAGACTACTCATACCAGCCCCACGGTGGGCAGCAGAGACACAGCACCATGGCGGTACAGTCTCACTACGACAACCTGGATGATTACCACCCAGCAGCAGTACCTCAGCCACAGGCCCCCATGCCAAACCCCCGCGGGGTCTCCACTGCCTCTTTCCCCACCAACCCTGGCTTCACGGGCAGCCACAGCAACCGAGCGTACTCCACTGCCTTGGGCCAGGGCGCCTTCATCCCAGCTGAACTGGCCCTGCAGAGGCCCGAGACAGAAATACACGCTGAATGAAGAAGAGACTTGGAAAAACTAACTTTTACGCAGGTTTTAAGCAATTAAGTGACTCAACTCAAGATTAAAAAGTTCCACAGCCTCTGCAGGACAGTGGACTGTCGTCACACCCTTTCGCATTATTTTTCTCCTCTATATTTTTTATGAATTGTAAAGAAAATAAGATACTTTTTAGAGAATGTACTGAATGTACCATACTTTCTTCAATTGTTCTAAGAAGCCACGCGGTCGATGGTGGATGATCATAGAAATGTATATGATATAAGTGAAATGTCCGAGAAACCAGAACCGCAAAAATGTAAAATATGTGTACAAAGAAGAACTACTGGTAAAAAGGGATTTTATTTTTTTATTTTATTGTTTTAACCAGGACTGGGGAGAGGTATGAGCATAACAGGGACGAAGTTCTGCATTTTAGAAATGCATGTAATCTCGAATCTCTTACAGAACCATTGATATCCATTGTGTACTTTCTGGATGTTTCAGTGCAAGTTGTAGAGGGAGGAAATCTGTGTAAGTCATTGTGCCCTCCCTCCTGTCACTGTATACACAAGGCGGTACAGTATGTTCACTTTGTCTTCAAGCATCTCTGATTTGGGGTCGGGCCCAACAGTACAAAGTTAGTTCTAGAACTACACAGGGTACTTTCACCTAGTACAGTAGGGTTATGTTAATATTTTATTTGCTCTGTGATGGTGTGCTATTCTTAGATTTTGTGTATTTTCGCTATAAAACAGAATGAATTGAATTTTAATGGAATGTTTTGGAACAGAGATTTGTTCTTCATTGCAAGAGGGACCAAACATTTTGGCACAGTCTTTTTGACCATGAAAGCATTCCTGCACATGTATGGGTTGATGACTGGGTGTGAGAATGACAACGTTACCTTGGAAGGTGTAACAGAGTAATTCTTAAAATGTGTTTTGTTATAGTCTTGTTTTTTTTCTGCCAATTTTAAAAGACTTGAATGGACTGGACAACTTAATAAAATTATAAAAAACTGTTCTATCCAAGAAACTGATATTGTACAACACTTCACACAAACGTAAATGCTTGGTCAGCCCTTGAGCAAGTTGAATTCACTCCAGCAACTACATTTTGAAATAAATGTACATACTAATTTTCAGAGTATGTGAAAAAGATGGTTTAAATGTTCCCAGAGTAGTAAACCATAATGTAATTTGAATGGACAAATGTTTGGGACCATTTTGAAAAAAAGTGGAATAACTTTTAAGGAACCAACTGTCTGCTTTCAGTGCAATTAGTCAATAGCCAGTCAAATTGGCAGAGGATTCAGATTCATCTCATTCAATTTCAAATGCAGGTCATATTTGCATTTGAAAACCTTTGACGATATTTTAGTTGTAACCCCCATTGGCTTGTGAAGGTACTGTTCTCTTTTGCCTTATGAATGGCCCCTACCTGTTCAAATGGATACTAAACTGAATACTCCCATATGTCCCTCCTTTGTTGTGGGGCACAGTAAGTGGCTAAAGAACCACCTAGTTGTTTGAATGTGAAAACATCTCTCGTCTCAGTAACTGGAGAGTTATGCTGTTGGATATAACAAATAAAATTGTTCAGGAAATAACAATGAAAATGAATGTGGGTCAGTGGTTTCTTTTGCAAAATTGCAGTGTAGAATGTTCAATGCTACTTTTGATGGAGACCCTGTGAGCCTTTGTCCTAAACAACTTTTATTTTACATAACACAAAGCTCCCTGAGATGTCTTGACTGTAGACATAATGATAAACACTTCTAAAATGTAAATTATGTTGGCATACCGATTTCAGTGAAGCTACCAGTAAATGCATTTTCCCTGTTGGATGCCAGAGGCAAGGAGCCAATTCCAAAAGTATGCATATGTATTTGCCATCCATATGTCACAAGTGTGACGCATTGCCTTTGACTAGAGAAAAAAAGTTTGGATGTATGAAAAGTTCTGTTTATTTTTGCTTCATTGCATATACTCAGTTTTCACAGACATTCTATTTCTGTCGGGCCAAAAACATCTACAAATAGTCCAGGGATGCCTCACTCCAGGTTCAGTTGTTGAACTGCAAGACAAATTGTGGGTTTGAGGGGGGTCCTTTTACATGAATGAGAATACCACAATGATTTTATTTTCACCATTGTAAGACTAGAGGAAATGACAGACGAGTTCAACCACAGGTACATTGGATTGGGCACCGCGTCCATTCACGGAGTAGCTAAGTCCCAGTGTTAGGTGTATTCTCGTGCAGACTCTGTAGCGCTAAATCTGACCACTTCATTTCTTGTTCTTTCACAGACTCTGTTGATCCTCCATTATCTTGCTCAGCTTCAGGCAGTTCACTCTGCAGGATAAAAAAAAAAAAAGTATTAACCACATGAGAGCAAACTACACTGATATAAATATAAATGCAACATGTAAAGTGTTGGTGCCATGTTTCATGAGCTGAAATAAAAGATCCCAGACGTACAAAAAGCTTATTTCGCTCAAATGTTGTGCACAAATTTGTTTACACGCTATATGTGAGCATTTCTCCTTTGCCAAGATAATCCATCCACCTGACAGGTGTGGAATATAAAGAAGCTGATTTAAACAGCATAGTGCACCTTGTGCTGGGGACAATAAAAGGCCCCTAAAATGTGCAGTTGTCGCAACACAATGCCACAGATGTCTCAAGTTGAGGGAGCGTGCAATTGGCATCCTGACTGCAGGAATGTCCGCCAGGACGTTGCCATAGAATTGAATGTTAATTTCTCTACCATAAGCCACCTCCAACGTCGTTTTAGAGAGTTTGGCAGTATATCCAACCAGCCTCACAACCGCAAACCATGAGCGGTTTGCTGATGTCAACGTAGTGAACAGAGTGCCCCATGGCGGCGGTGGGGTTATGGTATGGGCAGGCATAAGCTACGGACAACGAACACAATTTATATATATATATATATTATTATATATATATATATATATATATATATATATACACAATTGCATTTTATCGATGGCAATTTGAATGCACAAAAATACAGTGACGAGATCCTGAGGCCATTTTTTTATTTAGGTATCTGTGACCAATAAATGCATGTGTATTCCCAGTCATGTGAAATCCATAGATTAGGGCCTTATTTATTTATTTCAATTGACTGATTTCTGAGGGGAGGACGGCTCATAATAATGGCTGGAACGGAATCAAACCATGTTTGATAACATTCCACTGATTCCGCTCCAGCTATTACCACGAGCCAGTCCTCCCCAATTAAGGTGCCACCAACCTGTGGTAGTATTGTCCAGTTTTATACAGAAGTATGAGTATCAGGCATTCCTAATAAGTAATTTTTTTCAGAAACTGATTTCTGAAACCAGTCAAAAGAGGACTCATTTGCTCTATTTGATTCCACCAGAGAGAGAGAAGGGAACCAGCAAGCTACAACATTGAGGCACTTGCGTAAGTATGGTCACTGGTGCTAGATGGCTAGTCAAAATTATTGCGTAAGTATGGTCACTGGTGCTAGATGGCTAGTCAATGTCTCGTATTTCAACCTGGTGTCAAAGCATTATGTATTATTCTGTACGTAAATCTGAACTACACTTAGTATGGTATATGTTACGAATTTCAATTTGTTGTGACTAATGTTGAGATTTCAAACGCGCAAGCTTTGGGTTGCTAGACGTTCCCGTTATACACCCACCTTCCTTTTGTTTTTGCGTTAAGTAACCATACCAAACGTAACAAATAATACCATTTTAAGTGTCCCGAATTGTTACTATGTTACATTTAGTCTGAGACCAGGCTACTTATTTGGTAGCCAGGCAGTGAACTGGATTTAATATCTCTATTTGATTTAATATCTCCATTTCCTCGTTATCGAAGGTACACCTGCAACTAGAAACATACATATATATAAGGCACCAGTGCTGTTGAAAAAGTTTACCCCATCTATAATCCATCCTACGATAGAATCCTGTATTGAAGATATCCAGATCTAACAAGTTACATATTTGGCAGAGCTGATGTGGCTGCAAAATATTAAAAAGGGCTATGACGCGTGTAACCGCAACAGTGCCTTCTAGCTATCGTAAGCTTGTTTCGGAAAGTGAAGTCCAAATGATATTTTTGGGCATCATACATCAACGATTTGGATGCTGCCATCATTATATTCACGAATTATATATTCACGAATAAATATGAGTGAGCCAGTTTTAGAATCTACTGTACACCTAACGTTATATCCATGTAGCATTTATCAACCTAGCTAAACCTCATCTGCACCATAAACATTGTTTAAAGGGTTTCCTTACCAATGGGATAGTGACATCTTCATAAGGTAGACGGTCTTCCCTCCAAGCATCATCTGTAAGGTCAAGAACCCTGCCATCTCTTTGAACTTCACTGTCCATCTCTGGACGTTTTGGTTGCCTGCTAGTAGTGCTAGCTAGGTGTGAAGCTGGCACAAACAGTATCCTTGTTTGTTGTGGTGGTTTAGCCGTCGAAAAGCAGTCTCGTGTGGCAAGCCAGAAGTCTTAATGAAGGCTTATAAGAGGCTCATTTATTTTCCAAAACCAAATACGTAATGTAAAAAATGTATGATGAACACTATAATGTACCCAAACAAAGAAGCCTTGCAAAAATCGCCACAACCTGCGATTCAAATGAGTCGCAGTATTTTGACGTCATCGGGAGGGAGGGGGATTAGTTCCGTGTTCACGGGTTTCCACAAATAAATTACAAAATTATTCTCTGAAGATGGTGAATCCTTACTGCAGAAACAATAAATAGTGGGTAGAGCACAGCCGGTCCCAGCCGTTCTGCTGCCATAGGCGAAGCCAAAAATGCGCCGCGCGCATGGTTCTAGGTTTTCAAGCATTTTGAAAGAAGAGCCGTTTGGGAGCCAAATGATGTGATTATTTTATTTGTTTACACAGCCAAATGAAGCAATAGTGTGCAACTGCAGCCTGCAATTCGGGGCGTTCCTGCATGTGGGCGTTCCTGCAGTTGCATCCCATTGGTTCCTGCATGAACACCCCCCTCGAGTACGACATCTTCACGCTTGTGTGACACTTTTGAATGTCGGTCAAAAGGGGGGGAAAAGTATTATCTGAGTATTACGGTGTCACTCCAGCCTCCTGCCTGCAGCCCTAGCGGGGGCAACCGGTGGACAGTGTCCTTCGCTCCCGCCTGCCAATCACCTGCCCTCACCATCTTTAACAGAAATGCGGGAAAACAGTGCCCGACAAGCAGGGGCGAAGGACACTGTCTACCAGTCGCCCCCGCTAGTACTGCAGGCGGGAGGCTGGTGTAAGAAAACTGCTCAAGTAAGATGTAGCTCATTTAAAAAGTACTCAGTAAAAATTTTAAAATACAAATATTTACCTTGATAATTAGCCAATTTCGCTAAGGTTACCTGAACGTTGTTACACATGATATTTTCCATGCATTACATTTAAAAAGGAAGAGAGGAAATTCATGTACAGTAGGAACTAAGTTCATCTATTTTATGAGTTGCAACAAGGCACATTTGTATGTAAAATCATATAAGATTTGTCAAAAATATATTGGGGTTCTTTTTTTTTTACAACCAAATCTCTATTTCTTTATGTAAATAGATTTTATAGAAGGGTACAGACACCTTTTTTTGTGATTTCACATGTTTTTGAGAAACGTACCCCAAACAGCAAATCACTTTCTCATCCTCATTGTGTAGTATGGGGGCCCTGAAAAAACATGAACAAAGGCTCCAAAAACACCCAAATACGTTCTTTTAGAAATGGCAAAGGTCTCAGTATAGTGTATAGTGATGCAGTTCTTTAGATGTTGTATACATGAAATTGTGTAATTCTGAACGTCATCCGCAACGTTAAATTCCATTTTGTTTGCGACTGGAAGAAACTTTTGGCCATGTAGTGTATGTGGACACCTGCTCGTCGAACATCTCATTCCAAAATCATGGGCATTAATATGGAGTTGGTCCCCCCTGCTATAACAACCTCCAATCTTCTGGGAAGGCTTTCCACTAGATGTTGGAACATTGCTGCAGGGACTTGCTTCCATTCAGCCACAAGAGCATTAGTGAGGTCGGAGCACTGATGTTGGGAGATTAGGCCTGGCTCGCAGTCGGCATTCCAATTCATCCCAAAGGTGTTTGATAGGGTTGAGGTCATGGCTCTGTGCAGGCCAGTCAAGTTCTTCCACACCGATCTCGACAAAAATGTGTGAATGGACCCCATGCTTTGTGCATGGGGGCATTGTCATGCTGAAACAGGAAAGGACCTTCCCCAAACTGTTGCCACAAAATTGGAAGCACAGAATAATCTAGAATGTAATCGGTAGTGAGGACATACGATTTTTACGCGCTACGCGCTTCAGCACTCGGCGGTCTCATTCTCTGAGCTTGTGTGGTCTACCACTTCCGGCTGAGCCGTTGTTGCTCCTAGAAGTTTCCACTTCACAATAACAGCACTTACAGTTGACCGAGGCAGCTCTAGCAGGGCAGACATTTTACAAACTGACTTGTTGGAAAGGTGGCATCCTATGACGGTGCGACGTTGAAAGTCACTGAGCTCTTCAGTACGGGCCATTCTACTGTCAATGTTTGTGTTACGGATACAGGTATCCTGTGTTTTTGTGTGTTTCTCTCCTTCTGCCCTAATCACAGGTGTCCTGTATGTTCCTGATTGGTGGTCGTTGAGGTGTCTGCTGATTGGACCAATCAGTGAACATTCCTGTGCATTGCACCACCTGTTACTCGTTTTGTTCAATCACACATCCCATTGTATAAAAACCAGACTTGTGTTTGTTGTGAGAGAGAGAATATTTCCGTATGCGAAGTATGGACACGGTGGTGTCCTGTTTTGATTACTCACTAAGTTGCTGTTTACTATGATTGGTAATTCTGTTAGACTACTGTTTTGTATGTGAGTAATGGATACTGTGATGTCCTTTGTTTAGAGTACTCACTAATTTGCTGGTTACTCTGTTTGGTAACTATTGTGTGTTTCTGGGAAAAGGGGAGTTTGAGCTAGCTGCCCTTGGGCATACATTTCCCGTAGAAAGAACTGTCTATAAACACTAGTTAGACCTGAGCGGACCACCCACTGTATTTTTGTATGGTAGCAGTAGCCTAGCGGTTCTTGAGGCAGGCAAGATCAGCTTAGGGGGTTTTACACTATTGTTTCATTTCTTGGGTCCTGCTCAGCCCTTTTTCCCAATCCTTTACCGTGTGTTCAGAAATAAACCATTTGTGTTTGACGGTAGTTCATGGTAGTTGTGTCATATTTGTTCTCACTGTTCCATGCCACACTTATAATTTACATGCATTATGTTACGGGTCTCATGTCCATCACCCTAGACGTTCAAAGCCACGGGGTTCGTAACATAAAGTGGGGGTTCGTCCGGGATATATCCCATGCTACTCATGTAAATTAGTAAGTGTCTGGTTCAGTGTTGAGCTTGGCAGCTGTACTACCAGTTTTTTTTTGTGTTCAGTAGTCGACGGCTCGTGTTGCTAGTAGGATGGCTACTTTTGAGTTAGAGGCATTTTTGGAAAACCCTACGTGGGGGGGTTTTGAGAATTGCCGTAGAGTGGATCTACAGGCTTTGGCTGACCACTTTTCTTTACCCATACCGAGGGGTTTAGTGAAAGCGGAAGTTAGGGAAGTAGTGTTAGCGATATTACTGAACGAGCGAGTGCTTGAGTTACCGCCGCCTGAGTCTGCTGCTCCTGTAGGGGATGTGGTTGCTGTTCCTGTAAGCCCATCAGTGTCTGAGGACGAGGCTAAGGCTCCAGCCACATTGCCCCGTTATGACCCACTCTCCCCACTGTCTGACAGTGATGCCAGGATCGATGTCCGCTCGACACGGCTCCAAATGGAGGCGGAAGAGCGGGCACAAATCAGGCAAGACAAGCTGGAGATGCGTAAAATGGAGCTAGAGGCAGAACAGGAGATGCGTAAGCTAGAGGCAGAACAGGAGACGCGTAAGCTAGAGGCAGAACTGGAGACGCGTAGGCTTGATCAAGAACTGGAGACGCGTAAGATGGAACTGGAGATGCGTAAAATGGAACTAGAGGCAGAAACAGCGAGGTTAGTCTCTGCTCATACTATGCCTGCTAGTGAGCCATCCTCACCAGCTGTGTCGTCTGCTACTTTTGATATTAGTAGACAGATCACCTTGGTACCTGTGTTTAGGGAGTCAGAGGTTGATTCCTATTTCAGTGTGTTTGAACGTATAGCGGTAGCATTGAAATGGCCCGACGAGGTATGGTGCCTATTACTTCAGTGTAAACTAACAGGTAAAGCCCAAGAGGTTCTGGCAGCGCTACCTCTTGAAGACAGTTTGAATTATGAAGTGGTCAAAGCTACTGTTCTTCGTGCCTATGAGCTTGTTCCTGAGGCATATCGACAGAGATTTAGGTCTCATAAAAAGTATCCTACTCAGACTTATGTGGAGTTTGCTAGAGACAAAGGAAATCTGTTTGACAAATGGCACAGTGCTAGTAAGGTAACTGATTTTAACTCTCTACGGGAGTTAATCTTGTTAGAAGAGTTTAAAAATTGCTTACCGGAACGCATTGTAGTTTATCTGAACGAACAGAAAGTTTCCTCACTGTCGGAAGCGTCTGTATTGGCAGACGAGTTTGTGTTGACGCATAAGAGCGTGTTTTCGGCTCGTACGGAGAGCAGGGCTGCGGAGTTGCTAACTTTTAGTCCTAGTCGACCAGCAGTACATCCAGCACGCCCAAAAGATGTGCGTCACTGTTTCTATTGTCATAAGGTGGGACATATGGTTAATGATTGCTTTCTGCTAAAACGCAAACCGGGGGATGCCTCAGCACGCCAGGCCGCCAACGGGTGTTGGGCTGATTCGTACGGTTGTAAGGCCGGAATCAAGACAGAGGCCTCATAGTGAATGTGGTTTGAAAGTCCCTGTCCCAGATCACAGTTATGAACCGTTCATTTTTGAGGGGTTTGTTTCTATATCAGATGACGAAGCGTCTCAGCATCCAGTTAGAATCCTCAGAGATACTGGTGCGGCGCAGTCGTTCATACTATCTGATGTGTTGCCCTTGTCTAATAATACATATTGTGGTTCCAGTGTGTTAGTACAAGGAATTGAAATGGGATTTGTCCCAGTGCCATTGCACTTTGTGAACGTACACTCTGAGTTAGTCAGTGGATTGTTCAGAGTGGGCGTACGTCCTATGTTGCCAGTAAAAGGTGTGACATTTATAATGGGCAACGATATTGCCGGAGGAAAGGTGATACCCGTATTGGAGGTATTGGATAAAAGTGACCAGTCTCTCTCCGAGGAGCTGGCACAGGGTTATCCAGATGTGTTCCCCGCTTGTGCTGTCACACGTGCTCAAGCACGACAAGTGGGTGAAGTGATAGATTTGTCGAACACGATTCTATTCAGAGAGTGTGACCCAGAGGATAGTTCGGGTGCTACCTCTGGTAAGCTGGTGCAGTCTGACCAACAGTCCAGAGAAAGGAAGAAGGATGTGGAACTTGTTGCTGAGGCAATACAGTTACCAGTTACTCGTGAGCAGCTGATCGCTAACCAACAGGTTGACATTAGCCTGGCTAAATGTTTTTCTAGTGTTGTCTCAGAGGAGGAGCTAAAGAAGAAAAACATGGCATACTTCATTGATGGTAATCTCCTCATGCGTAAATGGACCTCCCATGTTGACGCTGGCGGAGATTGGAATGCTGTTTACCAAATAGTGATTCCTACAGCCTTTCGACAAAATGTTTTATCCCTCGCTCATGATCACCAGTGGTCCGGACATCTGGGAGTCACCAAGACTTATGATCGAGTTTTGCGACATTTCTTTTGGCCTGGCTTAAAACAAGATGTGGCTCAGTTCTGTCGGACTTGCCACACCTGTCAAGTAGTTGGGAAACCGAACCAGGTTATTTCCCCGCGCCTCTTTGTCCCATACCGGCCATAGGTGAACCATTCGAACATGTGATGGTTGATTGTGTTGGACCATTACCAAAAACAAAATCTGGTAACCAGTTTATGTTGACAATTATGTGTGTGGCCACCAGGTACCCAGAGGCCATTCCTCTGCGAAGGATTACTGCTCCGGTGGTGAGTAAAGCGTTAATCAAATTCTTCTCAACTTTTGGATTACCTAAGGTGATACAAACTGATCAGGGTACGAATTTCCTTTCTAAACTTTTCAAACAAGTGTTAAAATCCTTGTCAGTTACACACCGTGTGTCAAGCGCATATCACCCAGAGTCTCAGGGTGCGCTTGAACGTTGGCATCAGACCCTGAAGTCTATGCTCCGTAAATATTGCTTGGAATCTGAGAAAGATTGGGATGAGGGAGTTCCTCTAGTGTTGTTTGCTGTCCGTGAGACAGTACAGGAATCCCTAGGGTTCAGCCCAGCTGAACTGGTGTTTGGACACACCATGAGAGGACCTATGAAAGTCCTTAAGGATCAGTTTTTGTCACAAGAGTTGTGTGTGTGAAAGAAAATGTGTTGGACTACGTTAGTCGCTTTCGTGAGCGCCTACATGCTGCCTGTGCTCTAGCAAAGGAAGCTCTGTCTTCCTCACAGAAACGGATGAAACGACACTATGACACACAGGCTGTTTCTCGTTCACTGCAGCCAGGTGACCGAGTTCTTGTGTTGTTGCCTGTGCCAGGAGCGTCATTGTCAGCACGTTTCTCTGGTCCTTATGTCATTGAAAAGAAACTAACTGAAACTGACTATGTGATACAGACTCCTGATAGAAAACGCCAATCTCGTGTGTGCCACGTTAACATGTTGAAGACATACCACACCAGACCCGTCACTCAGGTAGACAGTCCAGAGAAACTGGCCGAGTCGGCTGTCTCTGTTGCTGCTACGGCTGTAGTGGGAGGTCATGTTAATGATGTGGACGGAGATGGTTTGGAGTTGCGCAATACTCAGCAGCAGTGTGCTAGATTGCCCAATTCAGAGATGCTTTGTCTCGTGTGTAATGATCTAGGTTTTTTTTTATCCCGGCAGGATGATTTGTGAATTTGGGTGTTGTGATAGTACGTGTGTCGCAAACCATTGTGGTTTGCTCTTTTAAGGGTGGGAGTGTTACGGATACAGGTATCCTGTGTTTTTGTGTGTTTCTCTCCTTCTGCCCTAATCACAGGTGTCCTGTATGTTCCTGATTGGTGGTCGTTGAGGTGTCTGCTGATTGGACCAATCAGTGAACATTCCTGTGCATTGCACCACCTGTTACTCGTTTTGTTCAATCACACATCCCATTGTATAAAAACCAGACTTGTGTTTGTTGTGAGAGAGAGAATATTTCCGTATGCGAGTATGGACACGGTGGTGTCCTGTTTTTGATTACTCACTAAGTTGCTGTTTACTATGATTGGTAATTCTGTTAGACTACTGTTTTGTATGTGAGTAATGGATACTGTGATGTCCTTTGTTTAGAGTACTCACTAATTTGCTGGTTACTCTGTTTGGTAACTATTGTGTGTTTCTGGGAAAAGGGGAGTTTGAGCTAGCTGCCCTTGGGCATACATTTCCCGTAGAAAGAACTGTCTATAAACACTAGTTAGACCTGAGCGGACCACCCACTGTATTTTTGTATGGTAGCAGTAGCCTAGCGGTTCTTGAGGCAGGCAAGATCAGCTTAGGGGGTTTTACACTATTGTTTCATTTCTTGGGTCCTGCTCAGCCCTTTTTCCCAATCCTTTACCGTGTGTTCAGAAATAAACCATTTGTGTTTGACGGTAGTTCATGGTAGTTGTGTCATATTTGTTCTCACTGTTCCATGCCACACTTATAATTTACATGCATTATGTTACGGGTCTCATGTCCATCACCCTAGACGTTCAAAGCCACGGGGTTCGTAACAGTTTGTCTATGGAGATTGAATGAATGTGTGCTCGATTTGTATAAACCTGTCAGCAACAGATGTAGCTGAAATAGCCAAATCCACTAATTTGAAGGGGTGTCCATATACTTTTGGCCATGTAGTGTACCTCTCCTTCTACAGGTAACTGCCAAAATAAAGGAAACACTTGAGTAAATTAGGGATACAAAGTATATTGAAAGCATGATGTGCTTCCACACAGGAAGTTCCAGAAAGCTTTTCTGGTGGCTTGTGGTATCCCGGCGCCCTATTAAGACGTTTTATGTTGGTGTTTCCTTTATTTTGGCAGTTACTCTGTAGCAGCAGGCTACATGTAGAATGGAACAGCTGGATAGGGATAACATTGCAGATAAAGTTCGCCATGACAACATTTAATGTGTACAACATCTAAAGACCTGCATCACTATACTGAGAGCTTTGCCATTTCTAAAAGGATATATTTGTGTGTTTTTGGAGCCTTTGTTCATGTTTTTTATGGGCCCCCCATTACGAAAAAAGATTCCAGTCCGAGTGCAGTATAACTGCAGTATGGTGCAATTACTGCATCCAAAATACCACAGTCGACTGCAGTTACTGCACTTTTACTGCAGTTTTAAAACTGCAATCCTTTTTTGTAAGGGCCTATACTACACAATGATGATGAGGATGTGATTTGCTGTTTGGGGTAAGTTTCTCAAAAACATGTGAAATCACTAAAAAAGGTGTATGGACCCATCTATAACATGCCATTTACTGTATCAGCTAAAAGTTTGGACACCTACTCATTCAACGGTTTCTTTATTTGTACTATTTTCTACATTGTAGAATAATAGTGAAGACATCAAAACTATGAAATAAAATAAATAAAAAAATATGCCATTTAGCAGACGCTTTTATCCAAAGCGACTTACAGTCATGCGTGCATACATTTTTTTTGTGTATGGGTGGTCCCGGGGATCGAACCCACTACCTTGGCGTTACAAGCGCCGTGCTCTACCAGCTGAGCTACAGAGGATGTGTATAACACATGCATTGCAAAAGCATTGCAAAAGTATTCATCTCCCTTGGTGTTTTTCCTATTTTTTTGCATTACAACCTGTAATTTAAATTGATTTTTATTTGGATTTCATGTAATGGACATACACAAAATAGTCCAAATTGGTGAAGTGGAATGAAAAAAATTCAAATAAATAAATAACTGAAAAGTGGTGCGTGCATATGTATTCACCCCCTTTGCTATGAAGCCCCTAAATAAGATCTAGTGCAACCAATTACCTTCAGAAGTCACATAATTAGTTAAATAATGTCCACCTGTGTGCAATCTAAGTGTCACATGATCTGTCACATGATCTCAGTATATATACACCTGTTCTGAAAGGCCCCAGAGTATGCAACACCACTAAGCAAGGGGCACCACCAAGCAAGCGGCACCATGAAGACCAAGGAGCTCTCCAAACAGGTCAGGGACAAAGTTGTGGAGAAGTACAGATCAAGGTTGGGTTATAAAAAAATATCCAAAACTTTGAACATCCCACGGAGCACCATTAAATCCATTATTCAAAAATTGAAAGAATATGGCACCACAACAAACCTGCCCAAGAGAGGGCCGCCCACCAAAACTCACGGACCAGGCAAGGAGGGCATTAGTCAGAGAGACAAAAATAAACCAAAGATAACCCTGAAGGAGCTGCAAAGCTCCACAGCGGAGATTGGAGTATCTGTCCATAGGACCACCTTAAGCCGTACACTCCACAGAGCTGGGCTTTACAGAAGAGTGGCCAGAAAAAAGACATTGCTTATTTTTTTCTTTAAGCAAACACGTTTGGTGTTCACCAAAAGGCATGTGGGAGACTCCCCAAACATATGGAAGAAGGTACTCTGGTCAGATGAGACTAAAATTGAGCTTTTTGGCCATCAAGGAAAACGCTATGTCTGGCGCAAACCCAACACCTCTAATCACCCCGACAACACCATCCATCATGCTGTGGGGATGTTTTTCACCAGCAGGGACTGGGAAACTGGTCAGAATTGATGGAATAATGGATGGCACTAAATACAGGGAAATTCTTGAGGGAAACCTGTTTCAGTCTTCCAGAGATTTGAGACTGGGACGGAGGTTCACCTTCCAGCAGGACAATGACCCTAAGCATACTGCTAAAGCAACACTTGAGTGGTTTAAGGGGAAACATTTAAATGTCTTGGAATGGCATAGTCAAAGCCCAGACCTCAATCCAATTGAGAATCTGTGGTATGACTTAAAGATTGCTGTACACTAGCGGAATCCATCCAACTTGAAGAGCTGGAGCAATTTTGCCTTGAAGAATGGGCAAAAATCCCAGTGGCTAGATGTGCCAAGCTTATAGAGACATACCCCAAGAGACTTGCAGCTGTAATTGCTGCAAAAGGTGGCTCTACAAAGTATTGACTTTGGGGGGTTGAATAGTTCTGCACGCTCAAGTTCTTTTTTTTGGTCTTATTTATTGTTTGTTTCACAAAAAATATTTTGCATCTTCAAAGTGGTAGGCATGTTGTGTAAATCAAATGATACAAACCCCCCCAAAATCAGGTTGTAAGGCAACAAAAAAGGAAAAATGCCAAGGGGGGTGAATATCTTCGCAAGCCACTGTATGGAATCATGTAGTAACCAAAAAAGTGTTAAACAAATCCAAATACATTTTATATTCTTCAAAGTAGCCATCCTTTGCCTTGATGACAGCTTTGCACACTCTTGGCATTCTCCTAACCAGCTTCATGAGGAATGCTTTTCCAACAGTCTTGAAGGAGTTCCCACATATGCTGACTACTTGTTGGCTGCTTTTCTTTCACTCTGCGGTCCAACTTATCCCAAAATATCTCAGTTGGGTTGAGGTCGGGTGATTGTGGAGGCCAGGTCATCTGATGCAGCACTCCATCACTCTCCTTCTTGGTCAAGTAGCCCTTACATAGCCTGGAGGTGTGTTTTGGGTCATTGTCCTGTTGAAAAACAAATGATAGTCCCACTAAGCGCAAACCAGATGGGATGGTATCGCTGCAGAATGATGTGGTAGCCATGCTGGTTAAGTGTGCCTTGAATTCTAAATAAATCACAGACAGTGTCACCAGCAAAGCACCATCACACCTCCTCCTCCATGCTTCACGGTCGGAACCACACATGCGGAGATCATCCGTTCACCTACTCTGCGTCTCACAAAGACACAGCGGTTGGAACCAAAAATCTCAAATTTGGACTCATCAGAACAAAGGACAGATTTCCACCGGTCTAATGTCCATTGCTTGTGTTTCTTGGCCCAAGCAAGTCTCTTCTTATTATTGGTGTCCTTTAGTAGTGGTTTCTTTGTAGCAATTCGATCATGAAGGCCTGATTCACGCAGTCTCCTCTGAAAAGTTGATGTTGAGCTATGTCTGTTACTTGAACTCTGTGAAGCATTTATTTGGGCTGCAATTTCTGAGGCTGGTAACTCTAATGAACGTATCCTCTGCAGCAGAGGTAACTCTGGGTCTTCCATTCCTGTGGCAGTCCTCATGAGAGCCAGTTTCATCATAGCGCTTGATGGTTTTTGCTACTGCACTTGAAGAAACTTTCAAAGTTCTTGACATTTTACGGATTGACTGACCTTCATGTCTTAAAGTAATGATGGACTGTCATCTTTCTTTGCTTATTTGAGCTGTTCTTGCCATAATATGGACTTGGTCTTTTACCAAATAGGGCTATCTTCTGCATACCACCCCTACCTTGTCACAACACAACTGATTGGCTCAAATGCATTAAGATGGAAAGAAATTCCACAAATTAACTTCTAAGAAGGCACACCTGTTAATTGAAATGCATTCAAGGTGACTACCTCATGAAGCTGGTTGAGAGAATGCCCGTGTAGCTCAGTTGGTAGAGCATGGCGTTTGCAACGGCAGGGTTGTAGGTTTGATTCCCACGGGGGGCCAGTATGAAAAAGAAAATGTATGCACTCACTAACTGTAAGTCGCTCTGGATAAGAGCGTCTGCTAAAATGACTAAAATGTGTGTGTGTGCAAAGCTGTCACCAAGGCAAAGGGTGGCTACTTTTTAAAGAATCTCAAATATAAAATATATTTTGATTTGTTTAACACTTTTTTGGTTACTACATGATTCCATATGTGTTATTCCATAGTGTTGATGTCTTCGCTATTATTCTACAATGTAGAAAATAGTACAAATAAAGAAAAACCCTGGAATGAGTAGGTGTGTCCGAACTTTTTACTGGTACTGTACATCAAGAAAAAAAGATTTGGTTGTAAAAAAAAAAAAAACGTATCCTTTAACAATTGAAAATAAATTAAACATGTAAAGCAATGAAAATATATTGATGAATAAAAAAGCAATACAAAATAAAGTGGATAAACAATATAGCTGCCAGATTTCAATATTTTTCAGACTCCAGAAATAAACATGTCTAATTCTTTCACTCATTAAATCCATAATTCACCCCTCTGTTACTTGGTACTTGTCCATGGGACTGGCTGACATTCAATCACTCACCCATTCTCACTCTTTCCCTAACTCATTCCCTCCCTCACTCACAAACTCCCTCTCTCACTCACTCACCAGGGGTGGAAAGAATACTTAAATATCTTACTTAAGTAGTACTGTTACTTTAATGAATTTTTACTGAAGTACTGTTTAAGTAAAATTACTAACTTTAAAAAATACTCAAAGTAACGAGTAGTTGTGGCTCGTGCTAACTCGTATTAGCTGTGAAGTCATCAGTCACTCTTAAAGGGAAAGGCTTTCTTACAGGTGAATAAAACAGAAATGTGTATATATACTGAAAAATATATAAATGCCACATGCAACATTTTCAAAGATTTTACTGAGTTACAGTTCATATAAGGAAATCAGTCAATTGAAATAAATTCATTAGGCCCTAATCTATGGATTTCACATGACTGGGCAGGGGCGCAGCCATGGGTATAGGCCCACCCACTTGGGAGCGGGCCACCCAATCAGAATGGCTTTTTACCCACAAAAGGGCTTTATTACAGACAGAAATACTCCTCAATGTCATCAGCTGTCCGGGTGGCTGGTCTCAGACGATGTGATGTGGTCTGCGATTGTGAGGCCGGTTGGACGTCCTGACAAATTCTCTAAAACAACGTTATGGTAGAGAAATTAATATTCAATTCTCTGGCCACAGCTCTGGTGGACATTCCTGCAGTCAGCATGCCAATTTCATGCTCCCTCAAAACTTGAGACATCTGTGGCATTGTGTAGTGTGACAAAACTGCATATTTTAGAGTGGCCTTTTATTGTCCCCAGCACAATGCTCATGCTGGAAAGGTTAATCAGCTTCTTGATATGCCACACCTGTCAGGTGGATGGATTATCTTGGCAAAGGAGAAATGCTCACTAACAGGGATGTAAACAAATGTGTGCACACAATTTGAAATAAATACTTTGTTTCTGTACAGTCTTGGTAAAATGTTTTGAGAATGACACAAATACTAATTTTCACAAAGTCTGCTGCCTCAGTTTTGATGTTAGCAATTTGTATATACTCCAGAATGTCATGAAGAGTGATCAGATGAATTGCAATTAATTGCAAAGTCCCTCTTTGCCATGAAAATGAACTTAATCCCCCAAAAACATTTCCACTGCATTTCAGCTCTGCCACAAAAGGACCAGCTGCCATCATGTCAGTGATTCTCTTGTTAACACAGGTGAGAGTGTTGACGAAGACAAGGCTGGAGATCACTCTGTTATGCTGATTGAGTTAGAATAACAGACTGGAAGCTTTAAAAGGAGGGTGGGTGCTTGAAATCATTGTTCTTCCTCTGTTAACCATGGTTACCTGCAAGGAAACATGTGCCGTTGTCATTGCTTTGCACTAAAAGGGCTTCACAGGCAAAGATATTGCTGCTAGTAAGATTGCATCTAAATCAACCATTTATCAGATCATCAAGAACTTCAAGGAGAGAGGTTCAGTTGTTGTGAAGAAGGCGTCAGGGCGCCCAAGAAAGTCCAGCAAGTGCCAGGACCGTCTCCTAAAGTTGATTCAGCTGCAGGATCGGGGCACCACCAGTGCAGAGCTTGCTCAGGAATGGCAGCAGGCAGGTGTGAGTGCATCTGCACGCACAGTGAGGCGAAGACTTTTGGAGGATGGCCTGGTGTCAAGAAGGGCAGCAAAGAAGCCACTTCTCTCCAGGAAAAACATCAGGGACAGACTGATATTCTGCAAAAGGTACAGGGATTGGACTGCTGAGGACTGGGGTAAAGTCATTTTCTCTGATGAATCCCCTTCCCGATTGTTTGGGGCATCCGGAAAACACCTTTCTCCGGAGAAGACAAGGTGAGTGCTACCATCAGTCCTGTGTCATGCCAACAGTAAAGCATCCTGAGACCATTCATGTGTGGGGTTGCTTCTCAGCCAAGGGAGTGGGCGCACTCACAATTTTGCCTAAGAACACAGCCATGAATAAAGAATGGTACCAACACATCCTCCAAGAGCAACTTCTCCCAACCATCCAAGAACAGTTTGGTGACGACCAATGCCTTTTCCAGCATGATGGAGCACCTTGCCATAAGGCAAAAGTGATAACTAAGTGGCTCTGGGAACAAAACATCGAAATTGTGGGTCCATCGCCAGGAAACTCCCCAGACATTAATCCCATTGAGAACTTGTGGTCGATCCTCAAGAGGCGGGTGGACAAACAAAACCCACAAATTCTGACAAACTCCAAGCATTGATTATGCAAGAATAGCTGCCATTAATCAGTATGTGGCCCAGAAGTTAATTGACAGCATGCCAGTGCGGATTGCAGAGGTCTGGAAAAAGAAGGGTCCACCCTGCAAAGATTGACTCTTTGCATAAACTTAATGTAATTGTCAATAAAAGCCTTTGACACTTATGGAATGCTTGTAATTATACTTCAGTATACCATAGTAACATCTGACAAAAATATCTCATAACACTGAAGCAGCGAACTTTGTGAAGACCAATACTTGTGTCATTCTCAAAACTTTTGACCACGACTGTACATATGGAACATTTCCGGGATCTTTTATTTCAGCTCATGAAACATGGGACCAACACTTTACATGTTGCGTTTTATATTTTTGTTCAGTATGGTTACTTTACACCTCTGCCATCATCACATTTTTAGGTCTGCGAACTGAGTGAGGCGTTTGGTTTATATATTATAGCATCCAGAGGGACAGGGCCACGAACTCGGGTTGCTTGCGTGAAAGGCAACCATGCTTCGCATCGCGGCAATAGGGTTAAGTGCAAAGTGGCTCATTAGCAAGGATCGCTACAATATAATTATGCTGCATTGAAGGTTTGATGAAATATTAGCAGGGTTCATAGACATGATTACAGTTAATAACTTGTAAGTACAGTTATTTTAAAGTAACATTCCGTCTCAGGTTATAATAGATCATTTCAATATAAGTAACGCAGAAATTACTACTTCTTTAGTGACACTTTCACACTCACTTTGGAAGGTATATCTGAAATCGGTAGACAGTCCCTAAAAAATACATTTACATTACAGAGCAGCACACAAGTATTAAATCCAGATTTTCGATGCTACTCCACCTCCCCAAATCAAAATCAAGCATGGATGCCAATGTGTTCCTCCAGGCAGTGTTAGGTTTCCTTCATCTTGGAAGTGCCTTTGGCTATAGGATTGTTAGGTGCTGTTCATTGATTTTCTGCCACTCCTTGATGCGTGGCTGTTTGGTTTGTCACTGTGGTTTTTGCTCTACTTCTATATACACTTGCCTGTTGGGCTCCTGCTTGTCTGTCTGTGGCGTTTGTGCTGATTTGAATGATTGTCTGCAGCAAACCTGTCTGCTGCAACTTTGCATGGTTTCTTGGAATGGCTATGATCATAATGCTTAACACTTAACCCATATTGTCTACCCTAAGTAGGGGCTAGTCGTTTCTGGAAAGGGCCGGCCCTTTAATATGGCAGTTGTCTGCTCTTATCTCTCTGAAGAGATGTAGTGTGTTTTGCTATTACTTGGAATTGCCTTTGGCGTATCTGCCTGTGTGCTGCCTTGAAGCTCTGGAATGTTGTACGCTAAGATGATGTGAATGTCAGCTGCAAGAAATTAAAAACATACCCACCATTGCAATGAGTTGTCATAAATATGTTCTATGCCCATCCCCAAGATCAGCTGTACGTAGTACATCCTGAAGCAAGGCCACCGGAGTGAAGTAAAAGTAGTCAGAAATATAAAATATTAAAGTAAAGTACAGATACCCCAAAAAACTACTTAAGCAGTACTTTAAAGTATTTTTACTGAAGTACTTTACACCACTGGAAAGCATAATAAAATCTTGTATGTAGCCTATTCCAGTTTTCCTGCACTCTTAAATCTGGTTGTCACTAGTAACAGCCACAAAAGTCAAAACTGTCTATATCTTAAAAATGTATGAAAACAAACATTAGCATATGGAATTGTTTTAAGGTCATACCAAGGATCAAGGAAGTTTGTTTTGAAGTGTCTGTCCTATATCTGAGAGACACCATATAAGAAAGATCAGGAAACTTAAGCAAAAAATGTTTTACCCCTTTTTTGTGGCACTAAACTACTTCCATATATACAGTGCCTTCTGAAAGTATTCAGATATTTCCATTTACATCATTTAGCAGACGCTCTTCTCCAGAGCGACCCCTTGACTTTTTCCACATTTTGTTAAGTTACAGCCTTATTCTAAAATGGATTAAATAAAAAAAATCCTCAGCAATCTACACACAATACCCCATAATGACAAAACATTTCTGCAGCATTGAAGGTCCCCAAGAACACATTGGCCTCCATCACTCTTAAATGGAAGAAGTTTGGAACCACCAAGACTCTTCCTAGAGCTGGCCACCCGGCCAAACTGAGCAATTGGGGGAGAAGGGCCTTGGTCAGGGAGGTGGCCAAGAACCCGATGGTCACTCTGACAGAGCTCTAGAGTTCCTCTGTGGAGATGGGAGAACCTAATAATGGGAGTCGTTGTCCACAAAGCAGCACCGCAGGCTGTCAAGCGCCCGCCTATCCTTGCTTTGGATTGGTGGATACATCTAATTATTTTAATACTTTTTTGAATATTCAATGAGGGTTGTTGACTTCAACGGCCTGTACTAGCCTCATACCATGAATATGCATAGCCATCTCGAGACAACTCCGATATAAAGTGTTTTTTCTCAAAGTTGCCGGGATATCACGTGTCCTACTTATATCAGTACACTCGTAGCAACCTAAGCATTACGAAACTTCTATTCAATCAAATAAACCTCACATAGAAAATAAGCCATTCACTGTTTTGTTGAACAAATTCGACACTCTCCTTGCTTGGTGGGCAGAAAAACAAAACAAAAATGCCACCTGCTGGAGGGAGACAGATTTTCCACCGAGTTGGGCCTCTCTTTACCTCTTCATCTCTGGTTAGGCTAATAAACACTGCTAGCTCCTGCTAGCTGTGAAGTCATCAGTCACTCTTAAAGGGAAAGGCTTTCTTACAGGTGAATAAAACAGAAATGTACACTACCGTTCAAAGTTTTGGGGTCACTTAGAAATGTCCTTGTTTTCCATGAAAACATACATGAAATGAGTTTCAATAGGAAATATAGCAAAATGCATAGGAAATGTAGTCATTGACAAGGTTAGAAATAATGATTTTTAATTGAAATAATAATTGTGTCCTTCAAACTTTGCTTTCGTCATGAAAAAAAAAGTAGGAAAATGTATGCACTCACTAACTGTAAGTCGCTCTGGATAAGAGCGTCTGCTAAATGACTAAAATGTAAAATGTAAAATGTCAAAGAATCCTATTTTTGCAGCAATTACAGCCTTGCAGACCTTTGGCATTCTAGTTGTCAATTTGTTGAGGTAATCTGAAGAGATATCACCCCATGCTTCCTGAAGCACCTCCCACAAGTTGGATTGGCTTGATGGGCACTTCTTACGTACCATACGGTCAAGCAGCTCCCACAACAGCTCAATAGGGTTGAGATCCGGTGACTGTGCTGGCCACTCCATTATAGACAGAATACCAGCTGACTGCTTCTTCCTTAAATAGTTCTTACATAGTTTGGAGCTATGCATTGGGTCATTGTCCTGTTGTAGGAGGAAATTGGCTCCAATCAAGCGCCGTCCACAGGGTATGGCATGGCGTTGCAAAATGGAGTGATAGCCATCCTTCTTGAAGATCCCTTTTACCCTGTACAAATCTCCCACTTTACCACCACCAAAGCAACCCCAGACCATCACATTGCCTCCACCATGCTTGACAGAGCTCTATCATACTATCCAGGTCTGTGCCCAAACAGTTTGAGCTTCTACTTCTAAAAATGCACCTTTCCAGAAATGTCTCTCACTGTTGCCGCTTGCTACAGACCCCCCTCAGCCCCGAGCTGTGCCCTGGACACCATATGTGAACTGATTGCCCCCCATCTATCCCCAGAGTTCGTACTGCTTGGTGACCTAAACTGGGATATGCTTAACACCCCGGCCAACCTACAATCTAAACTAGATGCCCTCAATCTCACACAAATTATCAACGAACCTACCAGGTACAACCCTAAATCTGTAAACATGGGCACCCTCATAGATATCATCCTGACAAATGTACCCTCTAAATACACCTCCGCTGTCTTCAAACAGGATCTCAGCGATCACTGCCTTATTGCCTGTGTCCGTAATGGGTCCGCCGTCAAACGACCACCCCTCTCACTGTCAAACGCTCCCTAAAACACTTTAGCGAGCAGGCCTTTCTAATTGACCTGGCCCGTGTATCCTGGATGGATATTGACCTCATTATGTCAGTAGAGGATGCCTGGTTGTTCTTTAAAAGTAATTTCCTCTCAATCTTAAATAAGCATGCCCCATTCAAAAAATGCAGAACTAAGAACAGATATAGCCCCTGGTTCTCCTCAGACTTGACTGCCCTTGACCAGCACAAAAACATCCTGTGGCGTACTGCATTAGCATCGAACAGCCCCCGCGATATGCAACTTTTCAGGGAAGTCAGGAACCAATATACACAATCAGTTAGGAAAGCAAAGGCTAGCTTTTTCAAACAGAAATGTGCATCCTGTAGCACTAACTCCAAAATGTTTTGGGACACTGTAAAGTCCATGGAGAATAAGAGCACCTCCTCCCAACTGCCCACTGCACCGAGGCTAGGAAACACTGTCACCACCGATAAATCTACAATAATCGAGAATTTCAACAAGCATTTTGCTACGGCTGGCCATGCTTTCCACCTGGCTACCACTACCCCGGCCTTCAGCTCTGCACCCTCCGCTGCAACTTGCCCATGCCCCCCTATTACTAGCCTGTTCAACCTCTCTTTCGTAACGTCTGAGATCCCCAGAGATTGGAAAGCTACCGTGGTTATCCCCCTCTTCAAAGGGGGTGACACTCTAGATCCAAACTGTTACAGACCTATATCCATCCTGCCCTGCCTTTCGAAAATATTTGAAAGCCAAGTTAACAAATAGATCACCGACCATTTCGAATCCCACCGTACCTTCTCCGCAATGCAATCCGGTTTCCGAGCTGGTCATGGGTGCACCTCAGCCACGCTCAAGGTCCTAAACTATATTATAACCGCGATCGATAAAAGACAGTACTGCGCAGCGGTCTTCATCGACCTGGCCAAGGCTTTCGACTCTGTCAACCACCACATTCTTATTGGCAGACTAAATAGCCTTGGTTTCTCAAATGACTGCCTCGCCTGGTTCACCAACTACTTCTCAGATAGAGTTCAATGTGTCAAATCGGAGGGCCTGTTATCTGGACCTCTGGCAGTCTCTATGGGGGTGCCACAGGGTTCAATTCTCGGGCCGACTATTCTCTGTGTATATCAATGATGTCGCTCTTGCAGCTGGTGATGCTCGGATTGGACACTGTGTTTACAAACCTCCAAACGAGCTTCAACGCCATACAACACTCCTTCTGTAGCCTCCAACTGCTCTTAAACACTAGTAAAACTAAATGCATACTCTTCAACCGAACGCTACTTGTACCCGCCCACCCGACTAGAATCACTACTCTCGGCGGGTCTGACCTAGAGTATGTGGACAACTACAAATACCTAGGTGTCTGCTTAGACTGTAAACTCTCCTTCCAGATTCACATTAAGCATCTCCAATCAAAAGTTAGATCTAGAATCCTTCACTCATGCTGCCAAACATGCCCTCGTAAAACTGACTATTCTACCGATCCTTGACTTTGGCGATGTCATTTACAAAATAGCCTCCAACACTCTACTCAGAAAATTGGATGTAGTCTATCACAGTGCCATCGGTTTTGTCACCAAAGCCCCATATACTACTCACCATTGTGACCTGTACGCTCTTGTTGGCTGGCCCTCACTACATATTCGTCGCCAAACCCACTGGCTCCAGGTCATCTATAAATCACTGCTACGCAAATCCCCGCCTTATCTTAGCTCACTGGTAGTCTGCGCTCCAGCAGGTATATCTCACTGGTCATCCCCAAAGCCAACACCGCCTTTGGCCACCATTCCTTCCAGTTCTCTGCTGCCAATGACTGGAACAAACTGCAAAAATCTCCCTCACTAACTTTAAGCATCAGTTGTCAGAGCAGCTTAACAATCACTGCACCTGTACACAGCCATTCTGAAATTAGCCCACCCAACTACCTCATCCCCATATTGTTATTTATTTTGCTCATTTGCACCCCAGTATCTCTATTTGCACATCATCTTTTGCACATCTATCATTCCAGTGTTAATACGAAATTGTAACTATTTTGCACTATGTCCTATTTATTGCCTTACCTCCATAATTTACTACATTCGCACACACTGTATATATATTTTCTGTTGTATTTTTTACTTTATGTTTTGTTTACCCCATACAGTGAGGGAAAAAAGTATTTGATCCCCTGCTGATTTTGTACGTTTGCCCACTGACAAAGAAATGATCAGTCTATAATTTTAATGGTAGGTTTATTTGAACAGTGAGAGACAGAATAACAACAGAAAAATCCAGAAAAACGCATGTCAAAAAAGTTATAAATTGATTTGCATTTTAATGAGGGAAATAAGTATTTGACCCCTCTGCAAAACATGACTTAGTACTTGGTGGCAAAACCCTTGTTGGCAATCACAGAGGTCAGACGATTCTTGTAGTTGGCCACCAGGTTTGCACACATCTCAGGAGGGATTTTGTCCCACTCCTCTTTGCAGATCTTCTCCAAGTCATTAAGGTTTCGAGCCTGACGTTTGGCAACTCGAACCTTCAGCTCCCTCCACAGATTTTCTTTGGGATTAAGGTCTGGAGACTGGCTAGGCCACTCCAGGACCTTAATGTGCTTCTTCATGAGCCACTCCTTTGTTGCCTTGGTCGTGTGTTTTGGGTCATTGTCATGCTGGAATACCCATCCGTGTTCTTGGGGTCATAGGCAGCATTCCTCCTCCTCCAAACACGGCGAGTTGAGTTGATGCCAAAGAGTTCAATTTTGGTCTCATCTGACCACAACACTTTCACCCAGTTCTCATCTGAATCATTCAGATGTTCATTGGCAAACTTCAGACAGGTATTTGTGTTTCTTCCATTTGTGAATAATCACACCAAGCTGCTTGGCGATGGTCTTGTAGCCCATTCCAGCCTTGTGTAGGTCTACAATCTTGTCCCTGACATCCTTGGAGAGCTCTTTGGTCTTGGCCATGGTGGAGAGTTTGGAATCTGATTGATTGATTGCTTCTGTGGACAGGTGTCTTTTATAAAGGTAACAAGCTGAGATTAGGAGCACTCTCTTTAAGAGTGTGCTCATAATCTCAGCTCGTTACCTGTATAAAAGACACCTTGGAGCCAGAAATCTTTCTGATTGAGAGGGGGTCAAATACTTATTTCCCTCATTAAAATGCAAATCCATTCACAAATATTTTGACATGCGTCTTTCTTGATTTTTTTTTTGTTATTCTGTCTCTCACTGTTCAAATAAACCTACCATTAAAATTATAGACTGATAATTTCTTTGTCAGTGGGCAAACGTACAAAATCAGCAGGGGATCAAATACTTTTTTTCCCTCACTGTATGTAACTCTGTGTTGTTGTTGTTTTTATCGCACTGCTTTGCTTTATCTTGGCCAGGTCGCAGTTGTAAATGAGAACTTTTTCTCAACTGGCTTACCTGGTTAAATAAATAAAATAAGATGGCATCAAGCACTCCTCCAGCATCTTTTCATTTGGTCTGCGTCTCACAAATGTTATTCTTTGTGATCCGAACACCTCAAACTTCGATTCGTCTGACCATAACACTTTTTTACAATCTTCCTCTATCCAGTGTCTGTGTTCCTTTGCCATCTTAATCTTTTTTTTTAATTGGCCAGTCTGAGATATGGCTTTTTCTTTGCAACTCTGCCTAGAAGGTCAGCATCCCGGAGTCGCCTCTTCACTGTTGACGTTGAGACTGGTGTTTTGCGGGTACTATTTAATGAAGCTTTCAGTTGAGGACCTGTGAGGCGTCTGGTTCTCAAACTAGACACTCTAATGTATTTGTCCTCTTGCTCAGTTGTGCACCGGGGCCTCCCACTCCTCTTTCTATTCTGGTTAGAGACAGTTTGCACTGTTCTGTGAAGGGAGTAGTACACAGCGTTGTACGAGATCTTCAGTTTCTTGGCAATTTCTCACATGGAATAGCCTTCATTTCTCAGAACAAGAATAGACTGATGAGTTTCAGAAGAAAGTTATGTGTTTCTGGCCATTTTGAGCCTGTAATCGAATCCACAATTGCTGATGCTCCAGATACTCAACTAGTCTCAGGAAGGCCAGTTGTATTGCTTCTTTAATCAGCACAACAGTTTTCAGCTGTGCTAACATAATTGGAAAGGGTTTTCAAATGATCAATTAGCCTTTCAAAATGATAAACTTGGATAGGCAAACACAACGTGCCATTGGAACACAGGACTGATGGTTGCTGATAATGGGCCTCTGTACGCCTATGTAGATATTCCATTAAAAATCAGCCGTTTCCAGCTACAATAGCCATTTACAACATTAACAATGTCTACACTGTATTTCTGATCAATTTGATGTTATTTTAATGGACAAAAAAAATGGTTTTCTATCGAAAACAAGGACATTTCTAAGTGACCCAAAACTTTTTAACAGTAGCGTAGATGTACTGAACAAAAATAAAAACACAACATGCAACAATTTCAACGATTTTACTGAGTTACGGTTCATAAAGGAAATCCGTCAATTGAAATAAATAAATTAGGTTCTAATCAATGGATTTCACATGACTGGGCAGAGGCGCAGCCATGGGTGAGCCTGTGTGAGCATAGGCCCACCCACTTGGGAGCCAGACCCACCCACTGGGGAGCCAGGCCCAGCCAATCAGAATGAGTTTTTCCTCACAAAAGGGCTTTATTACAGACATAAATACTCCTCAGTTTCATCAGCTGCCTGGGTGGCTGGTCTCAGATGATCCTGCAGGTGAAGAAGCCGGATGTGGAGGTCCAGAACTGACATGGTTACACGTGGTCTGCGGTTGTGAGGCCGGTTGGACGTACTGCCAAATTCTCTAAAAGGACATTGGAGGCGGCTTATGGAAGAGAAATTAACATTAAATTATCTGGCAACAGCTCTGGTGGACATTCCTGCAGTCAGCAAGCCAATTGCACGCTTCCTCAAAACTTGAGATATCTGTGGAATTATGACAAAACTGCACATTTTAGAGTGGCCTTTTATTGTCCCCAGCACAAGGTGCACCTGTGTAATGATCATGCTGTTTAATCAGGTGGAGGGATCATCTTGGCAAAGGAGAAATGCTCATTAACAGGGATGTAAACAAATTTGTGCACAAAATTGGAGAGAAATAAGCTTTTTGTGCGTATGAAACATTTCTGGGATCTTTTATTTCAGCTCATGAAACATGGGACAAACACGTTTCATGTTGCGTTTATCGTTTTGTTCAGTATAGAACTGTTATTGAAAATGTTGTTGTATTGTGCTTGAACTAATGACAACAAACTATAATTTAATGGGTTAAATTAAGAAAAAAGGTTTCTGATTGGGGTGACAAAATCCTACAATACTTATCAAAAACCTATAGGATCCAATCGGATTACTTTTGATTTCCAATAGGGAAAAAAGTAGTCCAATAGGATTCTGATAGAGGTGATACAAAATCCTATTGGATTGCGAGAATCATATAGGGTCCAATAGGATTACTTTTGATTCCCAATAGGAAAAAAGTAGTCCAATAGAATTCCAATAGGATTCTGATTCAGGTTACACAAAATCCTATAGGACTGCGAGAATCCTATAGGATCCAATATAAAAACGTTTTATTTCCAATTGGAAAAAGTAATCCAATAGGATTCTATTGGAAAAATCACTAATAATCATATAGGATTTTTGTACTAGGGAATGCACCCAAATGTTATATATTGTGTATTTCTTAGCTTGTGATGTCAGAGGGTGAGAGTAATAAGTGGACTATAACTTTATGCATGTGACACGCTATATGAAACAGCTGTTTTGATAGTTTGGCGCCGACGTTAATTTAGTAAATGTCGATGTTTCATAACTGTGTATATAGTCATGTCTCTTTAAATTCACCTCTAGAAATTCGTAGCGCCATGATCACATCAGGCAGTTGTCCAATCAAACGAAAGATACAGCCCTTTCGTGACAAGGAAGTATATTTCCATTGGATATGTGTGCCATTACGTAGTTTCTTAAACAGGGAGTTGCAGATTGATTACCCGAGTACCTATAGTTTTGATGACATTTTACGCCTTATCAAGTGGCTTGGTATAGTGGACAACTGCATCAGGTATGTAACTATACAGTATGAATACAATACATATTTGTAATGTATGTAGCTAACGTTTACAAATGAGCGATAAAGCTGTGCTTTTAGATGCGTTGGATGTAGATTGGGGATTGATTGCAGTCTCTTCATTATGATTTTTTAGGTAGATATATAGCTAGCAACGATGTATGAGCGCATATAACAGGAATGTCACTTATCTGAAACATGTTCATATATTATGAGGTGATATGTTTAGAATTTACTCGTTTAATTTGGGAAAGCCTACATTGCCCATCTGTCTATCTATAAAGTAATGAACACAATGCAATTATTTTTCTTTTTCTTTGAGGCCAAATATGGTAGTGTGGTAAATGGGTACATGGGGCCTTTATTGTTACACTTGTAAAAGTATGTAGACTAATTAATTAACATGGGGCGGCAGGTAGCTTAGTGGTTAAGAGCGTTGTGCCAGTAACCGAAAGGTCGCTGGTTCTAATCCCCGAGCCAACTAGGTGAAAAATCTGTCGATGTGCCCTTGAGCAAGGCACTTAACCCTAATTGCTCCTGTAAGTCGCTCTGGATAAGAGCGTCTGCTAAATGATTAAAATGTAAAATGTTTTCAGAGGTAGACTGGCTCTGGCAGCCGAAACAGCCAAATATGAGTCGATTCTCAATTGCAATACCTTTCTAGAAACATAAATCCCTCTACTTTCATACCCCATCAAAATAATTTCACAAATGCAAAATATACACTTACTTACTGTTTTAGCCAGCTTTATCACAGTTGCAGCTGAAAGTAATTTTCAGTGACAACCAACTCCCCCGGGACTGCCGCAGAAGAAATATCAGCCCATGCAGAGAAGCATGAGATTGAACTTTACTCAATTTACTAAAGTTTTCCCTCTTAGTTAACACTATCAACGTTTCCCTTTACTGTGGTAATTGTGATCGAATCAACGCCATATTAGCCACTTTCAATGCAACATACCGAAACAAAGCGAACTATGCAAGAGATTCTGTTGTAGCATTGGAGTAGGATTCTATTGCATTGACACGCACAACTCAGCCCATACTCTACACAGACCGGTGCGGCATAACCAATCAGAGCTGCAGTAGGCCTATATGCAAATAGACCATTGCGATATATGGATATGTGCCATTCACTTTGAACTGGACTGTGTTTACAGCATGAGTGGTCTTGAGTAGGGCTGTGGCGGTCATGAAATTTTGTCAGCCGGTGATTGTCAAGCAAATAACTGCCGGTCTCACGGTAATTGACCGTTAATTAACATAAACACATTTAGCATCTCCTGGCTTCCACGCATAGCCTACAAGCAACTGATGCAGACCTTTGGAACATCTAAATTGGAAAAAGTCTAATAAATCCATGTAATATAGCCTACACCATCACAATAAATCAATAATTTATTTTAGATGGGTCTAAAGAAACATGATATGAAGAAAATGTAGTCTATTTCAGAAGAACAGAATAACATACTCTGAGTTGTCCTTATGTTAGGACCTGATTTGTTTATGCCATATAGCTGTGGGCTACACTAGTTCATTTAGCAGACAAGATTTGCTTAGAATTCTGTGGCATTATTTTATAGTATGAAGAATACAATTGAATATAGCTGAATAAAATAGAAAGGATATTTTCTCCAAACGATTTGAGGGAGTGCGCACATTTAGCTATTCTGTGTTGAGCGGTTAACAAAGAAACAGGTACTCCTATATGCTTAATTTATAGGTATTTATGTAACTTTAGTTGTGATACAAATGTTGGGCTATATGTTTTGATTTTTAATACATTCTAAGGTTGCATGATGCGACTCTAATGATGATTTGGCAAGTTTGGTAGGCTACTAATGACCATCAGCAGCATTAGAGCTTGCAGAAGCCTAATTACCGTGACTAAACGGTCACGTGGAATTTGACTGCCGTCATGACTTGTAACCGCCGGTGTGGCGGTAATACGGTCAACGTAACAGCCCTAGTCTTGAGTAGATGCACTTTTTTTGAGATCAAAGCGAGAGCTGCATGTAGCCACGTGTGCACATTTGTTAATATCCTTTGCTAGTTAGTGAGTTACTAGCCCAGTTATAGATCATTTGTAGTCAGCAATGGGGGAGTGATTGCAAGAGCACAAAACGTGCACAGTTCAAGACATCTTTGAAAAGCGAGTCGGGTAAAGAGCTTAAAGGGGCAGTGTTGTATTTTGAGATGGTCTTGAATAAGCTAAGTAGCCAATAGGCAGAGGGTAGCATAATTTGTCTGATTCTCTGTAATAATGGTATGGGAATAATAATGTATTTTATTTTGTAACAACACAACATTTTCAGTCACCTCCTTGTCTGAAGGACAAGTGGATAAACAGATTAATGTCAAGCCCTGCATGTTTTTTTCAAAATGCTCATGGAATGTAGGCCAACATTGAACACCTCACATTGGCTGCTACTGTAGGCTGAATGATAGAACAGCTATTTCCATTTTAAAATGTTATGGGATGCATTTTCTCCATTGTTTTTGTTCTGTCTTCCGTCTGTCTTCCGTAAACACACGCTGTAACATGGAGATATGGCCATGTGGGAACACTAACCCTATAAAGGTGTGTGTATGTTTTTTGACAATTATTTTTATCTGATATGAAGGATAAGGTCCTAATGCTTCCGCAAGCGATGCGTGTACCGCAAGCGATGCGTGTAAATGTTCAGACCGAGCATCGGGGCTCTTAACATAACTCCCCTGTACAGAAGACGCCTTTGTCCAATGACTTTTATGTGAAATGTAATGGAACTGAGAGTCATGATCAAGGGCTAGATCCTGCACTTCTCTAAATGTTGTACTGTTTCTCCAACCTTGTAGAAATGTCTGGAAGAGACTACCAAATTAGATCGATAGTTACCGGAGTGTAACTCCAGTTCTATGAGTGGAGCGGAGCCCCATAGGGGAGCTCTGCTCCTATTGGTTTACCCCGCTGCCTAGGCAGCGAACAGCCTGAGACAAAATTATGCACACATCTGCAGCCAATAGGAGTACAGGTGTCCCTATAAGAGGGGACGCTTCCCCTCAATCAGCCTCCCGAGAAATTATCTTCAGCGAGACTGGAGGGTCGGCAGGGCCTTAAGTCCTATGGGGCTCCGCTCCACTCATAGAACTGGAGTTACACTCCGGTAACTATCGTTCTATATCGTGGAGCTTTGCCCAATAGGGGAGCTCTGCTCCTATTGTTTTAAGGCGGAGCGCAACGCTCCAAAATGTACTCCCTGCTGAGCCCAACACTTCCCACTTAAATGAAAAGGTCGTGTCTAGCAATGGCTGTGACCAAGTCCCACAGTACTGTGACACACTGTCACAATATACTGTGTCCTCAGAACAATCCACCTCACCTAGTCAAATGGCATTGCCAATGTCTAGTGGGCAGATAACCAGAATATGAGTCATACTAATCTGAACCAGCAGATAGATGACGTCACAATTCCTTCAAAACTCTATGACTGGTCTAATAATAATGTAACCAAAGTTGCAAACACTATTTCCCTCATCATCCCGCCCCAACCCAGTCACACTGGTGGGCAGATCAATAACATGCTATCTACTGTACTGAACATGTCAGACAGGAGTCATGCCATATATGTCTCCTCCATAAGGAGCGGACCTGAAAGAGACCTGTCTCTTCAGTCCTGCATTCCTTTCTCCTAGCTCAAGTCCTCCCATCAGCTATGCTGAGTACAGACTGAGCCAAGGAGTTAGAAGACATATCTAAGAGATATAAACGGATAAAAGGAGGCGGTGACGACCACGACGCCGCTGCACAAATATCCTCTACCCCTGTTCCTCTGAAAAGGGCAGTAGAAGCCGCTACTCCACAAGTGGAGTGGGCTCTTACACCCTGAGGCAATGGCTGCCCCGCCGCCTCATACGCCGTCTCAATGCCTTCACAAAGCCAATGAGACAAACGCTGTTTTGAAAGTGGTCTACCCAGTGCAGCCGCACCGTGGCACACAAACAGCTGAGGCGATGACCTAATCGCCGCCGTGCGTTCCACGTAACGTGCCAAAGCACGCACTGGACACATGCGATGGAGCCTCTCCTCTCTCCTCTACCCATGAGGAGGGGGAGAAAAAGCCCACAGCTCTAAGATCTGTGATCTATATGAGCTCTTAATAACCTTCGGCATAAAAGCCGGGTTAGGACGTAACACCGCTCTGCTCAGATCGCCATTAATGGCGAGGCAGTCGGGTCTCGTCGACAGAGCACACAAATCACTGACACGCTTAGCAGTGGTCAAAGCGAGCAGCAATGCCGTCTTCAAAGACAGCATCTTGAGGGGAATTTGATTCAATGGCTCGAACGGCGGCTCGCAGAGGGCTTCTAGTACCAAAGCCAAATCCCACTGAGGAAGCGTGGCTCTAGGCATTGGCCTAAGCCGCTGCATTCCCAATATGAAACGTTTCACCAGAGGGTGGCTGAAGACAGTGTCTCTGCCAAACCCCTCGTGACAGGCCGAAATCGCAGCTGCAAACACTTTAATGGTGGCGGGCGATCGCTGCTTATCAAATAAAAACTGTAGGAACGAGAGTACACTCTCAACCCGACAGCACACGGGCTCCACATTCTCTGTGACACACCACTGTGAAAACACGTTCCATTTACTGGCATAAACCCTGGAAGTGGGACTGGCACGTGAACCCTGTATGGTTCTGATTACTGAATCAGATAACCCACGGCGCTCTAGCCTGTCCCTCTCAGGTGCCAAACCGTCAGTGGTTGGCCGATTATGGGCAATTGCCCTATCGCGCCTCCCGCCTGAGACAGCGCGTCCCGTTGATGTGGAATTGGCCAAGGTGGTGCAATCAACAGCTGAATCATCTCCGCGAACCATGGAGCCCCTGGGCATTCGGGAGCCACCAATATGATTGACAGCCCGCCTGATCTCACCCTGGCTAACAGTGGGAGAATGCAGGACAGCAGTGGAAATGCGTACAGGAGAACTTTCGGCCACGGTCGGTGCGCAAATGCGTCCGTCCCCAGTGGCGGTTCGTCCTGAGCTCGAAGAGAGAACCAGAGAGGGCAATGCGCGTTCACACGTGACGCGAACAGATCCACCTCGGCTCTCCCGAACCGTTCCCAAATTTGGAGAACAAATTCTCGTCCCGAGGACCCCCTCGAGACATGATGTCTGCCCCTACGTTCAAGTAGCCTAGAATGTGTGCTGCTCTCAACGAGCGAGTGTGCTCGTGAGCCCACAGCCACAATTCCTCCGCCGACCGGTGGAGTGCAGGAGACCTGACTCCTCCCTGGCGATTGATGTAGGGTACTGTGGTTCGGTTGTTTGACCAGACCAGCACATCACGACCCCGTGGGGTAGACGCGAAGTGGGTCAGAACCAGTAGAACCGTTTCCAACTCCAAGAGGTTTATGTGGCGACTCAAAAGAAGCCACACACCTCCTATCGCTTGGGTCTGACATGTCCCTCCCCATCCAGTCAGAGAGGCATCTGTAAACACTGGAATGTAGGAGGACACTCTGCCTATCGGGACTCTGTGCGTGAGAACGCATGGGTCTCTCCAATAGTTCAGATCTGCTCTGAGCGAGAGTGGAACCACCAACAACCGACGATGTTGACGCACTGGGTCTAGTCGTAGTTGAGCGAACCATCGCTGTATCCTGCGCATGTGCAAGAGTCCCACTCTGAACCACGATATGGGCCAACGACATGAGACCCAAGAGTGACATGACCGAAAGCGCTGTTACCGTGTGATTCGGCTGAAACCTTCGTAGGGCTAGCAACAGCGCAGCCCATCGAGGATCCGAAATTCGAGCCCTCATCGTCACAGTAGACAATCTGATGACTGGGCCAGGGTGCACTCTTTTTCCAATTCACAGCGAACCCCAGACGCGTGAAATTAATCACTGTCTGTGTCGTATGTGTGATCACCAGCTCTGCTGACAGGGCGAGAACCAGTAAATCGTCTAGGTAGGCTAACAGCCTTATTCCCTGACGACGCAACGGTTCTATTGCCACCTCCACACATTTGGAAAACGTGCGAGGTGCCAGGGCGTACCCGAATGGCATCCTTGAGAATTCGTACACCACCCCTTGAAAGGCGAAACGCAGAAACTTCCTGTGATGCGGCTACACCGGCACATGAAAGTACGCGTCCTTCAGGTCTATGCTCATACAAAATTCTCCCTTCTGGACACATTCCAGTAGATGTTTTGTCGTTAGCATTCGAAAGGGCCGTTTGGTTACGCTCTCATTGAGAACGCGTAAATCCAATATTGGCCTCATTCCCCCCGTCTTTTTGGGCACCAGGAAGTAGGGCGAATAGAGCCCCCTGTTCCTTTGCTCCCAGGGAACTACTGTGACCGCCTCCTTCGCAAAAAGTTCCGTAATCTCTGTTACAAGAGCGGCTACTTTTTCCGGCGTTTTCATCACTGTCTCTACCACACCCCTGAATAGGGGGGGGATCTGATGAAATTGGATGGCATAACCCTTCTCCAGCGTCTGGTCTAGCCAGCGGGAGAGGGTACTGCTTCGTCGCCACTCCCAATAATGCTGAGAAAGCGGAAGAGCGCGAAGCTGTGGTCCATTCAGTAGGAAGGACCTGTATTCCTCGACGGCCCTTGCCGCCGCTGTTCCCCAACACTGAAGTGGTGGAACAGCCCAAGGCGAGCCTCCCATGAAAGGGAGAGGAAACATGAGTGTGTTCTGAGAGAAACGGGGGCGCCGATACGTTGGTTATACTCGTAACCTCGTTATCCCAGCACGGGTCTGAACTGCACTGACTGAGGCGCTAGCCTGAGTCAGAGCGCCGTCTCTCAATAGCGATTGCATCATCATTCCATTACCTGGCTGTGTACGCAGTCTGCTATGTGAAACCTTCACTACAACACTCCTAGGAGTCTGTGGTGTGAGGTTTTTATGAGGTATAGCAAGGCGGCGCCTTGTTACCTTACTTACACCTGCCTCGTGTGTGCTCAGCTACGCACCCTTGGTGGGCTGTGCTACACTCAGAGTGGTGTGAGAGAGAGTGAAGGAACCTGAACATTATCGGATGTATCATGGAAAAGGGACTCTCTTGTGACAAAGTCAATTGGAGCCAACTCTTTATTACATGCACCAAAAAACACAGTTTCCTCCATACCCTCAACAGAAGGGTGGGGGGGAATAGTGGGCACAGGCGAACCAGGCGCTGTGCCATCTCCCATTATCTCCCCCTCGCCATGTCATAAACGCTGTCTCTTCTGGCCGCCCTTCGGGTGATGCCATGACGACGTGCTGATGACCTCTCTCGCCGACGGAATGGTCGGAACCTCTGGCGCTGCCGGAGGGGCGGAGCCCTCTCCCCTGCTGCTGGAGGCTGCCGTCTGATGCCGGGCACGACGCCTCGCAGTAGACCTAGGTCTACTAGAGGCGGCGTAAGTTGACGGTTTCCGTGGCGCAGAGCCAGATCTCCCTTCCAGTGGCAGGTGTCTGGCCAGATGCTTCCTCTCCTCGTCAAGCTTGATGAAACGCTCCGTTGCATCCTTGACGGCGACCCCAAACAGGCCGTCGTCAGAGATGGGGTCATTCAAGAGTGACGCTCAATCGGCCTCTTTCATGGCCGTCAGAGACAGCCAGAGGTGTCGCTCCTTGACCACCGAAGTGGCCATGGACCTCCCCGCACAAACGGCCGACGCCTGCGTCAGGTGGAGAATGGCGCCAGAAATCCTGGACGCCTCTTCCACCTCCTCCCCTGAGAGCTCAGACTTACCCGTGGTTAGACGGGACAGAGAGGCTGCGAGGAGGGCAATGTTGTTTGCTGCTGCTACAGCCTGGGCTCCCAACACGAAGGACTTATCCAGCAGCTGTGCTGTGAGCCGGTCCTTCTGTGAAGGCAGAGTGGCTTTTTTGGACGAGGGCCAGGAACACGAACCCGGCACGAGGTACGCAGCCATGGCGCTCTCGAGCCTGGGGATTCCCTTAGAAAAGCCCTACTGTCTCCCTTCCACTCTAGTGAATGGGAGATACGCCTTGGCCGGCGCACTCGCTGCCAAGGGTGCCTCCCATGAGCCCTCAATGTATTTGTTGAGCGAGGGCATGGTCGGAGCCAAAGGTACCGCCGCCCTCCTAGGCCGAGAATAGGGGCCGCCCTCCATGTCCACTTCCGGGTTGGAGGGAACAGGGGGCAGCCTAATCTCCAGGCGCTTAGCAGCCCTCTCGATGAGCCCTGGAAAGTCAGAGCGCAGAGAGGCTGTGGCGTAAGACGGGGCTGCTGATAATTCAGAGCCTGTGTCGTCATCGCCCAGGGATAAAATTGACCTCACACTTCCCAATGGAAAAGGGGTGTTATGAGTTTCTAGGGTATCAAGTGATTATGAATGTAAGGATGTACTTAGACACTTTCGATGGGGAGTTCATATTAGATATTTAATATGGTAACATGGTTAGTTATAACAGAAGGACAGAGCTTTGCCTCTACCATCTCCGAACTCCAGAACAAAGATCCACTCTCTCTATATATATACACTCTGTTACAAGTCTCTCCACGAAAATCTGGTAATCATCATGGGCACTCTCATTCTTTGATGTTATTACTCTTTACCCCAAGTCAGTATATCCTGTCCATCAATCATGCTATCATAAACATCAGTAATCTCCTTTGACATAACGGAATGTAGACTCCGTGGCCCCAAGCCACTTATCTAGTAACTCTAACTGCAGGTGTGTGCATAATTTTGTCTCAGCCTGTTCGCTGCCTAGGCAGCGGGGTAAACCAATAGGAGCAGAGCTCCCCTATGGGTGGAGCTCCACGATATAGAACCTTGGTATTCCAAAAAATTTAACGTAATGGCATGTATCTTCTGACCGAACATATGGGATATGCATGCTATCATCTTTCTTAAATACCAAGGATCTACAATGACTAGCCTGTACCCAAATAAGAATTCCCATTCTTGGAAACCCTTTGGTAGTGCCGGGACACCGAAAAGACTGCCTAGTGAAAGACTAATGTAGTTTACCCCAAGGTATTCCCAAATGTCACTGCTTTAAAAAGTACTATCAGTAGCATTCCACAAAAAACACCTACAGTACTAGGCCTGCCTACCATTTATCATATTGTCATTTACTGTACATGATCTGAGTTCTAGTAACACACTACTGTATCTGTATGATGAAAATATGATTGTTATAGCCTATAGATCTAACATTGACTAGTTGACTACCCACCCTATCCATAAGCCATGTCCAGTTTACATGTGATGTGTCACTCTCAAGGAGTCTATTCTACCCACAAATCATTTGTGACATTGTCTGCTACATCTGCGAATTCCTCACTTCTCAAAACCTGAGCCTTCTCTCTGTCTGAGCCTTCTCTCTGGTTTTGAGAAGTGAGAAATTTGCAGATGTTGCAGAATTTTTTGTCACTTGTGATTTGTGGGTAGGATAGGCTCCTTGAGAGGAGGAGTCTAGAAGGCTCTGCTCAAAGCCATTACTTATCAACTTGACAGATTCGACATGGATCTCGTGCTGAATGTCGCCGACCACTATGTCCTCACCCCCTACGTGTACCCGTCGTCGTGGCCTGAAGACGGGGCGCTGCGCCAGATCATCAGCCTGTTGGTAGTCACCAACCTGGGAGCCGCGGTCCTCTACCTGGGCCTGGGGTGGCTGAGCTACCACTTCATCTTTGACCACAACCTCATGAAACATCCACAGTTTCTAAAGGTATTTCCT
This sequence comes from Coregonus clupeaformis, assembly GCF_020615455.1. NCBI lineage: Eukaryota > Metazoa > Chordata > Actinopteri > Salmoniformes > Salmonidae > Coregonus > Coregonus clupeaformis. The sequence goes on from NC_059200.1 coordinate 34,604,602, forward strand.
TCTTTATAATACTCAATACTTGTAGCCAGGTCCCAGATCTTGTTAAACGTCACAACACCTGGAGGACTTGGCAAGAGAACACAAAAATATCTGGGACCAGGCCACAATATAGTTGTATGCAGTTGAACTGCGACAAACTATATATTTATGAATAGCATCGAGGAAGGTTTATTGACATAATGTAAGGTTAGGCTACTACTTGAGTTGGCATTTGCTTCTTGGTTACTATTCTTTCTTCCCAAGTGTTTTCTCAATGATGGCGCCGACGGAGAAGGGCGACATCTTACAAGTTTCAACCCGACTTTGTTATTTAGTGACTTTTTTTTGTTTATCTATACTTTTTTTGTACAGAAAGTTCATACTATTATCACATATAACCACCAAGCACTTCTAGACATCAGATCAACAGTTACTAACCTCGCTTTCGACTTCAAATCTGAAATTCAATTCTGACTCAGCTGTTCCCTTGTTCATACCGGACCCCATTCCTTTGTTTCATGGGCTACCAAAACGCTGCAGGTGTAGACGCGGTAGACAAGACGACCTCCTGGTGAGACTGAGACCAAAATAAAATCACCGGCACTCCCCTCCGTTCTATTGGCAAATGTCCAGTCACTCGAGAATAAGATGGATGAGCTTCGTTCAAGAGTCTCCTATCAGAGAGACTTGAAAAGCTGCAATATTATATGCCTTGCAGAGACGTGGCTGGATGACCAATGTACGTAGAACTCAATGGTTTCTCCATGCAGCGGCACGATCGGACGAAGGTAGCCTCGGGCAAGTCCAAAGGGGGAGGGGTGTGCCTCTTCATAAACAACTGGTGCGCTACTTCCAATGTGAAGGAAATCTCAAGCTTTTGCTCACCTGCTATAAATTACACCATGGTGAGTTGGAGACCCTTTTATATACCGTAATTATCACGGCTGTCTACATCCCACCACAAACCAACGCCACTTTGGCACTTAACAAACTGTATGGGGCCATAAACAAACAAGAAACCGCTCACCTAGAAAAAGTGTTTCTGGTGGGTGGAGACTTAAACTAACTATTGCGGGGAGACTTAACCTCACTTCTACAAACACGTCTCCTGCGTCACTAGAGGCGCTAAAACTCTAGACCACTTTTATTCTACCCACAGAAACGCATACAAGGACCTCCCTCGTCCTCCCTTCAGCAAATCTGACCACGACTCTATTCTCCTGCTTCCCGTTTACAAACAAAAGCTTAAACAGGAAGTACTGGTGGCGTGCTCAATACAGAAGTGGTCCGATGAAGAAGACACAGGGTTACAGGACTGTTTTGCTAGTACAGACTGGGATACGTTCTGGGATTCATCCGATGGCATTGAGGAGTTTACCACATCAGTCACGGGCTTCCTCAATAAGTGCATAGAAGACATCGTCCCCACAGTGACTATACGAACGTATCCAAAAACCATGGATTCCGCGTTGGGCAAAAGGCTAGAGATACCGCTTACAAGGAACAGGACACGGACATGGACGCATACAAGAAAGCCCGCTACGACCTCCAACAAGACATCAATCATGCAAAAGGACAATATAGGAGGAAGGTGGAATCCTGTTACACCTGCTCTGACGCTCGTCGTATGTGGCAGGGCTTGCAGACGATAACAGATTTTAAAAAAGGGAAACCCAGCCGTGAGATACTCAGTGATGCAGAACTCCCAAATGAGCAAAATGCCTTTTATGCTGGCTTCAAGGAATACAACACTGAGTCTTGCGGGAAAGCCCCTGTTGTTCCGGATGACTTTGTGATCTCGCTCTCGGTGGCCAATGTGAGTAAAACTTTTAAACAGGTTAACACTCGCAAGGCTGCCGGGCCAGACTGAATACCAGGGCGAGTTCTCAAGGAATGTGCAGATCAGCTGGCAAGTGTCGTCACGATCATTTTCAATCTCTCCCTGTCCCAGTCTGTAATCCCAACATGTTTCAAGCTGACCACCATTGGCCCTCTTCCCAAGAACTCCAAGGTAACCTGCATAAATGACTATCACCCTGTAATACTCCCATCTGTAATTATGAAGAGCTTTGAAAGGCTGGTCATAACCCATATCAACACCATTTGTATTTATTAGGGATCTTCATTAGCTGCTGCTAAGGCAGCAGCTACTCTTCCTGAGGTCCAAACACATTAAGGCACTTACATTACACATAAAACAAAAGATAAAACAATACATCATATAACATTGTTACACCACTACATATCTACAACACAAAATGAATGATACCACCATACAACAATATTACAATGTACGTGTGTGTAGAGTGCGTGTGCTAGCGCCCGTGTGCCTATGCGTGTCTGTACCTGTGTGTGTCTCTTCACAGTCCCCGCTGTTCCATAAGGTGTATTTTTATCCGTTTGTTAAATCTGATCTACTGATTGCATCAGTTACCTGATGTGGAATAGAGTTCCATGTAGTCATGGCTCTATGTAGTACTGTGCGCCTCCCATAGTCTGTTCTGGACTTGGGGATTGTGAAGAGACCTCTGGTGGCATGTCTTGTGGGGTATGCATGGCTGTCTGAGCTGTGTGCTAGTAGTTTTAAAACAGACAGCTCGGTGCATTCAGCTTGTCAACACTTCTTACAAAAACAAGTAGTGATGAAGTCAATCTCTCCTCCACTTTGAGCCATGAGAGATTGACATGCATATAATTAATGTTAGCTCTCCGTGTACAATTAAGGGCCAGCCGTGCTGCCCTGTTCTGAGCCAATTGCAATTTTCCTAAGTCCCTCTTTGTGGCACATGACCACATGACTGAACAGTAGTCCAGGTGCGACAAAACTAGGGTCTGTAGGACCTGCCTTGTTGATAGTGTTGTTAAGAAGGCATAGCAGCGCTTTATTATGGGCAGACTTCTCCCCATCTTAGCTACTGTTGTATCAACATGTTTTGACCATGACAGTTTACAATCCAGGGTTACTCCAAGCAGTTTAGTCACCTCAACTTTCTCATTTTCCACATTATTCATTACAAGATTTAGTTGAGGTTTAGTGAATGATTTGTCCCAAATACAGTGCTTTTATTCCCAGACACCCTGGACCCACTCCAATTTGCATACCGCCCCAACAGATCCACCAGTGATGCAATCTTAATTGCACTTCACACTGCCCTCTCCCACCTGGACAAGAGGGGAAATAACTATGTGAGAATGCTGTTCAAAGACTACAGCTGGGTCGTTCCACCTCAAACACAAGAAAGAGGATTTCGATACCCACCATCTAAGATTGATCTGAAATCATTTCTGTTGTTAAAAACAGATACGATTAGCATTCCTGCAACATTATTTTGTTGAAATATAATTTGATCTTTGAGAAATTAAGGTAATTGATTGCACCCAAATTGGCAATTATTAAATAATTATAGTACCTAACATCCGATTTGGACCAAACTTTTTTCTAACAATGAGTAAGACATGACGAATCCAAAGAAGTGGTCAAAAGCCATACACAGAGCCTCTCCCTCAACGTCAGTAAGACCAAGGAGCTGATCGTAGACTACAGGAGAAAGAGGGGATAGCAAACCCCCATCCACATCGACGGGGCTGTAGTGGACCGGGTCGAAAGCTTCAAGTTCCTTGGCGTGCACATCACTAAGGACTTAACATGGTCCACACACACCCGCACAGTTGTGAAGAGGGCACGACAGCGCCTCTCCCCCGCAGGAGGCTGAAAGGCTTTGGCATGGGCTCTCGGATCCTCAAAAAGTTATACAGCTGTACCATCGAGAACATCTTGACTGGCTGCATCACTGCTTGGTATGGCAAGTGCACCATCCTCGACCACAAAGCACTACAGAGGGTGGTGTGGACAGCCCAGTACATCACTGGGGCCGAGCTCCCTGCCACCCAGGACCTCTATAACAGGCAGGGTCAGAGGAAGGCCTGATAAATAGCCAAAGACTCCAGCCACCCAAGCCATAGACTGTTCACTCAGCTACCGTCCGGCAAACGGTACCAGAGCATTGGCTCTCGGACCAACAGGCTCCGAGACAGCTTCTACCCCCAAGCCATAAGACTGCTAAATAGCCATAAGACTGATAAATTGTTAATTAAATGGTTACCCGGACTATCTGCACTGACCCTATCTTGCACTGTCAGTGTAGTGTGTCAGTGAAAGTGTATATAGTGTTTATAAATATTATTGTGAGTTTACATACAAGTTGACTGTGCCTTTAAACAGCTTGGAAAATTCCAGAAAATGATGTCATGGCTTTAGAAGCTTCTGATAGGCTAATTGACATCATTTGAGTCAATTGGAGGTGTACCTGTGGATGAATTTCAAGGCCTACCTTCAAACTCAGTGCCTCTTTGCTTGACATCGTGGGAAAATCAAAAGCAATCAGCCAAGAACTCAGAAAAAATATTGTAGACCTCCACAAGTCTGGTTCATCCTTGGGAGCAATTTCCAAATGCCTGAAGGTACCACGTTCATCTGTACAAACAATAGTGCCTGAGTATAAACACCATGGGACCACGCAGCCGTCATACCGGCGGCTGGTAGCTTAGTGGTTAAGAGCGTTGTGCCAGTAACCGAGAGGTCGCTAATTCTGGTTCTAATCCCCGAGCCGACTAGGTGAAAAATCTGTCTGTGCCCTTGAGCAAGGCACTTAACCCTAATTGCTCCTGTAAGTCGCTCTGGATAAGAGCGTCTGCTAAATGACTAAAATGTAAATGTAATACCGCTCAGGAAGGAGACGTGTTTGTCTCCTAGAGATGAACGTACTTTGGTGCGAAAAGTGCAAATCAATCCCAGAACAACAGCAAAGGACCTTGTGAAGATGCTGGAGGAAACAGGTACAAAAGTATCTATATGCACAGTAAAACGTTTCATATATCGACATAACCTGAAAGGCCGCTCAGCAAGGAAGAAGCCATTGCTCCAAAACCGCTATAAAAAAGCCAGACTACGGTTTGCAACTGCACATGGGGACAAAGATCGTACTTTTTGGAGAAATGTCCTCTGGTCTGATGAAACAAAAATAGAACTGTTTGGCCATAATGACCATTGTTATGTTTGGAGGAAAAAGGGGGTTGCTTGCAAGCCAAAGAACACCATCCCAACCATGAAGCACGGGGGTGGCATCATCATGCTGTGCGGGTGCTTTGCTGCAGGAGGGACTGTTGCACTTTACAAAATAGATTGCATCATGAGGAAGGAAAATTATGTGGATATATTGAAGCAACATCTCAAGACATCAGTCAGGAAGTTAAAGCTTGGTCGCAAATGGGTCTTCCAAATGGACAATGACCCCAAGCATACTTCAAAAGTTGTGGCAAAATGGCTTAAGGACAACAAAGTCAAGGTATTGGAGTAGCCATCACAAAGCCCTGACCTCCATCCTATAGAAAATGTGTGGGCAGAACTGAAAAAGCGTGTGCGAGCAAGGAGGCCTACAAACCTGACTCAGTTACACCAGCTCTGTCTGGAGGAATGGGCCAAAATTCACCCAACATATTGTGGGAAGCTTGTGGAAGGCTACCCGAAACATTTGACCCAAGTTAAACAATTTAAAGGCAATGCTACCAAATACTAATTGAGTGTAACTTCTGACCCACTGGGAATGTGATGAAAGAAATAAAAGCTGAAATAAATAATTCTCTATACTATTATTCTGACATTTCACATTCTTAAAATAAAGTGATCCTAACTGACCTAAGACAGGGGATTTTTACTAGGATTAAATGTCAGGAATTGTGAAAAACTGAGTTTAAGTGTATTTGCAAAGGTGTATGTAAACTTCATACTTCAACTGTATACATACATGCATACATACATACATACATACATACATACATACATACAGTGCTATGAAAAAGTATTTGCCCCCTTTCTAATTTTCTCTACTTTTGCTAAATATTTGTGATACTGAATGTTATCAGATCTTCAACCAAAACCTAATATTAGATAAAGGGAACATAAGTGAACAAATAACACAACAATTACATATTTATTTCATAAACAAAGTTATGAAACACCCAATTCCCCTGTGTGAAAAAGTAATTGCCCCCTTACACTCAATAACTGGTTGTGCCACCTTTAGCTGCAATGACTCCAACCAAATGCTTCCTGTAGTTGTTGATCAGTCTCTCACGTCGCTGTGGAGGAATTTTGGCCCACTCTTCCATGCAGAACTGCTTTAAGTCAGTGACGTGTGGGTTTTCAAGCATGAACTGCTCGTTTCAAGTCCTGCCACAACATCTCAATTGGGATTAGGTCTGGACTTTGACTATGCCATTCCAAAACTTCCAATTTGTTGCTTTTTAGCAATTTTCATGTAGACTTGATTGTGTGTTTTGGATCATTGTCTTGCTGCATGACCCAGCTGTGCTTCAGCTTCAGCTCACAGACGGATGGTCTGACGTTCTCTTGTAGAATTCTCTGATACAGAATTCATGGTTCCTTCTATTAAGGCAAGTCGTCCAGGTCCTGAGGCAGCAAAGCATCCACAAACCATCACACCACCACCACCATGCTTGACCTTTGGTATGATGTTCTTACTGTGGAATGCAGTGGTTTTCGGCAGGCATAATGGGACCCATCTCGGCAAATACTTTTTTATAGCACTGTACATACATACATACATACAGTGAGGGAAAAAAGTATTTGATCCCCTGCTGATTTTGTACGTTTGCCCACTGACAAAGACATGATCAGTCTATAATTTTACTGGTAGGTTTATTTGAACAGTGAGAGACAGAATAACAACAACAAAATCCAGAAAAACGCATGTCAAAAATGTTATAAATTGATTTGCATTTTAATGAGGGAAATAAGTATTTGACCCATCTGCAAAACATGACTTAGTACTTGGTGGCAAAACCCTTGTTGGCAATCACAGAGGTCAGACGTTTCTTGTAGTTGGCCACCAGGTTTGCACACATCTCGGGAGGGATTTTGTCCCACTCCTCTTTGCAGATCTTCTCCAAGTCATTAAGGTTTCGAGGCTGAGGTTTGGCAACTCGAACCTTCAGCTCCCTCCACAGATTTTCTATGGGATTAAGGTCTGGAGACTGGCTAGGCCACTCCAGGACCTTAATGTGCTTCTTCTTGAGCCACTCCTTTGTTGCCTTGGCCGTGTGTTTTGGGTCATTGTCATGCTGGAATACCCATCCACGACCCATTTTCAATGCCCTGGCTGAGGGAAGGAGGTTCTCACCCAAGATTTGACGGTACATGGCCCTGTCCATCGTCCCTTTGATGCGGTGAAGTTGTCTTGTCCCCTTAGCAGAAAAAACACCCCCAAAGCATAATGTTTCCACCTCCATGTTTGACGGTGGGGATGGTGTTCTTGGGGTCATAGGCAGCATTCCTCCTCCTCCAAACACGGCGAGTTGAGTTGATGCCAAAGAGCTCGATTTTGGTCTCATCTGACCACAACACTTTCACACAGTTCTCCTCTGAATCATTCAGATGTTCATTGGCAAACTTCAGACGGCCCTGTATATGTGCTTTCTAGAGCAGGGGGACCTTGCGGGCGCTGCAGGATTTCAGTCCTTCACCGTGTAGTGTGTTACCAATTGTTTTCTTCGTGACTATGGTCCCAGCTGCCTTGAGATCATTGACAAGATCCTCCCGTGTAGTTCTGGGCTGATTCCTCACCGTTCGCATGATCATTGCAACTCCACGAGGTGAGATCTTGCATGGAGCCCAAGGCAGAGGGAGATTGACAGTTCTTTTGTGTTTCTTCCATTTGCGAATAATCGCACCAACTGTTGTCACCTTCTCACCAAGCTGCTTGACGATGGTCTTGTAGCCCATTCCAGCCTTGTGTAGGTCTACAATCTTGTCCCTGACATCCTTGGAGCGCTCTTTGGTCTTTGCCATGGTGGAGAGTTTGGAATCTGATTGATTGATTGCTTCTGTGGACAGGTGTCTTTTATACAGGTAACAAGCTGAGATTAGGAGCACTCCCTTTAAGAGTGTGCTCCTAATCTCAGCTCGTTACCTTTATAAAAGACACCTGGGAGCCAGAAATCTTTCTGATTGAGAGGGGGTCAAATACTTATTTCCCTCATTAAAATGCAAATCAATTTATAACATTTTTGACATGCGCTTTTCTGGATGTTTTTGTTGTTATTCTGTCTCTCACTGTTCAAATAAACCTACCATTAAAAGTATAGACTGATCATTTCTTTGTCAGTGGGCAAACGTACAAAATCAGCAGGGGATCAAATACTTTTTTCCCTCACTATACATACATACATACATACATACATACATACATATACATACATACATACATACATACAGTACCAGTCAAAAGTTTGGACACACCTACTCATTCAAGGTTTTTTCTTTATTGTTACTATTTTCTACATTGTAGAATAATAGTGAAGACATCAAAACTATGAAATAACACATGGAATCATGTAGTTACCAAAAAAGTGTTATACAAATCAAAATATACTTTATATTTGAGATTCTTCAAATAGCCACCCTTTCCCTTGATGACAGCTTTGCACACTCTTGACATTCTCTCAACCAGCTTCACCTGGAATGCTTTTCCAACAGTCTTGAAGGAGTTCCCACATATGCTGAGCCATTGTTGGCTGCTTTTCCTTCACTCTGCCGTCTGACTCATCCCAAACCATCTCAATTGGGTTGAGGTCGGGGGATTGTGGATGCCAGGTCGTCTGATGCAGCACTCATCACTCTCCTTCTTGGTAAAATAGCCCTTACACAGCCTGGAGGTGTGTTGGGTCTTTGTCCTGTTGACAAACAAATGATAGTCCCACAAAGCCCAAACCAGATGAGATGGCGTATCACTGTAGTAGCCATGCTGGTTAAGTGTGCATTGAATTCTAAATAAATCACAAACAGTGTCACCAGCAAAGCACCCCCACAGCATAACACCTCCTCATCCATGCTTTACGGTGGGAACTACACATGCGGCGATCATCCGTTCACCCACATCGCGTCTCACAAAGACACAGCTGTTGGAACCAAAAATCTCCAATTTGGACTCCAGACCAAAGGACACATTTCCAACGGTCTAATGTCCATTGCTAGTGTTTCTTGGGGTCAGGGCTTTGTGATGGCCACTCCAATACCTTGACTTTGTTGTCCTTAAGCCATTTTGCCACAACTTTGGAAGTATGCTTGGGGTCATTGTCCATTTGGAAGACCCATTTGCGACCAAGCTTTAACTTCCTGACTGATGTCTTGAGATGTTGCTTCAATATATCCATATAATTTTCCTTCCTCATGATGCCATCTATTTTCTGAAGTGCACCAGTCCCTCCTGCAGCAAAGCACCCCCACAGCATGATGCTGCAACCCCCGTGCTTCACGGTTGGGATGGTGTTCTTTGGCTTGCAAGCCCCCCTTTTTCCTCCAAACATAATGATGGTCATTATGGCCAAACAGTTCTATTTTTGTTTCATCAGACCAGAGGACATTTCTCCAAAAAGTACGGTCTTTGTCCCCATGTGCAGTTGCAAACCGTAGTCTGGCTTTTTTATGGCAGTTTTGGAGCAGTGGCTTCTTCCTTGCTGAGCGGCCTTTCAGGTTATGTCGATATAGGACTCGTTTTACTGTGGATATAGATACTTTTGTACCTGTTTCCTCCAGCATCTTCACAAGGTCCTTTGCTGTTGTTCTGGGATTGATTTGCACTTTTCGCACCAAAGTACGTTCATCTCTAGTCATGCACAAAGTAGATGTGTGTGTGTGTGTGTGTGTGATATATATATATATATATATATATATATATATATATATATACACAGTGGGGAGAACAAGTATTTGATACACTGCCGATTTTGCAGGTTTTCCTACTTACAAAGCATGTAGAGGTCTGTAATTTTTATCATAGGTACACTTCAACTGTGAGAGGCGGAAGCTAAAACAAAAATCCAGAAAATCACATTGTATGATTTTTAAGTAATTCATTTGCATTTTATTGCATGACATAAGTATTTGATACATCAGAAAAGCAGAACTTAATATTTGGTACAGAAACCTTTGTTTGCAATTACAGAGATCATAAGTTTCCTGTAGGTCTTGACCAGGTTTGCACATACTGCAGCAGGGATTTTGACCCACTGCTCCATACAGACCTTCTGGGCTGTCGCTGGGCAATACGGACTTTCAGCTCCCTCCAAAGATTTTCTATTGGGTTCAGGTCTGGAGACTGGCTAGGCCACTCCAGGACCTTGAGATGCTTCTTACGGAGCCACTCCTTAGTTGCCCTGGCTGTGTGTTTCGGGTCGTTGTCATGCTGGAAGACCCAGCCATGACCCATCTTCAATGCTCTTACTGAGGGAAGGAGGTTGTTGGCCAAGATTTCGCGATACATGGCCCCATCCATCCTCCCCTCAATACAGTGCAGTCGTCCTGTCCCCTTTGCAGAAAAGCATCCCCAAAGAATGATGTTTCCACCTCCATGCTTCACGGTTGGGATGGTGTTCTTGGGGTTGTACTCATCCTTCTTCTTCCTCCAAACACGGCGAGTGGAGTTTAGACCAAAAAGCTCTATTTTTGTCTCATCAGACCACATGACCTTCTCCCATTCCTCCTCTGGATCATCCAGATGGTCATTGGAAAACTTCAGACGGGCCTGGACATGCGCTGGCTTGTGCAGGGGGACCTTGCGTGCGCTGCAGGATTTTAATCCATGACGGCGTAGTGTGTTACTAATGGTTTTCTTTGAGACTGTGGTCCCAGCTCTCTTCAGGTCATTGACCAGGTCCTGCTGTGTAGTTCTGGGTTGATCCCTCACCTTCCTCATGATCATTGATGCCCCACGAGGTGAGATCTTGCATGGAGCCCCAGACCGAGGGTGATTGACCGTCATCTTGAACTTCTTCCATTTTCTAATAATTGCGCCAACAGTTGTTGCCTTCTCACCAAGCTGCTTGCCTATTGTCCTGTAGCCCATCCCAGCCTTTTGCAGGTCTACAATTTTATCCCTGATGTCCTTACACAGCTCTCTGGTCTTGGCCATTGTGGAGAGGTTGGAGTCTGTTTGATTGAGTGTGTGGACAGGTGTCTTTTATACAGGTAACGAGTTCAAACAGGTGCAGTTAATACAGGTAATGAGTGGAGAACAGGAGGGCTTCTTAAAGAAAAACTAACAGGTCTGTGAGAGCCGGAATTCTTACTGGTTGGTAGGTGATCAAATACTTATGTCATGCAATAAAATGCAAATTAATTACTTAAAAATCATACAATGTGATTTTCTGGATTTTTGGATTTCGTCTGTGTACCTATGATAAAAATTACAGACCTCTACATGCTTTGTAAGTAGGAAAACCTGCAAAATCGGCAATGTATCAAATACTTGTTCTCCCCACTGTATATATATGCAGTATGTGTTTTATTTATTTATTTGAATTGATGCCTGATCTCAGATCATTGTTGGTCCTCAGAACCAGGTGCGGCGGGAGGTCAAATACGCCATGACCTCGCTACCCATAATCAGTGTACCCACTGTGGCGTTATTTTTTCTTGAGGTCAGAGGATACAGCAAGCTCTATGACAACGTCGAAGAATCTCCCATGGGTAAGACAATGCGTTCACCGATGCTGGGACTGTAATGTAATGTTTATACTGTTCATTTTGTTAGGCAACTTTGTCTAACGGTATTCTCATTATGATACTAATGGTGGTTTGTTTTTTCAGGCTGGCCCTTTGTGCTTCTCAGCATGATTTCCTTCCTGTTATTCACTGACGGGTGCATCTATTGGATTCATCGGTTTCTTCACCATAAGAGTATTTACAAGGTGAGCATTACAAAGTCTTGTTACCAATGGGGAAGTGTGGTACTGGGTAGGTCCCTTCACTGTCAATTGAAAGTGGATTGTTGCTGTAGAAGTGATGTTGGAGATGCACAGTTACAGATCAGTCCACAATGACAGACAAATCCTGTATATTAAGTCATATCGTTCTGCTAATTTGTCTTATTGAGATTAAGGCAGTTGACGTTGTCTTAATGTTGATTAACAAATGTGCAGTTTTTCCGCTCAATTTTTTGGCATACATGTAGCTGCTAAGTACTTGTGTATGTAATGTACGGAGCTAGAACAAAGCCAGTGCTATGTCTTCGGTACCAGTGTGTGTTATCGTCTGCTGGTCCTATCCTCAATCGCTGGCACACTTGAAAGTGATCAAACGGGCCATATGTTTTATATGCTATCTATTCCTCAGCAAATATGTTCTAAATACAGTTCCTTTTGAATCTGGTTCACTTGAATTGACCATCTCTGTGGCGTGTTCCCTCCCCTCAGCACTTCCACAAGCCGCATCATGTGTGGAAGATCCCCACCCCGTTTGCCAGCCACGCCTTCCACCCGCTTGATGGCTTCCTGCAGGGTCTGCCCTACCACATCTACCCCTTCCTCTTCCCTCTGCACAAGGTGCTGTACCTGGCCCTCTACATCTTCGTCAACATCTGGACTGTGTCCATCCACGACGGCGACTACCGCGTGCCCAGACCGCTGCAGGAGGTGGTCAACGGGGCAGCCCACCACACGGACCACCACCTCTTCTTCGACGTCAACTATGGCCAGTACTTTACCCTTTGGGACCGCATTGGCGGGTCTTACCGCAACCCCTCGGTACTCGAAGGGAAGGGCCCCCTCGACTGCATTCGTCGACTGACTGCCGAGGGGAAGATGAGCACTAATGGGGCTAATGCTAATGCCAATGGGCACACGAATGGGCATGCTAACGAAAGCAGTACAAAGAGTAAGGAGGAGTAGTTGGTACATGTGGTCTAGTGTCATGATGAATGAGTTCTTAGTTGATAAAGCTAAGCTAGGTGTCATTTATAAGGAATAGCTCACATACTGCTTCACACATTGGTTGTTTTCATTCATTATCCCATTGAAAATAATCAATCTACAGTTGCTTACCTTTAATTGTCCCTTTATAATTTTTTATTGTTTTTCAATGCTAGGGAAAGGGAGGAGGCAAGAATGTCTTGACATTTAACTGAAAAGCACTGATATACTGAATATGTGGGTGATAAAATTGATTGGAACTTAATTTTAGTTTCTGTATTTGCCACACATACTTCATGAGATTATTTGCAAAACGGGTCTGACTATTTTTCATTGGGATGACTAGCAGGGAAGACAAAATTACCAAGCTATTCTCATAGTTATCGGCTATACAAACCTAGCAGGCCTTTCACCGTTTCCTGGATTGTCATCATTGACTTGTTGAAAAATAATTGCTTATTTTAGTGATGTTCATTGAGTGCATGCTGATTGATTGTGCCTGTTCGGAGGTGTTATGGGTTGTATGGATTGTGTGACAAGACAGGACTGTCTGAGCTGGGGGGTGACAATGAAATGAGATGTCTAGTGCTGATTTAATACAAGAAAATGAAAATGCATGATGTTCCTACAACCCCTATGTACTATAAGATATTAAGGTTGGAGTGGTAATGGCAGGAACTGGGATTCTACACACCATGACTAGTCAGATTTGGTCATGCTCATACCCAGTAGTTAACCCTGTGTGACTTCGCTCCAACACCATTTGCAGCATACAAAATGATGGAAATGGTGCAGGATAAAAGTAAAAAGTCTATGACGAATGTATCTCAATGTTTTGCATTTTAAAGCAGACATATCTGGGGATTTTAAAGAAAAGTCTCTCAAAATAAAAAAAGTGTCTGCCCATTTAGAAGTTGAACAAAATGAATCCTATTCTATGTGGACACATCGAATCACAAAATCATTTGATTCTGATGTACACTAACCTTATCCCATAGGCTACTTACTGTATGTGCTGCAGCCAACTCTTTTTATTGCATAACCATGAATGATAGAAGTTGGCGACAACACACACAGATGGGATGAGGCAATGTGTACAGTAACGCACATAGTTGCATAATCTAGTTGTAAATAATTGATATCTGTAAATGGAAGGGAAAGGTTTTCATGGATATTTTACAATTTAGCAGATGCTCTTATCCAGAGCAACTAGGGTTGAGTGCCTTGCTCAATGGCACAGATAGATTTTTCACCTAGTATGCTTAGGGATTTGAACCAGCAACCTTTTGGTTACTGGCCCAACGCTCTTAAGCACTAGGTTACCTGGCGTTGGGCCAGTAACCCCATGGATACACTGGAAAATATATTGGTAGTCTTCAATATAACAGCAGTGTGACTGATCCTATTTTCTCAATAAACATGGACTAATATGAAAACGTCTCTGGCCTTTTATTTAGAGAATGCAGGTGGCAGAAAACGAGTAGTTCTACCTGTGTCTGACAAAGGCCACCTTTAAACTCTTCCTCTTGAATCTCCAGTGATGTAAGTGGAGTTTGAAGTTGGAACTTGAAATATTTTCTAAGTCCTGTGGAATCTCCCATTTGAAAGTGCTAGAAAGGCCACAATTAAATATCACAATATCTGAGAAGCAATATCTGTTAATCCAAATAGTTTCATTGATTTCATAAATTATTCTTTGTGTTGTCTCTTAAGCAATAATGATTGAATACAACCAAAACATGCATGTCGCAGCACTCTTGAGGTGTTATTTCAGACAAAATACAGCAGAGGGAGCTATTGCATTACCCAAAGTATGTTGATGACAAGGTTCTTTTCAGTGTCTTATCTTTTCAACTAATGAATAAAAACATATCAGGTCAACACACAGCAAAACAACACTTCATTGTCTTTTCATTAGGATCCCTTTCTGTCAAATCAATTAGTACAACAAAGACTCAAAACATGTAGCCCACAAATTCCTAAATGAATTGCCTGTATGGACAATTCCCTCAATAATAAGATCTGTACACATGGAATAGAACTGGAAACCTCTTGAGCTGAGATGCGAGGAGACAAACATAATTGGCTGTATTTACATGAACATAATTAAATGACTGTAAATATGAATGGACAAAGCCATTGATCACGTGACACCATGCATTCCTGTGTGAAGACTCAATAGCGCATTGTAGCCAAATTAAGTCGATTAAGATGGCGTCTCATGAAGTCAGTGTCATGAAGTCAGGTGTCGCTGACGCCTGCCAAATCTTACAACGCCTGGATAATTATTTTAAGTATCAGCTAAACTCATATGTTATGACGTGGCACGCAACCATTGGTTGATGAATGCAACGTCAGAGCAAGAGGAGCGCAACCATAACATGCGCACCTTGAGCTACTCCAGGAAGTGACGTTGCAGGCACCCAATTTTTTTTGAAAGATTGATCAATCTCACCTTGTAATTTCAGAATCTCTGGCATCAAATCCATTTGAAGTTGTAGTGTCCTCTTAACAGTTCATCAACAGTTTATTTGTTGAGTTATGAGCCAAACAAACCAAGTGAGCAATATAAAAGAATAGGAGATTAACATTGCTGTCTAGGCTGGAAGACTTTTGGGGAATAAAAATGTCCTCTGTGTGCACATTTTACAAATTTTTTACTGAATTTGGTTGAATTGTACATTGTAGAATAATAGTGAAGACATCAAAACTATGCCCGTGAAATGCTTACATACAAGCCCTTAACCAACAATGCAGTTCAAGAAAGAGTTAAGAAAATATTGACCAAATAAACTAAAGTTAAAAATAATAAAAAGTAACACTGTAAAATAACAATAACGAGGCTATATACAGGGGGTACCGGTACCGAGTCAATGTGTGGGGCTACAGGTTGGTCAAGGTAATTTGTACATGTAGGTAGGGGTAAAGTGACTATGCATAGATAATAGACAGCGGGGAGCAGCAGTGTAAAAACAATGTAAATAATATGGGTGGCCATTTGATTAATTGTTCAGCAGTCTTATGGCTTGGGGGTAGAAGCTGTTAAGGAGCCTTTTGGTCCTAGACTTGGCGCCCTGGTACCGCTTGCTGTGCGGGAGCAGAGAGAACAGTCTATGACTTGGGTGACTGGAGTCTTTGACTATTTTTGGGGCTTTCCTCTGACACCGCCTAGTATATAGGTCCTGGATGGCAGGAAGCTTGGCCCCAGTGATGTACTGGGCCGTACGCACTACTGTCTGTAGCGCCTTACGGTCAGATGCCAAGCAGTTGCCATACCAGGCGGCGATGCAACCGGTCAGGATGCTCTCGATGGTGCAACTGCATAACTTTTGGAGGATCTGGCGACCCATGCCAAATCTTTTCAGTCTCCTGAGGGGGAAAAGGTGTTATTGTGCCGTCTTCACGACTGTCTTGGTGTGTTTGGACCATGATAGTTTGTTGGTGATGTGGACACCAAGGAACTTGAAGCTCTCAACCCGCTCCACTACAGCCCCATCGATGTTAATGGGGGCCTGTTCGGCCCGCCTTTTCCTGTAGTCCACGATCAGCTGCTTTGTCTTGCTCACATTGAGGGAGAGGTTGTTGTCCTGGCACCACACTGCTATGTCTCTCACCTCCTCCCTATAGGCTGTCTCATTGTTGTCTGTTGTGTCGTCAGCAAACTTAATGATGGTGTTGGAGTCGTGTTTGGCCACGCAGTCGTGGGGGAACAGGGAGTACAGGAGGGGACTAAGCACACACACCTGAGGGGCCCCAGTGTTGAGGATCAGCGTGGCAGATGTGTTGTTGCCTACCTTTACCACCTGGGGGCGGCCCGTCAGGAAGTCCAGGATCCAGATGCAGAGGGAGGTGTTAAGTCCCAGGGTCCTTAGCTTAGTGATGAGCTTAGAGGGCACTATGGTGTTGAACGCTGAGCTGTAGTCAATGACCAGCATTCTCACATGGGTGTTCCTTTTGTCCAGGTGGGAAAGGGCAGTGTGGAGTGCGATTGAGATTGCACCGTTTATGGATCTGTTGGGGCGATATGCGAATTGGAGTGGGTCTAGGGTATCCGGGATAATGCTGTTGATGTGAGCCATGACCAGCCTTTCAAAGCACTTCATGGCTACCGACGTGAGTGCTAGGGGTGGTAAGCATTTAGGCAGGTTACCTTCGCTTCCTTGGGCAAAGGGACTATGGTGTTCTGCTTGAAACAGGTAGGTATTACAGACTCTGTCAGGAAGAGGTTGAAAATGTCAGCTTGTCTGGTAGGCTCGCGTCACTGGGCAGCTCGCGGCTGGGTTTCCCTTTGTAGTCCTTAATAGTTTTCAAGCCCTGCCACATCCAACGAGGGTCAGAGCCGGTGTAGTAGGATTCAATCTTAATCCTGTATTGACGTTTTGCCTGTTTGATGGTTCATCTGAGGGCGTAGCAGGATTTCTTATAAGCGTCCGGATTAGTGTCCCGCTCCTTGAAAGCGGCAGCTCTAGCCTTTAGCTCGATGCGGATGTTGCCTTTAATCCATGGCTTCTGGTTGGGATATGTACGTACCATCACTGTGGGGACGAAGTCGTCAATGCACTTATAGATGAAGCCGATGACTGAGGTGGTATACTCCTCAATGCCATTGGATGAATCCCGGAACATATTCCAGTCTGTGCTATCAAAACAGTCCTGTAGCGTAGCATCCGCGTCATCTGACCACTTCCGTATTGAGCGAGTCACTGGTACTTCCTGCTTTAGTTTTTGCTTGTATGCAGGAATCAGGAGGATATAATTATGGTCAGATTTACCAAATGGAGGGCGAAGGAGAGCTTTGTGTGCGTCTCTGTGTGTGGAGTAAAGGTGGTCTAGAGTTTTTTACTACGGATAATATAGATGAGAACTCTCTTGGTGATCTAAAGCTTATCATAAGGTACTCTACCTCAGGCGAGCAATACCTTGAGACTTCTTTAATATTAGACATCACACACCAGCTGTTATTGACAAATAGACACAGACCCCCTCCCCTCATCTTACCAGATGTAGCTTCTCTGTCCTGCAGATGCATGGAAAATCCTGCCAGCTCTATATTAACCGTTTCGTCGTTCATCCACGACTCAGTGAAACATAAGATATTACAGTTTTTAATGTCTCGTTGGTAGGATATTCTTGATCGTAGATCATCCATTTTGTTTTCCAATGATTGCATGTTGGCCAATAGAATGGATGGTAGTGGAAGTTTACTCACTCGCCTACGAATTCTCAGAAGGCAGCCCGAACTCCGCCCCCTTTTTCTCTGTATTTTCTTCACGCAAATGACGGGTGAGTAAACTCTGTTCTAATGTCCAGAAGTTATTTTCGGTCATAAGAGACGGTAGCAGCAACATTATGTACACAATAAGTAAATAAAATAAGTTACAAACAATGCGAAAAAACTAATAAAATAGCGCAGTTGGTTAGGAGCCTGTAAAACGGCAGCCATCCCCTCCGGCGCCATTATATAAAAATGGACACACCTACTCATTCCAGGGTTTTTCTTTATTTTTACTATTTTCTACATTGTAGAATAATAGTGAAGACATCAAAACTATGAAATAACACATATGGAATCATGTAGTAAGCAAAAAAGTGTTAAACAAATCAAAATATATTTTATATTTGAGATTCTTGAAATAGCCACCCTTTGCCTTGATGACAGCTTTGCACACTCTTGGCATTCTCTCAACCAGCTTCATGAGGTAGTCACCTGGAATGCATTTCAATTAACAGGTGTGCCTTCTTAAAAGTTAATTTGTGGAATTTCTTTCCTTCGTAATGCATTTGAGCCAATCAGTTGTGTTTGTGACAAGGTAGGAGGATAGCCCTATTTGGTAAAAGACCAAGTCCATATTATGGCAAGAACAGCTCAAATAAGCAAAGAGAAATGACAGTCCATCAGTACTTTAAGATATGAAGGTCAGTCAATCCGGAACATTTCAAGAACTTTGAAAGTTTCTTCAAGTGCAGTCACAAAAACCATCAAGCGCTATGATGAAACTGGCTCTCATGAGGACCACCACAGGAATGGAAGACCCAGAGTTAACTCTGCTGCAGAGGATAAGTTCATTAGAGTTACCAGCCTCAGAAATTGCAGCCCAAATAAATGCTTCACAGAGTTCAAGTAACCGACACATCTCAACATCAACTGTTCAGAGGGGACTGCGTGAATCAGGCCTTCGTGGTCGAATTGCTGCAAAGAAACCACTACTAAAGGACACCAATAAGAAGAAGAGACCTGCTTGGGCCAAGAAACATGAGCAATGGACATTAGACCAGTGGAAATGTGTCGTTTGGTCTGGAGTCCAAATTTGAAAATGTTGGTTCCAACCGCTGTGTCTTTGTGAGATGCGGTGTGGGTGAATGGATGATCTCCGCGTGTATATTTCCCACCATAAAGCATGGAGCATGAGGTTTTATGGTGTGGGAGTGCTTTGCTGGTGACACTGTGATTTATTTAGAATTCAAGGCACACTTAACCAGCATGGCTACCACAGCATTCTACAGCGATACGCCATCCAATCTGGTTTGGGCTTAGTGGGACTATCATTTGTTTTTCAACAGGACAAATGACCCAACACACCTCCAGGCTGTGTAAGGGCTACTTTACCAAGAAGGAGAGTGATGGAGTGCTGCTGACCTGGCCTCCACAATCCCCCGACTTCAAACAAATTGAGATGGTTTGGGATGAGTCGGACCGCAGAGTGAAGGAAAAGCAGCCAACAAGTGCTCAGCATATGTGGGAACTCCTTCAAGACTGTTGGAAAAGCATTCCAGGTGAAGCTGCTTGAGAGAATGCCAAGAGTGTGCAAAGGTGTCATCAAGGCAAAGGGTGGCTATTTGAAGAATCTCAAATATAAAATATATTATGATTTGTTTAACACTTTTTTGCTTACTAAATGATTCCATATGTGTTAATTCATAGTTTTGATGTCTTCACTATTATTCTACAATGTAAAAAATAGTAAAAATAAAGAAAAACCCTTGAATGAGTAGGTGTGTCCAAACTTTTGTCTGGTAGTGTATTTAAATGTAGCGTACAATATAGCTCAGTATGTGGATTATGTATTTTATACATTATTTTTTGCTGATCTTTATCAAGGGTGCCAATAATTATGGACCTAACTATATCTTGCTCCTTCTTTATCTTTCTGTTAAAAAAATACCTTTGAAAGGAGTAAAAAGAGGATGTCTCCGTACAGTATTTGCTTTTGACACATGGCCATAGAGGTCTCCTCCTTCACTCTTTCCTTTCATCCTGCGCTCTTCCTTTTCATGCCGAGCGCTGGAGATAAGACA
This sequence comes from Coregonus clupeaformis, assembly GCF_020615455.1. Classification (NCBI taxonomy): domain Eukaryota; kingdom Metazoa; phylum Chordata; class Actinopteri; order Salmoniformes; family Salmonidae; genus Coregonus; species Coregonus clupeaformis. Next base: position 34,624,642 of record NC_059200.1, read on the forward strand.
TCTTTGTCAATCTAGTGCCTTTCTTGTTAAGATGGCAGTCAGTGCTTCAACGTTATTGTCCTCAGTCCTTGATCAGTCTTGCCTTTTGAGTTTAGACAAAATGACAGACTGGGAAAACTTCTTGAAGATCACACTGGTCTTACATCATTCTGGATGGGAGCGATTCGGGTTCAAGAGGAATTTATCTCTCAAGTCCCTAGTTTTGCCAGTGCTGAGCCTTTTAGTTCCCAACCTTTTAGATCTGTAGCCTGGTCAGTTCCAAAGCCACCTTGTGTAGTGCATTGTAACAAATACTTAAACGTTACAGCCTTTTTCCCAGACCCCGATGAAACCTAGTCCTGGACTAAAATGCATGTTCAATGGAGATTCTCCATTCAAAGCTCTTTTTAGTCCAGGACTAGGCTTTATCTGTGTCCGGAAACCGGCTTTACATGTTAAGTGCAGTACAGTGCATTCGGAAAGTATTCGGACCCCTTGACTTTTTCCACATTTTGTTACATTACAGCCTTATTCTAAAATGGATTAAATTGTTTTTTTCCTCTCAGCAATCTACACACAATACGCACAATACACACAATACGCCATAATAAAATAAAAAATAAAAAAAATAAATAAAATATAATGACAAAGCAAAAACAGGTTGTTGTTTTTTAGTGCAAATGTAAAAATAAAATGGAAATATCACATTTACATAAGTATTCAGACCCTTTACTCAGTACTTTGTTGAAGCACATTTGGCAGTGATTACAGCCTTGAGTCTTCTTGGGTATGACGCTAAAAGCTTGGCACACCTATATTTGGGGAGTTTCTCCCATTCTTCTCTGCAGATCCTCTCAAGCTCTGTCAGGTTGGATGGGGAGCATTGCTGCACAGCTATTTTCAGGTCTCTCCAGAGATGTTGGATCGGATTCAAGTTCGGGCTCTGGCTGGGCCACTCAAGGACATTCAGAGACTTGTCCCGAAGCCACTCCTGCGTTATAGACAGGTGTGTGCCTTTTCAAATCATGTCCGATCACTTGAATTTACCACAAGTGGACTCCAATCAAGTTGTAGAAACATCTCATGGATGATCAATGGAAACAGGAGCCACCTGAGCTCAATTTCGAGTCTCATAGCAAAGGATCTGTATAGTTATGTAAATAAGGTATTTCAGTTTTTTGTGATAAGGTTAGTGTGTTGGGAATTCAGTATGTTTTTTTCACTTGTCCAAATAGCAACAGCCTACTTTGTCGAATGACCATGAAAAATATTTGTACAGAGGAAGAAGTCTATTAATGGCCACTATCATCCAGAGTGCTACACAAAATAGATTAATAGATAATACAATTTTATAGAAATTCAACTGATGAAAATGTTTATGTACTGTTTTTCAGCATGTGTGTGCTTGCCTGTGTGTGTGCGCACATGTGTGTGTGTTTGTTTGAAACCCAGAGAGAGAGAGAGAGTGTTCATGAACCCAATCACTGAACTTGAAAATTATATTTTATTTCCTGCTGGGTGAAATGGGTTTATTATACCGTTTATTATACCGCATGAGCGTGTGGGATGCTGTGTGACTCATTTGTATCCTGGCAACTCGTGAAGGTGAAGGAACACATCATTTAAAAGTTCACTTACTGGGTTAGAAATACTCTGGGAGATGCCGTGCAGAGGTGATGGCCACATTGTGGACAGCCATACTACAGCACTTCCCTCCCCCATTATGATCATCGCCATGAGGACACCTTCAAGAGAACTGATAATGGTCCACAGGAGTGGACTAATCTGTCAGAATTTATCTGCCTGCTGTAGTGCCATCATAATCCTTGCATAAAAGGGAACTCTACAGGTCAGACTTTGTGTAGCCTCATTTGTATGTATTTTCTATCACACTAAAGAGAGTATAGACTGCTTCTTGGTTATACATCTTCATGGCAGACTGCGGTTTACCCTCCATACCAAATATTTTCTCTAGAATCTAGATCTCACTTGGTCCAGTGTTTTGATCTGCGTTGATGAATGAAATGGGACGATAGGATGCCAAGTTTGGCACAAGGGGAGATTGCCTGTCTGTTTGGGACTATATTTCCTCTTGGAAGACATCCATGCCCTGACCCAGTGTTAGTGATTGAGACAAAATGTCACAGTGTGCCGTCTAAATGATCTCATTATGCATCTAACAGCTGTTTTCCCCTTGCACTGTGGCAGTGATGGCAACGAGGAAACGCTTCCCAACAGTGTCTCAAGGTTGCAGACCTGGGTTTAAATACTATGTCAACTCAATTCAAATACTTAAAGTTGGGTTTGATTGAGCTTGCCTGGCACAATGGAACCAATTCAATAATCGCAAAAGTGCGATCCCTGCCTATCTGGCACTCCAGGCAGGCTAAAGTAAACTACAAGTATTTGAAAGATTTCAAATAGTATTTGAACCAGGGGTTGGAACCAAAATTATTTTCTAATCGTTCCGAACAGAATCATAATTATTTTCATTCCGTTCCACTGTTCCGACCAGCAAAATAATGTTCTGAACCGGTTTGAACCCCAAAAGAAGCACTGGTTTATATCGTTCCTTTCTGTTCCTTTTTAAACCTCTGAAATATAGGCCTACTTTTATTTAAACATTTAGCTCAACATTAAATTACTTCACCAATCAGTGTGGATAGAGCAGCTTACTGTGGCTCGGGTAAGCGATTGAATCTGTATAGGAAAGTCATTAAGATCAAATTGTATTTTGCGGTAACAGCATAGTTTAATCATAATGAAAGACAAACACACACACACTGTGCTTCCAGTCACAGTGTAGGGTGCGAGACTCAATGACATTTTGAGGGTGAGGAGAGAGTGAGAGAGTGAGAGAGAGAGAGGATGGAGGAAGCTTGCCTTGAAGCACTGGGCTGGTTTAACGTTGGACCAGAGCAAATGTTAGCTAGCTAACAAGCTTGTGTGTGCAGAGCAGCACTAGAATAACAAAAATAATGTTACCTTTTTGTAGTTAATTAATCTAATGTGAAACGTGATAAATTTAGTATCCTTAACTAGCATTGAAAAAGTCAATCCATTCTTCTCTAATTAAACATCTGTCCATAATTTCTGAATTACGCTTGTAACGTAGTCAGTAGGCTACAGTAACCTATGCTTCAGAAGGGAGGGGCAGGTAGCCTACACACACACTCACACCTACTGGCAAAGATTTTCAGCTGGCAGGCTGGAATAAGTTTCTGAGTGACAGAGTGAGGGCTTTGCATGGGCGCTTTGTTTACATTTTTGTGGGACCCAGAAAAAAATGCCCAGAATGTAAAAGAACATTATTAAACGGTTCCCATGCTTTTCAAATAACGGTTCTGTTCCAGAACAGTATAGATCACCTACGTTTTCGGTTCGGGTTCTGTTCCTCAAATAATTTCCTTATTTTCTGGTTTTCTGTTCTGTTCCCTGAACCGGTTCCAACCCTTGATTTGAACCCAAGACGGGAAGGTTGGCGTCGATAAGTAAATAAAGGGAACACAAAATCCACTCAGGCAAGAAATGCCAGTCTCCGGACTAAGTGCATTCGCTGACTGAAAAAGCATTTTGAAGACTGATTTCGCTAACACCAAAATGGCATGAATGTGTGTTAGTCCTGTTAGGTTGAGTGTTAGTTTTAGTCATGTGGGTTGCCAGCTGTAATTTCTCCTCCAATCTCTCCTCTCCTGCTTGAGAAGTGTTACTTATGGCTGTTTTGCCTAAAGATGCTTTTGATGGATTCCGAGTCCCTTTATTTCATCCATTTACGGCTGGCTTAGCAGGCGAGCAAAAACAATTACCTTGCCTGGCGACGTTGGATGAATGTATCCTGTCAATTTATTATGGCTCCCCCAGGAGCGGCAATCTACTGTTTGATCCTATCTATGAGAGCATTCTGGATGGGTCGGCATTTATGTAGTGTGTTATGACATCCTCAAAGCTTTTAGATAGGCCCACGTAATCCCCAGGGATACTTTATTCTGAATTTTGGTTCATTTTACCCTCAGAGCAGCTTTTGGGTGCAGAGAATAAACCACCTTAACCCGAGGTCAGAATTTGGGAATTATTTCTGAATCTACCGCAGGGATGGTTTTAGAAGTCAGTCAACCTCCCTGCATCCCTGTGCTGGCTTTCTGCTGGCTTTCTGCTGAGGCTCAGCTTCTGCATGGTCAGTACTCAGACTGTTTGTGTGTGTGTGTGTGTGTGTGTGTGTGTGTGTGTGTGTGTGTGTCACAGGAGAGATGGGATGCTACAATATAATTGAAATTCATTATTTTACAAATGAGTGGGGAAGGGGAGGTAAGTGTATAGGAGCAAGGGAGGGATGGGCTATGCTTTTGTTGAGCATAAAATGCTTGTCCCCAGCCATTCATTGTCGATAATTGATGGATTGCATTCAGACTGCATAATTGGATTCATATGAACCCAGCCTGTGCCATGTGTGGGAGTGAATAATTGTCATAGCAGAACCTCTCCTTGCTATGGGTTACAGGGCTGGATATGCACAATTCAGTAAGGACTATTACAAATGTGATATTAGAAACCCCAATGGATTGGCCTTGGTGCATTGAGCCAGTGGTCTATTAAATTCTAAACATTCTGACCTTACCTTTGTCTAAATGACAGTGAATGTCCACAGGGATATATGGGAGAAATAGGTTACTGATTATGTACAGCTTACGGTATAGATCTCTCGTTATTTAAATCGGCAAATTGATAACAAGCTGAGTTTTACAGAGAATGCAGACTGTATTTTTTTTAAAGGCCAGCCAGCGCCTGTTTTTAATCAGGAAATTGAAGGGGTTTGGGGTCCGCCAGGATGTTCTGGAGAGGGTGTACAGCAGCTTGGTGGAGAGCATCCTCACGTTCAATATGACAGTCAGGCATGGTAATCTGAGCGTGAGGAGCAAAAGCAAACTGAGCAGAATAGTAAACACAGCCAGTAATGTAATTGGTCGACCACAGGCACATTTGAGCAGTCTGTTCCACAAGGCAACCATAAAGAAGGCACTGGCTGTCATTGGCGAACCCTCCCATCCTCTACACCCTCAGTTTGAGAGGCTTCCCTCTGGCCGGTGCTTCAGAATGCCCATGGCCAAGAAGAACGTGTTCAAACATTAATTCGTTCCTTGTGCTGTTGGACTACTAAATGCAAAGTAAATTGTATCAGTATATGTATTTATCTATCCAGTGCAGTTGGGACAGCGGTCGGTTGTGAGTGAATGTATTAATGTCCTCTATGTTTTTAGTGTATGCAACATGATGGACTGACTGGTTTAAATATGTATTATGTGAGAATGTATGTGATCTTTTTAATGGAACGTGATGCCAAAGAAAAATTTCCATCCTGGATAGACAATAAAGTTTTAATCTATTATATTCTAAATCCTTAAAATGGAGAGCCAACTGTCTTTGCATTTGTTTTGTCTTATGAGAAGCGATAAAATACCTTTAATGATGGTTACTTTGATGAGATTGAATCATGTTTTATAGTGATTATTAGTTCCTCTCAAAAACACTTTGTGTCCTCTTTTCTCTATTAACCATTTGAAACTTATAACAGGCAAATACATAAAGTAGCGTGCATGGTGTGCATTTCCAACGTGTCCCATTTACAGTCTGCCTCGCCACCACAGCTTAGGACGCATGAGAACTGTTTCATTTGAAAGTATCTGAATCTTAAATTCTACCCAGTCAGAAACATGTGATCTGAGACAGAGAGAGATGCCATCTAGCTTTGATTATCTATGGAGTAATTAAAAATGCTATTTAATTTAGCAATTCTTTCAGAACAGCTTGTGTAAAGTATAGATGTGAAGCTAATTTATTTATTTTTTGTTGCAGCAAAAGAGAATATGTTATTATTTCGACGATTTGTACTTTGACATAAAAGAGTCAAATTAGTTTTCCGAAGGGAATCTTAAATTCTACCCAGTCAGAAACATGTGATCTGAGACGAGAAGAAAACAAGAGACACTCTGGTAATTACTGCACATTGGAGAAGATGACTTGGAGTGAGGTCACATATTATTATTTTTTACCAATAACTCAATGTTGAGCATCTTCTCTGGCTCATTACCAGACTCAAATTAAGATGCCTGACACTCCAAGATGCTTATATAATGGAGAATGTAATGAAATATTCATGTTAGGTGAATTGGGAATGTGTGTGTGCATTCATAACTCTTAGTGATGTTGAAAGCTGGCACTGTGTATGAAAAATTGACACCCTTTTGTAATGTGTTTCAACTAGTGTTATGAAATATAATGTAATGTAATATGTTAAATTGTATATAACTGCCTTAATGTTGCAGCTGCCTTGGCAGCAGCTAATGGGGATCCTTGATAAATACAAAATACAAAAACTTTACCCTTGATTAGATCTCATGCTTCTTCCAGTACCCCAAACTCCAATGTCAGCAGTTCTAACAACTAAACTTTATTGGCTACCTAGCCACCCAAGTGGGTGACAGCTCACTTTGTGGGTTTGTCACATATGTGACTGATTGCCTCGTTAACGCTCCAGACATTTCATTGGTTCATTTAGTAATTGTATGATCACATGACTCTGTTTGAAGTGTGGCAGCCAACAGGAAGTGATGCAGTCCAGAGGCATGGTGGAACCCTGTTGCAGTGAGCATGTGGCAAGTGTTTGTTGAGAGAACATGGCTACTAAAGGTTCTGTTTAAAAAAAGTGATGTCTGCCTCCTGAGCCCTATACTATGTATGTGGTTTGAGGAGTTAGTGAGGTAACTTTGGTCGACTCTGAGTTTAACTCGGGATAACCGGTACCACGAAAGTGGCTCACCTTTCAGCCAGGTACATTTCTATGGCAAAAAATCCTTCAGAACTAACCTGCTCCCGGGCAGGCTAAATCAGTGCTAACTCCTTGTCCTAAATGAAGTGTCTTAGCTGTGAGTTGAGGACCAATTAAATCAGATTCCCTCCCTCTCTGAAAGATTGAATTAAAGGCCCAGTGCAGACAAAGTGATTTTCCTGTGTTTTATATATACAGTGGGGAAAAAAAGTATTTAGTCAGCCACCAATTGTGCAAGTTCTCCCACTTAAAAAGATGAGAGAGGCCTTTAATTTTCATCATAGGTACACGTCAACTATGACAGACAAAATGAGAATTTTTTTCTCCAGAAAATCACATTGTAGGATTTTTAATAAATGTATTTGCAAATTATGGTGGAAAATAAGTATTTGGTCAATAACAAAAGTTTCTTAATACTTTGTTATATACCCTTTGTTGGCAATGACACAGGTCAAACGTTTTCTGTAAGGCTTCACAAGGTTTTCACACACTGTTGCTGGTATTTTGGCCCATTCCTCCATGCAGATCTCCTCTAGAGCAGTGATGTTTTGGGGCTGTCGCTGGGCAACACGGACTTTCAACTCCTCCAAAGATTTTCTATGGGGTTGAGATCTCGAGACTGGCTAGGCCACTCCAGGACCTTGAAATGCTTCTTACGAAGCCACTCCTTCGTTGCCTGGGCGGTGTGTTTGGGATCATTGTCATGCTGAAAGACCCAGCCACGTTTCATCTTCAATGCCCTTGCTGATAGAAGGAGGTTTTCACTCAAAATCTCACGATACATGGCCCCATTAATTCTTTCCTTTACACGGATCAGTCGTCCTGGTCCCTTTGCAGGAAAAACAGCCCCAAAGCATGATGTTTCCACCCCCATGCTTCACAGTAGGTATGGTGTTCTTTGGATGGAACTCAGCATTCTTTGTCCTCCAAACACGACGAGTTGAGTTTTTACCAAAAAGTTCTATTGGACCATATGACATTCTCCCAATCCTCTTCTGGATCATCCAAATGCACTCTAGCAAACTTCAGACGGGCCTGGACATGTACTGGCTTAAGCAGGGGGACACGTCTGGCACTGCAGGATTTGAGTCCCTGGCGGCATAGTGTGTTACTGATGGTAGGCTTTGTTACTTTGGTCCTAGCTCTCTGCAGGTCATTCACTAGGTCCCCCCGTGTGGTTCTGGGATTTTTGCTCACCGTTCTTGTATGTCTTCCATTTCCTAATAATTGCTCCCACAGTTGATTTCTTCAAACCAAGCTGCTTACCTATTGCAGATTCAGTCTTCCCAGCCTGGTGCAGGTCTACAATTTTGTTTCTGGTGTCCTTTGACAGCTCTTTGGTCTTGGCCATAGTGGAGTTTGGAGTGTGACTGTTTGAGGTTGTGGACAGGTGTCTTTTATACTGATAACAAGTTCAAACAGGTGCCATTAATACAGGTAACGAGTGGAGGACAGAGGAGCCTCTTAAAGAAGAAGTTACATGTCTGTGAGAGCCAGAAATCTTGCTTGTTTGTAGGTGACCAAATACTTATTTTGCACCATAATTTGCAAATAAATTCATAAAAAATCCTACAATGTGATATTCTGGATTTTTTTTCCTCAATTTGTCTGTCATAGTTGACGTGTACCTATGATGAAAATTACAGGCCTCTCTCATCTTTTTAAGTGGGAGAACTTGCACAATTGGTGGCTGACTAAATGCTTTTTTTCCCCACTGTATTTCCACACTGAGGTTGGAATAATACTGTGAAAATGATAATGTCCTTTTAGTGTAAAATCTGTTTGAATAGACCGCCTGAAATTTCATCTTGTTCTGGTGGGATGGAGTTAGTGGCCTGCCTGGTGGTAAATTAGTTAATAGACCAATAATAAAGATAGTTCCAAACCTCTCTGCCAATAACAGCTAATTTTTAGTTCTCCCCTCCCCACTCATACCACTCCCAGACAGTCCTAGCTAAATTCTTGTTTACCCAGAAATTATTTGATATTGAGATAAAAAAAAACAGCTGCATTGGACCTTTAAATATTTTATTAATAAAATGTTGTGTTAAATTGTAATGTTAAAATACCTATCACATTACACATTTAGTAATAACAGAATGCATTTTAAACTTCACGCACAGTAAAATGTGTGTATAACTTAATACAATTATTTAATGATAGGAGTGGATAAAAGGTGATTGTGCTTTGATGAGCACATCAAAGCACACCAAAGACAGCACTAACAATAATTAATCAAATTAAGACGGCACTTTAGCAAGCCTGAAGAGTTCGGCGTTCAACTAACCACGTGCAACATGCACGCGCAGTTACAAGCCTGCTAGAGTTAGCGGCAGGTGGACGAACAATATCCACCATCTTAGTACGGATGAATCCTAGCTGGAATGTGGCGCTAGCTGAAGCTGGCTAACTTTAGAAAACCCTGAGTAGAGCTAGCTTCAATAGTAGTATACCCCTCAGGACTGCACCGCTTCCTGTGCCCCTTTGTTTATTTTCTTCATTATGGTATGTTTTAGTGTGTTTCTATCTTGCATGGTTTTTATGCAACTTATTTGGTACAATGTAAAATAACTAAATCAATAAAATGTGAATGGAGAATGGTCTTGAGTCTTGAGTTCAGTTGTGGAAAAACCATGCCTTAAATAAATGTTTGAAACTGGTAATTTGTCTACCTGTACCTCACTCTGCCTGCTCAACCAAGATCCTAAGAACCTGTCACAATTCCACCTCGTGTCAGGTCAAGGAAAGTAACGTCACTACACAAGATTACGAATCACTGCTACACCAGCACTACATTGTTTTGGAAACTGTGGCACTATGGCTTGGAATGCCAAGTAATAAGAAAAATTATTGTCTGTACTCTTTGAATAATGTTTGTCCCAGAGAGGCTATTTAACAAAATAAATATCATGCTGCTTGATACAGTAAGTTACATTGCAGCTTGTTCAGTGTTGCTCTTTTTAGTTTCCTACTATCCCTGTCTGGCTGCATTCCACGGCAGGCAGGGATGCTTGGTCTCAGACACTTTTTCCTTTAGGTCTTTCCCAGTCATGGAGTCTTTTTTGTTTGAATGGGAGCCATAGCTACACTGTCCCCCCCTATAGTCTTAGCCTTTGGAGGGGAGGTGAGGTACTAAGCTAACATATGGAATTGTTTTAAGATGATCATACTGTATCATGGATCATTTAGCTGTTTGATATACATTTTTAGGACCTCTGTAGGTATATACAAAAAATGATTTGATGAACCATTGAATTTGGCCTTACTGCTATTAACCCATAGCAACACATTGAATAACACATTCATGGCAAAACAGATAGTCAAAAAGTGTATCAAAAGGAAGTATGTTTTGAAGTATCTGTCCTATATCTGAGAGATATAAGAAAGTAATTTTTTGTTTTTTAATGGTTTACTGTGGAATGACCAAAAATGTTTTACAGCGGAATGACCTGTATACCTTTGACATGGAAATGCCCTATTCACTTCCATAAATTTTTCGGCCCGGTAATGATTTTTTTAGATGTGTCCTGGTCTGACAAACACAGCTGTAGCTCTAAGTATGGGTAGCTGCAGCCCAATATGGTCGACTGGAGTATGGGCGAGTGGGTGTGTCGAAAGGAGTGGGTGTATGGAAAGCGAATCAGCTAATTGGGCAGATTTGTTGCCACTCAAGACCGTTTTGCGTGGCTGATTGGGCTGTTGATAACCGGCGACCAGTGCACCGGTGTTGTATCGAAGTGCCTGCTGACCTGAGGTGCTTCTTACTGGGCTGCAGTATAACGGTTGTGTCGCCGGCGGTAGCTAATGTGGCTAAGTTGGATAAAAGCCTACACAAGAAATAACTAATATTGATAACCATCTAGATGTCACCTTTATACATACACTATATAAACAAAAGTATGTGGACACCCCTTCAGATTAGTGGATTCGGCTATTTCAGCCACACCTGTTGCTGACAGGTGTATAAAATCGAGCACACAGCCATGCAATCTCCATAGACAAACATTGGCAGTAGAATGGCCTTACTGAAGAGTTCAGTGACTTTCAACGTGGCACAGTCATAGGTTGCCACCTTTCCAACAAGTTAGTTCATCAAATTTCTGCCCTGCTAGAGCTTCCCCGGTCAACTATAAGTGCTGTTATTGTGTTAAGTGGAAACCTCTAGGAGCAACAACGGCCCAGTCACGAAGTGGTAGGCCACACAAGCTCACAGAACAGGGCCGCCTAGTGCTGAAGCGTGTAGCGCGTAAAAATCGTCTGTCCTCGGTTGCAACACTCACTACCGAGTTCCAAACTGCCTCTGGAAGCAACGTCAGCACAATGACTGTTTGTTTGGAGCTTCATGACATAGGTTTCCTTGGCCGAGCAGCCGCACACAAGCCTAAGAACACCATGCGCAATGCCAAGTGTCAGCTGGAGTGGTGTAAAGCTTGCCGCCATTGGACTTTGGAGCAGTGGAAACGCCTTCTCTGGAGTGATGAATCACGCTTCACCATTTGGCCCCTTAGTTCCAGTGAAGGGAAATCTTATCGCTGTGCTTCCAACTTTCTGGCAACAGTTTGGGGAAGGCCCTTTCCTGTTTCAATATGAAAATGCCCCTGTGCACAAAGCGAGGTCCATACAGAAATGGTTCGTAGAGATCAGTGTGGAAGAACTTGACTGGCCTGCACAGAGCCCTGACCTCAACCCCATCAAACACCTTTGGGATAAATTGGAACGCCGACTTAGAGCCAGGCCTAATCGCCCAACATTAGTGCCCGACCTCACTAATGCTCGTGGCTGAATGGAAGCAAGTCCCCACAGCAATGTTTTAACATCTAGTGGAAAGCCTTCCCAGAAGAGTGTAGGCTATTATATCAGCAAAGGGGGGACCAACTCCATATTAATGCCCAGGATGAGATTTTCGACGAGCAGGTGTCCACATACTTTTGGTCATGTAGTGTATATACTTTAGAGGGCTATCTCTGGGTGCTAGCATTTTATAAATAATGGATAGCCATACAAAACAGTGTATACGTATGGTTTGTGAATAGGAACATATGTTGAATATGTGATGATAGCTAATTGTTTGTTCTCATTGGTGTCTTTCTTACAGGCTGGTAAAATGTAATGGTATTTACAATGAGAAGGAAATGTCAGCAGTGTTTGCATAACGAGAGACGAGTGACTTCATTATGACCCAATCGCAAAACAGATTTGCAAAGACTGGTATTGTTCTTGTGTAGTACATGTATGTTCTATGTTCCACAAGTTCACCCAAGATGATTGGGCATACATTTGTCCTCAGTTGGGTGATGGTTATGTCTCTATAGCCAAGGATAATGTGCTAATCTTTGTGCATGTGGACCTTGCAGTAAAACCATTATAAACCATTTAAAGCGATTCTTCAAAGAATCATAAAGGGACCGTTCTTTGCCTTGCCCTCGTACCCATTTTTGGTTCCCAGTAGAACCTTTCACCCAACAAAGAACCCTCTTAGAACCATGTAGAACCCTTGTTCCTGTAGAATAACGTTTAGAACCCTTGTTATAAGCTTCAATAGTGGTGGTTTGGAACAAGGTTAAACTATCTGCCCAATCTCCACCCTGTAGCCTTAAAAGCCTGAAGCGGGAGATGTAGCTCACTTGGGGGCCCAGATAAGTTGCTGTTAGGAAACAGACTTGGTTGAGGCGCAGTTGGAAAATGATAAAGGGACATCTGTGTACTGTGGCCACATCAGTAGCCCTTTCGCCCGGAGCCATGTATGTTTTTCGAAAGACTTTGAGAGAAAATGATTGCCTTAGCAAAAAATATATTTCCAGCTGGGCTTAATAAATGATTTTAACCAATGTAGCACAGCGGTATGTTAATAGCAAGTGGGGCTAGGTCAATCACCGTGCGAGGCGGCGATGACTCTAAGCAGATCGACTTTAGGGTGAAGGGGAAGTCTTTAAACACACGTCAGTGAGAAAAATAGAAATACATTTACCCCACTGTACAAATCTGCTGATAGATGATTGCTTGATCAGCTACTTACCGCAGGAGCAGTTTGGTTCAAAGGACTGTTGCCTTAGTGACCTGTGTTCTCGTTTTGAACAATTGTTTAATTTAATTGGTGCTTTGCTTGATTGCTCTGCCTAACTCCATTCCAGTCCTTACACTTCAAACATCAAAAGCCGTCTCCACAGAGGATGTCATGTAATGTCCTAGCAGAAGAAAAGCTGAATGTCAATGGACTTTATAACACAATTTCAATATAACGCTGACCTCTTTCTGAACAAAAACATAAACGCAACAATTTTTTTTTTTTTTACTGAGTTACAGTTCATATAAGGAAATCAGTTAATTGAAATACATTCATTAGGCCCTAATCTATGGATTTCACATCACCGGGCAGGGGCGCAGCCATAGGTGGGCCTGGGAGGGCATAGGCTCACCTACTGGGGAGCCAGGCCCAGCCAATCAGAATGAGTTTTTCCCCACAAAAGGGCTTTATTACAGACAGAAATACTCTTCAGTTTCATCAGCTGTCCAGGTGGCTGGTCTCAGATGATCCCGCAGGTTCAGAAGCCGGATGTGGAGGTCCTGGGCTGGCGTGGTTACATGTGGTCTGCGGTTGTGAGTGGTTGTGAGGCTGGTTGTACGTACTGCCAAATTCTCTGAAACAACGTTGGAGGTGGCTTATGGTAGAGAAATGAAAGTTAAATTCTCTGGAAACAGCTCTGGTGGACATTCCTGCAGTCAGCATGCCAATTGCACGCTCCCTCAAATGGAGACATCTGTGGCATTGTGTTGTGTGACAAAACAGCACATTTTAGAGTGGCATTTTGTTGTCCCCAGCACAAGGTGCACCTGTGTAATGATCATGCAGTTTAATCAGCTTCTTGATATATCATAACTGTCAGGTGGATGGATTATCTTGGCAAAGGAGAAATGCTAACTAACAAGGATGTAAACAAATGTACATCCCTGTTAGTGAGTGTCACTGCATGGATGGCACATCTGATCAGGCCCATTTTGATTAACAAAGATTTTCCTCTTTCAAATATCAGTTACAGCCATTTACCTAATGTTCGTATTCTTATAATTTATAATGTATTATTGTTGTAGCATTGTCGAGAACGAACCTGCAAGTAAGCATTTCGTTAGATGGTGTATACCATGTGTATCCCGTACATACGACTTATCCACTTGAAACTGAAACATTTGCATAGAGAAAGATTTGACTAAGAATATGAAAATGGCAATATGTGTTAGGTGCTTAGGTTAAAAAAATAAGTGTCTTAAGCACTGAATAGTGGTATTAACATCCAAGGTCAACCTGGTGTCTATAGAGTGCAGTGAAACAGCTGAACATGATCTGAACCCTGTCGTTCTCTGCTAACATCAAGGCGGTGACCCGATCCTGTAGGTTCATGCTCTACAACATTCGGAGAGTACGACCCTGCCTTACACAGGAAGCGGCACAGGTCCTAATCCACTTGTCATCTCCCGTCTGGATTACTGCAACTCGCTGTTGGCTGGGCTCCCTGCCTGTGCCATTAAACCCCTACAACTCATCCAGAATGCCGCAGCCCATCTGGTGTTCAACCTTCCCAAGTTCTCTCACGTCACCCCGCTCCTCCGCACACTCCACTGGCTTCCAGTTGAAGCTCGCATCTGCTACAAGACCATGGTGCTTGCCTACGGAGCTGTGAGGGGAACGGCACCTCCGTACCTTCAGGCTCTGATCAGTCCCTACACCCAAACGAGGGCATTGCGTTCATCCACCTCTGGCCTGCTAGCCCCCCTACCTCTACGGAAGCATAGTTCCCGCTCAGCCCAGTCAAAACTGTTCGCTGCTCTGGCATCCCAATGGTGGAACAAGCTCCCTCACAACACCAGGACAGCGGAGTCACTCACCACCTTCCGGAGACACTTGAAACCCCACCTCTTTAAGGAATACCTGGGATAGGATAAAGTAATCCTTCTACCCCCCCCCCAAAAAAAATAAAAAAATAAAATAATAATAATATTGTAAAGTGGTTATCCCACTGGCTATAAGGTGAATGCACCAATTTGTAAGTCGCTCTGGATAAGAGCGTCTGCTAAATGACGTAAATGTAAATGTAAATGATTCCCCTCCCCCTCTAACTCATGTAAATGTCTGTCATTCATCATCAGTCAGGTACTGTAGCTATTGTTTTTCTCTCCTTTTAAAGCTATAGGTCACCGCTATATCTGTGCTGCTTACCGGTTAACTTGAAAATAATGAGTAATTGGATGAGTAGACAAGGTATCTGTTTATTTCAGTGGTCTTTCAAACCGCTGACATTAGCATTGGGAGCCTTTGTCCGTCTCCTAACGTTGTGCTGACATGGTCCTGACGTTGTCCTGACATTGTCCCGTTATCTTGACGTTGTCCTGTTATCCTGATGTTGTCCTGACAATGTCCTGACGTTATCCTGATGTTGTCCTGATGATGTCCTGATGTTGTCCTGACATGCTTCTCAAAACATGACAATCACCTTACAAATGCCTCAATGATATCCTTCTTTAAAGTATTGTATACTACAGTATTGTATTGTATAACACAGGTACTGTACTGTAGATATAGCGGTCAGAGTGAACTACACTGTATTACACTATAATGGGCAAGGAGAACGATAAAGTTAAACATGAGATAAAGTCAGTGGAGGCATCTGGAGGGTATGCTAGAACAGGGGTTTCCAAACGTTTTCACTCGGGGCACCCCTTCCAGCATTGGGGAACATCCCCCCCCCCCCCATGCGCGAGCCTATTTCTATGGGCACAAGCACTTTTCATGACACAAACTGTTCACACCCCTCTTGTTGGTGCAATTCTACACATTTTGTAATGTGGTGCAAAGAGAATGTTGCAGTTTTAAAGCTCATTTTCTTTCAATTCAATACATTTTGCCATGTCTAATGTGTATTCATGTGATATTTGAGTGACTAAAAAATTACAACAATATCTATGGGCTAAAAAAACGAAATAAAAAAACGTTAGCTGACATGGGCTAGTTGATCTGGACATTTCTGACAAGTTATAAATAGCTCTCTAAGGTATGCAATGACTAACATGACAAGAGGAACTGACGATGCACTACCCAATTTCGAAATTTAACCTTGTGCATTCTACTATTACAACTTTCAAGAGTAAATTTAAAGACAGACTGAGTTCCCCTTGCCTACCCCTCGACCACTGTGCTAGAACATTATGCTGTTGCCAATACGTTATACTACATCATGGTAATTGTACAATAAAACCTGTGCAAAGCACAAAACCTTGACCAACATCACAGATTCCAAAAGCATGTTCATAGGCTGCTTATCGTTTCTATTGTTCATGATCATCCCTGCTAACCACTGTAGATAATAATAAGTGGAGGTGCACAAATTGAAGGCAACGCCCGAAAGTAGGGTGACCAAATGTCCCGGATTGTGTGGGACAGTCCCGCATTTTGGCCATTTGTCCTGCAACTACACAATCATGTACCGCATTTTATCAACAAATTCCCCCCCACATTCGGAAATTGCATTTTTGTCCCCCGCAGTTTTATCATTGGAATGTGATACAAAACCAGGCAACGGTGTGCTTTAGGACCATGCGGACCCCTCCGAGCGGTCGGGTAGACTGTTTGGAGTGTTTATCCGACTGGAATTAGAACCACGCGGACACCACAGAGCGGGCTGACAGGCTGTGTGAAGGCAAAGCTTCGGGAAGGCTGGCTGGACCAGCACAGGAGAGTTGAGCATAGTTCAGTGTACGTATTGCGCTCTTTCACCGAGTTGTAAAAGGAACAGAAACTGGCTACTCTTTAGTTGCCTGATGTAGCTGGCAAGGTAACTGCTGTTTAACTTAACAGAAAAAAAACTAAACTAGTGTTTATTCGCAGTGCTGAGCTAGTATTGTAACTGACATGTAACGTTAGCTAATGTTTCATCCCCTCTCGACTGAGGTGAATGAATAATCTACGCTAGTGAGTAGCTACCACAGCCAGGTCAGCTCTAGCCTCTAGTTATCTGTCAGATAGCGATATGAGGTGGCTATTATTACTATCTAACAGCAGTTGTTTGCATGGACATGTTTTGTAGGCTTTGTTTTGTTACGTTTCAGAAGTAAATGAACTTGACAAGCTTTTGCCAGTTGATGTACCATTTAGGGCTGTTGCGTTGACCGTATTACCGCCACACCGGCGGTCACGAGTCATGAAGGCAGTCAAATTCCACGTGACCATTTAGTCACGGTAATTAGGCTTTTCCAAACTCTGATGGTGCTCATGGTCATTAGTAGCCTACCAAACTTGCTAACTACCTGGTACTCAGCACTCTATTATCCCTCTAATCACTCTGACATCAATGCAAAGGTAATCAAAAATCAAATCAAACACTACATGAGAGCCCATGAGCTCATGTTGCGCAACATTTCTATAGGCTATGCAATTGTGTGAGAAAACAGAGTGATGGCCTCTACTAAATAGAGGAGGATCCCATCAGCTTTCTATAGGCTAGGCCTACTATACAGTATTTATAGTTGAAGTCGGAAGTTTACATACACTTAGTTTACATACACTCGTTTTTCAACCACACCACACATTTCTTGTTAACAAACTATAGTTTTGGCAAGTCGGTTAGGACATCTACTTTGTGCATGACACAAGTAATTTTTCCAACAATTGTTTACAGACAGATTATTTCACTTATAATTCACTGTATCACAATTCAAGTGGGTCAGAAGTTTACATTCACTAAGTTGACTGTGCCTTTAAACAGCTTGGAAAATTCCAGAAAATGATGTCATGGCTTTAGAAGCTTCTGATAGGCTAATTGACATCATTTGAGTCAATTGGAGGTGTACCTGTGGATGTATTTCAAGGCCTACCTTCAAACTCAGTGCCTCTTTGCTTGACATCATGGGAAAATCAAAAGAAATCAGCCAAGACCTCAGAAAAAAGATTGTAGACCTCCACAAGTCTGGTTCATCCTTGGGAGCAATTTCCAAATGCCTGAAGGTACCACGTTCATCTGTACAAACAATAGTACGCAAATATAAACACCATGGGACCACGCAGCCATCATACCGCTCAGGAAGGAGACACGTTCTGTCTCCTAGAGATGAACGTACCTTGGTGCGAAAAGTGCAAATCAATCCCAGAACAACAGCAAAGGACATTGTGAAGATCCTGGAGGAAACAGGTACAAAAGTATCTATATCCACAGTAAAACGAGTCCTGTATCGACATAACCTGAAAGGCCGCTCAGCAAGGAAGAAGCCACTGCTCCAAAACCACCATAAAAAAGCCAGACTACGGTTTGCAACTGCACATGGGGACAAAGATCGTACTTATTGGAGAAATGTCCCCTGGTCTGATGAAACAAAAATATAACTGTTTGGCCATAATGACCATCGTTATGTTTGGAGGAAAAAGGGGGAACTTGCAAGCCGAAGAACACCATTCCAACCGTGAAGCACAGAGGTGGCAGCATTGCTTTGCTGCAGGAGGGACTGGTGCACTTCACAAAATAGATGGCATTATGAGGAAGGAAAATTATGTGGATATATTGAAGCAACATCGCAAGACATCAGTCAGGAAGTTAAAGCTTGGGTCTTCCAAATGGACAATGACCCCAAGCGTACTTCCAAAGTTGTGGCAAAATGGCTTAAGGACAACAAAGTCAAGGTATTGGAGTGGCCACCACAAAGCCCTGACCTCAATCCTATAGAACATTTGTGGGCAGAACTGAAAAAGCGTGTGCGAGCAAGGAGGCCTACAAACCTGACTCAGTTACACTAGCTCTGTCAGGAGGAATGGGCCAAAATTCACCCAACTTATTGTGCGAAGCTTGTGGAAGGCTACCCGAAACGTTTGACCCAAGTTAAACAATTTAAAGGCAATGCTACCAAATACTAATTGAGTGTATGTAAACTTCTGACCCACTGGGAATGTGATGAAAGAAATAAAAGCTTAAATAAATAATGATATCTACTATTATTCTGACATTTCACATTCTTAAAATAAAGTGGTGATCCTAACTGACCTAAGAAAGGGACTTTTTACTAGGATTAAATGTCAGGAATTGTGAAAAACTGAGTTTAAATGTATTTGGCTAAGGTGTATGTAAACTTCCGACTTCAACTGTATATTATTTAGTATATGTAAAGACAAAATTAAATCAAGGATAGTCTGATGGGTGACAGTATTAGACTATCACTTGTGAATTATATATTATCACTTGTGAATGATGCCCAGCATAAGAAACAGCCTTTTATTTTTTGCGACTTTTTCTAATCATAGTCACACACCTCATGTAGCCTATAGGCCTACATGTTTTGATAAGGTTTGTATCACAACTAAAGTGGCCAAATAACTTCTTAAAATTAAGCACATTAATCCGCTTTACAAGGGGTTTAGAGCCTAACTGGCAAACATAAGCAGCGGGTGAGTTTCAAGTTTCGGGAAGATATTCTTCACCATAAAAATTCACATTTATAATAAAAGCGTTACATGCATAATCACATTTGCAGTCACTTTTGATAATGGTGTTTTCCTGCTAATGGAACATTCGCGCTTATTGCCTACTGCCATGTGCGCATTGCTGAGCTTGTAATGTGAAGTAGCCTAATAGTTTATCAACATTTTAAGCTAAACGTTCTGATCTGTTATGTCAGCCACATTGCGTAATTATACTTTTTTTATGCTAGGGGTTGTATTAATTTGGGATCTATTGCATCCTACAACTGTCCCAGACTATGTTTGGAATATTTATTTATCACACAGAATAGGTTGACTTTTGTACTATGGGGTATAGTAGATTGACATAGGCTTGTGCTTTTGCTGTTCGTTAGGCCTACTCATCTTGTTGGCTGATGAAAAGTAAATGTGGACAGTTCTTCCAATAATTTCAATATGCACCTTGGAGTTGGATAAGGAGGCACGCAGTTGCGTCCCCGATGTGTCTGTCTTCACTTGTAGCCTGTGAGAAAGACCCGATCACATGATGGAGAGCGCGCAGCACTCAGGGAGAAGGGCATAACAAAGGCATGGATTTTGTTAGGGTGCATTACGGTCACAAAGGGGATGCCGCCGTGAAATTCGAGGCATTAAGTGCTTGTCAAATTGTGAATGAGAGACTAATGAAGTGTGTACAGCCTGCGCAAAATAAAAAGCATAGCTCATGTCTTTCAAGGACTTTTAAAAAATCATCATTAGAGTCGCATCATGCAGCCTTAAAATGTATTAAAAATCAAAATATATAGCCCAACGTTTGTAGAACAACTAAAGTTACATTAATAACTCTAAATTAAGCATATAGGAGTACATCTTTCTTTGTTAACCGCTCAACACAGAATAAACGCATGTGTGCACTCCCTCAAAGCGTTTGGAGAAAATATGTATATTTTATTGAGCTTTGTTCAATTGTATTCTTCATACTATAAAATAATATAAAATAATGCCACGGAATTCTAAGCAAATCTTGTCTGCTAAATGAACTAGTGTAGCCCACAGCTATTTGGCATAGCCACATCAGGACCTAACATAAGGACAACTCAGAGTATGCTATTCTGTTCTTCTGAAATAGACTACATTTTCTTCATATCATGCTTCTTTAGACCTGTCTAAAATAAATAATTGATTTATTGTGAAGGTGTAGGCTATATTACATGGATTTATTAGACATGGATTTATGTAGATGTTCCAAAGGTTTGCATCAGTGGCTTGTAGGCTATGTGTGGAAGCCAGGAGATGCTAAATGTGTTTATGTTAATTAACCGTCAATTACCGTGAGACCGCCAGTTATTTGCTTGACAATCACTGGCTGACAACATTTTGTGACCGCCACAGCCCTAGTACCATTAGAGAGAGAGCTGGCCAAAAGTTGGCTTACATTAGCTATTATTTTTGCCTCAATCAAACTAGACCTGAATCAAACGATGAAGCCATCGGCCAAACGATTGAAGATTGATATTCTGACGTTTTTTCAGTGCAATATGAGTTGTATTAGTCAGTATGTCAATGTAACGTTATTGATCTGTCAGTTTCCCTAGCTAATTCCCTACTTTTCACACTGACACAGTAATAAACAGCTTTAACGTTACAGGCTTCACTGTCATGCTGCACAGTAGAA
The DNA here is from genome assembly GCF_020615455.1 of Coregonus clupeaformis. NCBI lineage: Eukaryota > Metazoa > Chordata > Actinopteri > Salmoniformes > Salmonidae > Coregonus > Coregonus clupeaformis. The sequence goes on from NC_059200.1 coordinate 34,645,552, forward strand.
GTCTGCGCAGGAGCGATTTCTTCATCCCGCTCCCGCCTGCACCCGCTAGCTTTCTGTCTGACTCCCACCTGATACCGCAAGAACTGGTCCCAAACACAACAGCAGTCCCGCAATGTTATTTTAGGTGTATGTGACGCAGCTCACTTGCCAGCCATGGTCCCAGCAATTTTGCGCCCTATAGGCAATATCAAATGCACAAAAATAACTTAAGAAATTAGTTAAATTACCAGAGATTCTCACATGACCCTTACATTGTATTACTGGGCTATATCAACCAATATGCTAGATGTAGTTTGAAGAGAGCATAGTTGGAGAGACTTGCACTTTCTCTTGAGCTATTTTTATAGCATACCTTTTAGGAGTGTGAAGATTTTCAGATGGAAAAATATCGGGGATCAATATTTAGGCCTATTTCTAGGCAATGTAGTTAACTATAGCCTAATCATAGGCCTATTTAGGAAGTACATTTTCCAGAATACCTCGATTTGCGGGGCATTGCGCGATAAACCTCCGGTTAGACGCTGTGCCGCCCAGGAGTCATGTATACCCCCCGTCGCAGGCGGAAACGGAGGCTATGGAAATATACGTCTCCGAGTCCCTGCGTCAGGGGTTCATACGTACCTCCACTTAACCAGCCTCCTCAAGTTTATTTTTCGTGAAGAAGAAAGATGGGGGTCTGCGCCCTTGCATTGATTACCGTGCACTTAATAAAACTACCATTCGCTATAGTTATCCTCTTCTTCATTTCCTCTGTGATCGAATCATTGCATGTGGCGCGCTTCTTCACAAAATTAGATCTCAGGAGTGCATACAACCTGGTGCGTGTCCGAGAAGGGGACGAGTAGAAGACAGCATTTAGCACAACCACGGGGCATTATGAAAACCTGGTGATGCCGTACGGGTTGATGAATGCTCCATTAGTCTTCCAGTCCTTTGTGAACGAGGTGTTTTGGGACATGCTGGACTGACCACCGTAACCTGGAGTACATCCGGGCAGCGAGGAGGCTGAACCCTCGCCAGACCAGAAGGGCCTTGTTCTTCACCCAGTTTGATTTCACGCTGTCCTATATACCAGGCACGAAAAACGTGAAGGCAGACGCACTGTCACGGCTGTACGACCCAGAGGAGAGGCCCATTGACAACACCCCAATACTCTCAGCCTCCTGCATTGTGGTGCCGGTGGTGTGGGCGGTGGACGCGGACATAGAGCGGGCGTTACGCACACAGCCATCTCCACCTCAGTGCCCCTCTGGGCTTCGGTACGTGCCGTCTAGTGTCCGTGATCGTCTTATCTATTGGGCACACACGTCCCCCTCCTCTGGTCACCCAGGCATTGGCGGTACAGTGCGCTGCCTGACCGGCAAGTACTGGTGGCCTAACTTGGCTAAGGACGTGAGGGTGTAGGTCTCCTCCTTCTCAGTGTGCGCCCAGAGTAAGGCACCTAGGCACCTTCCAGCAGGTAAGTTACATTCCTTACCAGTTCCATAACGGCCATGGTCCCACCTATCCATTGATATCCTAACTGATCTTCCCCTCTCTCAGGGTAACACCACCATCCGGGTTGTTGTGGACCGCTTCTCTAAAGCCTGCCGCCTCCTTCCTCTGCCCGGTCTCCCCACGGCCCTGCAAACTGCGGAAGCCCTGTTCACTCACGTTTTCCATCACTACAGGGTGCCAGAGGATATAGTGTCTGACCGGGGTCCCCAGTTTACATCCAGGGTCTGGAAGGTGTTCATGGAATGTCTAGAGGTCTCGGTCAGCCTGACCTCTGGGTTTCACCCCGAATCTAATGTGCAGGTGGAACGGGTGAATCAGGATGTGGGTAGGTTCCTGCGGTCCTAATGCCAGGACCGGCCGGGGGAGTGGTCGATGTTCTTGCCATGGGCCAAATATGCACAGAACTCTCTCCGCCACTCCTCCACTAACCTATCTCCATTTCAATGTGTTTTAGGGTATCAGCCGGTCCTGGCACCGTGGCATCAGAGCCAGATCGAAGCTCCTGCGGTGGACGACTGGTTTCGGCGCTCGGAGGAGACGTGGAACACTGCCCACATCCACCTTCAGCGCGCCGTGCGACGCCAGAAGGCCAACGCTGACCGCCACCACAGTGAGGCCCCGGTCTTTGTACGAGGTGAACGGGTCTGGCTCTCGACCCTGAACCTGCCCCTACGCCAGCCCTGCCGGAAGCTGAGCCCGCGGTTTGTGGGGCCGTTCAAAGTCCTGAGGAGAGTAAATGAGGTTACGTATAGCTTGCGACTCCCTCCTGATTACTGTATTAACCCCTCGTTTCACGTGTCTCTCCTCAGGCCGGTGGTGGCTGGTCCGCTCCAGGAGTCTGAGGTGTGGGAGGTCCCTCCGCCCCCTCTGGACATCGAGGGGGCCCTGGCATACTCCGTCCGTCCATCCTGGATTAGAGGCGTCAGGTGGGGGGCCTTCAGTACCTCATGGAGAGGGAGGGGTACGGTCCGGAGGAGCAGTGCTGGGTCCCGGTGAAGGATGTCTTCGATCCCTCCCAGTTGCGGGATTTCCACCGTCGCCATCCGGATCGCCCTGCTCCGTGTTCTCCTGGCCGTCCCTGAGGCCGGTGTCGGCGTGCTGCTGGAGCTGCGTGTCAAGGGGTGGGTACTGTCACGACTTCCTCCGAAGCTGCCTCCTCTCCTTGTTCGGGCAGGCTTCAGCGTTTCTCGTCACCGGCCTTCTAGCTACTGCCGCTCCTCTTCTCATCATTCCATTTGTTTTGTCTTGTTTTTACACACACCTGGTTCATATCCCCTCATCAGTCCCTGTATAAGTATTACCTCTGCCCCCCATGTCTTTGTGTGTGATTGTTTCCATGTGGAGGTGTCGATAGCCTTATGTACTTTATCGGCGGGTCATTCACCCGTGTGTTTTGTTCTTCCCAGTGCGCCGTTAAGTCGCACTGTAGTTGTTTTATGCATTGCTGCAAACCGCTGTATTGACCGAATAAACCACTGTTCTGTGATTTACACCTCCTGCGCCTGACTCCATCCAAATCACCCGCTACAGCCCATGTAGGCAGCCTACTCTATTTCAATGAGACCACACATACTAGGCGCACTTGTACTCTCACGCCCAACTAGGAGAGGTAGGCTACTGAAGTTGAAGCAGCGAATTCTGAGTGTGTGAATAATGCGAAAAATATGTGCTTTTAATACAATAGGTAGGCTAACGCATACAAACCAGAAAGAGGACCGTTTCCAAATAATACGTGGGACAACAAAAATATTTTTATCCCAAAGCCATCTGTAGCATGAAACATGCAGACCGCACCGCACACAATACTATGCTCATCATGTCTTAGCAGGAACAGATGGTGACAGGGGTCCCAGCTGGGTCAGACAACCAGGGAAGACCAGTCTACGGAGCTCAGGTGAATTTTGCAGTATATTCAGTGAATGATACAAAGTTCCATCTTGAATTGATGGGTAGACCTACAGTAGCAACAGGACAGCAGTTTTAAGCTTAAAGCTACAGTCTGGGATGGGGAATAATGGTCATTTCAATTATTGAACCATTGATTCTATTCTTGGATAATGTAATGTATAAATGTACACCAAGGTAATTCTTTGTCATGCCTCATTTTAGGAGGATCAGATGGTGACAGGGGTCTAAGCAGAGTCAGGCAGCCAGGGAAGACCAGTCTGTGACAGAGGTAAGGTGAATCTTTGCAGATACAACACTTTATTCTCTCTGTCCATCAAACACTGGACAAGCCAGATTATATTTTAAGGCAGTGTGACAAACCTCCAAAGTTGATTTCCAAACTGTATCAAGGGTTGAGAGGCTTTTCCCGATGACACAAAACATGTAAAACAAAAATGTGAGGAAGACCTGGGAGACGCTATTGATGATGATGAATGGATACATATGCATGAATGTTAGAATGCCCAGTCATGTTCATATAATCTCAGACATAAATTACTGCAGTTTAAGACCATCCATAGAACGTACTAGTGAAACTGAATACCATGCACTCAGAAATTGTATTATTCTTCTGGAGGTGTAAAGCACAAAAGGCGACATATTTGCATATGTTGTGGTCTTGTGAAGGCTGGCTGAATTCTGACAAAGAGTATGTTCTTTTATCTCAGCATGTCTACAGATTCTCCCTTCTCCCTGTTTTTGTTTGCTTGGAAATGTTTATACTGGAGACTTATCAGAATAAACTGTGTAACCTAGCATTTATAGTGGCTAATAAATGCATTGCCATTAATTGGAAGGTTGGTTATCCTCCCAAAATGTATGGAAGAAATGTCAGGTTATGTACAGTATCACTAGATTTGTTTTAAGATGAAAGGTATACTGTGCAACTTTCATAAGGTCTGGATGCTTTATATGGAATACTGTACGACAAAAGGAGTCTGTATTGAAAACATGCCAGGGGAGATTTAGGCAATCCCTGGCTGCTGGGCTGCTTAGTCCTGCCCTGGGGGTCTGCTGTACTGTTGTCAATCTGGCTTTGGCCTAACACACCTGAAACCAATAATGAATGTTTCACTAAGATCCTAAAGCTGAGTGGGGTGTGTTGGGCAATCAATCAATCCAATTCCAAACTCTCCACCATGACCAAGACCAAAGAGCTCTCCAAGGATGTCAGGGACAGGATTGTAGACCTACACAAGGCTGGAATGGGCTACAAGACCATTGTGAGAAGGTGACAATAGTTGGTGCGATTATCCGCAAATGGAAGAAACACAAAATAACTGTCAATCTTCCTAGGCCTGGGGCTCCATGCAAGATCTCACCTCGTGGAGTTGCAATGATCATGGGAACGGTGAGGAATCAGCCCAAAACTACACAGGAGGATCTTGTCAAGGATCTCAAGGTAGCTGGGACCATAGTCACCAAGAAAACAATTGGCAACACACTACGCCGTGAAGGACTGAAGTCCTGCAGCGCCCGCAAGGTCCCCCTGCTCAAGAAAGCACATATACATGCCCGTCTGAAGTTTGCCAATGAACATCTGAATGATTCAGAGGAGAACTGGGTGAAAGTGTTGTGGTCAGATGAGACCAAAATCGAGCTCTTTGGCATCAACTCAACTCGCCATGTTTGGAGGAGGAGGAATGCTGCCTATGACCCCAAGAACACCATCCCCACCGTCAAACATGGAGGTGGAAACATTATGCTTTGGGGGTGTTTTTCTGCTAAGGGGACAGGACAACTTCACCGCATCAAAGGGACGATGGACGGGGCCATGTACCGTCAAATCTTGGGTGAGAACCTCCTTCCTCCTTATAACATTTTTGAGATGTGTTTTTCTGGATTTTTTTGTTGTTATTCTGTCTCTTACTGTTCAAATAAACCTACCATTAAAATTATAGACTGATCATTTCTTTGTCAGTGGGCAAACGTACAAAATCAGCAGGGGATCAAATAATTTTTTCCCTCACTGTATACTGTGTCCGTAAAATATATATACTATGTATAAGTTGCAAGTAGAAGCCTAAGTGTTGTTGTCCATTAGTTTACGCCAATTTGGGGAGGGATGGTAGGGTTAGGGGAAAATAATAAAGGATTATTTTTTTTTTTAAATACAGTTGAAGTCGGAAGTTTACATACACCTTAGCCAAATACATTTAAACTCAGTTTTTCACAATTCCTGACATTTAATCCTAGTAAAAAGTCCCTTTCTTAGATCAGTTAGGATCACCACTTAATTTTTTTTAAATGTGAAATGTCAGAATAATAGTATAGAGAATTATTTATTTCAGCTTTTATTTCTTTCATCACATTCCCAGTGGGTCAGAAGTTTACATACACTCAATTATTATTTGGTAGCATTGCCTTTAAATTGTTTAACTTGGGTCAAACGTTTTGGGTAGCCTTCCACAAGCTTCCCAAAATAAGTTGGGTGAATTTTGGCCCATTCCTCCTGACAGAGCTGGTGTAACTGAGTCAAGTTTGTAGGCCTCCTTGCTCACACATGCTTTTTCAGTTCTGCCCACACATTTTCTATAGGATTGAGGTCAGGGCTTTGTGATAGCCACTCCAAAACCTTGACTTTGTTGTCCTTAAGCCATTTTTCTACAACTTTGGAAATATGCTTGGGGTCATTGTCCATTTGGAAGACCTACAGTGGGGAGAACAAGTATTTGATACACTGCCGATTTTGCAGGTTTTCCTACTTACAAAGCATGTAGAGATCTGTAATTTTTATCATAGGTACACTTCAACTGTGAGAGACGGAATCTAAGAAATCCAGAAAATCACATTGTATGATTTTTAAGTAATTAATTTGCATTTTATTGTATGACATAAGTATTTGATACATCAGAAAAGCAGAACTTAATATTTGGTACAGAAACCTTTGTTTGCAATTACAGAGATCATAAGTTTCCTGTAGGTCTTCTTCAGATCCTTCAGGTTTCGGGGCTTTCGCTGGGCAATACGGACTTTAAGCTCCCTCCAAAGATTTTCTATTGGGTTCAGGTCTGGAGACTGGCTAGGCCACTCCAGGACCTTGAGATGCTTCTTACGGAGCCACTCCTTAGTTGCCCTGGCTGTGTGTTTCGGGTCGTTGTCATGCTGGAAGACCCAGCCATGACCCATCTTCAATGCTCTTACTGAGGGAAGGAGGTTGTTGGCCAAGATCTCACGATGCATGGCCCCATCCATCCTCCCACCCATACGGTGCAGTCGTCCTGTCCCCTTTGCAGAAAAGCATCCCCAAAGAATGATGTTTCCACCTCCATGCTTCACGGTTGGGATGGTGTTCTTGGGGTTGTACTCATCCTTCTTCTTCCTCCAAACACGGCGAGTGGAGTTTAGACCAAAAAGCTCAATTTTTGTCTCATCAGACCACATGACCTTCTCCCATTCCTCCTCTGTATCATCCAGATGGTCATTGGCAAACTTCAGATGGGCCTGGACATGCGCTGGCTTGAGCAGGGGGACTTTGCGTTCGCTGCAGGATTTTAATCCATGACGGCGTAGTGTGTTACTAATGGTTTTCTTTGAGACTGTGGTCCCAGCTCTCTTCAGGTCATTGACCAGGTCCTGCCGTGTAGTTCTGGGCTGATCCCTCACCTTCCTCATGATCATTGATGCCCCACGAGGTGAGATCTTGCATGGAGCCCCAGACCGAGGGTGATTGACCGTCATCTTGAACTTCTTCCATTTTCTAATAATTGCGCCAACAGTTGTTGCCTTCTCACCAAGCTGTTTGCCTATTGTCCTGTAGCCCATCCCAGCCTTGTGCAGGTCTACAATTTTATCCCTGATGTCCTTACACAGCTCTCTGGTCTTGGCCATTGTGGAGAGGTAGGAGTCTGTTTGATTGAGTGTGTGGACAGGTGTCTTTTATACAGGTAACGAGTTCAAACAGGTACAGTTAATACGGGTAATGAGCGGAGAACAGGAGGGCTTCTTAAAGAAAAACTAACAGGTCTGTGAGAGCCGGAATTCTTACTGGTTGGTAGGTGATCAAATACTTATTTCATGCAATTAAATGCAAATTAATTACTTAAAAATCATACAATGTGATTTTCTCTCAGAGTTGAAGTGTACCTATGATAAAAATTACAGACATCTACATGCTTTGTAAGTAAAAAATTCTGAAATTTCCATCCCCAACTATAACATTTTCCGTCTAGATAGAACTGCCAAAGGGGGTGGAGTTGCAATCTATTGTAGAGATAGCCTGCAGAGCTCTATCATACTATCCAGGTCTGTGCCCAAACAGTTTGAGCTTCTACTTCTAAAAATCCACCTTTCCAGAAATAAGTCTCTCACTGTTGCCGCTTGCTACAGACCCCCCTCAGCCCCCAGCTGTGCCCTGGACACCATATGTGAATTGATTGCCCCCCATTTATCCTCTGAGTTTGTACTGCTTGGTGACCTAAATTGGGATATGCTTAATACCCCAGCCATCCTACAATCCAAGCTAGATGCCCTCAACCTCACGCAAATTATCAACGAACCTACCAGGTACAACCCTAAATCCTTAAACATGGGTACCCTCATAGATATCATCCTGACTAATATACCCTCTAAATACACCTCAGCTGTCTTCAACCAGGATCTCAGCGATCACTGCCTTATTGCCTGCGTCCGTAGCAGGGTCCGCGGTCAAACGACCACCCCTCATCACTGTCAAACGCTCCCTAAAACACTTTAGCGAGGAGGCCTTCCTAATTGACCTGGCCCAGGTATCCTGGATGGATATAGATCTCATTCCGTCAGTAGAGGATGCCTGGTTGTTCCTTAAAAGTAATTTCCTCTCAATCTTAAATAAACATGCCCCATTCAAAAATACAGAACTAAGAACCGATATAGCCCCTGGTTCTCCTCAGACTTGACTGCCCTTGACCAGCACAAAAACATCCTGTGGCGTACAGCATTAGCATCAAATAGCCCCCGCGATATGCAACTTTTCAGGGAAGTTAGGAACCAATATACACAAGCAGTCAGGAAAGCAAAGGCTAACTTTTTCAAACAGAAATTTGCATCCTGTAGCACTAACTCCAAAAAGTTTTGGGACACTGTAAAGTCCATGGAGAATAAGAGCACTTCCTCCCAGCTGCCCACTGCACTGAGGCTAGGAAACACTATCACCACCGATAAATCTACAATAATCGAGAATTTCAACAAGCATTTTGCTACAGCTGGCCATGCTTTCCATCTGGCTACCACTAACCCGGCCACCAACTCTGCACCCTCTGCTGCAACTTGCCCATGCCCCCCGCTTCTCCTTCACACAAATTCAGACAGTTGATGTTTTGAAAGCGCTGCAAAATCTGGACCCCTACAAATCAGCTGGGCTAGACAATCTGGACCCTTTCTTCCTAAAACTAGCCGCCGAAATTGTCGCAACCCCTATTACTAGTCTGTTCAACCTCTCTTTCATAACGTCTGAGATCCCCAGAGATTGGAAAGCTGCCGCGGTCATCCCCCTCTTCAAAGGGGGTGACACTCTAGATCCAAACTGCTACAGACCTATATCCATCCTGCCCTGCCTTTCGAAAGTATTCGAAAGCCAAGTTAACAAACAGATCATCGACCATTTCGAATACCACCGTACCTTCTCCGCTATGCAATCCGGTTTCCGAGCTGGTCACGGGTGCACTTCAGCCACGCTCAAGGTCCTAAACGATATTATAACCGCGATTGATAATAGACAGTACTGTGCAGCCGTCTTCATCGACCTGGCCAAGGCTTTCGACTCTGTCAACCACCGCATTCTTATTGGCAGACTAAATAGCCTTGGTTTCTCAAATGACTGCCTCGCCTGGTTCACCAACTACTTCTCAGATAGAGTTCATTGTGTCAAATCGGAGGGCCTGTTGTCTGGACCTATGGCAGTCTCTATGGGGGTGCCACAGGGTTCAATTCTTGGGCCGACACTTTTCTCCGTGTATATCAATGATGTCGCTCTTGCTGCTGGTGACTCTCAGATCCACCTCTACGCAGACGACACCATTTTGTATACATCTGGCCCTTCATTGGACACTGTGTTAACAAACCTCCAAACGAGCTTCAATGCCATACAACAATCCTTCAGTAGCCTTCAACTGCTCTTAAACACTAGTAAAACTAAATGCATGCTTTTCAATCGAACGCTGCTAGCACCCGCCCACCCGACTAGAATCACCACTCTCGACGGGTCTGACCTAGAGTATGTGGACAACTACAAATATCTAGGTGTCTGGTTAGACTGTAAACTCAACTTCCAGACTCACATAAAGAATCTCCAATCCAAAGTTAAATCTAGAATCGGCTTCCTATTTCGCAACAAAGCCTCCTTCACTCATGCTGCCAAACATGCCCTCGTAAAACTGACTATCCTACCGATCCTTGACTTCGGCGATGTCATTTACAAAATAGCCTCCAACACTCTATTCAGCAAATTGGATGTAGTCTATCACAGTGCCATCCGTTTTGTCTCCAAAGCCCCATACACTACCCACCACTGTGACCTGTACGCTCTTGTTGGCTGGTCCTCACTACATGTTCGTCGTCAAACCCACTGGCTCCAGGCCATCTATAAATCACTGCTAGGCAAATCCCCGCCCTATCTTAGCTCATTGGTCACCATAGCAGCACCCACCCGTAGTCTGCGCTCCAGCAGGTATATCTCACTGGTCATTCCCAAAGCCAACACCTCCTTTGGCCGCCATTCCTTCCAGTTCTCTGCTGCCAATGACTGGAACGAATTGCAAAAATCTCTGAAGCTGGAGACTCTTATCTCCCCCCAATAACTTTAAGCATCAGTTGTCAGAGCACCTTACCGATCACTGCACCTGTACACAGCCCATCTGAAATTAGCCCACCCAACTACCTCATCCCTATATTGTTATTTAATTTGCTCTTTTGCACCCCAGTATCTCTATTTGCACATAATCTCTTGCACATCTAGCATTCCAGTGTTAATACTATTGTAATTATTCTGCACTATAGCCCATTTATTGCCTTACCTCCATAACTTGCTACATTTGCACACACTGTATATATATTTTCTGTTGTATTTTCTGACTTTATGTTTTTTTCTTTACCCCATATGTAACTCTGTGTTGTTTTTATTGCACTACTTTGCTTTATCTTGGCCAGGTCGCAGTTGTAAATGAGAACCTGTTCTCAACTGGCTTACCTGGTTAAATAAAGGTGAAATAAATAAAAATAAAAAGGAAAACCTGCAAAATCGGCAGTGTATCAAATACTTGTTCTCCCCACTGTATTTGCTATCAAGCTTTAACTTCCTGACTGATGTCTTGAGATGTTGCTTCTATTTATCCACATAATTTTCCTTCCTCATGATGCCATCTATTTTGTGAAGTGCACCAGTCCCTCCTGCAGCTAAGCACCCCCACAGCATGATGCTGCCACCCCGTTCTTCACGGTTGGAATGGTGTTCTTCGGCTTCCAAGCCTTCCCCTTTTTCCTCCAAAGATAACGATGGTCATTATGGCCAAAAAGTTCTTTTTTTGTTTCATCAGACCAGAGGACATTTCTCAAAAAAGTACGATATTTTTCCCCATGTGCAGTTGCAAACCGTAGTTTGGCTTTTTTATGGCGGTTTTGGAGCAGTGGGTTCTTCCTTGTTGAGCGGCCTTTCAGGTTAAGTCGATATATAGGACTCGTTTTACTGTGGATATAGATACTTTTGTACTTGTTTCCTCCAGCATCTTCACAAGGTCCTTTGCTGTTGTTCTGGGATTGATTTACACTTTTCGCACCAAAGTACATTCATCTGGTCTTCTGTAGCTCAATTGGTAGAGCATGGCACTTGTAACGCCAGGGTAGTGGGTTCGATCCCCGGGACCACCCATACGTAAAAATGTATGCACACATGACTGTAAGTCGCTTTGGATAAAAGCGTCTGCTAAATTGCATATTATATATATTATTATTATTATTATCTCTAGGAGACAGAACGTGTCTCCTTCCTGAGCGGTATGACGGCTGAGTGGTCCCATGGTGTTTATACTTGCGTACTATTGTTTGTACAGATGAACGTGGTACCTTCAGGTGTTTGGAAATTGCTCCCAAGGATGAACAAGACTTGTGGAGGTCTACAATTCTTTTTCTGAGGTCTTGGCTGATTTCTTTTGATTTTCCCATGATGTCAAGCAAAGAGGCACTGAGGTTGAAGGTAGGCCTTGAAATACATCCACAGGTACACGTCCAATTGACTCAAATTATGACATCATTTTCTGGAATTTTCCAAGCTGTTTAAAGGCACAGTCAACTTAGTGTATGTAAACTTCTGACCCACTGGAATTGTGATACCGTGAATTATAAGTGAAATAATCTTTCTGTAAACAATTGTTGGAAAAATTACTTGTGTCATGCACAAAGTAGATGTCCTAACCGACTTGCCAAAACTATAGTTTGTTAACAAGAAATTTGTGGAGTGGTTGAAAAAATAGTTTTAATGACTCCAACCTAAGTGTATGTAAATGTACGACTTCAACTGTATAAAGTCTAAAGTTTGGACACACATACTCATTCAAGGGTTTTTATTTTTACTATTTTCTACATTGAATAATAATAGTGAAGACATCAAAACTATGAAATAACACATATGGAATCATGTAGTAACCAAAAAAGTGTTAAACAAATCAAAATATATTTTAGATTTTATATTCTTTAAAGTAGCCACCCTTTGCCTTGATGAGAGCTTTGCACACTCTTGGCATTTTCTCAACCAGCTTCACCTGGAATGCTTTCCCAACAGTCTTGAAGGAGTTCCCACATATGCTGAGCACTTGTTGGCTGCTTTTCCTTCACTCTGCGGTCCAACTCATCCCAAACCATCTCAATTGGGTTGAGGTCGGGGGATTGTGGAGGCCAGGTCATCTGATGCAGCACTCCATCACTCTCCTTCTTGGTCAAATAGCCCTTACACAGCCTGGAGGTGTGTTGGGTCTTTGTCCTGTTGACAAACAAATGATAGTCCCACTAAGCGCAAACCAGATGGGATGGCATATCGCTGAAGAATGCTGTGGTAGCCATGCTGGTTAAGTGTGCCTTGAATTCTAAATAAATCACTGAGAGTGTCACTAGCAAAGCACCCCCACACCATCACACCTCCTCCTCCATGCTTCATGGTGGGAACCACACATGAAGAGATAATCCGTTCACCTACTCTGCGTCTCACAAAGACACGGCGGTTGGAACCAAAAATCTAATATTTGGACTCATCAGACCAAAAGACAGATTTCCACGGGTCCAATGTCCATTGCTAGTGTTTCTTAGCCCAAGCAAGTCTTGTCTTCTTATTGATGTCCTTTAGTAGTGGTTTCTTTGCAGCAATTTGACCATAAAGGCCGGATTCACACAGTCTCCTCTGAACAGTTGATGTTGAGATGTGTCTGCTACTTGAACTCTGTGAAGTATTTATTTGTGCTGCAATTTCTGAGGCTGGTAACTCTAATGAACCTGTCCTCTGCAGCAAAGGTAACTCTGGGTCTTCCTTTCCTATGGCGGTCCTCATGAGAGCCAGTTTCATCATAGCGCTTGATCGTTTTTGCGATTGCACTTGAAGAAACTTTAAAAGTTCTTGAAATGTTCAGTTTTGACTGACCTTCATGTCTTAAAGTAATGATGGACTGTCGTTTCTCTTTGCTTATTTGAGCTGTTCTTGCCATAATATGGACTTGGTCTTTTACCAAATAGGGCTATCTTCTGTATACCAACCCTACCTTGTCACAACACAACTGATTGGCTCAAACGCATTAAGAAGGAAATAAATTCCACAAATTAACTTTTAACAAGACTACCTCATGAAGCTGGTTGAGAGAATGTCAAGAGTGTGCAAAGCTGTCGTTAAGGCAAAGGGTGGCTACTTTGAAGAATCTCAAATAAAAAATATATTTTGATTTGTTTAACACTTTTCTGTATATATTTTTAAAAAATTATGGGGGATTGGAAATGATGTAGACAATTACATTGATGGAAGCCACAATCTATCTGCAATATTAAAGCTGATCTACCCCCTAAAATACAAATAAAATATCAAATACATACATTCTGTCCCCCCCCCACTTCTAAAACCAAAGTTGCACCCCTGGATTTGTCCCGTATTTCAGTCAGACATTCCAACCTGTCTCTTGCATTCACATTGAGCTTATGAAAATATATAAATCATAAGGATGTGGTGTACTGGTGATGTTAAAGACTTCTCCAATCGTTGTTTAGATCTGATATTCTCCGCAGCACAAGAGGAGATGTACCAATGTCGTACCGTCAACAAATCACATTTCTCAAATTCCAGCTAAATTTGTAGAGGACAGTTAGGAATAATGACTTACAAAAAGCGTGCTTCTGACAAAGATCTACAAAAGTAAGTAAATTGCCGTACTAGACTGAAAGATACAAGGTAATTTCCTCAAACGTGTGAGGCTCTCCATGTTCATTAGCTGCTCATTCAACATATTTGTTGCTGCTTCACCCAATCCCGTTTTAAAAGTCTCCCTCACTGTTTTACATTCTCTGAGACCAACCATAGATGTTGGTCAAATAAATATTGGTCAAATTCTGCCTGATTTTCATAAAACCGCAACACGTGGTCTCTCGTTTCTGCATCAACAATTTTGCATGAGGTACAGTAGGCTATAGCCTACTTGGTGCTCCTCGTTCGGTGCAGCGGGAACAGGGTCTACTGTCAATCCCCCACTTCTCACAATGGTGCTTGTTTAGTAAAGTTAGATCAAAGTTGAATCAATGTCTTGGAAGATCACATAATGATTCATTAGTATTCTACATAACAGAACCAAATATAATAGCATAGTATAACGTTACTGTTAAACCAAAAACACCACCTAATTTCTTATGAGATTTTAGGATGGTTAGCTGAATCGTAAAAAAAAACTAAAACACTCATGCAGCCAAAACTCAACAGAGCATCCCGCTAGGAAGAGTGTGCTTGGATTGAAACAGAATACAGGAAGGCTATATTTTAACACCATCTGCTCTAATTTGCTTACGAAAGAGTAATTCAAGAAGATCTAAATGCATATTCCCATGAAACTGATTAAGATCAAATGATTGGCTTGCAGAAACAGTTTGACCTTTCACAGGTAACACGTGAAGAATTATCATTAACGATTGACAGTGATGATGGCTTATTTTGAAATTAGGTATGCCTAACTCAGTTTGAGGGTATTAAAAATAGAAAATGTTATTGAGATTCAATAGGCTACATCTGCTGCCCCAAAAATTTTTCCACGTAGGATACATTGGCCCGTGAATGTCCCGCAGCAAAAGCACCCTGTTGTCCCGCATTTGGGTATTTTAAATGTGGTCAACCTACTGCAAAGCGAGGAGAAACTTGTAATGACTGTCAGCTGATTTTCCCGAGAATACCTATCCACTGAACGCTTTTCTGAATAATTGTATTTTCAAATTGACTTTGAGCTTACCCGGCCAGACATGATGTGTAGTTGTAGACAGAACCTGGTTGGAGAAAAAAAAAGGTAAACATCAGATAACGTTTCTCTTCTCTGTCTGTCACAGTGGTAGGTCTACTATAACTCACAGCATGTTGTCAGGCTAGGTGCACCACCCCAACTCTTCAGTTTTAAGACTATGTCTGTGTTTGATCATGTCTGTGAGTTTGTCATGTGTGATTGTCACCTCAAACTAGGTTAAACACATGCAGCAGCCACAGCATAAAACCTGACTTACTTGACTGACATGAATATCTTTAATCCGGTCCTGCTTTAAATGACATGCAGCTTATAAAGGCTTCATAAAGGCTTCATAAAGCCTTCATAAACGCTACATAAATGTGTTACACATCATCTATAACCGTATGTCATGCTTTATAAAGGGTTCATACATGTGGCATACCTGTGTGACATAAACACCAATGTCAAATGTGACATAAACCACTATGTCAAATATGACATGAACCTGTGCTTTATAAAGGGTGGGATAAGCACTGCTTAATAAAGGCCTTAGAAATCATATTAAATTGAGGCTTAACAAAGCATTTATAACCTTGTCCTGCATCTTGGTAGAGCATTGCAACGCCAGAATATTGGGTTTGATTCCCGGGACCACCCATACGTAAAAAGGTATTCACGCATGACTGTAAGTTGCTTTGGATAAAAATGTATATATTATATTTCACTAAAACAAAACACGGGTGCATAGTCAATATTGGACCTCAACTGCCCTTATCATGCGATATAGAGTATTTATGGATGTGTTATGAATGACCGAGCACATATAAACCTGTGATATCAACCATTCAAAGTTGACCTTACCGGGAGTGACCATAGAATTCTGTATGTTAAGTATTTGTCATCGTCACTACTTAACACAGTCAAAAAGTCATAATTATTGCTAAACCCATTTCCACAACTTAACTTCTTAAAATTTGATTTTAAACCTAACCCTAACTAATGAAGGCCAAGTTTGATCCATCAGACCTTCTGTGCATTTGGGTGGAAGTGTCTTGGAATGAGATTATGTGTAATGTGACTAACATGACATCACTTTAGAGCGTATGCCATCCTTCAGCACAACATGTTTACCTTTATAAAGCACGTTTATATCATATTTGACATAGTGGGTTATGTCACATTTGACCTTAGTGATTATGTCACACAGTTATGCCACATTTATGAACCCTTTATAAAGTATGACATAAGGTTATAGATGCTTTGTAACACATTTATGTAGTGCTTATGAAGGCTTTATGAAGCCTTTATAAGCTGAACGTCATTTAAAGCGGAACCCACAATCCCATGGGCCATACATAAAGATCAGTGGTGCACTACTCTCGTCCTTGAGGGCAGCAATGGTGGCTGCTTTTGCTTTTCTGTAACACCTCATTAATCATTTATTCATTGATTGGCCTGACCATAAAATCACTGACTCTCACAACTCAAAAGAGAAATCTAGTAGACATTGCTGCCTTTGAGGGCTTGTGTTTTGTAACATGGTGGCAGCCGTGAATGGCTGCAGCTATCAGTATAACTCTGATTCTCTGTTGCCTCAATGAATGATTGATTGCATTAAAAAGCCAACTGATGAACTTGTTCCTTTGACAGTGAAACATGGTCACAGATTGCGGTTTTGCAACTTCAATATACTTGAGTGAAGCAATTAAATTGTTCATCATTGAATGTTCTGTGTTAGATTGGCTAAATGAATATACTGTGGTAAATGTATAATTAAAATTTCTTCAATAATGAGTTTTGTTTCACTGACAGCTACTTAACAATACATGACAAGAGTATTTGACGTTTTTATTCAGGAAGAAAGAAGGAAGCGATAAAACTAATCAGTGATGCTTTCTGAAGACCTACGCATTGTTACGTGGAATAAACGCTTTGGCAGTTTAACTCTATTATACCTGCAATATGTATAATTACCTTAGAAACTAATGTAGTCACATTTTTTATTTTCTGTACAAAAGTAACAATTGTTGTGGCTTAAAAGTATAGATTTTCCACGTCTGCCACTATCGTAATGGCCATTCTGGCATGGCTGGGCCGGGTTTCACATCCACTCTGAGAAATGTGGGTGACATTGTCCATTGGCCCTCAGGCCATTGTGCTTGCTAGGCCCCTGAGCTGGCCTATTACATTTACATTTTAGTCATTTAGCAGACACTCTTATCCAGAGCGACTTACAGTTAGTGAGTGCATACATTTTCATACTGGCCCCCCGTGGGAAACGAACCCACAATCCTGGCATTGCAAGCGCCATGCTCTACCAACTGAGCTACAGGTATGGTATGACTAGGAGCCATGTTATGCTTTCACCAGTGTCTTCCTCCCATCAAAGCCCCTTTTGCTCGATGGCCAAGATGGTTTCCGTGCACGTGTTGCCTGGCACCCTGTTCTCCCTGCAGATGATGAGGTTTGCCAAGAGTTGGCAGGCCATCACACACACACACACACTGGAATCAGAGTATCTTGGCCACAGTTCCTCTGATGCCTCATTTGATCTTTTCCTATCTGGCTCCTTCAAGCATATCCATCCTCCCTGGAACCTCTCTGCCAGACTTCTCCCTCTCTTCCATGCAACAGATTTCACTCCTGCTCTCAATCCCTCCTACACAGGCTAGTTTTGCTTTAGATGCCCTGTTGCACCAGGCTCCAAACCATCGCCTGCTGCCTATAAAACCTTTGACTCACTGCTGTAGCACAACATTTGGACTATTGTGTTATATTCACTATAATGTTAACCAGAATTGCTTGATTTTGTATTGCATTAAGTTATGATCAAGGGCAGAAGTCTGCCTTTGTTAGCACAAGTGTACACAGGCTTGCTCGGTTGTGCTGCTGTAACATATGGGAGCTCGTCTGTGAAATACAGTGAGGGAGTGGAAGGGAGAGAGAGCGAGAAAGAGGGAGAGAGGCAAAATAGGACACATACAGTATCTCACTGAGCATGTTGAGCCTACTGAGATTCACCTAGAATCTACTGCACTAGAGGTTGCTCTCTTTCTACACCACCTCCCTCTCTCCCACCCTGTTTCTTTCCTTTTGTGATTTTTGCTTCTCTCTCCATTCCACTTTGTCTGCACCTCTCCCTCTCCATCCCCTTGTTTCTTTCTCTGTTGTTTGTGTGAGTGTACGCTACAGAACATGTCTCCGTTGGTTTGTTTATCACCCTTCAGCCTTGCTATGAGCAGTGCTCTAATAAAGCCCAGAGTGTGTAGGGGGGTCTTATTGACCACGTTTACATGTGCACAGTATTCTGGATAATAGCTCATATTCCAGTTAAGGTCTTATTCAGGATAAGCTGTTTACATGCATCTTTGATATCCCGCTCACGAGTATCCCTGTATCCATGAATAAACAGAATATTCCTAGTTTGCCCAGGGACGGCGGAATGATTTTTTGACAGGGAGTGCGAAAGTTAAGCCTAATTTAAATATTTTTCTGCTTATAATTTCCGACATTAGGTAGGCTATTTGTTAGTCATCTTGTCTATAATTAGATACATGCAGCTTCTCTGCTGTCATTACTTAATGCTCTAGAATACAAAATAAAGCATTGCTCACCAGAATGTAATAAATCGATAGAATTAATGCATAATCAACAATAGTTGACATCTGTAAAGTTCTCTATTTCTGCTTCCCATCGGAACATCAAAGGTGATACTATGTGAAGCTGAGCCTGTGCAGACTGTGAAAAACAACAGTAAACGGGATAAGATTGGTATATCTTTTGTGTGCAGACTGCATGATGGATGATTTATTGATTACCACCTAAGACTTAATAAACAATAACATGACTATGGCATGAGAACTTAGAATGTAGGTCTGCAAGGGATGATGTTGACAATGATGTGCAAGCATTACTCGCCGCACAACTGAATATATCAAGCTATTGAAATCCCATTCTTGTAGTTATTCCACACTGTCAGGAAAAGCATAGGAGTCACAATTTACTCTGTACAAGAATTACTTATATAGTTGGCTACTGACCGGGCTACTACAACACATTGATAACGATCAGCTGAAAATGATGGAAGATGATGACTCATAGGGCATGGATGACCAAATGACTGGCTGTGCCAAGGCAGTCCAGGGACAGTGATTGAGTAGGTAGATCTAGAGGTTATTCAGGGTGAAGTTTTTGGTGCCAACAGGGATATGCAGAACAGTGCGAGCGTTACGTTAGACACATTAACAAGACTAATGCTTTCCACATCTTCACTTCAAACCAACTGTATGGGTTGTCATCTCGCTCAGTCTTAATTATACATTAATAATTCATTTAAATGATAATGCCTAGAGATCACTCTCCTTAATCTGTAGTGTATCTGTTGAAAACAATCTGTGCAGTGTGCAGCAGTTTTGTGAGCAACACAGTTTTGATGGTACTAGTATTTCATTTGAGATGATAGTCTTCTATTGCAAATGAAATTCTGTGAGGATGATCGCCCAATGAATATGTATGCGAGGCATCTGCAATCTTTCACCCCGCAAAACTCTTCGAACCTGGCAACCTGTGCGAGAGGCAACCCTACCAATGTTGCGGGTTAACAGCTACTGACAAGGCAAGAGAAGGTGATTCAGGCAAGATCATTTCATCCTGCACATCTGAAAGCTCAGAGGCCCGTGCTCAGTAATGATTCAGCAGTAGCAGTGCAGATGGAAGGCCTAGCTCTGGGACAGTGCACAGCAACACGCATTCAAAGTCAAGGTACCGACTGCAGATCGCTTCCCTTAAATATAAATCCTTTTTTTAAAGACAACATGAAAAAGGAAGAAGTCTGCTTCGGAGAGCACAGCCCCTCTAGCAGACTTGGTAATAATGGGGAGAGTGATTTGAGAGTGTTGCTACTTGTTGCCTTGCTACTTTTTAGAATAGATGCTACTCAACCAGCACACTACTATTGGTGAATGTCCTAGGCTGTTTCAGACAAAGCTTTGTGGGTTCAACACAGCATGAGAAGGTGAGGACGGATGTTTAGTACATTTAAAGTAAAATCACGTTCATTTGCTGATGTAATGCATATGAGGTTCCAGGTGCTTTGAGGGATGAGACACATAATTGATGGCCTGGAAATTGCAGCTGCTTAAACCAAACGATGACAGGGAACTCAGAATTCCAAAGAGCCTTCTCACTGATTCAAACTTTTCGTTCCCCTCGTACTCCTGGGAATCGTTGCTTCAATTACCCTTCTGTGCTTCTCTGACAGGGAAGATATGCATTGTTGTCAATTTGGATTAGGATCAAGGAGATGTCAGGAAATGGCCCTACGTATATTATTGTCAAAAAGTGCAGTAGCTAGGGGGGACATGCAAGAGCTGTCTTATGGGCAAAAAACATGATGTCTAGTGTTTTGATTTTGTAGAGAAAGTTAAAGCCATCTGCTTCTCTGACTGACAGTGACATTGGCAGTGTTTTGATGATGCAATACCAGCACCAACTCCTGTCACACTTGGTTCTCTTGGGCCTTAGTGTTCTTACCTATCTAACAAGTTTACTATTTTGAGGAGAAATAATAATATTAAGACATCCTGTTTACAGCTTCCAAACACTGCTTGTCTAACTTGTTATTTCGGAGATGTAAGTTATGCACTATTTTGGTTGCGGCTTATAAACAAACCGAAGACTTTCAAATCCCATAATGGGTATCCAGGTAGAGCTAAATGAACAAGGACTCAAATAATCCAAAATGGTGCAAGCACTTCCTTTGTGTCAGAATGAAGAGACAAAGATGTTCTCTGTCGCTGTTTATACTTGATAAAACCAGGGAACCAAGCAATCACTTTTCCCCTGAACAACAGTGAAAACTCCAATGGCAGGCATACAGGCAGAAAACCAGGCAGGCAGGCATCCGGCTAGATTTGCATTTACCTGCTGAAAAGCTTTAGAGACGCCACCACTCTGTCAGTCCTCCAGTAGGAAAGAAGGCCGTCACTCAGCCTCTTCAAACGGGCCACGCTGCAGGCAGCCAGATTACCAGACATGAAATACAGACAGCCAGGAGGGGTCGGAGGACTGGCCCAAGTCGTGAAAGAGTGTGTTACACAGGGTGGCTCAGCGGCGGCGAGGTGAGGCTACACTAGACAGGGAGTCTCAACTTCTCTTAGAGCCAATTAAGGAGGAGCAGGGTATTCTAAGACGACCGTGTCTTTTCACCCAACCACAGGTGGTGCGTTGAGATAGTGCTCAGAGAGCAAAACTGTCCCACATGGCATAGTCGCACAATGCGAAAGCGAAATGGGACGTATTTTTGAGGATCTCTAATTTCCACCTGAATGCATTTAATTTCTGAATGAATAATTTCCAAAAGTCCTCGAAATCTCAAGTGAACCTTGATAAGTGATTCCAATGTCATGTTTGAGTATTGCCCCTCCAGTATCCTAAAATGTATACTATTGAAGGCAGGGCTATTTAGGTCCTAGCATCAGTTTGATTTCTCAACAAAATATGGTATCGTTCACTAAAAAGGGGTTAGCTGAAGATTGTCTGGAATGGGAGCATTGCATGATGTAGCATCAGGGTTGGGTAGGTTACTTTCTAAATGTAATCCGGTACATTTACAGTACTAGTTACGTATGCAAAAATGTAATCAGTAACATAACTTTTGGATTACCCAAACTCAGTAATGTAATCTGATTACTTTCAGTTACTTTTGGATTACTTTCCCTTAAGCGTCATTAGAAGAAGACAAAAAGGGTCCATTAAATGCATTTGGTGTGTCATCACAGTGGTCTCTGACTTGTGGTCAGACTTGCTCAGGTGGAGCAAACTTAAACTTGCACCTTATTTCAATGCTGAATTGAATGTCATTGAGAAAATGAAAGGTGTATATATTTTTTCGCAAACAACCTTTCTCAATTTACAAGTAATCCAAGAAGTAAGTATCTAGTTTTTCAAAAGTATCTGTAATCCGATTACAATATTTTAGCAGTAACGTAATTGATTAGTTACAGTTTTTTTGTAATCAGATTACATGTAATTGATTATGCGTAATCAGTTACTCCACAACCCTGTTAGCGTTATATAGGCACCATTTTGACGCGCAGTTCACACTCGAGAACAACAGGATAAAGTATCTCACACTCGCGCAGGCAGAAAGCTGTCCAGTTTAGCAGGTGAAAAACCTGCCTCAGTGTAGCTCCTATGTTAGGTGTGATCTGGCTCTGATGTTAGAATGGTATTTCTAGACCAATGTGTTGTGCTTTCTCTATGTTGCACCATCATAGTCTCAGTAGAATCCTCTGAAAAGACAGGGAAACATCTACCTAGTGTTACGAAATCAATAACTAGCCTACTGATTTTGTTGCACTCGTTATGTCTAGGGGTCTTAGGCCTAGTTAACTGGTCTGGAACCTGATTTAAGATGTGCATCTATGTGAGAAATCAGCATATGCGCCTAGGTGTTGAATGTACATATGCCCAAGGAGACAGCAACCTTACCTTGGTCCAGGGCCAACTCTGTCTCTATTTACCTTTTGGTCAGTCAGTCTAAGCAGACGTAAACGTAAATGTGTACAAAAAGGAAAAATACCAAAGGCATGCCCTAACTAGAAAGAAAAAAAAGGTCTTATGGCCACCAAACAAAACCATCAGCCTCAGGGATTGCAAGCTGGGACACTGACTGACAATCACTTAATTGGCAGCACCTGTCTTCTTATCACCCAGGCTCAGCATATCTGGACATGGTTGCTGCTGCCCCCTGGGGGAATGGAGTGTGGAAGTGGTAGTGAACTGTAGTGTGCTGTCTAAACTACTTAACCTATTCCATATGACTAGTTGCCCCTGATATTTTGCTCTCCAATAACTCTACAGAAAGTTAATGAGAAAAGTGGTGCACACCCCAACTCTAGCTAACAAGTTAAAAATGATCTTCTTTCATCTATCAAAAGGCTTAGTGTAGCTGACTTTTCCCGAGCTAGCCAAGCGGGGAAGACCTGAAGTTTGCTTTCATGGAAACAGAGGTAGGAAATATCAAATGAATGTTGCCATGTCTACAAGACAGCTGTCCTCTTAGCTGGCTGCATCAAACCTCTCCGGGGTGATGATCAGCGGTACTGCACACCTTGCTTGTGTCATTGAAAGGTTAGATGATTCATGAAAACTGCCAATTAACTGATAAGAGACATTGATGCCAAATAATTTCTCCCCCCTTTCCTCACTAAGTTGGTGAAACTCTGAATGAGCTGATGAATGTGGCAGCAACTTTCTGAACACAGTAAAAAAAAAAGATTTTTGCTAGATAGTGAGTATAGTATAATGTGATAAAGTACAAAGAGTGGATGATTAGGGTCACGGTATTGCTTGGTGGATGATTAGGGACACAGTATTACTTGAAAACAAACTACATGACCAAAATGCCCCTGGTGTCTAAAAATGATAGTGTAGACAATAGTGTAGTGTAATGCTTGTGTAGATGTTCAGTAGATGGTATTGTTTCAGTATCGCACAACTTCATTGATTCAATTCAATAGAGAGAATCCTTCTATTTTCATTTCCAGAACGTAATTAGGGTGTTTAAACCTGCAGTGTTTGCTATCAACACACACAAGCAGATAAAAGCAAAATTGTCTCTATCTGAAACAACAACAACAACAACAACAACAAGCATCAGTCTATTCTGGTGCCAAGTAATGTCATTCTCCCAAATCCTACAAGTTGTTTTCCTTATCCCACGACGATTGGAGTCTGTCATGTGTAAGTGGTCCATCGGAGGAGTGCTTGGGGTCTTGACAGCCCCCCCTCTTTATTTAGCCCCCATTCCTGTTTCCGCCTCACCCCACTGACAGTAGGAAAACAGCATATATGTTTTGCCTGTTATTGAGGCACCTGCTGACGTTATTTGAAATCAAGCATGACAAGATGTGGTAATAGCAGGAATTCAATCATCCATGTACCTTGCTCTCCTTCACTTGACATTAAACAAGTAGTGGTCTAGCTTACACCTTCTCTAAGGATGTGATGTTAATAGCTCCTTTGTGAGAGTTGTTTCTTTCTCTCTTTCTCCAAATGTTTTTATCCGATGATCACAGTCCCTCCTCCTCCAAATGTGGAGTCGAGACAAAAGTGGGGCCCCACTGTCATTTGGTTTAAATCGGAGTCATCCTTGTCAGGTACCCAAAAAGAGATGACCTTCATGTTCAGATTTTTGAATATCAATATTCTGTTTCTGGAAATAGAGGGCAGAGGTTTTATTCTTTAGTGATTATTAATTGTTAACTTGAACATATGAAAAGCATCTTATGTTATCTGAAAATGGAGCGCAGTGGTGACTGGTGATTCTTTATTTAGCCTACTTTTATGATGATAGTAAGTGTATATGCCCATTTCAAAACATAGAACTCAGCTGAGGTTGTTGTGAAAAGCATCGTATCATCACTAATACAAAATATGTTGAATTCTACTTAGCAGATGGCGTAGACAGTTGTAGCACACCTGCTAAGTCTCGACGGTGTCGTATGCATCAATTCCTCCAATCATTGCAATCTATTAATCCCTTAGTTATTTTATATTGCCATTATTTGAAACATGAATTCATGAAACATTAATTAAGTGTCATTCATGAAACATGAATTACAATATTGTGACAACAATAAATGTTTCTATAATAAAATAACAAATTAATAAATAAAACATTATAACAATATTGCACATTAACCCCATCTATCTTTTGTGACTTTGTTCTCAGTTCAATTATCATGTGCTGCAACTGGGAAGTTGCCTCATGTTTTCAAGCCTCTCCAAAATGAATGCACTTTGATCTCTTTTGAAGTTGTCAGTTCAAAATAATTCTGTTCAGCCATCTACAAAAAAGCCAGATATTTTCTCTCTCCAATTACTTTGTCATACTGACTGCCAGCCAGATTGAATAGCAATTAGGTGACTGTGAATAAGATGATCTACTTTTCTTTTCAACTGCGTCTACTATCTTCAAACACATATTTACTATACACATTGCCACTCTGTCTTGTACGCACAGACACTCAGACACATTTAACAGTTCAATGTAAATGTGGCAAAACACTTTTACTGTGAACAAATATTAAACACATCATCGACTTTATACCTTCAAAAGAGAGCCTTTAGATTACATTGTCACATTCTAACAGTTACCTGGTTGCTTTTATTTCTGTTTGCATTAAAGATACAAAGGCCTTTCATTCTTGTGTTGGCAACATTTACATTTCAAAACATGCACTTCATCTAAAAACGTTTGATTCATCTACTTAAAGAGATTTCCCAGAATGCTCTTGTATTGCGTTAGTTAGTAGCCCAATATTTGCAGCCATCCCACTATATTCATAGCTATGTTTAGACAGATTATGTGGCTAAAATGTAAATAATCTGCCTTTATTATGACTATTGCTATTGTCATGAGCTTGGTGCTATCGGTGAAGTGTATCCTTAGGATGTGAGGTTTGCGGTCTAAACCCAAGCTGAACTCTTCAGTATGTCTGAGCTATGGTTATACAAAGCACTCTGAGGCTCACTCAGTACCATAAACATTTTGAAATCAGATCATAAATATTGACACTAGTTAATAAAGTTTGTCATTGGGTTGTCTGATGCAAAATTCATGTTGGTATTACTTAATTTGGTCACTTACATATCGTGACTGATTAACAAAAATATGACTTGGTGTTCCCATTTTGGCCTTATAAATGTGGGCCCTGGCAGTGGTTGAACAAAAGGTAGCCCCTAGCTTTGCTGGTGGGGACCGAGCGAAGTCAGTGATCTTGTCCCGCTTACTGCCCCATTCTATCTAGCCCTGCCTGCATGCTATCAGAGCCAGCCACACTAATGTGATGAACAGTGGCAGGCATTCGCCACTTCTTTCTTTTTGTGATATCCAATTGGTAGTAACAGTCTTGTCCCATCGCTGCAACTCCCGTACGGACTCGGGAGAGGCGAAGGTCGAGAGCCATGCCGCACTGCCAGCCAAGCCGCACTGCTCGCTTAACGACCCAGCCAAGCCGCACTGCTCGCTTAACCCAGAAGCCAGCCGCGCCAATGTGTACAACTGGCGACCGTGTCAGCGTGCATGCGCCCGGCCCGCCACAGGAGTCGCTAGAGCGTGATGGGACGAGGACATCCCGGCCAGCCAAACCCTCCCCTAACCCGGACGATGCTGGGCCAATTGTGCGCCGCCTCATGGGTGTCCCGGTCGCGGCCGGCTGCAACACAGCCCGGGATCGAACCCGGGTCTGTAGTGACACCTCAAGCACTGCGATGCAGTGCTCGGGAGGCCTCGCCACTTCTTTCTCCAACAACAGCGCTTCCAGATTTGTTAGCTTCACAAACATGGGCACCACGCAAAGCTTCTCTCAAGCCACCACCAGTCAATGCCATAATATGATGGCTGCCAGACACTGTCAATATTTCTCTCTTTGCACAGATAGCTGCCTGGCTAGCTGCTCCCTGATAAAAGTAATGTTGACTGAATGGGTTTGAGCAGGAGAGGAGAGTGAGGAGGAGCAGGTGGGGGAGAAACTCCAGTAAAGCAGTTAATTAAAAACAGACGCTGAGGGAATGTGGAGGCGGGAGAGCGCTGCCATGCCAATGTTGTGGTCTGTTCAGGACAGCACCCCATGCATGATAAAGATGGCAGTGGCACTGCACTCTGTACCACTATACCTCTAGTCTGTAGGGGAGAGTGGGGTAAGTTGAGCTGAAGGGGTAAGTTGAGCCACCCTTGTTTCTAGGAAACCATACACAAAATTAATAATTTGACCAAATATTTAGGAAGAGTTCATCATTTCATGGAATCTGTGAAGGAAGAAATGAAATGGGAAAAAGTGTTTAGCAAGTTAGGTACAAAAAACGGATTTTCACCAAATCAAATGAATGTATTGTGTTAGAGGTTTCATGACGCTTGTATCTAAACCAAAGTACATAATTTAAAGATTGTTCTATACATCAGTTGGGGTCTCTATAAGCTTCAATATGAGATCCTAAACCTAACATGAAAGTGCATCCTTGTAGCTCTGTGGGCTAATACAGTCACAATGTTTGCCTTGGGGTAAGTTGAGCCAATGGCCATGGGGTAAGTGGAGCCAAATTGAAGTGTTTTCTTCCCAGGCGTAATGCAAGGTATTATCGCTGGGTAACAACAACAGGACCTGGCCTATGTTAAAAGAGTTTTAAAAAATTACAAAGTGTTAGGTGTAAAATATGCTTAAAATTATTAAAATACAAAAAAGCGATTGTGATTGTGTTGAATTGTGTTTGGGAAATAAAGACATACATGGTTTTAAAAAGGTAGTGGTAATATTTCATTCAGTACAGAAATGTGTAGGTAGCTTAATTTACCCTGTCCCGTTGCTCAACTTACTCCATATCCGGGGTAAGTTGTGCAAAGAGACCACTTTTTTTGGACAAGCTATGTTTTCAAAACTGTAATGTTTACAATAATTCCGATTATTTCCAGGGATACACAACATCCTGAAATATATGTAATCTTTGTTAGAGCGAATACTATATTTCCCTTTGACGGAGTGATGCTGAATGTAAAAATCTCAACTTACCCCACTCTCCCCTACTGGCCTAAGACCTGTGGAGTTGGGCCATATTCGGGAGTTATTCTTTTGATCATTTGGCTGTGCACATGATTGATTTGTGAGCAGCTGGATGCAGTCTGAGTCTGTCGAGGTCTAGTGCGGACAAAGCATTATTGATGTCATGTAGTTAATATAGAATGATGCCAAGAACAAATGCATATTGACAAGGATGCTGCAGCGAATAAATATTGACAAGAGAGCAAACATGCTTAAAAATGTAGGTTTTATTATCCAAACAATCTGGCCATATATCGAACGTTTTTGTACTTTATGCCTAGTGAAAGTCTACACACCCATTACACAGTTGTCACATTTTGCTGGCTTAAATTAAATGTAAAAAGGGGTTAAATTAAATTTGTTTCCCTACAGATCTACACAACCTGCTCCATATTGTTTAAGTGAAAGAAAAAGTATAGAAAATGCGGTAACACTTTACTTGACACCCAGCGTCATAACACGTTATGACACGGTCATAACCATGTCATAATATGTAATAACTGACATAACTTATCATAACCAGTCATAATATGTCATAACACTGTCATTACCCATATATTTACATCTGTTGTGACATATATTGCATTATTTTATGGCTGGTTATGACACCTACATAACAGTGTAAAAACCCACATTTATTCAAATGTGTTTTTTCCCTGCCAAGAAGTTTGCTTTCGTTTGAAAGTTTGTTTCTTAAGTCTTGTTGTTGTAATAAATTCTTTACAGTCATGTAATTTTTTTGTATATATTTTAAATAACTTGTAGAAAAGACACTTTATGACACTGTCATAAAGCATTATGACCATCCTGTGTCACTTTACTTGGACTAAGAAAATGCACTTTATGACACTGTCAAGAAGCATTATGACCATCCTGTGTTACTTTACTTGGACTAAGAAAATACACTTTATGACACTTTCAAGAAGCATTATGACCAGATAGGCCTATCACGTACATGCCCTTATATCAGGCATCAGTCACAAAGAGGGTGTCTTGTCCTGCTCCTGAAATCTGCTTCTGCGTTCATCCCAGTCATCAGAAACAGAGCACTGGGGTAGATGTCTGACATCAATGTGTGCACAATTACAATGATAATTTTGCCTTGTGTGGTAGCTTTTGAGGGTTTTGACACTCTTATGTAGGTGTCATAACCAGCCATAAAATAACTACCATGGTAGGTTTTGTGGGTTTTGACACTTTTATGTAGGTGTCATAACCAGCCATAAAATAACTACCATGGTAGATTTTGTGGGTTTTGGCACTTTTACGTAGGTGTCATAACCAGCCATAAAATAATGCAATATATGTCACAGGTCTAAATATATGTGTCATGAGAGTGTTATGACCATATTATGACAAGTTATGTCAAGTTATGTCAGCTGTTATGACATACTATGACATGGTTATGACCGTCTCATAACGTGTTATGAAACTGGGTGCCAAGTAAAGTGTTACCATACTTGATGAAAGCACCTTTGACAGCAATTACAGTTGTAAATCATTTTTAATAAGATTCTGCCAACTCTGAACATCTCTTAGGGCAACATATATTGAGTGTACAAAACATTAGGAACACCATGACATAGACTGATCAGGTGAATACAAGTGAAAGCTATGATCCCTTATTGATGTCACCTGTTAAATCCACTTCAATCAGTGTAGATGAAGGGGGAGACAGGTTAAAGAAGGATTTTAAGCCTTGAGACAATTGAGACATGGATTGTGCATGTGTTCCATTCAGAGGGTGAATGGGCATGACAAAACATAAAACACTGGAATAAATACACAGGGGATAATGGGGACAAATGGGAGACACCTGGTGGGGGGTGGAGACAAGCACAAGACAGCTGAAACAGATCAGGACGTGACAGGATGTTCCTAGCGGGGACCCAACACCTCTCCTCTGGGCCATAACCCTCCCAGTCAACCAGGTACTGGAAATCCCTGCCCCGAGGTCGAACACTCAGGAGGCGTCTCACCGTGTACGCCGGATGGCCGTCGATAAGACAGGGAGGGGGGGTGGGCCTGGAAACAGGAGACAAAGGTTTAATCCTAGACACATGAAAAGTAGGATGTATACAGAGAGTACCGGGCAACAGAAGACGAACAGCAGAGGGGCTAAGGACTTTAGAGATGAGGAATGGATCAATAAAACGGGGGGAAAGTTTACGAGACTCCACCCTGAGGGGCAGATCCCGTGTAGATAGCATACCCTCTGCTCGAAACAATAGAGGGGAGCCGGAGTCCGGTGACGGTCTGCTTGTCGACGATACCTGGAGGTGGTCTAGAGCTCTCTTCCGGGTATGTTGACCTCTTCCTCTTGCTCAGGGAAGAGCGGGAGCTGATAACCCACAGAGCACTCGAAGGGCAAGAGCCCAGTGGCCGAGCGGGGAAGGGTGTTCCGGGCATACTCCACCCACACGAGTTGCTGGCTCCAGGTGGTGGGGTTGGCCGAGACGAGGCACCGAGGAGTCGTCTCCAGGTCCTGATTGGCACGCTCCGACAGGCCGTTGGATTGAGGATGAAACCCGGAGGACAGGCTGGCCGATGACCCAATGAGGGTGCAAAACGCCTTCCAGAATCGGGACGAGAACTGAGGACCACGATCGGAGACTATGTCGACAGGAAGTCCATGGATTCGGAAGACGTGCTGCACCATGAGTTGGGCCGTCTCCTTGGCTGAAGGCAACTTGGGGAGGGGGATGAAATGGCCGGCTTTAGAAAATCTATCCACCACTGTAAGGATGGTGGTGTTGCCATCAGATGGAGGGAGACCAGTGACAAAGTCCAGGGATATATGGGACCAGGGGCGATGAGGAACAGGGAGTGGTTGAAGGAGGCCAGCCGGAGCTTGCTGCGGAGTCTTATTCTGAACACACACCGTGCATGCGGCGACGAATGCGGCGGAGATGTCAGAAACCAAAGTGGGCCACCAAAAGCATTGTCGGAGGAAGGCCAGGGTTCGGCGGGAGCCAGGATGGCAGGTTAGCTTAGAGGAATAAGCCCACTCCAGGACTGGCGACCGAGCCGAATCTGGGATGAACATCCGGATAGCCGCCCCCAGGCTCTCAATACCCCAGACTAGTGTAGCTGCTAGACAGGAGGTAGGGAGGATGGTCTCAGAGTCAGATGGTGTGGCAGTGGAAATATACAGGAGAGAGAGAGCGTCAGGCATAAATTATTATGGTCGGTCCACACCAAGAATGGATGTTCCGCCCCTTCAAGCCAGTGCCTCCAACGCCATCTTGACTGCCAGAAGTTCCCGATTTCCTACGTCATAGTTCCTCTCAGCGGGATTGAGACGATGGGACAGGAAGGTACAGGGATGCAGCTTTTGGTCCCGGGCTGACAGCTGAGACAGGGCGGCCCCCACTCCAACGTCAGAAGCGTCAACCTCTACCACGAACTGACGGGACGGGTCCGGATGGATGAGGATGGGGGCTGTGGTAAACAGATGCTTCAGATCCGAAAACACCCGGTCAGCAGCTGGGGACCACATGAACAGAACCTTGGGAGAGGTGAGAGCAGAGAGGGGGGAAGCCAAGGTGCTGTTGTCTCGAATGAAGCGGCGGTAGAAATGTGCAAATTCCAGAAAACATTGTAGCTGCACTCTGGACATGGGTTGAGGCCAATCAACTGAATGTTCCCCACTGCGATGACGTATCCCAGAAAGGAGATAGTGGAACGATGGAATTCACACTTCTTGACAAATAACTGGTTCTCCAGGAGGCGCTGTAGAACTTGTTGGACGTGGAGGACATGCTCCTGAATCAAACGGGAAAATAAAAGGATGTTGTCGAGGTAGACGAACACGAATTGGTTCAACATGTCACGGAGCACATCATTGACCAGGGCCTGGAACTCTGCGGGAGCGTTGGTCAATCCGAATGGCACAACCAGATACTCATAGTGCCCACTAGCTGTGTTAAAGGCTGTTTTCCATTCGCCTCCTTCCCGTATCCGAACCAGATGGTAGGCGTTCCGAATCTCCAACTTCGAAAATACAGTCACCCCCTGGAGAGGCTTGAATGCCGAGGAGAAGAGTGGTAGTGGGTAACAGTTCTTTACTGTGATGTCATTGAGGCCCCGGTAGTTGATACACGGGCACAGGGTTTTGTCCTTCTTCTCCAGAAAGAAGAACCCTGCGCCGGCAGGGGAGGACAAAGGACAAATTATCCCTGCCGCCAGGGAGCCCTCAATGTACCCTTACATGGTCTTGGTCTCTGGACCAGACAGGAAATAGAGCCACCCCCGAGGCGGTGTAGTACCAGGGAGGAGGTCAATGGCGCAATCATAGGGTCGATGCGGAGGAAGAGATGTGGCGCGGGCCTTGTTGAAAACCTCCCGGAGGTCCTGATACACCGCGGGAACGGTGGAGAGATCCTTTACCCAAGCCTGTAGGAGGATGTCCAGGGGCAGGCTGCGTCGCCTTGAAGAAATATGCGTGGCCCAGTCGATCAGGGGGTTGTGCCTCTGGAGCCATGACAATCCAATAACCACGGGTGCAAGAGGAGATTCAATGAGCAGGAACTGCATGGACTGATTTCCTGACACTTTCAGGTTGATAAGAATAGTGCTGTGAGTGATCCTGCCAATAGAACTCCCGTTCAATGCTCTGGCATCCATGGAAATGGAGAGGGGTTGTGTGGAGTTCCCCAGAATTGACACCAGGGCAGTGTCCATAAAGCTCTCGTCGGCACCAGAGTCCAGGAGCACTCGGAGAGATTTAGACTGGTCACCCCACAACAGGATAGTATGGAGAGGAGTACGAGTAAGGGGAGATGGGAGACTCCCTGTATGGCCCACCAGCGTACTCATTCCTACTGATGAGCCTGTGCTTTTTACTGGACAGGTGGATATGTAATGTCCTGAAGTTCCACAATACAGACAGCTTTTAGAGCTCAGTCTGCGTGAACGTTCCTCAGGGGACAATCTAGCCTTGCACCTTTGCATGGACGCCGGAAGAGACGAGTCGACAGTCCTCGATGATTCACGAGGGAACTCTGGTAACTTCGGATTCTCTTGGGAATGTAGACGTCGGGGACTTCCGGGATTCTTCGGAGGCGAGAGAGAAACCGAGGACAAACAAGGGTGGTCGGGAACAGACCTCTTCTCCCTCCTGTGTTCCTGTAGCCACCCATCAATCCTTATGGTCAGATCTATGAGGGAGTTGAGGTCCATTGGTAGCTCCCGGGCTGCGAGCTCGTCTTTAATCCTCTCCGATAATCCATGAAGGAAGGTGTCAAATAGGGACTCCGGATTCCAGGCACTCTCAGCGGCCAACGTGCGAAAGTCTACCGCGTAGTCAGCCACACCACGGGAATCCTGACGCAGTTGCAGTAGCTCCTTACCTCTGCCACACAAGCCTCCAGATTATGGCACATGGCGGTTTGTTGCTCCCACACCGCTGTAGCCCAGGCGAGGGCCCTCCCAGACATCTGCGTTATAAGATACGCTATCGAAGAGGGCTGCAGCTCGAAGATGAGGGAGCACTGGGAGAGAAACGCTGGCATGCTTCAGGATCCCCAACGTAGCGCTCGGGAGGAGGTAAGTGGAGTTCTCAGAGAGCCAGGATAGGAAGGGGAGACGCACCGCTAGTAGCAGGGTTACTGAGAGTCTGGGCGGGTACCGTTGTGGGTTGCTGCCTATTAGATAGCCCGCAGAATTGCTCCAGTAAGGTGTGGAAGGTTTGGTCATGGTGTTCTGCCAAGGTGTGGAGTCCTTCCATAAGGTTCCGTAGCAACTCCTCGTGTCTTCCTATGGTGGCTCCTTGTGAGGAGACAGTGTTGCAGAGCTGGTCTGAGTCTGCTGGGTCAGTCATGGCCAGTTCGTACTATTACGACTCAGGACATGACCCAGATGCAGACACAGGATGCGGATAGTACAGTTCACAGAATATTTATTATACAAGGGGACAGGGCAAGGCAGGTCGAGGGCAGGCAGAGGTCAGTAATCCAGGGCAGAGTCAATAAGGTACAAAACAGCAGGCAGGCTCAGGGTCAGGGCAGGCAAATAAGTGTCTTAAGGACTGAATAGTGGTATTAACATCCAAGGTCAACCTGGTGTCTATAGAGTGCAGTGAAACAGCTGAACATGATCTGAACCCTGTCGTTCTCCGCTAACATCAAGGCGGTGACCCGATCCTGTAGGTTCATGCTCTACAACATTCGGAGAGTACGACCCTGCCTTACACAGGAAGCGGCACAGGTCCTAATCCACTTGTCATCTCCCATCTGGATTACTGCAACTCGCTGTTGGCTGGGCTCCCTGCCTGTGCCATTAAACCCCTACAACTCATCCAGAATGCTGCAGCCCGTCTGGTGTTCAACCTTCCCAAGTTCTCTCACGTCACCCCGCTCCTCCGCACACTCCACTGGCTTCCAGTTGAAGCTCGCATTTGCTACAAGACCATGGTGCTTGCCTACGGAGCTGTGAGGGGACAGGCACCTCCGTACCTTCAGGCTCTGATCAGTCCCTACACCCAAACGAGGGCATTGCGTTCATCCACCTCTGGCCTGCTGGCCCCCCTACCTCTGCGGAAGCACAGTTCCCGCTCAGCCCAGTCAAAACTGTTCGCTGCTCTGGCACCCCAATGGTGGAACAAGCTCCCTCACGACGCCAGGACAGCAGAGTCACTCACCACCTTCCAGAGACACTTGAAACCCCACCTCTTTAAGGAATACCTGGGATAGGATGAAGTAATCCTTCTACCCCCCCTTACCCCACCCCAAAGAAAGAAAGAAAAAAAACATATTGTAAAGTGGTTATCCCACTGGCTATAAGGTGAATGCACCAATTTGTAAGTCGCTCTGGATAAGAGCGTCTGCTAAATGACGTAAATGTAAATGTAATGTAAATGTAGAAACTTGTTGCAGGTTTTGAAAATCACCTTTTATTTTAATCCCACCCTGTGATGTCACAGAGAAGCATTTTTTAGTACTTTTCTTCTTATCTTTTTAAGCATAGATCATAGAAACGCGCTGTTTTCACATATATAGACACCGGTTTGGTGCTGGAGATAATGAATGGGAGGTTGAACATTGGCGGAATTGTCCTTTAAATCACAAATGATTTCTAACCAAATGTACAATTTGAAAAAAAAAAAAAAAAAAGTATTAAGTATTAACCCCCCTTGGAATTTGTCATATATATTGTGTTACAAAGTGGGATTAAAATGGATTTGTCATTTAAGATTTAAAAAAACAAAAAAAACACTAATATACCTTCATTAGATAAGTATTTACCCCCTTGAGTCAATACATGTTAGGAACATCTTTGGAAGTGATTACAGCTGTGAGTCTTCTTGGGTAAGTCTCTAAGAGTTTTGCACACCTGGATTGTGCAATATTTGCCCATTATACTATCAATGTGTTGGGGATCATGGCTCGACAGCAATTTTCTAGTCTTGCCATCGATTTTTAAGCAGATTTAAGTCAAAACTGTAACTTGGCAACTCAGGAACGTTCACTGTCTTCTTGGTAAGCAACTCCAGTGTAAATTTGGCCTTGTGTTTTAGGTTATTATCCTGATGAAAGGTGAATTCATCTCCCAGTGTCTGGTGGAACGCAGACTGAACCAGGTTTTCCTCTAGGATTTTGCCTGTTCTTAGGTCTATTCCGTTTCTTTTTTATCCTGAAAAACTCTCCAGTCCTTAATGATTACAAGCATACCCATAACATGATGCAGCCACCACTATACTTTAAAATATGGAGAGTGGTACTCAGTAATGTGTTGTATTGGATTTGCCCCAAACGTAACACTTTGTAATCAGTACAGAAAGTTAATTGATTTGCCACATTTTTGGGCAGTATTACTTTAGTGCCTTGTTGCAAACAGGATGCATATTTTGGAATATTTTTATTCTGTACAGGCTTCCTTCTTTTCACTCTGTCAATTAGGTTACTATTGTGGAGTAACTACAATGTTGTTGATCCTTCCTCAGGTTTCTCCTATCACAGCCATTAAACTCTGTAACTGTTTTAAAGTCACCATTGGCCTCATTTTATATTTATTTGTATTTTATTTATTTTATTTTATTTAGCTCCATCCTGTTTCTTCTTATCCTGAAAAACTCCCCAGTCTTTGCCGATGTCAAGCATACCCGTACCATGATGCAGCCACCACCATGCTTGAAAATAAGGAGGCAATTACTCAGTGGCTTTGTGTTGGATTTGCCCCAAACATAAGATTTTGCATTTAGGCCAAAAAGTGTATTCCTTTGCCATGTTTTTTGGCAGTATTACTTTAGAGCCTTGTTTCACACAGGATTAATATTTGTATTCTGTATATATTTGTATTCTTCTTTTCACTCTGTCATCTAGGTCATCATTGTGGAGTCACTAGAATGTTGTTGATCCATCCTCACTTTTCTCCCATCACAGCCATTGAACTCCGTAGCTGTTTTAATATCACCAATGTCCTCATGGATACATCTCTCATGTCAACCCCTATTATTTCACACAGAGTGAGTCCGATTTGTTAAGCCACATTTTACTCCTGAACTAATTTAATCTTGCCTAAACAAAGGGGGGGAATACTTATGCAAGAATTGGTAGAATCTTATTCAAAATTATTTACAGCTGTA
This sequence comes from Coregonus clupeaformis, assembly GCF_020615455.1. Classification (NCBI taxonomy): domain Eukaryota; kingdom Metazoa; phylum Chordata; class Actinopteri; order Salmoniformes; family Salmonidae; genus Coregonus; species Coregonus clupeaformis. The sequence continues at coordinate 34,681,608 of NC_059200.1, forward strand.
ATTGCTACCAAACGTGCTTCCACCAAGAATTAACTCTGGGGTGTGAAGACATACGCAATCAACAGACTTTTCTTTTCGTCCTAGTGTTATTGCATGATTTGTAGTATTGTGCTATTCATTGTAGTGGGTGCCAGGTACAAGAAATCTAACAAAAGCACAAAATAAGTTTAATTTGCTTCTTAGGACTTTTTGTGTAATATTTGTAACTTGGGTTAGTTGGGTACATTAATCCAAGACAGATTGAGGAGCTAGGGACTGCCCAAAGGCAAAATCTAGAACAATAAACTCTCTAACAGGAATTTAAGAGCAACTGTATGCTCACCTACTTTCTTCTTGCCAACAGAGTGCAGTGAAATGGAATGCAATCGAAGTCCTCTAGTTAATTATACGCTATGGCTATTATTTGATGGATTCATAATGTTTTAATTTATGTCTGTTTAATTAATCTTGTCACTTTTAATAGCCAGCCCTATTAATTTAACAAGGGAAAATGGAGCAGCATTCTTAGCGATGAAGGTAATGATGTTCTTTCAGAGGCCTACTGAATGTTTTTACAAAGCCCAAAACTTATTGGCCTCTGGTTTTATTAGTGATTTGTGTGTTATTGATTGATTGTAGGTGTTCTGCATTGTGATATAGTTAATGTAATTTAATCTCATCTATCAAAAAAATGGTTAAGGAAAGACTGGTTTGATTCATTAGTTATTGTTTGAACCTGATTGTTGTGTTGCCATATAGCCAGATTGCATAGGCATATACATTTTTCTAATCTACACTTATAGCCAAAACATGATAACTCAAGGGCAAGCTGCAGAGCACGTTAAGCGATGTAGGTCCAGTTAATAGATCAGAAGGTAAATAGACTTAAGAAAGAAACTAACTCTTCCCAATGCAGTATCCACAAGCATGGGAAAGATGTATTTTGGGTGAGGGTGACATACAGTAGGTTACTGATACAGTGCCTTCAGAAAGTATTCACACCCCTTGACTTATTCCACAGTTTGTTGTGTTACAGCCTGAATTCATAATGAATTAAATAGTTTTATTCCTCTCACCCATCTACACACAATACCCCAGAATGACAAAGCAAAAACATGTTTTTAAAATGTTTACTAATGTATTGAAAACTAAATACAGTAATATCTCATTTACATACTGTAGGTATTCACACCCCTGAGTCAATACATGTTAGATTCACCTTTGGCAGCGATTACAGCTGTGAGTCTTTTTGGGTAAGTCTCTAAGAGTTTTGCACACCTGGATTGTACAATATTTGCCCATTATTCTTTTCAAAATTCTTCAAGCTCTGTCAAATTGGTTGTTGATCATTGCTAGACAACCATTTTCAAGTCTTGCCATCGATTTTCAAGCAGATTTAAGTCAAAACTGTAACTCGGCCACGCAGGAACATTCACTGTCTTCTTGGTAAGCAACTCCAGTGTAAATTTGGCCTTGTGTTTTAGGTTATTATCCTGATGAAAGGTGAATTCATCTCCCAGTGTCTGGTGGAATGCAGACTGAACCAGGTTTTCCTCTAGGATTTTGCCTGTTCTTAGGTCTATTCCGTTTCTTTTTTATCCTGAAAAACTCTCCAGTCCTTAATGATTACAAGTATACCCATAACATGATGCAGCCACCACTATACTTGAAAATATGGAGAGTGGTACTCAGTAATGTGTTGTATTGGATTTGCCCCAAACGTAACACTTTTGTAATCAGTACAGAAAGTTAATTGATTTGCCACATTTTTTTGCAGTATTACTTTAGTGCCTTGTTGCAAACAGGATGCATGTTTTGGAATATTTTTTTCTGTACATGCTTCCTTCTTTTCACTCTGACAATTAGGTTAGTATTGTGGAGTAACTACAATGTTGTTGATCCTTCCTCAGGTTTCTCCTATCACAGCCATTAAACTCTGTAACTGTTTTAAAGTCACCATTGGCCTCATTTTATATTTATTTGTATTTTATTTACCTAGGCAAGTCAGTTAACCTCTTAAGGATCTAAACCCTTTTTTTTCAATTTTCGCCTATAATGACATACCCAAATCTAACTGCCTGTAGCTCAGGACCTGAAGCAAGGATATGCATATTCTTGATACCAGTGGAAAGAAAACACTTTGAAGTTTGTGGAAATGTGAAATTAATGTAGGATAATATAACACATTAGATCTGGTAAAAGATAATACAAAGAAAAAAACATGCATTTTCTATTTTTGTTTTTGTTCAATCATCTTTGAAATGCAAGAGAAAGGCCACAATATAATATTGCAGTTTAGACCCAATTTAGATTCTGGCCACTAGATGGTAGCAGTGTTTGTGCAAAGTTTCAGATTGATCCAGTGAAGCGTTGCAATACTGGACTATTTTGCATCAAGTCTGACCAAATGTGCCGAATTGGTCAATTGATACATTTTCAATTACATAACTATAGAGAACATTTATATGTAAATACAAAATGTAAGTTTACACACCCCGAGGAATGTCATACATGATGGATCATTAGGTTATACACTAACTGTTTGTGGAGCCAAGACAGCAGGGGTTCAAGCTGTAGAACACAGTTCCTACATTTGAATATAAAAATTGATTTTATCAAACAAAACTATGCTACATTTTATCTCTGGGACCCTTAAGATGACAAATCAGAGGAAGATTACTGAATGTAAGTACATTATTACCTTCTGAGGTGAACGTATCAAACCAGTTGCCATGACACGTTTTTTGTTGTTGTACACTATCCTCAAACAATAGCATGGTATTTTTCCACAATAATAGCTACTGTAAATTGGAACGGTTTCCTTCCTATCCGACAACTAAATTAGGAAGGACGCATGTACAGTTGAAGTCGGAAGTTTACATACACTTAGGTTGGAGTCATTAAAACTGGTTTTTCAACCACTCCGCAAATTTCTTGTTAACAAACTAGAGTTTTGCAAGTCGGTTAGGACATCTACTTTGTGCATGACAAATCTACACAAGATGGTAGACCTCCACAAGTCTGGTTCATCCTTGGGAGCAATTTCCAAATGCCTGAAGGTACCACATTCATCTGTACAAACAATAGTACGCAAGTTAAACACCATGGGACCACGCAGCTGTCATACCGCTCAGGAAGGAGACGCGTTCTGTCTCCTAGAGATGAACGTACTTTGGTGCAAATCAATCCCAGAACAACAGCAAAGGACCTTGTGAAGATGCTGGAGGAAACCGGTACAAAAGTATCTATATCCACAGTAAAACGAGTCCTATATCGACATAACCTGAAAGGTTGCTCAGCTAGGAAGAAGCCACTACTCCAAAACTGCCATAAAAAAGCCAGACTACGGTTTGCAACTGCACATGGGGACAAAGATCGTACTTTTTGGAGAAATGTCCTCTGGTCTGATGAAAAAAAATAGAACTGTTTGGCCATAATGACCATCATTGTTTGGAGGAAAATGGGGGCTGCTTGCAAGCCGAAGAACACCATCCCAACCGTGAAGCACGGGGGTGGCAGCATCATGCTGTGGGGGTGCTTTGCTGCAGGAGGGACTGGTGCACTTCACAAAATAGATGGCAACATGAGGAAGGAAAATTATGTGGATATTGTGATGTCACGAGAGGCTGTGTCCTGGAGGGACGTTACATCCCCCTGAGGTGGCTGCAAACCCAGACAGCTATGGCTCCATCTGCTGGTATGGTCGGGAACTCCACCCCTCTATGGCCAATCTTCCCACGCAGCTGAAACAAATGAGGAGCTGATGAGCTGAAGGTTTGGGAAGGGAAGAGACACAGTCTCCAACCTGGGCTCTCTGGAGGACAAGAGTGCTGCACGTCCACTTCCATGAGGAATATAAGGATTTGGAGATACTTACCTTTGGGAAATACTCACCTTTGGATATATGCACCTGTGGAAATACGTGAGAGACATTTGGAAGGACTTTTTGCTGGGTTGGCCACTAGCTGCAACGTGGACTACAGTAAGGCTGTGGAAAAGTTATCTGAGCGAGTGAGAATTATGATTTTGGATGTGGAAGAGACATCCCTGAACTGTTAACCCTTAAAAAGCCACAAGAGAACAGAATTTTGTTATATTTTCGTTAATTTCCCAAGACCTATAATAAAATCCTTGTGTTGTTTGAACCTTGTCTCCTTGCACTACTTGAGCAATCCCGCTGAAAGCTGTGTAGCCTCTCGTGACGTCACAGATGGTGGAGAATACAGGCACGCTCAAGCGTTAATAGTGCATGTCAGAGGAGGATACCGAAGGTTTGATCACCCAGTTTTCCAAGTTGGCCGTAGGCTCCCCCGCCGACTGAAATGGAGGACATATTGAAAGCCCTTGTTGCTGGCCAGCAAGCCCAGATGCAAGCAAACGTGGCTCTCTTGGAGGAGCAAAAGAAAGCCAACCTTCTGAAGGCAGAGGAATTGCAGTTGCAGAGACAGAGGGTTGTCCAAAATACCCGCCCAATAAAGGCAAGTGACTTTATATCTAAGATGGGAGCTACCGATGACATTGAGGCATACCTGCATGCATTTGAGGCCACGGCCACTAGGGAAGCCTGGCCCAAGCAACAGTGGGTTGGTCTGTTAGCCCCCTTTCTAACCGGGGAATCGCTGAATGCTGTCCGGGACCTGGGCCCTGACCAGGTTACTGACTATGATGCCCTGAAGTCTGAGATCCTCAGCAGATATGGACTCACAAAGTTTGGTATGGCCCAGCGCTTTCACAGTTGGACCTTCCAACCAGACCAACCTCCTCGGGCGCAGATGCATGAACTTGTCCGAATCGCAAGGAAATGGCTGGATCCGCAGAGGAATACAGCAGCGGCGGTGGGGAGGCCGTTGTGGTGGATCGTTACCTACGCGCCCTGCCTTATGAGGCAAAACGGTTCATCAGTCAACAGGCCTTGACCACGGCTGATCTGACCGTGGAAGCTGTGGAAAAGTACCAGGCCACAGCGGAGATGCTGAATGCTTCCCGAAAAGACCCCAGGAGGGCGGCCCCACCACAAATGGGAAGAACCCGTCCAAAGGACCCCCAAGGTCTCGAACCCAGCCACGTCAGGACTTATCCCGGCTCCAGGGGGAGCCAGAAACCAGGCGGGTCCAAGAAGAGTACACCAGGAGGGGGAAACTCGACAGTGTTACCGGTGTGGGGAGATGGGACATATCTCCTGGCAGTGTGGGAAACCAGCCGATGAACCTATGCCCACTGCGGAGTCCTCCAGCTCAGCACCCACACACCGTTTTGCCTCGCTCTTGGGAGTCGTAGATGGCGGCCCAGATCGACCCCCCACCTGCCCGGTAACTGTGAATCACCATGATGTGGAGGCCTTACTGGATTCTGGTAGCCGGGCCACCCTGGTGCGTAAGGATTTGGTGGGCCCAACGTGTCTGACCCCGGGAAAGGCCTCCCAGTTTCCTGTGTCCATGGGGACACCAGAGAATACCCCATTACTGAACTTACAATGACCAGCACACGGGGAACCATACACACGACGGCGGGGGGTGGTTGATTCCCTCCCCGTCCCTGTCCTAATTGGACGAGACTGCCCAGCCTTTTACCCACTCTGGAGAGAGTCTCAGGAGAGGATAACCCGAGTACCTCGGAAACGGAGAGGCAAGACTCATCCTGGGAAGGCTCCGGTGCAATCCTCCGAGTTACTCACTCCCGCCCCGGGCTCTGATAGGGATGGCAGGTGCCCAGACCGACACAGAGACGGAGCTACAGAATCTGGACAAAGAACTGTCTGGTCTGAAGGGGACCGCTGAGAGGTATCGTTTGTTAAAGCAACAGTTAGACATGAAGACAGAAGAGTTAGATATCCTCCAGGCTAAACTCCAACAGAGCTCCTTCCCTAAGCAACAGGAGGAGCTGGAGAGGCTGCGCAGGACCATCGAGGAGTGTGAGGAGACCCTGCGCAGTAGTAAGGAGGTCCAGAAGAAGGCAGAGGAGAAGTACAAGGTGTTGGAGAACAAGATGAAGAATGCGGAGGCAGAGAGAGAGAAGGAACTGAAAGCTGCTCAACAGAAGCTAAACTCTGCTAAAACCAAGGCTGATGCGTTCAGTAAGAAACTCAAGGAGAGACAACAGGAGGCTGAGTCCCTGGTCCTAGAGTTGGAGGAGTTGAAGAGAGAGCAGTCTGGCAAGCACCACGGCAATGCGGACGCCCTCTCCCGGCGTGATGCCTTCTTCGCTGCCTTTACCCCGACGAGGACGTCGGTCCCGAGGAGGGGGATGTGTGATGTCACGAGAGGCTGTGTCCTGGAGGGACGTTACATCCCCTGAGGTGGCTGCAAACCCAGACAGCTATGGCTCCATCTGCTGGTATGGTCGGGAACTCCACCCCTCTATGGCCAATCTTCCCACGCAGCTGAAACAAATGAGGAGCTGATGAGCTGAAGGTTTGGGAAGGGAAGAGACACAGTCTCCAACCTGGGCTCTCTGGAGGACAAGAGTGCTGCACGTCCACTTCCATGAGGAATATAAGGATTTGGAGATACTTACCTTTGGGAAATACTCACCTTTGGATATATGCACCTGTGGAAATACGTGAGAGACATTTGGAAGGACTTTTTGCTGGGTTGGCCACTAGCTGCAACGTGGACTACAGTAAGGCTGTGGAAAAGTTATCTGAGCGAGTGAGAATTATGATTTTGGATGTGGAAGAGACATCCCTGAACTGTTAACCCTTAAAAAGCCACAAGAGAACAGAATTTTGTTATATTTTCGTTAATTTCCCAAGACCTATAATAAAATCCTTGTGTTGTTTGAACCTTGTCTCCTTGCACTACTTGAGCAATCCCGCTGAAAGCTGTGTAGCCTCTCGTGACGTCACAATATATTGAAGCAACATCTCAAGACATCAGTCAGGAAGTTAAAGCTTGGTTGCAAATGGGTCTTCCAAATGGACAATGACCCCAAGCATACTTTCAAAGTTGTGGCAAAATGGATTAAGGACAACAAAGTCAAGGTATTGGAGTGGCCATCACAAAGCCCTGACCTCAATCCTATAGAAAATTTGTGGGCAGAACTGAAAAAGCGTCTGCTAGCAAGGAGGCCTACAAACCTGACTCAGTTACACCAGCTCTGTCAGGAGGAATGGGCCAAAATTCACCCAACTTATTGTGGGAAGCTTATGGAAGGCTAGCCCGAAACGTTTGATCCAAGTTAAACAATTTAAAGGCAATGCTACCAAACACTAATTGAGTGTATGTAAACTTCTGACCCACTGGGAATGTGATGAAAGAAATAAAAGCTGAAATAAATCATTCTCTCTGCTATTATTCTGACATTTCACATTCTTAAAATAAAGTGATGATCCTAACTGACCTAAGACAGGGAATTTTTACTAGGATGAAATGTCAGGAATTGTGAAAAACTGAGTTTAAATGTATTTGGCTAAAGTGTATGTAAACTTCTGACTTCAACTGTATCTTTGTAGTGACTGGGTGTATTGATACACCATCCAAAGTGTAATTAATAACTTCACCATGCTTAAAGGGATATTTCATGTCTGCTTTAAAAAAATCTTTACCCATCTACCAATAGGTGCCCTTCTTTACGAGGCATTGGAAAACCTCCCTGGTCTTTGTGGTTGAGTCTGTGTTTGAAATGCACTGCTCGACCGAGGGACCTTACAGATACAGTGCATTCGGAAAGTATTCAGACCCCTTGACTTTTTCCACATTTTGTTATTTTACCACCTTATTCTAAAAGGGATTTAAAAATAATAATAATCTAATCAATCTACACACAATACCCCATAACGACAAAGCGAAAACAGGTTTGTATACATTTTAGCAAAAATAAAAAACAGATACCTTATTTGCATAAGTATTCAGACCCTTTGCTATGAGACTCGAAATTGAGCTCAGGTACATCCTGTTTCCAATGATCATCTTTGAGATGTTTCAACAACTTTATTGGAGTCCACCTGTGGTAAATCCAATTGATTGGACATGATTTGGAAAGACACACACCTGTCTATATAAGTTCCCACAGTTGGCAGTGCATGTCAGAGCAAAACCCAAGCCATGAGGTTGAAGGAATTGTCCGTAGAGCTCCGAGACAGGATTGTGTCAAGGCACATATCTGGGGAAGGGGACCAAAAAATGTCTGCAGCATTGAAGGTCCCCAAGAACACAGTGGCCTCCATCATTCTTAAATGGAAGAAGTTTGGAACCACCAAGACTCTTCCTAGAGCTGGCCACCCGGCCAAACGGAGCAATCGGGGGAGAATGGCCTTGGTCAGGGAGGTGACCAAGAACCCAATAGTCACTGACAGAGCTCCAGAGTTCCTCTGTGGAGATGGGAGAACATTCCAGAAGGCCAACCATCTCTGCAGCACTAAAGGTCTCTCAGACCATGAGAAACAAGATTCTCTGGTCTGATGAAACCAAGATTGAACTCTTTGGCCTAAATGCCAAGCGTCACGTCTGGAGGAAACCTGGCACCATCCCTACGGTTAAGCATGGTGTCAGCATCATGTTATGGGGTTGTTTTTCAGCGGCAGGGACTGGGAGACTAAACTTGTAGCGTCATACCCAAGAAGACTCAAGGCTGTAATTGCAGCCAAAGGTGCTTAAACAAAGTACTGAGTAAAGGGTCTGAATACTTATGTAAATGTGATATTTATGATATATGTTTTTGCTTTGTCATTATGGGATATTGTGTTCAGATTGATGAGGGGAAAAAAACTATTTAATCCATTTTAGAATAAGGCTGTAACGTAACAAAATGTGGAAAAAGTCAAGGGTTCTGAATACTTTCCGAATGCACTGTAATTGTATGTGTGGGGTACAGAGACACTATTATTGCACACAGAGTGAGTCCATGCAACTTATGTGACTTGTGAAGCACATTTTTACTTGTGAAGCACATTTTTACTTTAGGCTTGCCATAACAACACTTATTGACTCAAGACAGTTCAGCTTTTCATTTTCTAAAAACATAATTCCACTTTGACATTATGGGGTATTGTGTGCAGGCCAGTGACACAAAATCTAAATGTAATCCATTTTAAATTCAGGCTGTAACACAACAAAATGTGGAAAAAGTAAAGGGGTGTGAATACTTTCTGAAGGCACTGTATTTGTTTTTCAGTGCTTATGTAGGTCTCTGTTGGCATGAATAAGTATTATAATATTGTGTATACTGTACTTGGTCAATGTCAGGCATATAAAATCAGATGTTATTTGATCTCATCACCAAAAGCCTAGGACATGCTCTGTAATGCTGTCCAGTGAGTAGACTATTGTTAAAGGACAACTGCCCACAAGTGTCCATTGCTTCCAATGTCTCCTGCACTTGTATGCATAGTGTATGCACAGTGCACAGGTTATTAGCACACGATTAGACTTTCTCTGGCTTTGAATCATTAAATAAAAGGCGAGTGTTTGAAGCTTCTCAATGTAATGATCCCCGGCAACTTGGAGAGTTAAAAGTAAATTGGCTAGGGCAAAAAAAGGACAATCATCTCAGGGTTTTCTCCAGTGATCAAAATAGAAAAATCAGCCAGCTATATTAAATAGAATTTCCATCACTGCTCAACCAGTCCCACAAATAGGTTATCTTGGATAATGGCTGTGAGGCTTCATTACCTCCTTATCAAATTAGATTTCTCTTTCTCCTCGAGGCAGATTGGAGAATGATTACCGATTTAACCAAAAGAAGGGTCTTCAAAACTCTCCAAAAATTTAGAAATGGCTCTAATGAAATGGAAATTTGTATTTCTCATCCTCAGACTATTGTTGGAAGATTGCTAAATCACTCCACATAAAAAGAGGAGTATAAGGAGATTAATAAAAGGGCTGTTTGTGTGTCTGTCTGCCACTATCTTTTTGGAGTTCTGAAGCATATATGAAATAACTTCACAGATAAGTTGAAACTCCATATGGTTAAAGTATAGTTGAAGTAATTAAACTTATTCTGGGATGCAGTTTACAATGAGCACAGATATACAGAACCACAAAAGCTTTCTCACAAGGCAATCTATGTTACCGCTATGTTACATGCTGTGCCAATGTCATTCCTGACATAATATAGTGTTCCAATATGCATGGAAAGTGGATGGTGTCAAAATCGGTAAAATGTAAACACAACTGGAGGTTCAGTCACGTCCGAAATTATTAGCACCCTTGATAAAGATGAGCAAAAAATACATGATAAAATAGCTAATACAAATACTGACCTATATTGTATTCTACAATATATTCTAAAATATTATTTTATAACATGTAGTATTTTTTTTCAAAACATGATTGGCACCGTTGTTTTCAATACTCCGGAACCCTCCCCTCTAACGGCACTGAGCCTTTTTCAAAAATATTATGAGATTGGAGAACACATTGGGAGGGATCTTAGACCATTCCTCCATACTCAATCTTTCCAGATCCACCAGTGGTGTGCTTGGCCAAAGAGCTCTATTTCCATGTCATCTGACCATAGCACCGGTTCCAATCCAAGTGCCAATGCCATTTAGCAATCTTCCGGCGTTTATATTTGTTGGATGACATGAAAATAGAGCTCTTTGGCCAAGCACACCAGTTGTGGGTTTGGCGTCGAAAGAAGGATGCAAAGAACCCCATACCTACTGTAAAATATGGTGGTGGATATTTGATGTTATGGGGCTATTTTGCGTACACTGGTCCTGGGGCCCTTGTTAAGGTTGGCTAGCGGTTAGGGACAGCAGATAGCCTAGTGGTTAGAGTGTTGGATCAATATCTGAAAGGTAGCTGGTTCGAATACCTGAGCCGAAAAGGTGAAAAATCTGTCCATGTGGAGTCTTCAGTAATGTTTACACTTTCAACGCATTGAGAAATCCAAACAGATATGTAGAATCATAGAACTCCTATTATGAAAATGAAATCATTATCCAGTGCAAGTGAGAATAAGATACACTCGATAAGTTTGCTGGGTGACAGGAGTTGTAGTTTCTTTGGACATCACCTTAAGGGCTCCTCAGTAATTCAAGCTAGTATTCCCACAGTCTTTGCCCTGGCAATTGAAGTCCCTGGTCCGCATGGGGCTTTAATGGACAATCCAGTTCGACAAATGGTCACAAACTCACTTAGCAGTAGCACTGGTGCCTGCCTCTGTGAATGATGAAATAGGAGGCAAAGTAATAGATGCGACCGGAAGAATGGCCCAAGAGAGGTCAAAGAGTGTACCTGTCAGAAGCTGTATACTCTTGCCAAGCCCCCTCAAGGACTCCTCAGAATGCATGACCTTAAATTACTCTGCCAGAGTATCTCCCTTCCCTGCTCTGCACTTCAGCTAATTAGTCAAAAGTAACAAGAAAGACTAGCCTTTATTGGCTTTGTAATGCAATCAATCATCGCCGTGCACATAATTGATACGAAAAAAGGCCAGAGCTAATTGTCCACCGAAATTTACTGCCAGCCAATCAGTTCCATTATCTCTGCACAGGCCAGATGCTAAATTAGATGTAATGATGTTATACATGTAGTAATATGCTCGTTTTGGGAGGTAAAGTGAGATGTGTTTGTTATCTCTTTGATTCTACATATCCTTGAGCCTCGGCTTGATTCGTTTTTACTTTAATTGATGGTTTAATTGCATGATCCCGACAGGTAATTTTTTTTATCATGTAAAAAGCTAATAACAATATATCTGATCATCAGAACTCTATATTAGAACATGTGACAGGGAGAAGGTTGTATCTGAGGTCCTCAGATAAATAACTAAATACAACTAAACATGAACAAAACATAGGTTCTAAATATCAGGGTTGAGCATGGACTTGATACGACAGATTGTAACATAAAACTTTTTACTGCATGGTAATGTGAACACCATATTTAATAATCAATAAATAATTGAAGCGCACTGCACATAGCTCATTAAACATAATCTTCAGCGCTGTCGCTCATACAACATGCTATCAAACAGTAAGATTGATCAGCTTTCAAATAACAATTTACAAAGTGCATACAGTTGAGAAAGACGTGCTGCAGGGAGGAGAGTGGATCTGGAGGGAGATGGGCACTCGCCGCCAGCACACTTACAACCTTGTTCATGGAATTTAGATTAGGCCACACCGTCCCCACTCTCGTCCTCCCAGATCACGCCGACCTGTACACCAGGAATGGGCAACTCCAGTCCTCGGGGGCCTGATTTAGGCCAGTGGCCCCAATGTTTTTTAGATACCCCTACCCGATGTAGAACAAAACACAACCATGCTTTTTCACATCCCCAATGTCTCCCATTTATGAAATGGATGGTTGTGTACAAATATTTTACTGCAAAAGTGGTTACATTTATAGATATTGTGACACACCCCTAAACTCAGAAAGTGCAGAATAAGGGGGTTGGGAGGGGCTCATGTAACCCAATATTGCAAGCTATGATATTGCTAAAATTTGGAATTAACTGGACAGTTGTCTGTCCTACATACACAAACAAACAGCATTAGGATATCTTAATGCATTTTGGAAATACAATATGTAAACACAAAGATACAATAGGCTGAAATGTAAACTATTAATGTTAATGATGAATGTAAGCTTTACTTTTTGGTAGCTGACTAATGGACAACTTTCCAAGTAAAATTTGCTCTCATTCAGTGCTGTATGGTCCTGCCTGACAAAAATACATACAGTTACACATGTTGTGGCTATTGTAAACTGCTCTAAGGAAAACAAGTGGGCTCAGACATCGAAATATGATTTTTTTGGGGTCCATGGTTCCTTGAAGGATTTTGTTACTTTAGCCCCTACTCTTGTAATTAAATCAGGGGCCACCACATATTATCATTGGGGCCACCATGGATTTTTCCTCAAATCCAATATGGCATCCAAAATCAATATGGCTGTCATAGAACCATTTGATGGAGGTTAAATCAATGTAAATATTGTTTCTTTTTTTGAATTTTGTACAAAACTCATACACATTAAGACTATTTTGGTGTAATTTTACTCTTAATACAAAATGGCCAACATGATTACACTCAAACACATTCACCTGCATATAAGTTGTCCTTGTTTATTTTGTATTGTGCTATTCTGACTTTAAAAGGGTTTCATAAGGCTCTTGCTATATCTAGGAGTAGCAGTGCCATGCCTCTGTTGTGTTTGAATAGCTGAAGTCAAAAAGCTTTTCAATTTGTGTTCATGTTGTAAATCTCATTCACATATCACACAGCATATCAACAATGGGAAATTCCTTAAAATATAATAACAAGCCTTTCACGACACAAGCACATAGTAGCGTAATCAAGTTACAGGCAAGCAACCTGTAAAACAACAGTCAGCTACTCTAGTAGTGTCTACAGTAGGTACAGCTCTAACCTTTTCCCTATTTTCAGTTTTTTCAGGTTGATTTCAGGTTGATTCAAAGTCTTTGAGATGACCGGACATGAGTGTGTCCTAACAGGGTGAGGAGACAAAGTAGCCAGTGGTGGTTGTAGTTCTGGGGCCTGACCAGCTTGCATAGTCCATCTGTAGATGGTTTACAGATGGTCATACTTTCAACAAACTATCTGTTGATAAGCAACTGCTTGCTAAGGTTACGGTTAGGGTAAGGTAAGGTTTAGAATAAGGGATAGGGTAAGGTTAGAGTTAGGGTTAGGGTCAGGGTTAAGGTTGGGATAAAGGTTAAGGTTAGGGTTAAGTCTAGGGTTAGTAGTAGTGAGTTGAAATGTTACTGATAGTCTGTAGAGCATACAGTATACTGTACAGATGGACTATCCAAAAAAGTGTTACCAGCCATTATCTGTCCTCTATGACAGGCTGGTTATTGGGGCTGTGTGGTGATCAGTTTCCAATTCTACAACAGTTGGGTGCAGGCACTCAGCAGATGCAGCTCGCATGCGAAGGAGACTCATTGACTAACTGGAATGTTATCTCAGCCTGAATGATGTAGGGGATACTCCAGTAGTGGAATGGTTGGTTGTCTGGTTGTGAAGGAGAGTCTATGAAAGGGCCGTCACAAACAGACCTGCCCTTAGATCTTACCAACACCTAATTGACCCGTGTTGATGGTCTTTTATGTTGAATGTGGCAAAAAGTCCTGCAGGTCACGTCCTACATATTCCTTCATATTCCTTTGGAAGTCGGGTAGGATGATAATTTGGCCGATATTAACTGTGGTTGGCTGTGATTACAGTCTGGGGCAGGCCCAGCAAGAGATAAGGAGAGTGACAGAACCGGTGAGGGCGACCTCAGGTTAACTAGAGGTTATTTAGAGCAGGGTTTCCCAAACTCGGTCCTGGGGCCCACCCCTGGGGGCACGTTTAGTGTTTTGCCCTAGCACTTCACAGCTGATTCAAATAATCAACTCATCATTAAGCTTTGATTATTTCAATCAGCTGTGTAGTGCTAGGGCAAAAACCAAAACGTGCACCAGGGGGGCCAGGACCGAGTTTGGGAAACCCTGACTTAGTGTAGGCCATAGACTACGACTAAGAAGCGTTATGAGAGACGTAGCACAACTCCACACACATATACACTGAACATAAATACAGTATAAACACAACATGCAACAATTTAAAAGATTTTACTCAGTTACAGTAGTTCATATAAGGAAATCAGTCAATTGAAATAAATTCATTAGGCCCTAATCTATGGATTTCACATGACTGGGAATACAGATATGCATCTGTTGGTCACAGATACCTTTAAAATAAAGTTAGGGGTGTGGATCAGAAAACCAGTCAGTATCTGATGTGACCACCATTTGCCTCATGCAGCGCGACACATCTTCTTCGCTTAGAGTTGATCAGGCTGTTGATTGTGGCCTGTGGAATGTTGTCCCACTCCTCTTCAATGGCTGTGCAAAGTTGCTGGATATTGGCGGGAACTGAAACATGCTGTCATACAGAGCATCCCAAACATGTTCAAAAGGTGACATGTCTGGTGAGTATGCAGGCCATGGAAGAACTGGGACATTTTCAGCTTCCAGTAATCATGTACAGATGGGGCCAGAGATTATCATGCTGAAACATGAGGTGATGGCAGCAGATGAATGGCACGACAATGGGCCTCAGGATCTCGTCACGGTATCTCTCTGCATTCAAATTGCCATTGATAAAATGCAACTGTTAATTGTCCGTAGCTTATGCCTGTCAATACCATAACCCCACCACCACCATGGGCCACTCTGTTCACAACGTTGACATCAGCAAACCGCTCGCCCACACGACACCGTCTGCCATTTGCCCGGAACAGTTGAAACCAGGATCCATCCATGAAGAGCACACATCTCCAGCATGCCAGTGGCCATCGAAGGTGAGCATTTGCCCACTGAAGTCGATTACGACGCAGAACTGCAGTCAGGTCAAGACCCTGGTGAGGACGACGAGCACGCAGATGAGCTTCACTGAGACGGTTTGTGCAGAAATTCTTCGGTTGTGCAAACCCACAGTTTCATCAGCTGTCCGGGTGGCTGGTCTCAGATGATCCCGCAGGTGAAGAAGCCGTATGTGGAGGTCCTGGGCTGGCGTGGTTACACACGGTCTGCGGTTGTGAGGCGGGTAAGACAAACTGCCAAATTCTAGAAAACAACGTTTATGGCTTATGGCTGAGAAATGAACATTCAATTCTCTGACATTCCTGCGCTCCCTCAAAACTTGAGAAATCTGTGGCATTGTGTTGTGTGACAAAACTGCACATTTTAGTGGCCTTTTATTGTCCCCAGCACAAGGTGCACCTGTGTAATGATCTTGCTGTTTAATCAGCTTCTTGATATGACACACCTGTCAGGTGGATGGATTATCTTGGCAAAGGAGAAATGCTCACTAACAGGGATGTAAACAAATTAGTGCACAAAATGTGAGAGAAAAAAGCTTTTAGTGCATACAGTGGCTTGCGAAAGTATTCACCCCCCTTGGCATTTTTCTTATTTTGTTGCCTTACAACCTGGAATTAAAATATTTTTGGGGGGTTTGTATCATATTTGATTTACACAACATGCCTACCACTTTGAAGATGCAAAATATTTTTTATTGTGAAACAAACAAGAAATAAGACAAAAAAACTGAAAACATGAGCGTGCATAACTATTCACCCCCCAAAAGTCAATACTTTGTAGAGCCACCTTTTACATAAATTACAGCTGCAAGTCTCTTGGGGTATGTCTCTATAAGCTTGGCACATCTAGCCAGGGGGATTTTTGCCCATTCTTCAAGGCAAAACTGCTCCAGCTCCTTCAAGTTGGATGGGTTCCGCTGGTGTACAGCAATCTTTAAGTCATTCCACAGATTCTCAATTGGATTGAGGTCTGGGCTTTGACTAGGCCATTCCAAGACATTGAAATGTTTCCCCTTAAACCACTTGATTGTTGCTTTAGCAGTATGCTTAGGGTCCTTGTCCTGCTGGAAGGTGAACCTCCGTCCCAGTCTCTAATCTCTGGAAGACTGAAACAGGTTTCCCTCAAGAATTTCCCACTATTTAGTGCCATCCATCATTCCTTCAATTCTGACCAGTTTCCTAGTCCCTGCCGATGAAAAAAATCCCCACAGCATGATGGTGTTCTCGGGGTGATGAGAGGTGTTGGGTTTGCGCCAGACATAGCGTTTTCCTTGATGGCCAAAAAGCTCAATTTTAGTCTCAGAGTACCTTCTTCCATATGTTTGGGGAGTCTCCCACATGCCTTTTGGCGAACACCAAACGTGTTTGTTTATTTTTTTCTTTAAGCAATGGCTTTTTTTCTGGCCACTCTTCCGTAAAGCCCAGCTCTGTGGAGTGTACGGCTTAAAGTGGTCCTATGGACAGATACTCCAATCTCCGCTGTGGAGCTTTGCAGCTCCTTCAGGGTTATCTTTGGTCTCTTTGTTGCCTCTCTGATTAATGCCCTCCTTGCCTGGTCCAAGAGTTTTGGTGGGTGGCCCTCTCTTGGCAGGTTTGTTGTGGGATGTTCAAAGTTTCTGATATTTTTTTCTAACGCAACCCTGATCTGTACTTCTCCACAACTTTGTCCCTGACCTGTTGGAGAGCTCCTTGGTCTTCATGGTGCTGCTTGCTTGGTGATGCCCCTTGCTTAGTGGTGTTGCAGATTCTGGGGCCTTTCAGAACAGGTGTATATATACTGAGATCATGTGACAGATCATGTGACACTTAGATTGCACACAGGTGGACAATATTTAAATAATTATGTGACTTCTGAAGGTAATTGGTTGCAGCAGATCTTATTTAGGGGCTTCATAGCAAAGGGGGTGAATACATATGCACGCACCACTTTTCCGTTATTAATTTTTTAGAATTCTTTGAAACAAGTTATTTTTTTTCATTTCACTTCACCAATTTGGACTATTTTGTGCATGTCCATTACATGAAATCCAAATAAAAATCCATTTAAATTACAGGTTGTAATGCAACAAAATAGGAAAAACGCCAAGGGGGATGAATACTTTTGCAAGGCACTGTATGGAAAATGTCTAGGATCTTATTTTTCAGCTCATGAAACATGGGACCAACACTTTACACTTTGTTTACATTTGACCATACCTAAGGGGCCTTTTGTTTGCTATAGATGGCATATGTCCTTAAAGCGATGTTGGGATTACTGCACAGTTTCCCAGACCACTGCATGAGTCACCCCAACATGAGAGCTCATTATACACATGCGAGTCCAGTTCAGGTATCACATGGGCTGGCCAGCCATGGTTGGTAGCAAAATAGGTACAAATGAGGGCAATGCACACCAGCACTTTCCAGATGACATTTTTGCTGTTAAATGGCTTGACCTGCGGCAGTCCAGTTTCATGGTGTCTCTGTCTGTATTAACTGCAAGAAGGGAGGGCTGATGGTGGAGTGGGCCCATCGAGCACAGTGCTGGGAGATTCAGGATGGCATTGACATTGGAAAGGTGCAATTCCTATCATATGTGAAGGCCCAGTAAGTTAATGGCATTTCTTGTCAGTGAGTGTCAGGTGGTGTTGGTTCAATGTGATGAACACCTGCCTTATCAGC
The DNA here is from genome assembly GCF_020615455.1 of Coregonus clupeaformis. NCBI lineage: Eukaryota > Metazoa > Chordata > Actinopteri > Salmoniformes > Salmonidae > Coregonus > Coregonus clupeaformis. The sequence continues at coordinate 34,699,523 of NC_059200.1, forward strand.
TTGTCATCATATGTGGTTGCATCCTCCCCATACACCATAATGTCACAAAGTCAACATTACATTTTACATTTTAGTAATTTTAGCAGACGCTCTTATCCAGAGTGTATACATTATTTATTTTTTCATACTGGCCCCCCGTGGGAATCGAACCCACAACCCTGGCGTTGCAAATGTCATGCTCTACCAACTTCAGACAGAAAGACAGACAGACAGACAGAAAAAACAATGTGCCAGCTCAACTTGAACAGCATAAGAGTGCACCAGAACATCCCAATGAATGCAGTGAGCCAGCGGAAGGTCATGTTGGATTACTTGGTGTTGCCATGCCATACAGTCTGCTGCCTTTTCTATATCCAGACAAAGGTGTTTGAGTTTAATTATGGCAGGCATATTGGATTCCCAACTAAGCTGAATTGCAACAACAACAGAAATCTTGAGTACAAGTGATAAGAACAGTACACAAATCTGAATGATGTCTCTCATTTAAAACATGTCTATATGTAGGTGACTTAACCACCATTTAATGGTATTGTGGCAGCCATATTGGATTTTGAACAACATATTGGATTTGGAGTCAAATGTAGGGCCCCCCCTAATGAAATTACAAGAGTAAGGGCTGAACATATAAAATCCAAAGAGGAAACGTTGAAAAAAAGTACAGTTTTCAGTGTCTGAGCCCACTTGTTTTTCTTAGAGCCGATTAGATTACAATAGCCACAACATCAAAAAACGAGTAGCTGTATGTATTTTAGCCAGGCAGGAACATACAGGACTGAATAAGAGCAAATTTGACTTGGAAAGTCGTTTATTTACTGTCTGTCTGCTAGCTTCCCTACACTGGCTTCCTGTTAAGGCAAGGGCTGATTTCAAGGTTTTACTGTTAACCTATAAAGCGTTACATGGGCTTGCTCCTACCTATCTTTCCGAGTTGGTCCTGCCGTACATACCAATACGTACGCTACGGTCACAAGACGCAGGCCTCCTAATTGTCCCTAGAATTTCTAAGCAAACAGCGGGAGGCAGGGCTTTCTCCTATAGATCTCCATTTTTATGGAACAGTTTGCCTACCCATGTGAGAGACGCAGACTCGGTCTCAACCTTTAAGTCTTTACTGAAGACTTATCTCTTCAGTAGGTCATATGATTGAGTGTAGTCTGGCCCAGGAGTGTGAAGGTGAACGGAAAGGCTCTGGAGCAACGAACAGCCCTTGCTGTCTCTGCCAGGCCGGTTCCCCTCTCTCCACTGGGGTTCTCTGCCTCTAACCCTGTTACAGGGGCTGAGTCACTGGCTTGCTGGTGCTCTTTCATGCCGTCCCTAGGAGGGGTGCGTCACTTGAGTGGGTTGAGTTACTGACGTGATCTTCCTGTCTGGGTTGGCGCCCCCCTTGGTTTGTGCTGTGGTGGAGACCTCTGTGGGCTATACTCGGCCTTGTCTCAGGATTGTAAGTTGGTGGTTGAGGATATCCCTCTGGTGGTGCGGGGGCTGTGCTTTGGCAGAGTGGGTGGGGTTATATCCTTCCTGTTTGGCCCTGTCCGGGGGTTTCTTCGGATGGGGCCACAGTGTCTCCGGACCGCTCCTGTCTCAGCCTCCAGTATTTATGCTGCAGTAGTTTATGTGTCGGGGGGCTGGGGTTAGTTGGTTATACCTGGAGTACTTCTCCTGTCTTATCCAGTGTCCTGTGTGAATTTAAGTATGCTCTCTCTAATTCTCTCGTTCTCTCTTTCTCTCTGAGAACCTGAGCCCCTAGGACCATACGTCAGGACTACCGGGCATGCTGACACCTTGCTGTCCCCAGTCCGCCTGGCCTTGCTGCTATTCCAGTTTCAATTGTTCTGCCTGCGGTTACGAAACCCCTACCTGTCCCAGACCTGCTGTTTTCAACTCTTAATGATCGGCTATGAAAAGCCAACTGAGAGACCTGAGCCCTAGGACCATACGTCGGGACTACCGGCCGTGGTGACTCCTTGCTGTCCCCAGTCCGCCTGGCCTTGCTGCTATTCCAGTTTCAACTGTTCTGCCTGCGGTTATGGAACCCCTACCTGTCCCAGACCTGCTGTTTTCAACTCTTAATGATCGGCTATGAAAAGCCAACTGAGATTTATTCCTGATTATTATTTGACCATGCTTGTCACTTATGAACATTTTTGAACATCTTGGCATGGTTCTGTTATAATCTCCACCCGGCACAGCCAGAAGAGGACTGGCCACCCCTCATAGCCTGGTTCCTCTCTAGGTTTCTTCCTAGGTTTTGGCCTTTCCACCGTGCTTCTACACCTGCATTACTAGCTGTTTGGGGTTTTAGGCTGGGTTTCTGTAAAGCACTTCGAGATATTAGCTGATGTAAGAAGGGCTATATAAAATAAAATTGATTGATTGATTGATTGATATTAATCAGCTACTGGGTTACATGAGTTTATGCAGCCGATCCCCCCTTCAGCTATGCATTATTCAGCACTTTTTTAGTTTAGGGTGTGTGTCACAAATAAATGTATCCACGTTTGCAGTAAAATATTTTTACACAACCATACATTTCATAAATGGGAGACATAAGAGATGTTTAGAAAACAGTACTTTTAAACAAAGATCAATTAAATAAAGGATGATGGTAAAAAGCTTGGGAGTACCTTAAATGAAATTTTTGGCAAAAAGGCGAACTCAGCTCCATCTTTCATTGAATTAGATGGCTCATTCATCACAAAACCCTCTGATATTGGCAACTACTTTAATGACGTATTCATTGGCAAGATTAGCAAACACAGGCATGACATGCCAACAACAAACTGAGCCTTCATATTCATGCATAACTGACCAAATAATGGAAGAGGTGATTTTTTGTTGTTGCTGTCTATCAATAATGACAAACCATCTGGTACTGACAACTTGATTGAAAAATTACTGAGGAGGTAGCGGACTATATTGCCACTCCTATTTGCCATATCTTCAATCTGTCTAGATGAAAGTTTGTGCCCTCAGGGGGAAGCAAAAGTCATTCCACTACCCGAGAATAGCAAAGCACCGTTTACCGGTTCAAACAGCCGACCAATCGGCCTAGTACCGGCCCTTTGTAAACTTTTGGAAAAGATGTGTTTGACCAGATACAATGTTATTTCACTGTAAAGAGGTTAACAACAGACTTTCAGCATGCTTATAGGGAAGGACACTCAACATGTACGGCACTGATGACAAATGACTGAGGATTGGCTGAAATAAATTAATAATAAAAAGATTGTCGGAGCTGTATTGTTAGATTTCAGTGCAGCTTTTGATGTTATCGATCATAATCTGTTGCTGAAAAAACGTATGTGTTATGGCTTTACATCCTCTGCCATATCGTGGATTGAGAGCTACCTATCTAATAGAACACAGAGGGTTATCTTTAATGGATGCCTCTCTATCGTAAACCAGGTAGAGTGTGGTGTTCCTCAAGGCAGCTGTTTTGGCCCTGTACTGTTCTCTATTTTTACTAATGGCCTACCACAAGCATTGAATAAAGCCTGTGTGTTTATGTATACCGATGACAACACTATACATGTCTGCTACCACAGCTAGTTAAATCAATGCACCCTTAATAAAGAGCTGCAGTCAGTTTTAGAATGGGTGGTTAGTAATAAGCTAGTCCAAAATATATCAAAAACTAAAAGCATTGTATTTGCAACAAATCATTAGTTAAACCTTAAACCTGTAAATCTAGTAATGAATAATGTGGTGATTGAGCAAATTGAGGAGACTAAACTGCTTGGTGTAACCCTAGATTGTAAGCTGACATGGTCAAAACATATGATTTCAACAGTTGCTAAAATGGAGAGAGGTCTGTCTGTGATTACTTGCTGCTCTGCTTTCTTGACATCACAATCGACCAAATAAGTCCTACAGGCACTAGTTTTATCATACCTGGACTACTGCCCAGTTTTATGGTCAAGTGCTGCAAAGAGGGCCATAGGCAAATTGCAGTTGGCCCAGAACAGAGCAGCATGTCTGGCCCTTAAATGTACAAGGAGGACTAATATCAACAACATAACAATCTCTCCTGGCTCAAAGTAGAGGAAAGATTGACTGCATCACTACTGGTCTGTGTGAGAAGTATTGACTTGTTAAAAGTACCTAACTGTCTGTTCAATTGGTTAATACACAGCTCAGACACTCATACATACCCCACAAGACATGCCACCAGAGGTCTCTTCACAGTCTCCAAGTCCAGAACAGAGGCAAGGAAATGCACAGTACTATATAGAGCCATGATTACATGGAACTCTCTTCCACCTCAGGATGAGCAGTAAAATCTGATTTAAAAAAACAGACAGACTGTGAAGACACACAATCTAAAACACACATTCTACACACACTCACGCACTATTCTTAGTAATGTAATGTAATGTAGTATTGTAATATTGTAATGTAAATTTGTATAATTCACAATGTTTTGGATGATGTAACGCTTTATCTGTGTTTGGACCCCAGGAAGAGTAGCTGCTGCCATGGCAACAGCTAATGGGGATCCTAATAAAATATTAAATACTAAGAGATGTGAATCATGAACGCAATTAGTTTAATCAGCTGTGTTTGTTAGGGATGGGGAAAAAGTGTAACACCATTCTGGCCCCCGAGGACTGGAGTTGGATTAAAGGATCTGGATAAAAGGATCTGCTGGACACAGGGAAAGACTGGGTATTTAAAAGGAAAACCCCAACCCACTCTAGCAGGTAGCACCTGGAAGTAATTACAATTAATTGACATGTCACAAACATAAATAAATATTGTTGAAAATGTGACCGGTTTCCATCCAACCTATTTATGCGAGTGAAGTACATGTTGGATAAAAAATTTCACCACAGGCATGATGGAAACAGCTAATTTGTCGGTAAACTTTCCAAATGTCGACAAAACAAAATTCGCTAGACAAGGTGGGATCTTTATGTTTCTGTCAAATGAATTATGCGAGAAATTGAGGTGTAAACGCTTTTATGCGCAAATATTGACATAATAACCATCATATCAAAGTAAACTTGGAGTCATTTTGTGTGGTCCTCCCACTACGACTCGGGAAAGCATGCAGTTTATTAGGCTATAGATGAAATATGATGAACTTCACAGGGTGAAAGTGCAAGCTGATGAGTTTGACGCTCCTTTCCAATAAATATCGAGGGTCTTATTCTGGTGACATGACAATCGATGCTTGGCTGCCGTTTGACAAATGTAAATAATATTGCTCTTTTGTCCATAATAATTACATTTTTTACATTTTAGTCATTTAGCAGACGCTTTTATCCAGAGTGACTTACAGTTAGTGAGTGCATACATAATCTCATCATGTAGGCTATACCTGCACTGTATCTGCGAGCTGTTGGCTAGAGCGCACGTGCCAATACCAGAGTGGGCACATTCTCTATATAACAAAAATGTTTTTGTGACAAAACCATCAGATTAAAAAATGTGATGGAAAGACATTTATCTTGTAGTTTTTATTTGGTACATGGGAATTTTATGTGCACTACGTCATCATGCACAGACTTTTATCCGTAACAAGTCAATTTGATGGAAACGTCTCTGATGGGAACATTTGCATGTATTATTTATGCATATTTTAGAATATTCGCATGAAAATCTGTTGCAAATTGTATGGAAACCTAGCTATTGTGCATTAAGTCATGAGAGTATATGCTTGCAGCCTTAGTTTGTGGGCTGAACCATAACATAGAAACAATCATTGGATGCAAAAGTAATATGTACAATGAATATACCTTAATCTAATAAATAAAGCTTGTACTCAATAGAAAGTCTTGCTAGATGCATTGATTTGATAGGCTACCATGGGTGGCAGTAGCCTCAAGGTTAGAGGCAGGGTTGCCAGTTCAAATCCCAGGGCTGACGGAGGAAATCTGGAGGCAGTATTTGTGACCCCTGATTTTGAAGTCATGTCAAAGGTTTACGCTACTAACAAAGCACAAAGACTCAGTAAGGCGTTGACAAGTCACAAATGATCCCGCTTGTTAAAGCTTACAGTTGAAACATACATTCAGATATAAGTTCATGTATGTTGACATGTTATCAAGAGAGTGTTTAACCCTTTAACAGACAGCTCAACCGGGCGATTGAGCTAATGTTGACAACCAATTTTAAATAGTTTGGCATATTTTATCATCTCAACCAATACCATTTAGTAAAATGATCATGTGGTTTTCATTATCAGATTCCCATATATTTTTTATCACCTATTCAGATGGTTGAAAACCAGGAAGTGAATGTGAGCAAAACCGAACCTCATTTACCAAAAGAAATGTGTACTACTCTAAAAGTGTTTTTGAAATGGGAAATTACAAGGTTGTAAAATGTTGTTGACCTCTAAAACATCATTTAGGAATGATTAAATTACTAATATGTTGTTGTTTTACAATTTTAAGAACTCTTGACAAATATGAGTTACCAGGCAGTAAGTTGAGTTGCCCATTAAAGCAATGCTATTAAAGGAAAACTCCACCCCAAAATTATCTTTTGGTATTTGTTTCATTAGTCCATTGTGATATTGTCCTACAATGTTTTGCATGTCAGCAATCAAGTTTTCTAGATATATAACTTTCAAAATACAGAAATACAGCCGGTATGATTGATGCATTTTGCATCATATGCATATGATGGTGTGCCAATTAAAGGGTTAAATGTGACTCTTTCAGGAAACTAGGCATATGTCGCGTGTCACTACTTCACAGGAGAGCCATCTGTAAATACGAATACAATTGTTAAATTACGAGCCTAGTTGGTTTAGCCACGGAAAAAGACAGGAACCTTCCCGCTAGCCATGATTGGCTGAGATAATGGATGGGCTGGACATGCCGAGAGATGAGTTCGGATTGGTCTGCCATGTAGCACGCTTCTGTCTATAACATGAGCTGGTCAGTATGTGTAGGTAATCATTTCTAACACGGCTACAAAAAAGACCCACTAGAGCTAAAGAACACTCTGTATTGTTCACCACCATGTATACTTTGAACTTGCGCAAAGTGGGAGATGCTGTCAAGAAACACTGTAATGTTTTATCATCGGACCCAGCTTTGCCAGCTGAATTTAAGAACCCACCACTTTATCGTATACAGTGGGGGAAAAAAGTATTTAGTCAGCCACCAATTGTGCAAGTTCTCCCACTTAAAAAGATGAGAGAGGCCTGTAATTTTCATCATAGGTACACGTCAACTATGACACGTTTCTATGAATTAGAAAAAAAATCCAGAAAATCACATTGTAGGATTTTTTATGAATTTATTTGCTAATTATGGTGGAAAATAAGTATTTGGTCAATAACAAAAGTTTCTCAATACTTTGTTATATACCCTTTGTTGGCAATGACACAGGTCAAACGTTTTCTGTAAGTCTTCACAAGGTTTTCACACACTGTTGCTGGTATTTTGGCCCATTCCTCCATGCAGATCTCCTCTAGAGCAGTGATGTTTTGGGGCTGTCGCTGGGCAACACGGACTTTCAACTCCCCTCCAAAGATTTTCTATGGGGTTGAGATCTGGAGACTGGCTAGGCCACTCCAGGACCTTGAAATGCTTCTTACGAAGCCACTCCTTCGTTGCCCGGGCGGTGTGTTTGGGATCATTGTCATGCTGAAAGACCCAGCCACGTTTCATCTTCAATGCCCTTGCTGATGGAAGGAGGTTTTCACTCAAAATCTCACGATACATGGCCACATTCATTCTTTCCTTTACACGGATCAGTCATCCTGGTCCCTTTGCAGAAAAACAGCCCCAAAGCATGATGTTTCCACCCCCATGCTTCACAGTAGGTATGGTGTTCTTTGGATGCAACTCAGCATTCTTTGTCCTCCAAACACGACTGAGTTGAGTTTTTACCAAAAAGTTATATTTTGGTTTCATCTAACCATATGACATTCTCCCAATCCTCTTCTGGATCATCCAAATGCACTCTAGCAAACTTCAGACGGGCCTGGACATGTACTGGCTTAAGCGGGGGGACACGTCTGGCACTGCAGGATTTGAGTCCCTGGCGGCGTAGTGTGTTACTGATGGTAGGCTTTGTTACTTTGGTCCCAGCTCTCTGCAGGTCATTCACTAGGTCCCCCCGTGTGGTTCTGGGATTTTTGCTCTCCTTTCTTGTGATCATTTTGACCCCACGGGGTGAGATCTTGTGTGGATCCCCAGATCGAGGGAGATTATCAGTGGTCTTGTATGTCTTCCATTTCCTAATAATTGCTCCCACAGTTGATTTCTTCAAACCAAGCTGCTTACCTATTGCAGATTCAGTCTTCCCAGCCTGGTGCAGGTCTACAATGTTGTTTCTGGTATCCTTTGACAGCTCTTTGGTCTTGGCCATAGTGGAGTTTGGAGTGTGACTGTTTGAGGTTGTGGACAGGTGTCTTTTATACTGATAACAAGTTCAAACAGGTGCCATTAATACAGGTAACGAGTGGAGGACAGAGGAGCCTCTTAAAGAAGAAGTTACAGGTCTGTGAGAGCCAGAAATCTTGCTTGTTTGTAGGTGACCAAATACTTATTTTCCACCATAATTTGCAAATAAATTCATTAAAAATCCTACAATGTGATTTTCTGGATTTTTTTCCTCCATTTGTCTGTCATAGTTGACGTGTACATATGATGAAAATTACAGGCCTTTCTCATCTTTTTAAGTGGGAGAACTTGCACAATTGGTGGCTGACTAAATACTTTTTTTCCCCACTGTATAGGAGAGGTCGCAATTTACACAACAAATTTGTCCTTGCCAACTGCCAGCCTCTTCCGAATGGTAGCTATTAATGCAGAGGTTGTGCACAGTGCAACAATATGATGAAGTGTGAACATTTCTGTCACCTACATACAGGAAAACGGTTCCAAATAAATTACATTATTACGTGCTCCACCACCCATGTTATCTACATGATTAAACGCCCATGTGAGCTTTGTTATGTAGGTAAAACCTCTCATTCTCTCAAACAGAGAATTAGTGAACACAATAGTTCAATCAGGAGAAACGACAGGGATTATCCAGTCGCAGTACATTTTAATGACCAAAAACATGACGTTTCTACCTTTAGATTTTGTGGCATAAAGAAAATCAAGATATCAGACAGGGGAGGTGATATAAATAATACTCTGAGCAAAAGAGAATGTTTTGGAATTTTCACCCTCCAGACATTTTTCCCAAAAGGTCTTAATGATGAAATGCCCATGCATGTTATGTTGTAAATGTGAACATGAATTAATGCTGCCACTTCAGATTACTCTGAAATTTTTTCTTGCACTGTACCCAATGATTTATGAAAGCTTACTTGATAGGTTGATGTCCTCATTGTGGTTTTACAGACGTGTTTAATACGTTTTATGTACACACTTTATTAGAATACTTATGAAATACACATTGTTATATTTGCAACACTTGCTTATTTTCCCTTGACTCCAACCCCATTCGATGCACTGAACAGATGTGGGTGGAGTAATGTCTACTGTACATAAGGGTGCAAATTATAAACACTCACAAAAGCTCTGATGAAGGCCTTGAGGCCGATACGTAAAGCTTAATAAAGAGCAGTGATACTAGCAAAAGCAGTGTGCGGGTTTCTTATTTTTTCTTATCTTATTAAATTGTTATCATGCACCTGCAACAAAGATAGCTCAGATGTGCGAGTGCCTTTTGAATTTTAACGCAGCTTTTTTGTAAGATATCACTTAGTAGAACTGCAAAAGTGTTGCTCTCCACTTTCTGGAGGACCGAGTTTTGAAATCAGTGGAATGCCCAGTGGAATTAGAATATGATAGCTAAGGAGATGGAGAAAATTATAGCGTTTGATTGCAAATATGCAGTCGAAAAGAGAACACACAGAAGGCTGTTGTATAAAACACCTGTCTCCGGATTACATCTTCAAACTAAGGGCAACCATGGCATCCGTGATAGAGAGGGAGAAGCTGTCAGAACGGCGACAGTGAAATGCGGTAGGCGAAGTCACACGCAGGACACAGAGCTACTGGAAACCGTACTTTAATGAAAGTAGCCAGTGAAAAGAAGCTGTCTCCAAACATCGGAGAAAACAAACAACCCGCACACTGCCGATGACGCAAACAATAACACACAACACACAATGCACGACAGAGGGTTAAATAGGGAATACAATACAACATAATGGGGAACAGGTGTACACAATCAGGACACAACAAGTCAAACACCGAAACATAGATCGGTGGCAGCTAGTACTCCGGGGACGACGAACGCCGAAGCCTGCCCGAGCAGGGAGGAGGAGCAGCCTCGGCTAATTCCATGACAGTACCCCACCCTTGACGCGCGGCTCCAGCCGTGCGCCGACCCCGGCCTCGGGGACGGCCAGGAGGACGCGGAGCAGGGCGAGTCGGATGACTCCGGTGGAAGTCCCTCAACATGGAGGGATCTAGAATGTCCCTCCTGGGGACCCAGCACCGTTCCTCCGGACCGTACCCCTCCCACTCCACGAGATACTGCAGGCCCCCGGTCCGACGCCTCGAATCCAAGATGGACCGGACTGAGTACGCCGGAGCCCCCTTGATGTCCAACGGGGGCGGAGGAGCCTCTCGTACCTCATTCTCCTGGAGTGGACCACCCACCACCGGCCTGAGGAGAGACACATAGAAAGAGGGGTTAATGCGATAATACCTGGGCAGTTGTAACCTATAACATACCTCGTTCAATCTCCTCAGGACTTTAAAGGGCCCCACAAACCGCCGACCCAGCTTCCGGCAGGGCAGGCGAAGGGGCAGGTTTCGGGTCGAGAGCCAGACCCGGGTCTCCTGGTGCATACACCGGAGCCTCACTGTGGTGGCGATCGGCGCTCACCTTTTGCCGCCTGATGGCACGCTGCAGATGGACATGCGCAGCATTCCAAGTTTCCTCCGAGCGCCGAAACCACTCGTCCACCGCAGGGGCTTCGATCTGGCTCTGATGCCAAGGTGCCAGAACCGGCTGGTAACCTAACACACACTGGAAAGGCGTCAGGTTAGTAGACGAATGGCGGAGGGAGTTTTGGGCTATCTCTGCCCAGGGAATATATCCTGACCACTCCCCCTGCCGGTCCTGGCAATATGACCTCAGAAACCTACCCACAACCTGGTTAACTCTCTCCACCTGCCCATTACTTTCGGGGTGAAAACCTGAGGTAAGGCTAATCGAGACCCCCAGACGTTCCATAAATGCCCTCCAGACACTAGAGGTGAACTGGGGACCCCGATCAGACACTATATCCTCAGGCACCCCATAGTGCCGGAAGACGTGTGTAAACAGGGCCTCAGCAGTTTGTAGGGCAGTAGGGAGACCTGGCAGGGGAATGAGACGACAGGCTTTAGAAAACCGATCCACAACGACCAATATCGTAGTGTTCCCCTGGGAGGGGGGAAGGTCCGTAACAAAATCCACTGATAGGTGAGACCACGGCCGTTGTGGAACGGGTAGGGGTTGTAACTTCCCCATGGGCAGGTGCAGTGGCGGCTCCTGAAAAAATTCTCAGGGGGGGCAATTTTTCTGATGATTTAGGTGACCTACACACATTTTAAAAAATATATGTCCAGCAACAACATGAAGACAGGGGCAGCATATAAGTCAATACTGATATACACATTACTTGCTTCAAAAAGGCCTCATGGTTGAATTGGAAATATGTGCACCTGAGCATAATTCACAACAAGCAAGCAGGAGCTTTTGATAGAGGCTACTGAAAACATTGATGCAAGTTATTGGTAATAAGAAATTTTTATAGACTTCCATATTCTGCCCTCTTGTATAGATTTGTGAAAATGAACAGCGATAGACATTTTGCCTGAAAACAGAATTTGAAAATAATTTCTAGAAAAGGTAAACACAGCTATCTGTATGGCTTTGTAAAAATGAACAACCATATTCTGGCCAATTTTATAGATTTGTAAATATGAACAACCATATTCTGGCCAATTGTATAGATTTGTAAAAATGAACATGACATTTTTTTATTTTTATTTTTTATTTAAAAAAAATGAAAAATAACTATTTTAAACAACATCAACTGTGAACTGATTTGGGCGTGTGTGTGTTAAAGAGACAGACAGGGAGGGACAAAGAGAGAGAGAGGCTACATTACTTGTACTGAAACTGTTCTAGCTTGCTGCATGATCAAATTCAGCTGATGCGCATAGCAATGCACGTAATGGGCATTCTTGAAATGCTCACGCACATTTTGCTGCACACCAGCCTTCTCTCACCTCATCACACTGGCTCCATCGTAAGCTTGCGCAATGAGTTTGACTTTCTCGTCGTCGGCAAAAAGACTGTTCAGTCTCTCCAAAAGCACACTGGCGATTGAGACTGAGGTTGATTCCGAGATGGGAAGGAACTCAAAAAAGCGCTCCTGCACTTTGTGGTTGCTATCTATGTACCTCAGCACAAGCACCAGCTGTGTCTGTGTAGAAACGTCCGTGGTCTCGTCAGCTTGGATAGCTACGAAGTTCGCCGACTTCACCTCCTCCACAATATGTTCCCTCATGACCGCTAGCATACACTCCAGTAGCTCGTTTTGAATGGTCTTTGATGTGCCCTTGAAAACTTTAGCATTTTTAAGATGGTCATCAAACACCTCATCTAATTGTGCCACAAAGTTGACAAGTCCAAGAAAAATACCAGGGTTGGTGGAGCCCTCAGTTTCATCTTTGCCTCGCAAAGCTAGCCATCTTGACAGTTGTACGTGAATTGATTGACGCTGCTACCCGCTCTTTTCTTAGTTATGTTCATGGTTTCTTATGTTACGTATGACGAAAGCGCGTAAGTGCAAGCCCTCCCGGAACCCATAGAGATTGTATTGAAAGCTCTGATATTTGAAAAAAAAAATATTTTACATGATAGTCTATGAGAGACTCCTGGGCGATTTTCAACCTGACTGAAATCGCCCCAAAAGGGGCGGGGCCATTTGAAGCACGACTTTAGCCTGATTGGACATTTAGTGGCAGATCAGACGTCTAGATTAGAACACTGAAAACTACTGTTGCCATGATATAATTGATTAGAAAAAAAATCCCTTCCTTTTCCCGTTTGGCAGTGCGTCGCCCATATCGCCCTAATGAACACACCGCCCCTGGGCAGGTGTCTAGGTGCCTTACACTGGGCGCACACCGAGCAGGAGGAAACATAAACCCTCACGTCCTTGGCTAAGGTTGGCCACCAGTACTTCTCACTAAGGCAGTGCACTGTCCGACCAATACCCGGATGACCAGAGGAGGGTGACGTGTGAGCCCAGTATATCAACCGGTCGCGAACCTCGAGCGGGAGTATGGGAGACTCCGGGAGTATGGGAGTGGGCTCAATGGACCTCTCCTCTGTGTCATATAGTCGGGACAGGGCGTCTGCCTTAGCGTTCTGGGACCCTGGTATATATGTGAGCTTAAATACAAAGCGGGAAAGAAACATTGACCACCTTGCCTGGCGAGGATTCAACCTCCTCGCTGCCCGGATGTACTCCAGGTTACGATGGTCAGTCAGAATGAGAAAAGGGTGTTTAGCCCCCTCTAGCCAATGTCTCCACACCTTCAGGGCTTGAACCACCGCCAGCAGCTCCCTATCCCCCACGTCATAATTGGGCTCCGCCGGACTTAGCTTCTTAGAATAGAAAGCACAGGGGCGGAGTTTAGGTGGCGTACCCGAGTGCTGAGACAGCACAGCGCCGATCCCAGCCTCGGAAGCGTCCACCTCCACCTGGAATGCCAAAGAGGGATGCGGATACGCCAGCACCGGAGCCGAGGTAAACAGGTCCTTCAAGCGTTTAAACGCCATGTCAGCCTCAGCTGACCACTGCAGGCGCACCGGACCCCCTTTAGCAGAGAGGTAATGGGAGCTGCTACCTGTCCAAAGCCCCGGATAAACCTCCGGTAGTAATTGGCAAAACCCAAGAAGCGCTGCACCTCCTTTACCGTGGTCGGAGTCTGCCAATTACGCACGGCCGAAACGCGGTCAATCTCCATCTCTACCCCTGACGCGGACAACTGATGTCCCAGGAAGGAGATGGACTCCTGGAAGAACAGACATTTCTCCGCCTTCGCATACAGGTCATGCTCCAACAGTCTACCAAGCACTCGACGCACCAGGGACACATGCTCGGCTCGTGTAGCGGAATATATTAGGATGTCATCAATATATACCACAACACCCTGTCCATGCAAGTCCCGAAAAATCTCGTCCACAAATGATTGGAAGACTGAAGGAGCATTCATTAACCCGTATGGCATGACGAGGTATTCATAGTGACCCGAGGTGGTACTGAATGCTGTCTTCCACTCATCTCCCTCCCTAATGCGCACCAGGTTGTACGCGCTCCTGAGATCTAATTTTGTGAAGAATCGCGCCCCGTGTAATGACTCCGTCATACTAGCAATCAGAGGGAGAGGATAGCTGTATTTGATGGTGATCTGATTTAGACCACGGTAATCAATACACGGGCGTAAACCCCCATCCTTCTTCTTCACAAAAAATAAACTTGAGGAAGCAGGGGAAGTAGACGGCCGTATGTAACCCTGTCTCAAAGATTCGGTGACGTAGGTTTCCATAGCGGCCGTCTCCTCCTGAGATAGAGGATACACGTGACTACGTGGAAGCGCAGCGCCTACCTGGAGGTCTATCACACAATCCCCCTGTCGATGAGGTGGTAATTGAGTCGCCTTCCTCTTACTGAAGGCGAGAGCCAAATCGGCATACTCAGGTGGAATATGCAAGGCGGGAACTTGGTTCGGGCATTCCACCGTCGTTGCCCCTACGGAAACGCCTAAACACCGCCCAGTACACTGATCAGACCATCCCTGGAGAGCTCTCTGCTGCCATGAAATGTTGGGGTCATGAGCTGTTAACCAGGGAAGCCCCAACACCATGGGAAATGCAGGAGAATCAATCAAATACAACCGTACTATCTCCTCATGACCCTCCTGCGTTTTCATCTGGAGAGGCGCCGTGACCTCCCTAATCAACCCAGACCCCAACGGGCGGCTATCTAGGGCATGAATGGGGAAGGGCACATCAACAGGCACGATAGGAATCCCTAACTTATAAGTGAACTGGCGATCAATGAAATTCCCAGCTGCGCCTGAATCTACTAGCACCTTATGCTGGGAGTGAGGAGAAACCTCGGAAACACCACTTTAATACACATATGATCAGCAGAGAGCTCTGGGTGAGTTGGGTGCCTACTCACCTGGAATGACTCATCAGTGCGTCCCTGCCTCGATTCCTAGGAGACCCTCCCCAGCACCGACCAGCAGTGTGTCCTCTGCGGCCACAGTTGGTGCAGGGGACGGCCTCCCTCCTGGTCTCCCTTCTGGTCTCCCTAGCACCAGCACCCCCGAGCTCCATAGGGGTCGGCTCGGAAGTGCTGGGGGATGGAATGGACGGCCCCGAATCCGGACGTCCGCGGGTAGCCAACAGGGTATCCAGGCGAATCGACATGTCCACCAGTTGGTCAAAGCTGAGGTTGGTGTCCCTGCAGGCTAATTCCCGACGCACGTCCTCCCTCAGGCTGCATCTGTAGTGGTCGATGAGGGCCCTCTCATTCCATCCCGTGTTGGCGGCTAGCGTCCGGAAGTCCAGCGCGAACTCCTGCACGCTCCTCCTCCCCTGTCTAAGGTGGAATAGACGCTCACCCGCCGCTTTACCCTCTGGAGGATGATCGAATACTGCCCGGAAGCGGCGGGTGAACTCCGCATAGCTGACCGTAGCAGCGTCTATCCCACCCCATTCGGCGTTGGCCCACTCCAGCGCCTTGCCGGACAGACAGGAGATGAGGGCGGACACGCTCTCGTATCCCGAGGGCGCCGGGTGAATGGTTGCTAGGTAGAGTTCAACCTGGAGTAGGAAACCCTGACACCCGGCCGCGGTGCCATCATAAGCCCTCGGGAGCGAGAGCCGAATCCCACTGGACTCCGGAGATGGACCGATGGGTATGGCTGATGGTGGTGGCATCGTAGGAGGAGGTGTGGGCAAACCTCCCCTCTCCCATCGCATCAAAGTGTCCATCACTTCTTGCATGGTGGTGCCCAGGTGCTGGATCCTGGCCTCTTGGAGGATTATGCGCTCCTCCAGTGATTCCCTAGGCACAACCGATCCTGCTGACTCCATGGTGGTGTGTTATTCTGTCAGAACGGCGACAGTGAAATGCGGTAGGCGAAGTCACACGCAGGACACAGAGCTACTAGAAACCGTACTTTAATGAAAGTAGCCAGTGAAAAGAAACTGTCTCCAAACATCGGAGAAAACAAACAACCCGCACACTGCCGATGACGCAAACAATAACACACAACACACAATGCACGACAGAGGGTTAAATAGGGAATACAATACAACATAATGGGGAACAGGTGTACACAATCAGGACACAACAAGTCAAACACCGAAACATAGATCGGTGGCAGCTAGTACTCCGGGGACGACGAACGCCGAAGCCTGCCCGAGCAGGGAGGAGGAGCAGCCTCGGCTGATTCCGTGACAGAAGCGTCCATCCATGTATTCAGGTAAGATAGTCTAGCTAGCTACATTTTCAGATATTATACGTTTCTAATTTTGTCAGAAAGTCGTTTTCATTTCAAGTTAAAGTGTACTGTTAGCTAGCTAGCTAACGTTACATGTATGATCTGTGTAGTAATATTATTCGTATCTCAGAGACATTTGCATTGCTAGTGATAGCCTAATATTAGCTAGCTAGCTAACATTGAACCTGGTTGGTTAGCTACCGGCAGATTTATGCAGGGTAGTAACGTTACGAGTTGGGATTATGGTTCATTGTTTAGCTAGCTAGCTAGCTACATGTCTAAACAAAAGACTCCACTATGCAAGTAACCATTTCACTACACCTTCTGTATCCTGTGCATGTGACAAATAAACTTTGATTTTATTTGATATGGTATGTGTTTACCGGAGACAGTAAGGTGAAGAACATAACCTGCACCAAAGTCAAATTAGGATATAACGTTAGGCCAACAAGACAGTGTCCAAGTTCTAAAATTCTCCGGTAGAAAGCCCTGCTTTTATTTCATCACACTCACAACCGTAAGCTATTTTCTGTAATTGGCTCACCATTAACTTATAAATAATGATCTTGTTGTGAGTTTATTTTCCTGTAATAATTAAGACAAATGAGCTAAAGTGATGACGTTGTCAGCTATATGATATGGTCATTATTTCAACTGGCTAGCCAGCTAACGTAACATTAGCCAGCTAGCTAACAAGCTAGAAACTAACCAAAACATTGTTTAGAAAGTTGCTTTTAGTTGCCTGGTTTGCTAGATTGACATTCAGTGAGGGAAAAAAGTATTTGATCCCCTGCGGATTTTGTACGTTTGCCCACTGACAAAGACATGATCAGTCTATAATTTTAATGGTAGGTTTATTTGAACAGTGAGAGACAGAATAACAACAACAAAATCCAGAAAAACGCGTGTCAAAAATGTTATAAATTGATTTGCATTTTAATGAGGGAAATAAGTATTTGACCCCTCTGCAAAACATGACTTAGTACTTGGTGGCAAAACCCTTGTTGGCAATCACAGAGGTCAGACGTTTCATGTAGTTGGCCACCAGGTTTGCACACATCTCAGGAGGGATTTTGTCCCACTCCTCTTTGCAGATCTTCTCCAAGTCATTAAGGTTTCGAGGCTGTCGTTTGGCAACTCGAACCTTCAGCTCCCTCCACAGATTTTCTATGGGATTAAGGTCTGGAGACTGGCTAGGCCACTCCAGGACCTTAATGTGCTTCTTCTTGAGCCACTCCTTTGTTGTGTAGTGTCGAGAACTATGCTGAGATGCTGTGAGAACAAGAAATCCGCTGACACTGTCCTCGATTATAATTATTTATTACATTGAAGATCTCAGCGCCAATTTACAGACTTCTGCAGACATCTGGAGAATAACCGGCCCCAATCTCTAATATGTTATTCTCCCCTCCTTTGTCCCAAACCATAGTATATATATCCTATGTAACCTGATATGGGTGTTTTCCCCTACAGACCAATCCCAGGACTCCACATAACAGACTTCCTCTGTTTTAGGGTTCCCCTATAGAAATGCTCTCCAGATCCTTCTTCAAGCTGAGTCAACTTCCACTAACACCATTTGCAAACGTCAGCAAAATTGTAAATTGTCTAGACACTACATATTTCCCCCCTTCGAGACTAACTAAGTCTTGAAAACAAAAAGAATAGGATTATGACAAATAACAATTTTTCTCTTATTGAGTAACTTTAACAATAAACCAAAAACACATTTTTCTATGGAGTGTAAATACATTTTTATGAAATATGAACAAATCTTTATGGAGTGTGAGAGCGAAAATCCTGTCTGGCAGCTTTCTTTCCAAATATCCATCAATCAATCAAGACAGTAAAATTCTCTCACGGCCCCTCTGCCCCAGGCAACCACTTAAGTACTCCAGATCAATTCATAAATCTTTATCAATGCATTTTAAACTATGATGCAATTGAACACACATGAAAGCCTCAGCAAACAAAATACAATCAAATTTGTCCACATTCAGCCTGGTCGACCCATCGGACCCTCCTGTGGATTCTCTCTGTCCCTGCCTAGACCCAATATCCCTAAGCATCAACAAAATAAACAAAAACATCTGAGATCCCCACATGTACCCAACTACAGCAAATATCATTCTTCAAAAATTAATACAGAAAGAATATGACACAAATTATGTATTACACATGCAAATATGTCTATATATCATTGCAGACACTGGAATGTAGTCCACTACACTTCATCTCCTCAGCAGTGTCGACTTTCAATGCATCGTCGATGATGGAATCTGAACATTTCCACACCTTCCTTCTTCCACTTCCTCCAGTCCATTCATATTGTCCATGTTTGAGTATTTGAATCCCCTCTACACATTCCCCCATATGCTTCTGGAAGAAAAGAAAAGACCAAACAGTATCTTTTGCAAAACAACACATTCAAATTAAAACATCAATATCAACAAAAAATGATATATAAAATGATATATAAAATGAATCACATTCCATTTCCCCCCTTTGATTCATAACAAAATACTAAAATCACAATAATATGTAAAAACATGTGAAAAATGATCGGATATTCAAAATTGATATCTATCCATCAATACTCCTTTGAGTATTTGACAAAAGGTTAAACCCTCTTATCGTTTCATTTGCAAAACCCTTCAAAGTATAGGTAATATTATCAATGTGATCAGCCAAAAATGTTACACCATACCATGGAAAAAGTCCAAGTCCCCACTTCTCTCCTAGACTTACCTCCAATGGTAGGCTTCCAGACTATGACATTTCTCTCTTTCAGAATCAGATTTATCTGTTTCCGGTGCTTCCCCTCTTTTAATGGTAAAAACCTCATATGGAAGCTTCAACGTCGACATGTAACAACATCCTTTCCATCCATAGGGTAAGAATATATTCTTTCTCACCACAAACCCCAAATGTTTCTAAAATTCCCAATAGTCACATTACCATGCAAAAGCTGATCTTTCACCATCAAAGTTCTGCTCTTCTTACTAACTTGAACATAAAAAGTTACATTATATTTCTCATTACTAACCTTATGTTCATGCTTAGCCAAAGTCATCATATAATCATCACAATCTGATATTCCCCTAAACATCCCCTTCCATCATATGTTTTATTTTAACAAAAACAGCTTTTAGCCCTCACGGGTTTCACCTCCAATGCTTCATGAAGCGCTGTTAACTGATTTTCCTTCCGATCTAACAAATTCACATAGGGTAATTCATTTAACCAAGAACACTTAAACCTAGGCCTAAACAAATGCTTCTACAACGACATTATTATATCTGTTAATGATTGTTGCTGATACAACAGCCATGATAAAGCATAAGATTTACACATACTTGATAGAGGTTGAGCTACCTTCTCTAAGATTCAACCCCATGTTCCTGGTGCTGGAATTCTCAACAGACATGGACCCTCAAGATTCCTCACTGATCTTACAGAATGAGGTAACTGCTGGAACCAAAGATTCCTACCTGCCCATCCATCTTTAATTTGCAAAACAGAAGAATCAAATCCATATGCCTTCCATTTAGTTTCTCTCTTCCCTAACGAGCAGTATTGATCAGATATATCTTCTTGTCGTCCATCAAAATCAAAGAACTCATCCTGTACCTCCATGATAGTATTCTCCCTGATCTTCCCCTCTAACATTACGCAAAATAAGTGAGCAATCACTCATAACCCTCTTCCACTTCGTATCATTGTACAAAATATACTTCCTTTGACTAGGTGAAACAGCTTCTACTTCTTGTCCTGATAACAACACTTCTTCTCCATAATTATCTCTCCACTGAACTCAAAATTTCCCTTCACCACTGTTCTCTCTCTCGTATTAACATTGAAGCTGAGCTGACTGTCCTAGAGTTCCTTCAACCCTAGTTTTCATAACTTTTTTAGTATGACTTTTTCTCCTAATTTTTTCAAAAACCATTTCACTGATTTATCCACAAATTCCTTTCCCGCAAATTTTTTCAAAAACCATTTCACTGATTTATCCACAAATTCCTTTCCCACTAATTTGAGGATATTTGATCGGGAAGTCCCCACCTGCTTATGACTTCTTTACACAAAAACTTGGCAAACGATTGAGCATCTTTTAGCTTAGTTTGACATCTTATGCACCTCTTGGTGTAGGAATGTAACCAAGAATAACAGTCACACCCCTGCAAACATTATTTTTCAGACAGATTGTGCACCTGCCTATGACATAGTCAATCTGTTCATGCAAATATGGTTCCCAAAAACCATACTCCTTTGTGATCTTTCTCCTAACCTCCCCCTTGCAACATTAGCTAACCCATAGCTTCCTAAATCATCAGACCTATTAGGTCTAGAGGTGCTACTATCAACCCCTCATGGTTTCTCCAAAGACAACAAAGGATTGTTACTCTGAGGATTTTTTCATTGTCTTCAAAACACCTGCTTTCGAAAGTCCTTCAATTTGTGGTTCAATCCCTTGGATTCAGTGGCGGCTCCTGAAAAAATTCTCAGGAGGGGCAATTTTTCTGATGATTTAGGTGACCTACACACATTTAAAAAAAGATATGTCCAGCAACAACATGAAGACAGGGGCAGCATATAAGTCAATACCAGAAGCATTTATTGACTGATCTCAAAAGTGTTGGCTTACCAGGGTTGGTGGAGCCCTCAGTTTCATCTTTGCCTCGCAAAGCTAACTCAAACACTCCGCAAAACTTCACACACTGGATTAGCCGGCTGAGGATGTGGCGGTTCTTGCTAATGTCGTAGTAAATATATTTGTTATAGTGAATATGGAATATGATATGTTGAGTAAAATGTTGTGCTAAGATCTATTTAGGTCAGGAGCTGGTTATAAGTTATGTCTCCTGAGTGGCGCAGTGGTCTAAGGCACTGCATCGCAGTGCAAACTGTGCCACTAGAGATCCTGGTTCGAATCCAGGCTCTGTCGCAGCCGGCCGCGACCGGGAGACTCATGGGCGGCGCACAATTGGCCCAGCGTCGTCCAGGGTAGGGGAGGGAATGGCCGGCAGGGATGTAGCTCAGTTGATAGAGCATGGCGTTTGCAACGCCAGGGTTGTGGGTTCGTTTCCCACGGGGGGCCGGTATAAAAAAAAAAAAAAAAAAAAAAAAAAAAATGTATTCACTAACTGTAAGTCGCTCTGGATAAGAGCGTCTGCTAAATGACGTAAAATGTAAAAAAAAAAAATGTTCCTATCCAATAACAATGGACAAAAGGGTCCTATCTTGTCAGCCTTGTCAGCAGGTGGCCAAGGACAACACCCACGCCATAGGCCTCTCAGTTCTTCCAACTCACGAGTTCTTGCTCTGAGGACACACACACACACAAACACACACACACACACACATCATCACTGTTAAACACACACACACACACACATCATCACTGTTAAACACACACACACACACACACACACACACAAAAATCCCCTCTCTTAGGCTGAACATTTGAAGACAGAGAACCCGACTCAGAGCCAATGCAACAGTGACAGTAGCCTGGAGGGGACCTCGCCCAACTCATCAGGACCAATCAGAAGATCAGAACTACTAGATTGAACCTACTTCATTTATTGCATAAAATGTCTGCACACAATGTTTCGGGGCTCTCTTCAGATAATAATAATAATAATAATAATATGCCATTTAGCAGACGCTTTTATCCAAAGCGACTTACAGTCATGCGTGCATACATTTTTGTGTATGGGTGGTCCCGGGGATCGAACCCACTACCTTGGCGTTACAAGCACCATGCTCTACCAGCTGAGCTACAGAAAGTGGATACTCATGGATGCGCATTGCAATTGTAAAATGTCAACACAATTGGAGACACCACGTCATTTTTGGAGACATGTTATTGACAGTAAACTATTGTAGATGCGACTGCTAACTAAATAAAACATTTTAGCTGGCTAGCTAATCATCTTAGCTAAATGTGGGGCAAACAATTCAGTTATTTACCGTTAATTTGAGGGATTGGGGTGAAAGAAATCGAGTTACATAGTGATACTTTACGATATACTGTATTGACAATATCGCAATATTTTAGCGCTAGTTGGCTGTACCTGCACCAAAACACCATTATTGTTCCTTCATAGCTTGTTCTCAATCTTTTCACATTGGGAGCCAATTTGTTTTCAGCACTTTTATTTCCATGACTGATCAAAACTCGTTCTCATGGCTTTCTGATCCCTCTGCAACAGACATATGGTGCGCAATAAAATCACATCACAGTATCGAATCGCAATACGTATAGAATCATGAGACTCGCAATGCTGATGCATATATCTTATCGTGAGGTTCCTGGCAATTCCCAGCCCAAGTTCATTTGCCACAACACATCTCTTCGCTAGCAAACGCAATGTGTCTCCAGCAATGTTTACTTTTTTGACGTTCTATGGCATCTCCACTTTCCAAGCATATATGACCACATGTAATATTTTGGTAAGTGATGCAAATAGTGAACTATGTAGGGCCAGGATGTAAAATATATGTAGCTGCAGCAATTTCTCTTATCTGATATGGTAAGTAATGGGGCTTGATTTATAGCTCCCTAAGAGTTTGACGAACGGGTCCGTGAACGCGATTGCAGATATCTTTACCTCTGAATAAACTGCCTTATATTATACAATTATCCACCTTGTCCAAAAGTCTCTACTTTTTCTCCGTTCTCCAGTAAACTTGTTTTATCAACAATAGTAAGGTTCAATGACACAGAAAGCAGTTCAATGTCGGGGTACAGTCGCTCTCTTACCAGGATCGCGGTCCGCTCTGACCAGGGTGAAGGTGGCCGGCTCCACCTCTCTGCCAGCAGCGTTTTCATTATTTAGTCCGTTCGTAGCGGGTATGTACACGATCAACAAGATCAGTCCAAAACCGAAGATCAGTCCAAAGCAGAATGTTTGCAGAATGTTTGTAAACTAAGTCTACAAATTAAAAACATAAAATAACGCCACACTGCAGGTCGCAACATAGACGCTGATAGCCGCCATTGTCTTAGTTACGTTCAACGTTACGTCACGTATGACGAAAGCGCGTAAGTGCATGCACACAGACACCCATAGAGAATGTATTGAAAGCTTTGAAATGTGAAAAAAATAGATTTTACATGACAGGCTATGAGAGACTTCTGGGCGATTTTCAACCTGACTGAAATCGCCCAAAAAACGGGCGGGGCCATTTGAAGCACGACTTTAGCCTGATTTGACATTTAGTGGCTGGCAGATCAGACGTGAACACTGATAACTGCTGTTGCCGTGATATAATTTTTTATAAATTTATAAAAAAAAAATATATTTTTTTTTAAATAATTGATTAGAAAAAAAATCCCTTCCTTTTCCCGTTTGGCAGTGCGTCGCCCATATCGCCCTATTGAACAAGCCGTCCCTGCTTGGATTGCTTCATCTTTCAATGGATACTGATTCTTCCAAGGAGGTCTGGCTCCTGGTTGAAGTTCAACTTTCACCTCAATTGGGCTGATTTCACAAGTCCAATATCGGTACTACTTTGAGACCACAAACATTCTTGAACTTGTTGCAACATCTCCTCTTTCATAGGGTCTTAATCCATCTTCACACTGCAAATAGATGAATGTGTCATCCGTACAGCTTATGACTCTCCTTGTCCTTGAGCCAAAATCATTATTTTGAGAAATCGCTGATCTTCACTCCTCCAAATCCCCAAATTCTCTTTCATCAGTACAAAAACAGCTTTCTCTGCTTCTGTCATCATTTCTCCTATTTGCTTCTGCTCATAGCCTTCAGAAACCAACAAGGTCACATGTGGCACACTCTTCTCAATTTCAAATTCTTTATCCAGATAATCATCTGTGTTTATCTTCATATCTACTCCTTGTGGTCCTAAAACTATGCAACATAAGCTGAGTTGAACTTTCTTTGGTTGATGACTCAACCATTCCTCTGAGTTCAATTGGGCAGCATTCTTGAAATACTTGAGCTGAGTTGAAATGGATATTCCAGAAGCCTCGCATCTGGCATATTTTCCCCCTTAAATTTCTTCCATATCTTAGCCTGCTTCAAAAAATCTTCACTGAGATTTCCAATCCAGAATACTGTAGACGAATCCATCTCTGTCATCATCAACAATTGGTAAACCTTTTCCTTTGGCACTTCTACCAGATAGCCGTCTGGTGTACATCTTATTGTACAGTTCAACTTACACAATGCATCTCTTCCCAACAATGCAATAGGTGTATGTTCTGATACCAGTATGGGTATTGTAATTTTCTAATTTTCATAGCAGAGCTCAATTGGTTCCTTAAGAGTAATCAACTGTTTCACTCCCTCAAATCCCTGTCCTAATTAGTTGATTGGACATAGTGAGATGTGCAACCTCTTCAGGCTGAACACAGATTAAAGCAGTTCCGCTATCCACCATCGCTTCCAATGGTCGGTTGTTTATTTTCACCTCAATTGTTGGATCTTTTCCCGGTCCTGATGCTACCAGCTGACACCCCCCTTTCGGATCTTCTGGGCACCCCTAGAATCCTTGCTCCTGGCCCCTATAAGGGTTCACCTGTCCTCCAGATGATCTTGACTTGCCCCTGTATCTTCCTCTGAAATTCCCTCTGATGTTTCCTTCTGGCCCATTACACTCACAGGCAAAGTCACCAACCTGTCCACAATCATAACACACTTCTGAAGATTGTTGGAAGTATGGCTTAAATCTTCCTCCTCTTCCTAAGCCTTCTCATCCTCTTCCTCTCCAATTCTGTGTCTGTCCAGAGACTGGCTATGGATATGAAACAACTGGTACCGCTATTGGTGGCTGATACAATTGCGGTTGGAACTGGTCCAGTTGAAGCTGTGGCAGTGATTGTTGATTTGGTGCACACTGATTCTTCATAACCAAAGCTTGTTTCTTCTCCTTCTTATTCTCCCCCAGTTGTATTTCATTGAGTTTTCTGAGCGTTTCTTGGTCCTGTTCTTTCTGGTTGTGTTCCTTTTTCCTGTACAGATCCACTTGATGGGCTATATGATCTGTATAGACGCCTTTTGTCATGCTTCCAAGTCCAACCACCTCTGCCAGTTTGCTCCTTACTGGTGAGGGCAGTCCCTACTGCAGTTTAGCTCTCAAAATTGACTGCTCAATTTGACTCACATCTGGATCATTTCCGGTAATATTTCTCCACACTTGATGAACTCTTGACACATAGGCTCTCTGATTTTCTTGTTGTCCTAGTGGGTCAATCAGAATGTTGTCAGGATGCACATTTGTTGGAAACGTATCTTTCAGTGCTCTCCACAGCCGATTTCTACTTGCAGCCAACAATTCAGGGTCATTCACCGCAGTCCCCACATATCTATTAAGTCCAGCTCTCTGAAAAATGTCTTCCATATCTGGAATCCCAAGGAGATTAGCCAAAAGTCTCTTAATGTCTCCTATGGCAGACTGTGTTCCCACCGTAATTTCTTCCAATTTTGAAATCCAAGGATATGCTCCATCTTGAAGAGTAGGCAACTTCTTAAGTATATCTGACATATCGGTATTCTGCAAAGGATTATACTCTAGGTTCTGTCCTCAAAATATCACTGGCATCATCTTCTTACTTGTGCTCTCTTTCCTTGGCCTCAATGTATACTTCTTCTCCAATTCTTGGGATCCTTTTCTCAGCAGTTTTTTCTTCTGTATCTTCAGCTTCTTGAGTTGTTCTTCCAGTTCTCTTACTTCTTCTAAATTATTCTCCTTATCCAGGCATGATACGCATCGGTCTATATCTCTTTCTATTTATTTTGTGCTAATCATTGTAGGATAAAATCCTCTTGAATATGAAGCACCTTTAATCTCCAAATCTTTATCGCTGTCTTCATCTTCACTTTCATCAGAACTTGAATATCTTGTATTCTTCTTCTTCAAACATCCATCACCCCTTCTTTCCGCTCTGGCCAACCTCCATCTGATCACAGGGTCATATCCACCCATGATCTCTTCTGAATCACTCTGATCATCATCATCATCATCATCTTCAAGTTCCATCCTCCTGAACCTTACATTCTCCTGAACCTTAAATGAGATGTTTCCAGACATCTCGTTTTCTTCTTACTTTTGGAGTTTGGATTCATCTTTATGGTTGTTTCTGCTTGTCCTCTCTCTATTATTTGTTCATCTTCATCTCTGATGCAATAATCACCCTCCTGAATGATCATTGGAAGCTGAGGATAGACGTCCTTAAACTCTACTTCTTTCTCATAAGGTGGGGGTCTGTTTGCTGAATCCGTATGTGAGAAAGGTGTATTGACTTCTGCCATTAGTTTTTCTGTCACCTTCACCTCTTTTACCATTTTCTCTATACCTCTGTTTCTTTTTATCGTTGGTATCTTTCATCAGTTTTTGTCCTTCATTTTCAAACAGCTTAAGAACACCCAGCTCTCTTTGTCTCTTTTCTTTATGTTGTTTCCTTTTTTTCCCCTTCTTTTGATCTGCCTTATAAATTGACACAATGACTTTTATTATGTTGATGATGTCAGGGTTAAGAGTCCCTTCCACTGGCCATGGTTGTTCAATGTCAGGCCAACGTTTATTCCATTTTCCAGATAACCTTGCAATACCATTAACTAGAGGATTACTATTTTCTACTACATCAACAGGAGTAATTACTTTAATAGTTTTGATGTCCTTTTTCCCCATTGTAACAACTATTTTATATTCCTTTATTGTGAATTATTTTATTATTTTAGACTATGTAGCTTATGGTTCCCTCCCTTTTTTTTCTTTTCTTTCCCCCCCCAAATTAATTAATTAATTAATCAATTAATGTATTTATAAATTTTTTAATTTATTCATCCATTTATTTATGTATTTATTCATTTTTATTTTATTTTATTTTACCAAATTATTGATTAGTGGCAATCTTACCACATCCGATCAGGAAAGGTAAAGGAAAGTAGTCAACTTCAGAGCAATCCAAAAAAGAAAGACCTCTAATCCAGCAACACTACAGCACTCACAAACCAATTGCTTAATAAGCACCCAATTACCTTAATTTTACAGAATAATGTCAGTGCTGGATTTCCCAACTCAACTCTAATCAAACCAACTCATGCACAAAAAACTCCAAAATGCAATTCTTAATTACATTAATTGATCAGTCTGTTGCCAAGTCCCTGTCAAATTGTCACAACATGACTGTTTCACAACATGACTGTTTCACCTGGGAGCCAGAAATCTTTCTGATTGAGAGGGGGTCAAATACTTATTTCCCTCATTAAAATGTAAATCAATTTATAACATTTTTGACATGCGTTTTTCTGGATTTTGTTGTTGTTATTCTGTCTCTCACTGTTCAAATAAACCTACCATAAAAATTATAGACTGATCATTTCTTTGTCAGTGGGCAAATCAGCAGGGGATCAAATACTTTTTTCCCTCACTGTATACTAAATTCATTTTTAAACGGGTGGGTTTATTGGTGTTAAAATACACTAGTTATGCTATTTTGGACCACCAGGCTGCTGATGTCATGCAGCCTGTAGTTTTTGTGTTTATACTTTTCATAACGACAACGACAAGTTTGATGTCAGACGACAATAGAATGTTCAGGATGTCACTGCAACAACTGTCGATGGACATAATGTAAACCAGCCTTTAGTCTTGAAATCTTTGGTTGTTTAGTACATGGCCTCACATGTGAATCCTTAAAGAGATGGGTGGGGCTAAGGCTTAAGAGGATGTGAACGATGCTGAATGGGTGTAGACAAAGAAGAGCTCTCCAGTAGGTTTACCAAAACATTCAAGGGCCATTTTCTCAAAAGTGAGTTTACAAGTTGATCAACTTTCAAAGCAGAATTACTTTCCCATTGTTCCTTAACTGTAGTGTATGATATACCAGTCTCTACTTTTATCCAATGTAAAAAACACCATTTCAAATGTTGCTTCATAAGACCGTTTCGAGCCAGTCGGTCACAAATGCCATAAACAACACAAACATAGCGCCTCAGGCTAGTGCTAAGCATGGATTTTAGACTGTGCGAGAGTGAGTCTAATTCAGGGGTGTCAAACTCATTTTAGCTCAGGGGCCACATGGAGGAAAATCTATTCCCAAGTGGGCCGGACCGGAAAAATCATGGTATATATAACTTAAAAACAACAACTTCAGATTGTTTTCTTTGTTTTAATACGATCAACATACAACATAAAGCTGGAGCCTGAGGACAGTGTGTCCAAAATAGTACAAGCACAACATCACTATTAATCATAAAACATGTCAAGTTTATTTGAAAATTCTAAAGAAAAAGAGCACACAAACACACAATGCCTCAGTGATTAACATAACTGTTTCACAGATCACAGAACTATATCAGGGTGTCATTTCTCAGGCAGAAATGTAGATAAAAATAATGAAATCCTGTTCCCCAAACAAGTGCAAGAACCACAGAGTCAAGAATAGGTTAAATATACAAATAAAATAAAATAAATTAAAAACAATAGCACATCAACATAAAAACATATAAACATAAAGCTGGAGCCTGAGGACAGTGTCCAAAAGCACAACATCACTATTAATCATAAAACACCTCAAGTTATTTGAAAGTTCTGAGGACAAAGAACACACAAACACACAATGCCTCAGTGATTAACATAACTGTTTCACAGATCACAGAACTATATCAGGGTGTCATTTCTCAGGCAGAAATGTAGATAAAAATAATGAAATCCTGTTCCCCAAACAAGTGCAAGAACCACAGAGTCAAGAATAGGTTAAATATACAAATAAAATAAAATAAATTAAAAACAATAGCACATCAACATAAAAACATATAAACATAAAGCTGGAGCCTGAGGACAGTGTCCAAAAGCACAACATCACTATTAATCATAAAACACCTCAAGTTATTTGAAAGTTCTGAGGACAAAGAACACACAAACACACAATGCCTCAGTGATTCACAGAAGTATATCACAGATCACAGAACTATATCAGGGTGTCATTTCTCAGGCAGAAATGTAGATACAAATAATGAAATCCTGTTCCCCAAACAAGTGCAAGAACCACAGAGTCAATAATAGGTTAAATATACAAATAAAATAAAAACAATTAAAAACAATAGGACATCAACATAAAAACATATAAACATAAATCTGGAGCCTGAGGACAGTGTCCAAAAGCACAACATCACTATTAATCATAAAACACCTCAAGTTATTTGAAAGTTCTGAGGACAAAGAACACACAAACACACAATGCCTCAGTGATTCACAGAAGTATATCACAGATCACAGAACTATATCAGTGTGTCATTTCTCAGGCAGAAATGTAGATAAAAATAATGAAATCCTGTTCCCCAAACAAGTGCAAGAACCACAGAGTCAAGAATAGGTTAAATATACAAATAAAATAAAATCAATTAAAAACAATAGCACATCAACATAAAAACATATAAACATAAATCTGAAAGCGTTGCTCAAACTCCCGTAACAGTCCCGTTATTTTATCTTTGAACCGCTTCATGTCTGCCACATGTTGGGTCGCGCACACATTTTTCAGACAGGGGAAGTGAGCTGCATCACCACTGGCAAGTTGCGTCTCCCACAATGACAGCTTCAACTTGAAAGAACGTATGCTGTCATAATACTGCGTGACAACTTTGTTGCGCCCTTGCAGCTGTTTGTTCAAGTTATTCAGGTGCAATGTAACATCCACCATAAATGCAAGGTCCGGCATCCATTCTGCGGAATGAAATTCTAACACTGGTTTGCCCTTTTCTTCCATGAACTGTTCAATTTCTTCTCGTAAATCAAAGAAACGCCTCAGCACAGCACCTCGGCTTAACCATCTTACCTCAGTGTGGTATGGCATGCCATAGATGTGGTCTTTCTCTCTGAGAAGGCTGTCAAACTGACGGTGATTCAGGCTTCTGGATCGGATGAAATTAACAGTTTGGATGACCACCTTCATGACGTTATCCATCTTTAATGACTTGCAACACAAAGCCTCCTGGTGCAAAATACAGTGAAAAGTCAAAAAATCACGTCCTCCATTTGCAGATTGCACTTTCTCTCGGAACTTTGTCACAACGCCTGCTTTTTTCCCGATCATTGAGGGCGCACCATCTGTAGCCAGGCTGACAGCGCGGGACCAGTCCACTCCGACCCTGTCCAGCGCGCCGACGAGTGCGGTAAAAATATCAGCTGCTGTCGTTGTATCTGTCATTGGCACCAACTCCACGAACTCCTCGGTGACGGTCAATGTGTCATCAACTCCGCGGATGAAAAAATGGCCAGTTGTGCAACATCTGTAATGTCCGTGCTTTCATCAATTGCAACCGAAAACGCAATAAATGACTTTACTTTTTGCTTCAACTGGCTGTCCAAATCCACTGAAAGATCGGAAATCCTGTCTGCAACTGTGTTTCTTGTCAGGCTGATATTTGCAAAAGCCTGCCGCTTTTCAGGGCACACAATCTCCGCTGCCTTCATCATGCATGTTTTTGCAAATTCACCCTCACTAAATGGTTTTGAAGCCACTGCGATTTCATTAGCAATGAGGTAGCTAGCTTTCACTGCAGCGTCACTGATGTCTCGGCTGTGAGTAAACACAGACTGCTGTTTCTTCAGACCCGCCAACAGTTCATTCACCTTCTCTCATCTCCGCTGTCCTTGAAAGTTGTCATATTTGTCGGCATGAAGACACACATAGTGGCGACGAAGGTTATATTCTTTCAGCACGGCAACATGCTCTGAACACACCAAACATACAGCTTTCCCATTCAATTCCGTGATTAAATAGGATGACCATTTTTCTTGGAACACTCTGCACTCTGCGTCCACTTTTCTCTTTTTTGACAGAGACATATTGGGGCAATGAGGGTTGCCAAAGCACATCATGTTAAAAGTAGAAGCCGTAATAAATATCGCAGGCAAAACAAAGTAGCTCATTGGCTGCACGTGCTTGACCTACTTGCTCTGCCCCGGTATAAACAGTTTGCTTGCTTAACACAATTGCTATTGCGCCATCCAGTGGACGCAATTGGAACAGCAGTTTATTTTATTGAAAAATTGCAGCACATTTTTATACTTTACAAATGTTTTTTTTTTTTTTATCATCTCGCGGGCCGGATTAAACCCGTTTGCGGGCCTGATCCGGCCCGCGGGCCGTACGTTTGACACCCCTGGTTTAATTCAAATACAGACATTTTGAATGTATTGTAATATCATTTATTTTTGTCCTGTTGCATTAGCCATATAGTATGGCAGGCTTTGTGTGTAATCATACAAATATTGTCAAAGTGATTTTTATAGGCTCTAAGCTTGATCTGAGGATAGAAAAATGTTTCTTGTTCTCCCACATCTTCAAAAACATTCACAGTAATAGTTAACATTCAGTTGCAGGTTTGTGCGTTCCCTTTTCATGTTTCCCTTTGATTTTCCTCTTACCAGGTGATGAAATGAAATGTAGACTTCTCTGTGCTTGCTTATCTTTAATGCTTGGGATGGAATGCAATGTGTCCCGTTGTAGCTTTCTTTCTAAAGACACTTCTACACTTTCCTTACAGCAACAAAACTTCTGCAAAATGTTACGCAACATCATGCTCCCAGGAATTTAGTTAGCTAAGTCATTCTCACAGTAGACGGTAGGTTATATGACCTAAAACCGAGGACACATTACCCACTGGGCAAAAACTGGTGGAATCAACTTTGTTTCCACGTCACTTCAACAACAACAAAACATCAATGCGATGACATTGAATCAATGTGGAAAACTGATTGGATTTGCAAAAAGTCATCAACGTAAGGGAATTTAGTCTTTTTTTCACCCAACTTTTTATTTAAATCCAATGACATGGTGATATTTTTTGTTGATTTCATGATGAATTCACGTTAGTTGACAACTCAACCAAATGTAAATCAAAATTAGATGTTGAAATTACCAGTGGGGAGTGTTAAACTATAGCCATTTGAAATCTTACAGGAAAAAACATATCTCTAATACCTACAACTTACAACAAGCCTGCAGTAATGAACACATGCAGCCAGATACTTGTATTGCTGTCAGGGGCGGCTCCAGGCATAAGTAGTCGCTTAGGGCCCCCGGCCGCTAGGAACTCAGTCGGGGTCTCAACTTACTGTTGAGAGTTAGAATAGTAGAATACACAAGTTGTATGTTCGAAATTTGGTTGCGCATTAGCAGTTTTCTCTTATTTTGTCAGTTACTGACAGTCACTCAATTAGCCATGTCAGTTTAAAAAAATTGATTGGTAAGTTAGTCTAGCCAGTTATCTACATTTGTAGTAATCATGGCCGAATACCGAACAGGCACGCAGGGCACGTACCCAGGGGCCCTGACCTCCAGGGGGCCCCCATTTGATTTTGTTAGTCACACAGAAGTCATGGTAAATTGTGTAGACTTACAGGAAATTAGCATTACAACTGCAAAAATGTCTCTCTGCCCCATGACAAAATAAGTAGAATTGCTTGAAAGTAGTTATAAAATTACAAAAATAAATATTAGCCCCATGGCAACATGTGTAGAACTGCAGAAAATTTGCTTTAAAACTGCAACATTTTCTCTACGCCCCACGGCAAAATGTGTATAATTACAAGAAATTAACTTTCAAACTTAGATTTTTCTCTCTGCCTTCAAGAGGGGGGAGGCCACAAAAAAATGTGCCTGCTTGGTGTGGAGCCCCCCAACCAAATCTCGCTTAGGCCCCCCAAAAGGCTAGAGCCGGCCCTGATTGCAGTTAGAGATTCATTTCACTAGGTTCGAGTTTAAATCTATTGTTGTCGAGGAGATTTTCCCATTCGCAATATGAGGGCTACCAGGCTACGAACTGATGAGTTTACAGGAGGCAAGAGCTACTTTAAAGTTCCACGATTCAGTCTGCTGTGAAATGATATGTTGTTAGCCTCCAGTGTGGGTAGCCTACCTGCTGAGTTTGCTGAGGTGGGGAGTAAAGTGTTGTGGGGACACAGTTCAGGTAAGGTACGGAGAAGTACTTCAGAGTGTGGGATCTAACAACTAGATCTCTAATTCCCACTAGACGCTAGAGCCCTATGCTATTCCCACTGTCTGGCCAAATGTAATGTTTCCCACATCCTGACCATATTACAATCTTGATTGTATAGCTGCTGTAGTCTTATCTATTCAACACAACCTCCACCCTGCTCTCCATCTCTCTGCTGTCTGTCTGTGGACTGTGGATACTGAGAGAATGACTTCACCCGGTGATGCCTCAGTGCCTCCGTCGCCATACAATATGTTGCATTGTCCATTAGGCTTAGAGACAGTGAGAGACAGAGAGACACAGGGACTGGAGTCATTGTGTGGGCTAAAACTGTCCCCCCCGAAGACTCAGTGCAATTACTCTTCCCTCCACGTGCTGTGTTATCTGTTCCCTCGTACATCAAAGCAATAACGTCTTCAAAAGGGCAAAGGCAGACTGGGCTCTCTGCAGGGATGCAGAGCGGGCCAGCTTCAGGGAGTGTCTGTCAAGACACATTATCGCCGAGAATTAACAAGGAAAACAAAATCTGCAGAAGACAATTTCTCCAACAGACAACCAACTAAAGGACTGTTTTGCTCGGAAAATGAAATCTCACTCCATTTAGAAATTGTTTACTGCAGTAACAACGTGCAGCAGAATCCGTGGGAGCGAATGACCTTACATGCAATCTCGATAGCACCGATATGGGCGCGTGACTTACGCCGAAAAGGTAAACGTCACGACAACAAAATGGTCAAACAGTAATTAACATCACAGGCATCGGACACATAAAATTGGAGATGGCGACGCTCTAAAATGCTTCCTTGACACAGAAAGAATAGTGGTACCCACACGGAGGGGAGATAAATGAATTGTGTTCCCTCCCTGTCCTTTCCCCCGTCAACGTCCTCTGACTGGCTGCCTGTCCTGCCTGTTTGCAGTATCTAGCCGTTTTTCTGTGATTTGTGATGAGGAACACTGACAGATCCTAATTTTGTCAAAGCACTCCTGTCACAGCCGATGGTGGTAATGTCTGGTAAAAAATTGTGGTTTGAGATTGAATGAAAACGTTCGACTGAGACTGTCGACTGAAAAAATTTACTTGGAGCACTGTCAGTTGTGAATTATGTCTGCCGGGGTTGTAGGCTGTGTAGTTTGAATTGCAGTTCATAGAGGTTAGTGATTCCCAACTGAGCTGAGTGAATGCCCATTGCTTTGATCCAGTGTGGCTGGATATGTTGCTATGAAACAGCAAAGAGATAGATTGTACAGACTCTTTCAAATGTTGTTTTTTCTATTTGTTCAGGGTGGTGAAATCAGCAGGTTATTGCATTGTAAAAGCCAACCCTTCTATGGGTGCCCATAGTCTATTTCCAGGATAGGACTGATTTATGGAGATGCTGCTTCATGGTCACTGAACATATTACTGTCTGCGCAGTCCTTATATCTGGGTCATCTCCAACTGTTTGTTCTGCACAGATCTTCCTCTCAAGGGACTGGCAGCTTTCCCATCTGTTTCAATGTTCAGAGACCTAAGCAATGCCAAGACTTGTAGGTTACGTACTTGAAATGTGAAACACCTGTCATAGCCACTGACCCAATATGCATGTCGAGATTTTTTAGATGAAGCCTGTTGATGTTCAGGTTTTATCATATACATTTTGTTCTACTTTTCAGGAGCGGAAAATGTAGTGTCCGTTCAAGTCTCTGAAAATGGCAATCATTCTCCTTAAACTGTGTTTTTGAATGATTCAAATGAATGTTCCAGAAACAGGTTGCAAAAAGGCACAATACAAACCAAATACTGTCATGGAAGAGTACAACGATGTCAAGGATATGTCATATCTTTACTGAATATTCTTTGGCTATTCATTAAAATACATGTATTTTCAAGGCTGCCAAGTCCAAAAGGGACTATTATTTGCTGGGTAGTACCGTATCAAACTATTTTCAACTGTTTGCAAATGTCCATATGGCTTGTGGATGCTTAGTGGTTTTGAAAGTGCCTTGGGACTGAGCCCACTCATTTTCACAGGCTAACTCTGAAATATTAATGAACTAATAGTGCTTTGATATGACAGTGTAATATAAAGACATTCAGTGTATGTTTGCAAGTGAGGCCGCCCGTATTTTGGCATATGAATACCCAACCCCCTCCTACAGGTAGGTATGGAGTCATTCTTTAGCATTATTGATTTGTTACTGTCTTACCAGCTTGACTAATGACGGTGATTAGGGGGCCTATTTTCTTGATGATACAGACATTAAGGACAACGGTGGGAAGTAGGCTCAGTAGGCAACAGATGTGTGTGTATACATTTGTTGTGTGTGTGTATGTTTACATAGCACCTCTCTCTTCCACCTCTCTCTCTCTCTTCTCTCTCTCCCTCTCTCTCGCTCCTTCCCTCTCTCACTCTGCTTAGCACGCATGAGGCTCCTACACTGTCAAAGCTTCCTGGACCACAGCTTAGGAGAGCTTAAATTGAAGGAAATTCAACAATACCTCTCCATTCTCCCCGCATCCTCTCTCCTCCCTCTGTGAAACCACCCTGAGACCCTTGGAGCTATGCCCAGAATAAAAAATGTCAATCCCCACTAGATAAATACACAAAATGCTTCCCTCTAATTAGCCTAAGTACATTTCCAAAGTAAATCTCCATTGTGTTCTTATTAAAACATCTCCAGTGTGGTCACTTTGGACGCATTAAAGGCATAACGTTGAGGGATCCTCCCACTCACGCTTTTGAGAACATTTAATAGTGGCTTAGGGAATAAATTGGTTTAAGAGATTTTCCCTCCAAATCTCTTATCACTCACGGAGAAAAGAGAGAATGACTCAATCGATGAGTCTATTCATTTCTCAGATGATTGAAAACTGCTGACAAGTGCACAAGAGTCTTCATTGGGAAGTGTTAGGGGATAAATACGGCCTAATTATTTTTGTTTTGAGGGGAAGTTGAGTCTTTTTCAACTACTTAAAAGGTTGACGCTAATTAGCATTGAGGTCATGGAGAGAGATCTGATGCAAGGTTGAAAGTCGAGGCATTTTAATCAAGCACTGCCCTTTGATGTGCATTGATGACCAAACATCCAACACTACGGAGTATATTATGAGTGGTGTACCTCTGATTTTACCATCGCCTTTCCTTAGGGGCATTGGTATTTGAGAGTCAGGGCAACCTTAGCCTTCCGAAGTCTGAGCACTCTTGACTTGATAAACAAATGAGTTTTGCAGAACAACGATGCTTGAATCAAATGCAACTTATCTCCTTTTAACTCACACTTTTTATACCAAGCAGACAGCAGAAGCTCAAGTCTTTCGAATAAAAATAAACTGGCAATTGTTTTGTTAAAGCATTGTGAATGTGAAAGCCAGGCACTCTTTTCACTTAGATGTGAATGTACAGTGGGGCAAAAAAGTATTTAGTCAGCCACCAATTGTGCAAGTTCTCCCACTTAAAAAGATGAGAGAGGCCTGTAATTTTCATCATATGTACAGGTCAACTATGACAGACAAATGGAGAAAAAACAATCCAGAAAATCACATTGTAGGATTTTTAATGAATTTATTTGCAAATTATGGTGGAAAATAAGTATTTGGTCACCTACAAACAAGCAAGATTTCTGGCTCTCACAGACCTGTAACTTCTTTTTTAAGAGGCTCCTCTGTCCTCCACTCATTACCTGTATTAATGGCACCTGTTTGAACTTGTTATCAGTATAAAAGACACCTGTCCACAACCTCAAACAGTCACACTCCAAACTCCACTATGGCCAAGACCAAAGAGCTGTCAAAGGACACCAGAAACTAAATTGTAGACCTGCACCAGGCTGGGAAGACTGAATCTGCAATAGGTAAGCAGCTTGGTTTGAAGAAATCAACTGTGGGAGCAATTATTAGGAAATGGAAGACATACAAGACCACTGATAATCTCCCTCGATCTGGGGCTCCACACAAGATCTCACCCCGTGGGGTCAAAATGATCACAAGAACGGTGAGCAAAAATCCCAGAACCACACGGGGGGACCTAGTGAATGACCTGCAGAGAGCTGGGACCAAAGTAACAAAGCCTACCATCAGTAACACACTACGCCGCCAGGGACTCAAATCCTGCAGTGCCAGACGTGTCCCCCGCTTAAGCCAGTACATGTCCAGGCCCGTCTGAAGTTTGCTAGAGTGCATTTGGATGATCCAGAAGAGGATTGGGAGAATGTCATATGGTCAGATGAAACCAAAATAGAACTTTTTGGTAAAAACTCAACTCGTCGTGTTTGGAGGACAAAGAATGCTGAGTTGCATCCAAGAACACCATACCTACTGTGAAGCATGGGGTGGAAACATCATGCTTTGGGGCTGTTTTTCTGCAAAGGGACCAGGACGACTGATCCGTGTAAAGGAAAGAATGAATGGGGCCATGTATCGTGAGATTTTGAGTGAAAACCTCCTTCCATCAGCAAGGGCATTGAAGATGAAACGTGGCTGGGTCTTTCAGCATGACAATGATCCCAAACACACCGCCCGGGCAACGAAGGAGTGGCTTCGTAAGAAGCATTTCAAGGTCCTGGAGTGGCCTAGCCAGTCTCCAGATCTCAACCCCATAGAAAATCTTTGGAGGGAGTTGAAAGTCCGTGTTGCCCAGCGACAGCCACAAAACATCACTGCTCTAGAGGAGATCTGCATGGAGGAATGGGCCAAAATACCAGCAACAGTGTGTGAAAACCTTGTGAAGACTTACAGAAAACGTTTGACCTGTGTCATTGCCAACAAAGGGTATATAACAAAGTATTGAGAAACGTTTGTTATTGACCAAATACTTATTTTCCACCATAATTTGCAAATAAATTCATAAAAAATCCTACAATGTGATTTTCTGGAATTTTTTTTCTAATTTTGTCTGTCATAGTTGACGTGTACCTATGATGAAAATTACAGGCCTCTCTCATCTTTTTAAGTGGGAGAACTTGCACAATTGGTGGCTGACTAAATACTTTTTTCCCCCACTGTAGCTACTCACTGAGGGAAAAACAATTTAGCTCTTGTTAAATATATTTCCTACACTCTTACAGACTTATTTTCTTGGTTTCTTGGTTGCAGTTAAAACAAACAACAGTTATATTGATACATATGGTTTGATCCAGGGACAAGAAATACATTCAATGAAACTATTACTGTCACGTCTCCTCCCGTTGCTCCCCTCCGGTGCTCTGATTCGCCGGTCTACTGAGCCACCGGTCTGAGCGCACCACCTCGGCGACATCGGAATGGAAACCCAACGCACCCTAATCACCTCCAGCGCACCTGCACCTCATCATCTCAGCACCACCCCTATATAGCCCTGGACTGTTCAGTGTTGTGGTAGTTAGTGTCTTGTCTGTCCAGAATTTTTATCAAAGGTACACCATATTTAAAAGGGATGGCGTAAGATAAATGTACTGAAAACCCTATTGAATGCAAACTCCACAAGAAAATATGTTGTCCAGCAAGTGGCAGGGTTTTCAGCGATTGAATTAAATATATTCAGTGCGCGCAAAGTCTGTTACGCACCTGCATAAGGTAAGTCTAAATACCAACTACTGAGACGTACCAGTCAAAAGTTTGGACACACCTACACATTCAAGGGTTTTTCTTTATTGTTACTATTTTCTACATTGTAGAATAATAGTGAGGACATCACAACTATGAAATAACACATGGAATCATGTAGTAACCAAAGTGTTAAACAAATCAAAATATATTTTATATTTTAGATTCTTCAAAGTAGCCACCCTTTGCCTTGATGACAGCTTTGCACACTCTTGGCATTCTCTCAACCAGCTTCATGAGGAATGCTTTTCCAACAGTCTTGAAGGAGTTCCCACATATGCTGAGCACTTGTTGGCTGCTTTTCCTTCACTCTGCGGTCCCTCATCCTAAACCATCTCAATTGGGTTGAGATCGGGTGATTATGGAGGCCAGGTCATCTGATGTAGCACTCCATCACTCTCCTTGGTCAAATAGGCCTTACACAGCCTGGAGTTGTGTTTTGGGTCATTGTCCTGTTGAAAAACAAAGGTAGTCCCACTAAGCGCAAACCAGATGGGATGGCGCATCGCTGCAGAATGCAGTGGTAGCCATGCTGTTTAAGTGTGCCTTGAATTCCAAATAAATCACTGACAGTGTCACCAGCAAAGCACCATCGCCCCTCCTCCTCCATGCTTCATGGTGGGAACCACACATGCGGAGATCATCCGCTCACCTACTCTGCGTCTCACAAAGACACGGCGGTTGGAACCGAAAATCTCAAATTTGGACTCATCAGACCAAAGGACAGATTTCCACCGAACTATGTCCATTGCTCGTGTTTCTTGGCCCAAGCAAGTCTCTTCTTATTATTGGTGTCCTTTAGTAGTGGTTTCTTTGCAGCAATTTGACCATGAAGGCCTGATTCACACAGTTGATGTTGAGACGTATCAGTTACTTGAACTCTGTGAAGCATTATTTGGGCTGCAATTTCTGAGGTTGGTAACTCTAACGAATTTATCCTCTGCAGCAGAGGTAACTCTGGGTTTTCCTTTCCTGTGGCGGTCCTCATAAGAGCCAGTTTCATCATAGCGCTTGATGGTTTTTGCGAATGCACTTGAAGAAACTTTCAGTTCTTGAAATATTCCGGATTGACTGACCTTCATGTCTTAAAGTAATGATGGACTGACGTTTCTCTTTGCTTATTTGAGCTGTTCTTGCCATAATATGGACTTGGTCTTTTACCAAATAGGGCTATCTTCTGTATACCACCTCTACCTTGTCACAACACAACTGACTGGCTCAAACACATTAAGAAGGAATGAAATTCCACAAATTAACTTTTAACAAGGCACACCTGTTAATTGAAATGCATTCCAGGTGACTACCTCATGAAGCTGGGTTGAGAGAATGCCAAGAGTGTGCAAAGCGGTCATCAAGGCAAAGGGTGGCTACTTTGAAGAATCTCAAATATAAAATATATTTTGATTTGTTTAACACTTCTTTGGTTATTACATGATTCCATATGTGTTATTTAGTAGTTTTGATGTCTTCACTATAAACACAATCACCCACCCACCCCAACTGATGTCAAGGTGCACTAAAAGAGTGTCACTTTCAGCCAACTGTCATTGTCACTCCCAACATGATGGCTGACACATCGTAATGTATCAAAATATCTGAGTGATATAATTCTGTTCACGCTGTATGTAGAATCCAACACACCTGAATATGAATTGTGATCTACCTGTGCCTTTCTGGACATCGATCTAAGGTGTCATCTCAAAATCCAGAGTGTATTGAGCATAGGCAGTTACAGTAGTACTTAGTAGATGGAGCATAAAGCTCTCATAGTCTGACCTAAGATCCTCTGGAGATAGAGATGCTGTCGAGGCATCAAAATACTTTGCTTTGAAGTCCAATAATGAGGATGACTTCTTCCGAACACAGTTGGCTCTGTAAATATGCCAAGGCAACATTATACCGTATCTCTCACTCAACATGAATCAGAAAACAATACAGACAGCGGGATTGACAAAATACGGAATCCTTTGATATTCCCCAGTTTGTTGAAAGATACTGATGTACATGACTGACTGTGAATGTGCGGTCAGTGTGCGTGCGTGCGTGCATGTGCATGCATGTGTTTACTCGCAAGCACGCATGTTCTGGTTTGAGGTTTTCTGAACACAAATTACTTTTGGAATACAAATTGGATTGGCGGATCAAATTGAAAATGAGCACAGAAGTCAACATTTTTTGGTTTCTAACGACAGATGTTCTAACGACAAGTGTGTCTCACTCATTTCCCCTTCATTTCCATTTGATTGCATCAAATCTCACATTTTGCCAATAAAGCTGTATGTGGAAATGTCAAGGCGCCCTATGGGTCATTCTATACTCACTTCTCCTAATTCCCCCCTGAAATGATATGTCTGGTTTTCATGGTTCTTATGTATTAGGTTTGTACCATTTGCACCTCCATACTTACCGTAGTTGTGCCGCAGAGCATCATGGGTAATATGTGTGTTTAGATGTGCACCAGGAATCCTTGAATTTGAGTGAAGTCAGGGACCTGGACGCCTGTCAAGACTCCCCTCAATTTAATCTCGGTGCCAGCCACTTAACCAGATGTCCAGCCAATGTGTCTGGCGCCTTTGTGGTGCCTGCCAAAGGCTGTGGGAATAATTGAAAAATTGTGCACATCGCGCTCGGTGGCCAGGGCCTGTTTGTCTCCCTTTACATGCGCACAGGCACGGACACACACAGTGGTACACACACACACACACACACTGCGTGCAGCTGAGCCCTTCTCTGATGTGAAACAGTAGGGGTGGGTGGCCCTGAGAGGCTCCTGCTGGGGGCGACATCCTCAACCTGCTGCAGGGTGGGAGACACTCAGCCTGATCAGGGTAGTGGAGAGGGGGAGACGGGGAGTTGAGGGAGGAAGAGGGAGAAGTAGAGAAGAGATGAGGAGGAAGAGACAGGGTGTGTGTGTGTGGCACACACAGGCACACAAATCCATACACTACAAATGTTAGCCTAGCAAATAGACAGATTTTCTTTCTTTCATTTTATATAATTATTGCTTGCATTTATTGAGGACTATTGGCATCAAATTACGTATTTCAGGAGAATTACATCCTTCAGGAAAAATCTGAAAGGATTTCACAGCTTGTCTGCTACAGATAGACATTACAAATAAAGCCCCTTTGAATGTTTCCAACCAGTAAGAGCTCAATTGGGATGAATGGACCTTGTTATTTCTCTTTTTCTCTTGAATCCCTCTTAATTTACTATTGTGTTGGAAGATATGGTTCTCCTCATTAATCAAGAAGACATAGGCGAGAGACAGGGACAGAGAGAGAGAGAAGAGAAGGAGAAAAGAGAAGAGGGAGGGAAGGAGGGGTAGAAACAGTCAACTCTGATTAGCCTAATTCACCTTGTTCTTGGAGGACATGGCTAATTGTAAGATCCATTAAGTTGATATTCAAGACTCCCATGTATTGTTCTAAATGTCAATAAAATGGCCGGCAGTCGTTGAGACTGGCTAATCTCTTCCTGTTTGAAAAGAACAGGAATCCTTCTGGTGACCTTTACGCTCAATCGGAGATACCAATGAGTAATCAATTAAATCTCCAATCAAACCGATACAGCACTAACAAGTTACATTAACTTGTTTTTTTAATGCCATTCATATTAACCTCACATAAATTCGTTTTATGTAACAGGTTGTGTAGGAGAGCCATAGAGAAATTATTTTGATGATTTAAGCAGTATCCCAAAAAATTTAAATTAGGCTTTTCAGTAAGAACCTTGTTACATAAATGTTTACTCCCCAATGTGTTATTTGCAATAGAACGCTATATGTAGGTGGAAATAGTGGAGGAGGCTTCCAAATGGGGTTGTGGAGGCATAGTGAGGTGGATGTTGCTGTCTGTAGCCAGGTTGGCCACTAGAAGGAGCTCTGGCGCCTGTTATCTCTCCATGTAATGTTCAGAGGGATAGAAGTAGATGGAGGTATGAGTATGTTTATGAAAAAACACCTTCTAAACCTCCACCTACATTGTTTGCGGTGCATTATCTCCCACTTCTCTGATATAGGTCTCTATTCAATCTCTATTGCTGAAGCTGGTTTCAAAGATTGCACAATAGAAATGTAAGGGTATTATCCAACTGAGTAGACATACTGTAGCGTTTACCATGAATGCAGTCTCCGCTAACGCGGGAACATTGCCTTTAAATTTAAATCACGCTGTAATGCTGAATGTCCGCGATATGGATTGAATAGAGCTCATAGACAGCGATAATGCATACATACACCATTGTCTGGACTGGTCTATCTCTGATCATTTGAAACCAGTGATAATGTCTAGTTATTGAATGTAGGCAATTGAGTACGAAGGCAAGCA
This sequence comes from Coregonus clupeaformis, assembly GCF_020615455.1. Taxonomy (NCBI): domain Eukaryota; kingdom Metazoa; phylum Chordata; class Actinopteri; order Salmoniformes; family Salmonidae; genus Coregonus; species Coregonus clupeaformis. The sequence goes on from NC_059200.1 coordinate 34,742,898, forward strand.
CCCTACCTCCACACACATGTACAAACTGTAGTGTATGTGTTAGAAATGGATGTTTACATCTGATGCAATAAGGCTAACATGATAAAATGGCCTTGTTTACGCTGTAGATCCCAATGTGATATCAATCAACATCAGTGATAAAAATATCTACATTAGATGTAATACCAACAGCATGTCCCATCCTTTCTCGGTTGAATGTACAGCAAATAACATGTAGGGCAAAAATGGCTGATAATGGATATAGGGGGGAATTCCGACCCGAGTTAAGTGCACGCGTAAATGGAACGTAATTCCTTTTTTATGCCCTTTTCTCTCTGTGTATTCTGACCTTAAATTTAAGCATGAGAATAGCATGCCATTCATCCGCTATTCATTTGGGGTGGAGATCAAATAAATAAAGGTGTGGCGGAGGTGTGTCTACAGATACTCTCTATTCTGACCTTGACTTAATTCCTTCATAATTCCACCACCTTTACTCTCGATGAATAAGGTCAAGCAACCTGTCGGTTCCAAGTGGAACATCATCTGATAGAAATAACACCATTCTCCATGCACTGTAATTTACAAACTGATAAGAGCTATTGATAAGAGCTAGGTAAATGAGTAAGCCGTTTGGATAAGGGGATTGTAAATATGAATGACAATTGTTCTAGATCTATTGTACCTTATAATTGCTTAAAACAAATGTGAAACCAGTCATAAGGCAGCAAACTGAAGCATATCAACATATCACAGTTTATGAAATGCTGGCTTTATAACTTGCAAGGATGAAATTTGGAGACCTAAGATAATGGCAGTATAGCGCCAAACCTACCGAGTTGATTTATGATTTCAAGAATGTTTTAATTATACAGACTTTTCACTGTATTTAAAAAAAAATGTGTATTCTTTTAAATATTAGCCACTATCGGTAGCCTCCGTCAGTCATACCCACATATATTATCACTTCAGTGTTAGTTTCCTTACATTCCATTACACATTTAGTTTACCTTTCTTTCCTCTGTCACATTCGTGTGGTTGTTCCTGAGGATCGCTAACAATAGCGGATCATATTAGGATAATGTATTACAAGTTGTGCAATAATTTGGGACATGTAGCCTATTTGAATCATTATGGAAAGCAGACCATACGTAGAAGTTTAAACCTGGAGCCTGGCACAGGTTCACGACGACTGGACTGTTGTCTTCACAGTTCCATTATTAGTGAGGATTATTAGGGTAGATTTATAGGACTACTGTTCAACCCCTATTGTACACTTTTCTCACCTTCCAATATTTAATGGATTGAACAATTGAATATAGCAACTTTCAGGATGAATCAAACAACTGTATTTTTGATTCACCAATATATTTCGTGCATAAAGGCTCTCCAAACTGTTTTTTTATTTAATTGTTCATAAATACTTTCCTAACCCTAAATAATATACAAGATAAGAATATTCTTTAATCTACCAATTGGTGCTGAAAAGTAGACGAATTTGCGTGTATTTAGGCCTACATGGCTTTCTTTCATTGATCCCTAAGTGAGTCTGTCGGGAAAAGTCAAATTAAAAGGGACACCAAATTTAAAGGGATAGCTTTAGAGACAGTAAATGTACTGAAAACCCTATTGAATGAAAACTTTCTGAGAAAATCTGTTGGCCAGCAAGTGGAAGGGTTTTCAGCAGTTTAATTACGTTAATTCAGCGCACGCAAGGGAACCACGCCTGCAAAGTCCGTTACGCAGCTGCATAAGGTAAGTCTGAATACCAACTATTGAGAAGTGCGTAGGAAAGGCGTGCGTAAGAAAGGCGTACATTTCCTAAGTCTGAATCGGGCCTATAACAATTAAGGTATCATTTCTGTGTTCCTGTTTGAGGGCAAATACTTCTGATCCAGGTAGTACAGAACTGTCGTTGATGAGCGTACAGGTTTTTCCACACGGTGAGCAAGCACACAGGACTCACTCTGCCTATGCCCTAGTGTGTGAATATCATTCCCCGACATCCGTTCATGTCAGCTCATTGCCTTTATCTGTGCAAGGAGCAAAAAAAAAAAGAAGGTCCTCTCAGCTCCTGTGAGTTCGGAGCAGTGCGCCTTCTCATGGGGGCCTCCGGGGCACTGTGAAGGGTAACACCGCCGCTTCCTGAGTCGGTCATCCTCATTGGTGAGACTCATGAGGAGCTGTTGACTTATCACTCTGAGTAAAGAGGGCAAGACGTAGATGGTGTTTTTTTCCCCTTTGGTTGGCCGCACCTCCGTTAGCATATAAGCGTTAGTATATCAGGTGAAAAGTCAAGGCGTTGAGGGGCCAAGGGGGTAGTTTCGCATTTGAACTTCGTTCTTTGGCTAATGCTGCTCTGACTAATAGTTATTGTAGAACTAGATGAAATTCAGAAACAAAAAAAACAGTTGTTTAGTTTAAACTCAACTCGATATGGAATTGTTATCACCCCATTTCTTTTTGATGTAAGCATATCAACTATATGAAATATTACTATGCTACATTCTAGTATCGTCCCACTGGGAATCAACAATGATTTCACAACATAGTAATAATAATAATAATATGCCATTTAGCAGACGCTTTTATCCAAAGCGACTTACATTCATGTGTTCCTACATTTTTACATATGGGCGGTCCCGGGGATCGAACCCACTACCCTGGTGTTACAAGCGCCATGCTCTACCAATTGAGCTACAGAGGACATGCGTCTGGCAGTTACTAAAACCCAGCAAACTTAGCAATATGGTTGATTGTTTACATGTCCTCAGCTACCATAGGCACTAGACAGTAAACAAACAAAAAGATAACACACTCATCCATATTCCACTACATTAAGCAGAACATTTTTGGGACCAAAAATGCAGGCTATGACTGACTCAGACCTGCTACAACCCACCACATAGTAATTGCTCAGTGAATGTATTTTGGAAGACAGAGCATTTAATTGCGTAGACTTGTAAAACAAGTTTTACATTTTAAGTCTTGATTTTCTTCCAGTAAAACATTTTCCATTTTCTTTTAAAGGTGTTTTTAGTGTAAATGTATGTGGAACATCACTAGTGGCCCCGTAAATTAATCATTAAATACTTAGCAGTTTAACCTGAGGTGGCGTTAAATTGAAAGTTGAATCATTTTGACTAATTTCATTGGATGCCCTCATTATACATGCATTGACAAACTTTAATCAGAATTAAAGCCGGATTTACAGTGGGGGAAAAAAGTATTTAGTCAGCCACCAATTGTGCAAGTTCTCCCACTTAAAAAGATGAGAGAGGCCTGTAATTTTCATCATAGGTACACGTCAACTATGACAGACAAAATGAAAAAGAAATATCCAGAAAATCACATTGTAGGATTTTTTATGAATTTATTTGCAAATTATGGTGGAAAATAAGTATTTGGTCAATAACAAAAGTGTCTCAATACTTTGTGTTACGGATACAGGTATCCTGTGTCTTTTTGTGTTTTTCCCCTCCTTCTGCCCTAATCACAGGTGTCCTGTATGTTCCTGATTGGTGGTCGTTGGGGTGTCTGCTGATTGCTAAGGTGGACCAATCAGTGAACATTCCTCTGCATTGCACCACAAGTTGCTGGTTACTCTGTTTGGTAACTTTGTTAGAGAGACTATTTCCGTATGTGAGTATGGATACTGTGGTGTCCTGTGTTTTGTTTACTCACTAAGTTGCTGGTTACTCTGTTTGGTAACTTTGTGAGAGAGACTATTTCCGTATGTGAGTATGGATACTGTGGTGTCCTGTGTTTTGTTTACTCACTAAGTTGCTGGTTACTCTGTTTGGTAACTTTGTTAGAGAGACTGTTTCCGTATGTGAGTTTGGATACTGTGGTGTCCTGTGTTTTGTGTACTCACTCATTTGCTGATTACTCTGTTTGGTAACTTTGTGTGTTTCTGGGAAAAGGGGAGTTTAAGCAAGTTGCCCTTGGGCGTACATTACCCGTAGGAAGAAATCTGTCTAAAAACACTAGTTAGACCTGAGCGGACCACCCCCTGTACTTTTGTATGATTAGCAGTAGCTTAGCGGTTCTTGAGGCAGGCAAGATCAGTTTAGGTTTTTTTTTACACTATTGTTTCATTTCTTGGGTCCTGCTCAGCCCTTTTTCCCAAACCTTTACCGTGTGTTCAGCAATAAACCTTTTATGTTTGACGGTAGTCTATGGTTGTCGTGTAGTTTTTGTTCTCACTGTTCCATGTCACGAGTCTAATTTGCATGACTTATGTTACGGGTCTCTTCTCCATCCACCCTAGACGTTTAAAGCCACGGGGTTCGTAACATAAAGTGGGGGCTCGTCCGGGATCATTCTCATTGATACTCATGCAAATTAGTTAGTGTCTGGTTCAGTGTTGAGCTTGGCAGCTGTAACTACCAGTTTTTTTTGTGTTCAGTATTCGACGGCTCATGTTGCTAGTTTAGGATGGCTACTTTTGAGTTGGATGCATTTTTGGAAAACCCTACGTTGGAGATTTTTGAGAATTGCCGTAGAGTGGATCTACAGGTTTTGGCTGACCACTTTTCTGTACCCATATCAAGAGTTTTAGTGAAAGCCGAAGTGAGGAAAGCAGTGTTAGAGATATTGTTGAACGAGCGAGTGCTTGAATTACCGCCGCTTGACCCTGCTGCTCCTGTAGGGGATGTGGTTGCTGCTCCTGTAAGCCCATCGGTGTCTGAGGACGAGGCTAAGGCTCCAGCCACATTGCCCCGTTTTGACACACTCTCCCCACTGTCCGACAGTGATGCTAGGATGGATGTCCGCTCGACACGGCTCCAAATGGAGGCGGAAGAGCGGGCACAAATCAGGCAAGACAAGCAGGAGACGCGTAAGATGGAACAGGAGACGCATAGGCTAGAGGCAGAACAGGAGACGCGTAAGATGGAACAGGAGACGCGTAGGCTAGAGGCAGAACAGGAGACGCGTAGGCTAGAGGCAGAACAGGAGACGCGTAGGCTAGAGGCAGAACAGGAGACGCGTAGGCTAGAGGCAGAACAGGAGACGCGTAGGCTAGAGGCAGAACAGGAGACGCGTAGGCTAGAGGCAGAACAGGAGACGCGTAGGCTAGAGGCAGAACAGGAGACGCGTAGGCTAGAGGCAGAACAGGAGACGCGTAGGCTAGAGGCAGAACAGGAGACGCGTGAGGCTAGAGGCAGAACAGGAGACGCGTAGGCTAGAGGCAGAACAGGAGACGCGTAGGCTAGAGGCAGAACAGGAGACGCGTAGGCTAGAGGCAGAACAGGAGACGCGTAGGCTAGAGGCAGAACAGGAGACGCGTAAGATGGAACTGGAGACGCGTAGGCTAGAGGCAGAACAGGAGACGCGTAAGATGGAACTGGAGACGCGTAGGCTAGAGGCAGAACAGGAGACGCGTAAGATGGAACTGGAGATGCGTAAAATTGAACTGGAGGCAGAAACAGCAAGGTTAGTCTCTGCTCGTACTATGCCTACTAGTGAGCCGTCCTCACCAGCTGTGTCGTCTGCTACGTTTGATATTAGTAGACAGATCACCTTGGTACCTGTGTTCAGGGAGTCAGAGGTTGATTCCTATTTCAGTGTTTTTGAACGTATAGCAGTAGCATTGAAATGGCCCGAAGAGGTATGGTGCCTATTACTTCAGTGTAAATTAACAGGTAAAGCCCAAGAGGTTCTGTCAGCGCTACCTCTTGAAGACAGTTTGAATTATGACGTGGTCAAAGCTACTGTTCTTCGTGCCTATGAGCTTGTTCCTGAGGCATATCGACAGAGATTTAGGTCTCATAAAAAGTCTCCTACTCAGACTTATGTGGAGTTTGCTAGAGACAAAGGAAATCTGTTTGACAAATGGCACAGTGCTAGTAAGGTAACTGATTTTAACTCTCTACGGGAGTTAATCTTGTTAGAAGAGTTTAAAAATTGCTTACCCGAACGCATTGTAGTTTATCTGAACGAACAGAAAGTATCCTCACTGTCAGATGCGTCTGTATTGGCAGATGAGTTTGTGTTGACGCATAAGAGCGTGTTTTCGGCTCGTACGGAGAGCAGGGCCGTGGACTTGCTAACTTTTAGTCCTAGTCGACCAGCAGTACATCCAGCACGCCCAAAAGATGTGCGTCACTGTTTCTATTGTCATAAGGTGGGACATATGGGTAATGATTGCTTTCTGCTAAAACGCAAACAGGGGATGCCTCAGCACGCCAGGCCGCCAACGGGTGTTGGGCTGATTCGTACGGTTGTAGGGCCGGAATCAAGACAGAGACCTCATAGTGAATGTGGTTTGAAAGTCCCTGTCCCAGTCCCAGATCCCAGTTATGAACCATTCATTTTTGAGGGGTTTGTTTCCATATCAGATGACGAAGCGTCTCAGCGTCCAGTTAGAATCCTCAGAGATACTGGTGCGGCGCAGTCGTTCATACTATCTGATGTGTTGCCCTTGTCCAATAATACATATTGTGATTCCAGTGTGTTAGTACAAGGAATTGAAATGGGATTCGTCCCCGTGCCATTGCACTTTGTGAACGCACACTCTGAGTTAGTCAGTGGATTGTTCAGAGTTGGAGTACGTCCTATGTTGCCAGTAAAAGGTGTGACATTTATAATGGGCAACGATATTGCTGGAGGAAAGGTGATACCCGTATTGGAGGTAATGGATAAAAGTGACCAGTCTCTCTCCGAGGAGCTGGCACAGGGTTATCCAGATGTGTTCCCCGCTTGTGCTGTCACAGTGCCCGACTCGTTTCCGTTACCCAGACTGGATGACTGTATTGATACTGTTGGTGCTGCTACTTATGTAACCAAACTAGATCTTCTAAAAGGTTACTGGCAGGTGCCGTTAACCTCACGTGCCTCCGACATCTCTGCCTTTGTGACCCCAGATCACTTCCTACAATATGCTGTTATGGCATTTGGGATGCGGAACGCACCAGCCACTTTCCAACGCCTGGTTAACACAGTATTGGCTGGAGTTCCTAATTGTAGTGCTTACCTTGATGATCTGGTAATTTCTTCAACTGAGTGGTCTGATCATGTTAACACTCTAAGGGTAGTGTGTGAACGTCTAGCAGCCACTTCTCTAACCCTGAACTTAGCAAAGTGCGAGTTTGGGAAGGCCACTGTTACTTATCTCGGTAAACAGGTCGGCCATGGTCAGGTGCACCCTGTAGATGCCAAGGTCTCAGCTATAAATACATTTCCCGCACCTACCACCAGAAGAGAGCTACGCCGCTTTTTAGGGATGGTTGGCTACTACCGTAGTTTCTGTAAAAATTTCTCTGCGGTAGTTGCTCCATTAACGGATTTGCTCAGTCCGGCGAGAAAATTTGTATGGTCTGAAGATTGTCGTACTGCTTTCAACACTGCTAAAGCACTCTTATGTAGTACTCCTGTTCTTGCTGCGCCAGATTTTGAACGACCGTTTAAACTGGAGGTAGATGCAAGTGCCAGAGGTGCTGGTGCTGTTCTACTGCAGCAGGACCAGAGTTGAGTGGACCATCCTGTCTGTTATTTTTCACGGAAATTTAACAAATGTCAGACAAACTACTCCACTATTGAACAAGAAGCTCTAGCTTTGTTGTTAGCTCTGCAGTACTTTGAAGTTTATGTTGGTTCCAGTGCATTACCAGTGATAGTGTATACTGACCATAACCCCTTAGTTTTTCTCCACCGGATGTACAACCAGAACCAACGCCTTATGCGTTGGGCACTTGTCGTGCAAAATTATAATTTGGAGATCCGCCACAAAAAGGGGTTGGATAATGTGTTTGCAGATGCTTTGTCTCGTGTTTAAAGATCTAGTTTTTTTTTGGTTATCCCGGCAGGATGATTTTTGAATTTTGGGTGTTGTGATGGTACGTGTGTCGCAAACCATTGTGGTTTGCTCTTTTAAGGGTGGGAGTGTTACGGATACAGGTATCCTGTGTCTTTTTGTGTTTTTTCTCTCCTTCTGCCCTAATCACAGGTGTCCTGTATGTTCCTGATTGGTGGTCGTTGGGGTGTCTGCTGATTGCTAAGGTGGACCAATCAGTGAACATTCCTCTGCATTGCACCTGTAAGCCCATCGATGTCTGAGGACGAGGCTAAGGCTCCAGCCACATTGCCCCGTTTTGACCCACTCTCCCCACTGACTGACAGTGATGCTAGGATGGATGTCCGCTCGACACGGCTCCAAATGGAGGCGGAAGAGCGAGCAGAGATCAGGCAAGACAAGCTGGAAACGCGTAGGCTTGATCAAGAACTGGAGACGCGTAAGCTAGAGGCAGAACTGGAGACGCGTAGGCTTGATCAAGAACTGGAGACGCGTAAGATGGAACTGGAGATGCGTAAAATGGAACTAGAGGCAGAAACAGCGAGGTTAGTCTCTGCTCGTACTATGCTTTCTAGTGAGCCTTCCTCACCAGCTGTGTCGTCTGTTACTTTTGATATTAGTAGACAGATCACCTTGGTACCTGTGTTTAGGGAGTCAGAGGTTGATTCCTATTTCAGTGTTTTTGAACGTATAGCAGTAGCATTGAAATGGCCCGAAGAGGTATGGTGCCTATTACTTCAGTGTAAATTAACAGGTAAAGCCCAAGAGGTTCTGTCAGCGCTACCTCTTGAAGACAGCTTGAATTATGACGTGGTCAAAGCTACTGTTCTTCGTGCCTATGAGCTTGTTCCTGAGGCATATCGACAGAGATTTAGGTCTCATAAAAAGGCTTCTACTCAGACTTATGTGGAGTTTGCTAGAGACAAAGGAAATCTGTTTGACAAATGGCACAGTGCTAGTAAGGTAACTGATTTTAACTCTCTACGGGAGTTAATCTTGTTAGAAGAGTTTAAAAATTGCTTACCCGAACGCATTGTAGTTTATCTGAACGAACAGAAGGTATCCTCACTGTCGGAAGCGTCTGTATTGGCAGATGAGTTTGTGTTGACGCATAAGAGCGTGTTTTCGGCTCGTACGGAGAGCAGGGCCGCAATGTTGTTAACTTTTAGTCCTAGTCGACCAGCAGTACATCCAGCACGCCCAAAAGATGTGCGCCGCTTACAGGAGCAGCAACCACATCCCCTACACTTTGTTATATACCCTTTGTTGGCAATGACACAGGTCAAACGTTTTCTGTAAGTCTTCACAAGGATTTCACACACTGTTGCTGGTATTTTGGCCCATTCCTCCATGCAGATCTCCTCTAGAGCAGTGATGTTTTGGGACTGTCAATGGGCAACACAGACTTTCAACTCCCTCCAAAGATTTTCTATGGGGTTGAGATCTGGAGACTGGCTAGGCCACTCCAGGACCTTGAAATGCTTCTTACGAAGCCACTCCTTCGTTGCCCGGGCGGTGTGTTTGGGATCATTGTCATGCTGAAAGACCCAGCCACGTTTCATCTTCAATGCCCTTGCTGATGGAAGGAGGTTTTCACTCAAAATCTCACGATACATGGCCCCATTCATTCTTTCCTTTACACGGATCAGTCGTCCTGGTCCCTTTGCAGAAAAACAGCCCCAAAGCATGATGTTTCCACCCCCATGCTTCACAGTAGGTATTGTGTTTTTTGGATGCAACTCTGCATTCTTTGTCCTCCAAACACGACGAGTTGAGTTTTTACCAAAAGGTTCTATTTTGGTTTCATCTGACCATATGACATTCTCCCAATCCTGTTCTGGATCATCCAAATGCACTCTAGCAAACTTCAGACAGGCCTGGACATGTACTGGCTTAAGCGGGGGGACACGTCTGGCACTGCAGGATTTGAGTCCCTTGTGGCGTAGTGTGTTACTGATGGTAGGCTTTGTTACTTTGGTCCCAGCTCTCTGCAGGTCATTCACTAGGTCCCCCCGTGTGGTTCTGGGATTTTTGCTCACCGTTCTTGTGATCATTTTGACCCCACGGGGTGAGATCTTGCGTGGAGCCCCAGATCGAGGGAAATTATCAGTGGTCTTGTATGTCTTCCATTTCCTAATAATTGCTCCCACAGTTGATTTCTTCAAACCAAGCTGCTTACCTATTGCAGATTCAGTCTTCCCAGCCTGGTGCAGGTCTACAATTTTGTTTCTGGTGTCCTTTGACAGCTCTTTGGTCTTGGCCATAGTGGAGATTGGAGTGTGACTGTTTGAGGTTGTGGACAGGTGTCTTTTATACTGATAACAAGTTCAAACAGGTGCCATTAATACAGGTAACGAGTGGAGGGCAGAGGAGCCTCTTAAAGAAGAAGTTACAGGTCTGTGAGAGCCAGAAATCTTGCTTGTTTGTAGGTGACCAAATACTTATTTTCCACCATAATTTGCAAAAAATTCATTACAAATCCTACAATGTGATTTTCTGGAGAAAAAAAATCTCAATTTGTCTGTCATAGTTGACGTGTACCTATGATGAAAATTACAGGCCTCTCTCATCTTTTTAAGTGGGAGAACTTGCACAATTGGTGGCTGACTAAATACTTTTTTTCCCCACTCTACCTAGATGTAGCTCGGTTCTTATTGTTTTGATGGATAAATTTTTCTTACAATGGGGTTGATGTTAAACAAAGAGAGTAGAAAAATTAAGCTGAGTCAATCCTAATTCACCTGCGGTGAGAGAAAGGTACACTTATTGTTCTCCTGTAAGTTTGGTTTCCATGGAGAACAAATTACAAATTATCCCTCCAGACAGACACCTACAGCACACTTAACTTATTTAAATGATAGAAATCATACAAATAAGCAAAAAGCTCTAATGCTAATTGACATGCAAAAACAGAACACAAAATTTGACCCATGTGAACTCACAATGTCTTGATACTCTGAAAATAATGTTTTAATTTAACAGTTTGGAAACGTTAGAGACACACTGTGAAGACAAAACAGCTAAAAGCAGCAGGTTGCTGTGGTGTGCTGGTTGTCGACAAATGGTGGCAATTCAACATGTAGAATAGTCCGGAAATTACGGCCAATATTCTGGTCAGAGGTGATATTGTTGTGGCCACCAGCTGCTTTTATACGTTCGTCTTCGTGGTGTGTCAGGATGGTAGGAATTGTGAGGTTCAGCCCCTTCAGCCAAAATGCATTCTTGTCCACCTCGGATGGAGGTTTCACCAGATCTAACCGTATATTAGAGTGGCGCAGTGGTCTAAGGCACTGCATCACAGTGCTAGCTGTGTCACTAGAGATCCTGGTTCGAATCCAGGCTCTGTCGTAGCCGGCCGCGACCGGGAGACCCATGGGGTGGCGCACAATTGGCCCTGCGTTGTCCAGGGTAGGGGAGGGAATGGCCGGCAGGGATGTAGCTCAGTTGGTAGAGCATGGCGTTTGCAACGCCAGGGTTGTGGGTTCGTTTCCCACGGGGGGTATAAAAAATAATGTATGCACTAACTGTAAGTCGCTCTGGATAAGAGCGTCTGCTAAATGACTAAAATGTAAAATGTAAAATGTTATCTACAGCCTCAATATCTAACCACTGATGTGGCCACAGATCCAATCAGATGGTACATGCCAACACCAGGAGTAAACTGGGTCTTAGTTGGTTCTACAACTTACTAAAATACACTAACTACAGAATCCTTAGAGAAATGTTTTTGCTGTATATTCAAATTTAGACAATTTCATTGGAATTTCATTGGTCTTAGTATTTTTTCCCCTCAGGCCAGTTCTACCTCACAAAATAGAGTTTCAGTGTGTTATCACAAGGAGAAAATAAAGACTGCAGATACAATTAACATCCTAAATGCTTACAATTCAGAGTAAGATACATTTTCAGCGGATGGGTAAAGAGGTAAATTGATTTACTACCATCTCCCCTGCTGGAACCCTCTCTCTATGTGACATTAATATAAATAACACAAAAATAATGCAAAAGTATAATTATGAGGACAAGAGCATGATATGACCTTATAAAATCCTGGGTACAAAGGAGAGGGCGCCGCTGCCTTTTTCCTGAAATTGATATTAGCACCGGGTTGACAGAGGGACATCAGCTAGAACACACACTGCAATTAAATTGCTCCCAGAGCAGCTATGAGTTGTCCATTGGAATGGGAGATCCATTTGGAGAAGGTTGGGGGCTGCAAATGGTGGAGCAGGGTGACTCAGTCCATTACAAAGCCGCAATGACCGCCGTGGCGCTCGTTATCAACTAAAGAAGTGATGCAGGCTCCCAATGGGGAAGCAAAGGGGCTTTGTTACAGTGGTTGAGGAAAATTAATGGATAGGCAACTCTGTTTACTTGCCTGCCAAAGTCTTCATAGAGAGTAGCCCGTTGTAATGGAAGAGTAGGTAAACAACAACCTTTCTGTCCCCTGCTAGCATTGAAAAGGACAGATCCATTTTTGGTGACAGGTTATGATTAGACAGTGAGTCAGGCAGGCAGCTTTGGATACTCCGGCTCCGATGGCACCAACAAAACAGTTTGTCCCTAAATTGTTTCATTCTGTAAATAACCTTTCAAAGCAAGCTTCTCTAATGTTTGCACTTACCACCAATGCCCATTATTTCCAATGTGCAATTATTAGCACGGTGGTGATTGCGCTGAGGTAATTGCAAATTAAGTGGGATGCTTTATCTCAGCAATTTGTGTCCAACTACAAACCCGCAGAAGTAAAATGTATAATCTGACTTTGTTTTGTCCCCTCTCCATTTTTCTTACACCTACATGTAAATGTCAGAAATGATGGCTGGTCTATTGACATCCCAAATTCAGAGCATCCAGTGATGTTTCAATATTGTTAAGGGTTTCTAGCACAAATATCCTATTTTAATGTTTCAAATACATGTTATTTTGTGTGGAATCCTCACACTCATCTGTCAAGCAGATACATGGCCTTCAGTGTAAACATTTTACTATAGGTCCTATGGCTTCTTCATGCCTACATTGTTCTGTATCTGTCACAGTCAAAGTCATCTCTCAAGAGTATACAGTATGTACTGTATATAAAGCATCATCACCATTGTCATTATCATAATTCTGATAATCATGATCATCCCCACCATCAGCAGTGCTATTACCAATAGCAGCTACTCCCTCTATCTTGGAACACTAGTTCAGTCTAATGGCCTACACTCATGCATCAAACACAAAGGCTCTAGCGAAATAAATGAATCATAGCCTTCACATATCTACCGTGCCTATTTTCCCTCTCATTTCACATGCCAGGTTGTATTGTCTTCAATGTGCAGCTACCTATGAACTTATCTACTTCCCCATTCACACAATTATGGACCTGTCTTCATATTAACGAGGATATATATAAAATCATTACTAAAAAGGAAACAATGGTGACAGATCGGAGACTGCATTATGGGGGGAAGGATGGTAACGGTCGTGAATGAAAAGCACATCTTGTTGTTCACACAAGGTTGCAGGCTTGGTTTAAACAACCTAACCCATTGGAATAAATATTCATTATAATATTTCACATCTTTTATTTGGGCAAGTGAACATGTCAAATTTATATACAGACATATAGGAGTAGAATATGAAACATGGATGTGTTCTGAGGATGTGTTCTGAGAAAGACTTTGCATCTAGAGAGTATTCTCCTGCACTAAGCCTAAATGTGCTATGTCCCACATCTCTAGCAATTTTCTGCTTGTGAGCAGCCATGAGATGTATATTTACTTGTCTAAGATAACTTTGAAGGAATCGTTTTCAAACCTCTCAACCGTTTGATGTCTCGGGGTAAACAAACAAACACACCAATCAATGACAAGGCTAGTTACAAACAACAGGTCCATGGTGTGGGTGACATTATGACAGAAATGGTAAACCAACTGAGGCAAAGTCAAGCATAGCCACCTAATGTCTGTTGTTGCCATATATGGTCAAATTGATGCATTAAGGCACGGAATGGCTGCATTGGAACAGCTTGAACGCTTTGCATTCAAACAAACCAATTTAAGACACAAAAGCCAGCGACAGATCATTAGTGAGGTCCCTGGGTCTGTCATGGATCACAGATATGTAAAGAACATGCTATGTTGATTAGATCCCCCACAAGGCACCAGGGCACCCAAAGACAGAGCAAGCTGTTAACAGAATTTCACTCAAACCCGACTGCAGAGTTTCTCGCCTTGCTCATCTTTAAGCACAGGTTATTTTTCAAAAACAAAACTGTAAAAACAGTGAGCCAAATTTCAGAAAAAAATTCTGGTGGAGGCAAACAAAGAAATGATTGCTGTATTAACTTCTAGCTAAGTGGATCTGGCTAAATTGCACAAAATAACAAATACTCAAACCAACTAGGAGGCAGAAATGACAGCATGCAACTTATGTCCAGTGAAAAAAGCTTTTTACAATCATTCCTCCAGTTACTGAGTTTCAATTACACATTATATTGAATTGTAACAAAGCAGCAACAACAGAATAAGTTTTGCTAAATTATAACAAAGTAAAATAGGACCCTGCTGCATTATTTCAGTAATGGTGAGACAGGACAAAATATTTGAAAATAGACTATGATTATGCGGGGAAAACAAATTAAATCAAAACGTGAAAAGGCCAGCATATACAGTGGGGAAAAAAAGTATTTAGTCAGCCACCAATTGTGCAAGTTCTCCCACTTAAAAAGATGAGAGAGGCCTTTAATTTTCATCATAGGTACACGTCAACTATGACAGACAAAATGAGAAAAAAAATTCCAGAAAATCACATTGTAGGATTTTTAATGAATTTATTGGCATATGATGGTGGAAAATAAGTATTTGGTCAATAACAAAAGTTTCTCAATACTTTGTTATATACCCTTTGTTGGCAATGACACAGGTCAAACGTTTTCTGTAAGTCTTCACAAGGTTTTCACACACTGTTGCTGGTATTTTGGCCCATTCCTCCATGCAGATCTCCTCTAGAGCAGTGATGTTTTGGGGCTGTCGCTGGGCAACACAGACTTTCAACTCCCTCCAAAGATTTTCTATGGGGTTGAGATCTGGAGACTGGCTAGGCCACTCCAGGACCTTGAAATGCTTCTTACGAAGCCACTCCTTCGTTGCCCGGGCGGTGTGTTTGGGATCATTGTCATGCTGAAAGACCCAGCCACGTTTCATCTTCAATGCCCTTGCTGATGGAAGGAGGGTTTCACTCAAAATCTCACGATACATGGCCCCATTCATTCTTTCCTTTACACGGATCAGTCGTCCTGGTCCCTTTGCAGAAAAACAGCCCCAAAGCATGATGTTTCCAACCCCATGCTTCACAGTAGGTATGGTGTTCTTTGGATGCAACTCAGCATTCTTTGTCCTCCAAACATGACGAGTTGAGTTTTTACCAAAAAGTTATATTTTGGTTTCATCTGACCATATGACATTCTCCCAATCCTCTTCTGGATCATCCAAATGCACTTCAGACGGGCCTGGACATGTACTGGCTTAAGCAGGGGGACACGTCTCGCACTGCAGGATTTGAGTCCCTGGCGGCGTAGTGTGTTACTGATGGTTGGCTTTGTTACTTTGGTCCCAGCTCTCTGCAGGTCATTCACTAGGTCCCCCCGTGTGGTTCTGGGATTTTTGCTCACCGTTCTTGTGATCATTTTGACCCCACGGGGTGAGATCTTGCGTGGAGCCCCAGATCGAGGGAGATTATCAGTGGTCTTGTATGTCTTCCATTTCCTAATAATTGCTCCCACAGTTGATTTCTTCAAACCAAGCTGCTTACCTATTGCAGATTCAGTCTTCCCAGCCTGGTGCAGGTCTACAATTTTGTTTTTGGTGTCCTTTGACAGCTCTTTGGTCTTGGCCATTGTGAAGTTTGGAGTGTGACTGTTTGAGGTTGTGGACAGGTGTCTTTTATACTGATAATAAGTTCAAACAGGTGCCATTAATACAGGTAACGAGTGGAGGACAGAGGAGCCTCTTAAAGAAGAAGTTACAGGTCTGTGAGAGCCAGAAATCTTGCTTGTTTGTAGGTGACCAAATACTTATTTTCCACCATAATTTGCAAATAAATTCATTAAAAATCCTACAATGGGATTTTCTGGATTTTTTTTTCTCAATTTGTCTTTCATAGTTGACGTGTACCTATGATGAAAATGACAGGCCTCTCTCATCTTTTTAAGTGGGAGAACTTGCACAATTGGTGGCTGACTAAATACGTTTTTTCCCCACTGTACCTTTTTCCTTCCAGTGATTTATATAGTGTCTGTTGAGCTGCAGAAACACTCTTGTTGAGTTCAATAGACAATTCCACCTACCCCTTTCCTCTCAAACTGAAGCAATTTTGATAATCAGCATCCTTTCCACATCTTGACCCTGGCCATAGTGAGGAGTGTATTGACGCTATTAAGTCAGTTGAAATTCTCCCCCCTCACACATAGCATCAGTGGTTCCATTTAGATACTGGAGAGGGAAATTCTAGCTCCATGTACTGTATGGCCATAATGAAACTGATATAGTTATGTATACTACCTGTCACATTGTTCAACATTCCACCAGTTTTGATTATGTTTTGTATATCTGCATGCCAGCACTAAATGCAAAGCAAACATGGAAATAGTAAGTACTTTGATAGTCTAAGTGTTAATAATAGGGTCAAATCACAGTCAGAAATCTGAGTGAAAAAGGACACGTTGGGAAAAAATGCTCATGCAGTACTTCTGTCCTTCCAGGCAAGATAGATTCCAGGGGAACTGGTGCTCATGCCTTGACATGAAATCTCCTAGCAACACGTGTGGACCATTCTGGAATCCTCCTAACAGGGGGCTCCAAGTTTGGCACGCTTCCCTTCTCCTCCACAACCACAAGTGTCTCCATGTCTCAGGACAGCAGATGATGCCACATGACATCTGTGCTGGGCTCTGGCAGCCAACTAGCAGATAGGCTTCTATCATGGGCACAAGGTGACTTTGAGCCCTGGCAGAATGACAAGCCGGTGCAGCATCCTTGCTCAGGCAATCAAAAGCCAGGGTGTCATACAGACAACAACCCAAAGTCAACATCTGCAGTAGGCTGTTGCGAGAGATTGCCGCTGAGCGTTGGGGTGAAACCTCACCATAAGACACCTTGAGTGCGGGGGCAGCAGTGGTGAGAGCTGCTGTGTGCTTTGGAGAGATATAGACCTTGAAACTCTTGAAGTAATGTCCATCAGTGTCAATGTCACAATTTCTTGGCAAAGGGAGAATAACTCAACATGTACTGCACTGACACAAATGACTGATGATTGGTTGAAAGAAATTAAGAAGAAGAAGAGGATTGTGGGAGCTGTACTGTCAGATTTCAGTGCAGCCTTTGATATTATTGACCATAACCTGTTGTTGAGAAAATGTATGTTTTATGGCTTTTCAACCTCTGCCATTTTGTGGCTTCAGAGCTATCTATCTAATAGAACTCAGAGGGTTTTCTTAAGTGGAAGCCTCTCTAATGTCAAACATTTAGGGTGTGGTGTACCGCAGGTCAGCTCTCTAGGCCCTCTACTATTTTCTAGTTTTACCAATGACCTGCCACTGGAATTAAACAAAGCCTGTGTGTCCATGTATGCTGATGACTCAACCATATACAGTGCCGTGGGAAACTATTTGCCCCGTTCTGATTTTCTCTATTTATGTTATCAAATCTTCTACCAAAACCTAATATTAGATAAAGGGAACCTGAGTTTACAAATAACAACAACAAAAAAATATACTTATTTTATTTATTTAATTAACAAAGTTATGCAACACCCAATTCCCCTGTGTGAAAAATGAATTGCCCCCTTACACTCAATAACTGGTTGTGCCACCTTTAGCTGCAATGACTGCAACCAAATGCTTCCTGTAGTTGTTGATCAGTCTCTCACATCGCTGTTGAGGAATTTTGGCCCACTCTTGCATGCAGAACTGCATTAACTGAGCGACATTTGTGGGTATTCAAGCATGAGCTGCTCGTTTCAAGTCCTGCCAATACATCTCAATTGGGATTAGGTCTGGACTTTGACTAGGCCATTCCAAAACTTCAAATTTGTTGCTTTTTAACAATTTTCATGTAGACTTGGTTGTGTGTTTTGGATCATTGTCTTGCTGCATGACCCAGCTGCGCTTCAGCTTCAGCTCACAGACGGATGGCCTGACATTCTTCTGTAGAATTCTGATACAGAGCAGAATTAATGGTTCCTTCTATTAAGGCAAGTCGTCCAGGTCCTGAGGCAGCAAAGCATCCCCAAACCATCCCACTACCACCACCATGCTTGACCGTTGGTATAAGGTTCTTACTGTGGCAGTGTTTGGTTTTCGCCAGACACAATGGGACACATCTCGTCTAAAAAGTTGACTGGAAGCACCTGGATGATCATCAAGACTCTTGGAAGAATGTTCTATGGACAGATGATTCAAAAGTATAACTTTTTGGACGACATGGGTCCCAAACTTTATTTAAAGTGCATTCAAAGTTTGATTTAATTCGATTTAGTCCTATTCTTTAACTTAGCTTTTTGGTTGAGACAGAGACGTGAATCCAACATATATAAATTGTTCATTTGTAGACATACTGGAACTAAAGCCTGACTAAGTCAGTGGCACAGATGGAACTATCCAAGCAGAAGATACATCTCCTTCAAATGTTGATATTTGGTTGCGTTGACAACCAAACACAATTCAATATCCAGTTTGTCTACAAATTAATAATTGATATGTTGGATTCATGTCTCCATCTCAACCAAAAATCAAAGTTAAAGAATAGGACTACATCTAATCTAATCCAGCTTTAAATGCACTTTAAATAAAGTTTTTGGTCGGGATGGAGATGTGAATCCAACATATTAGTGATTAACTTGAAGATTAATCTTGAAATCAGCCAAAGCTTGAAACTCTAGGCCTATATGTACAGTGGGGAAAAAAAGTATTTAGTCAGCCACCAATTGTGCAAGTTCTCCCACGTAAAAAGATGAGAGGCCTGTAATTTTCATCATGGGTACACGTCAACTATGACAGACCAATTGAGGAAAAATTTCCAGAAAATCACATTGTAGGATTTTTTATGAATTTATTTGCAAATTATGGTGGAAAATAAGTATTTGGTGACCTACAAACAAGCAAGATTTCTGGCTCTCACAGACTTGTAACTTCTTCTTTAAGAGGCTCCTCTGTCCTCCACTCGTTACCTGTATTAATGGCACCTGTTTGAACTTGTTATCAGTATAAAAGACACCTGTCCACAACCTCAAACAGTCACACTCCAAACTCCACTATGGCCAAGACCAAAGAGCTGTCAAAGGACACCAGAAACAAAATTGTAGACCTGCACCAGGCTGGGAAGACTGAATCTGCAATAGGTAAGCAGCTTGGTTTGAAGAAATCAACTGTGGGAGCAATTATTAGGAAATGGAAGACATACAAGACCACTGATAATCTCCCTCGATCTGGGGCTCCACGCAAGATCTCACCCCGTGGGGTCAAAATGATCACAAGAACGGTGAGCAAAAATCCCAGAACCACACGGGGGGACCTAGTGAATGACCTGCAGAGAGCTGGGACCAAAGTAACAAAGCCTACCATCAGTAACACACTACGCCGCCATCAGCAAGGGCATTGAAGATGAAACGTGGCTGGGTCTTTCAGCATGACAATGATCCCAAACACACCGCCCGGGCAACGAAGGAGTGGCTTCGTAAGAAGCATTTCAAGGTCCTGGAGTGGCCTAGCCAGTCTCCAGATCTCAACCCCATAGAAAATCTTTGGAGGGAGTTGAAAGTCTGTGTTGCCCAGCGACAGCCCCAAAACATCACTGCTCTAGAGGAGATCTGCATGGAGGAATTGGCCAAAATACCAGCAACAGTGTGTGAAAACCTTGTGAAGACTTACAGAAAACGTTTGACCTGTGTCATTGCCAACAAAGGGTATATAACAAAGTATTGAGAAACTTTTGTTATTGACCAAATACTTATTTTCCACCATAATTTGCAAATAAATTCATTAAAAATCCTACAAGCCCAGCTTTTACAGTATATCTGTCACTGACTACTACCAATGTGCTATCGTGAGAATAATTATTGAGAGACCTCCAAGTAACTAAATATATTCCCTGTTGCTATCAAAGTCATTCCAAAGGGTAGGATTAACAGAGAAAATAAAATGTAACCATACTTTATAAGTCAATAATACTATTTAGGCCTATATAGCATTTGCAATGTCATCAACAGCTTTTGTTTCAATTCATCCCAGGGTTCAACTAAAAATAGACTATACAGTGGGAGGAAAAAAAGTATTTAGTCAGCCACCAATTGTGCAAGTTCTCCCACTTAAAAAGATGAGAGAGGCCTGTAATTTTCATCATAGGTACATGTCAACTATGACAGACAAAATTAGATTTTTTTTCTCCAGAAAATCACATTGTAGGATTTTTAATAAATTTATTTGCAAATTATGGTGGAAAATAAGTATTTGGTCAATAACAAAAGTTTCTCAATACTTTGTTATATACCCTTTGTTGGCAATGACACAGGTCAAATGTTTTCTGTAAGTCTTCACAAGGTTTTCACACACTGTTGCTGGTATTTTGGCCCATTCCTCCATGCAGATCTCCTCTAGAGCAGTGATGTTTTGGGGCTGTCGCTGGGCAACACGGACTTTCAACTCCCTCCAAAGATTTTCTATGGGGTTGAGATCTGGAGACTGGCTAGGCCACTCCAGGACCTTGAAATGCTTCTTACGAAGCCACTCCTTCGTTGTCCGGGCAGTGTGTTTGGGATCATTGTCATGCCGAAAGACCCAGCCACGTTTCATCTTCAATGCCCTTGCTGATGGTAGGAGGTTTTCACTCAAAATCTCACGATACATGGCCCCATTCATTCTTTCCTTTACACGGATCAGTCGTCCTGGTCACTTTGCAGAAAAACAGCCCCAAAGCATGATGTTTCCACCCCCATGCTTCACAGTAGGTATGGTGTTCTTTGGATGCAACTCAGCATTCTTTGTCCTCCAAACACGACGAGTTGAGTTTTTACCAAAAAGTTCTATTTTGGTTTCATCTGACCATATGACATTCTCCCAATCCTCTTCTGGATCATCCAAATTCACTCTAGCAAACTTCAGACGGGCCTGGACATGTTCTGGCTTAAGCAGGGGGACACGTCTGGCACTGCAGGATTTGAGTCCATGGCGGCGTAGTGTGTTACTGATGGTAGGCTTTGTTACTTTGGTCCCAGCTCTCTGCAGGTCATTCACTAGGTCCCCCCGTGTGGTTCTGGGATTTTTGCTCACCGTTCTTGTGATCATTTTGACCCCACGGGGTGAGATCTTGCGTGGAGCCCTAGATCGAGGGAGATTATCAGTGGTCTTGTATGTCTTCCATTTCCTAATAATTGCTCCCACAGTTGATTTCTTCAAACCAAGCTGCTTACCTATTGCAGATTCAGTCTTCCCAGCCTGGTGCAGGTCTACAATTTTGTTTCTGGTGTCCTTTGACAGCTCTTTGGTCTTGGCCATAGTGGAGTTTGGAGTGTGACTGTTTGAGGTTGTGGACAGGTGTCTTTTATACTGATAACAAGTTCAAACAGGTGCCATTAATACAGGTAACGAGTGGAGGACAGAGGAGCCTCTTAAAGAAGAAGTTACAGGTCTGTGAGAGCCAGAAATCTTGCTTGTTTGTAGGTCACCAAATACTTATTTTCCATCATAATTTGCAAATAAATTCATTAAAAATCCTACAATGTGATTTTCTGGAAAAATAATTACAGGCCTCTCTCATCTTTTTAAGTGGGAGAACTTGCACAATTGGTGGCTGACTAAATACTTTTTTCCCCCACTGTATGTTGAATGTTTTTTTTTACAATGATAACATAATCATGTGGTTGAGATTTCACCCTCAAAACAACAGTTTGACTTTTTTCAAATCCAATGTATTTTTCACGTAGAATCTATGTCACAATATGTTGTTGACAAGTTATATTGAAACAACATTGATTCAACCAGTTTGTGCCCAGTGGGACAGCAGTTCTATCTTCTAAATTTTTGTCTGCTTTTCTATATTATTTTTTACAGCAGTCCATATGTTTTAGTGGACACACTTTGTTAAGAGCACTCAAAGAGGGTAAATACAGTGAGGGGAAAAAAGTATTTGATCCCCTGCTGATTTTGTACATTTGCCCACTGACAAAGAAATGATCAGTCTATAATTTTAATGGTAGGTTTATTTGAACAGTGAGAGACAGAATAACAACAACAAAATCCAGATAAACGCGTGTCAAAAATGTTATAAATTGATTTGCATTTTAATGAGGGAAATAAGTATTTGACCCCTCTGCAAAACATGACTTAGTACTTGGTGGCAAAACCCTTGTTGGCAATCACAGAGGTCAGATGTTTCTTGTAGTTGGCCACCAGGTTTGCACACATCTCAGGAGGGATTTTGTCCCACTCCTCTTTGCAGATCTTCTCCAAGTCATTAAGGTTTTGAGGCTGACGTTTGGCAACTCGAACCTTCAGCTCCCTCCACAGATTTTCTATGGGATTAAGGTCTGGAGACTGGCTAGGCCACTCCAGAACCTTAATGTGCTTCTTCTTGAGCCACTCCTTTGTTGCCTTGGCCGTGTGTTTTGGGTCATTGTCATGCTGGAATACCCATCCACGACCCATTTTCAATGCCCTGGCTGAGGGAAGGAGGTTCTCACCCAAGATTTGACGGTACATGGCCCCGTCCATCGTCCCTTTGATTTGGTGAAGTTGTCCTGTCCCCTTAGCAGAAAAACACCCCCAAAGCATAATGTTTCCACCTCCATGTTTGACGGTGGGGATGGTGTTCTTGGGGTCATAGGCAGCATTCTTCCTCCTCCAAACACGGCGAGTTGAGTTGATGCCAAAGAGCTCCATTTTGGTCTCATCTGACCACAACACTTTCACCCAGTTCTCCTCTGAATCATTCAGATATTCATTGGCAAACTTCAGACGGCCCTGTATATGTGCTTTCTTGAGCAGGGGTCCTTGCGGGCGCTGCAGGATTTCAGTCCTTCATGGTATAGTGTGTTACCAATTGTTTTCTTGGTGACTATGGTCCCAGCTGCCTTGAGATCATTGACAAGATCCTCCCGTGTAGTTCTGGGCTGATTCCTCACCGTTCTCATGATCATTGCAACTCCACGAGGTGAGATCTTGCATGGAGCCCCAGGCCAAGGGAGATTGAAAGTTATTTTGTGTTTCTTCCATTTGCGAATAATCGCACCAACTGTTGTCACCTTCTCACCAAGCTGCTTGGCAATGGTCTTGTAGCCCATTCCAGCCTTGTGTAGGTCTACAATCTTGTCCCTGACATCCTTGGAGAGCTCTTTGGTCTTGGCCATGGTGGAGAGTTTGGAATCTGATTGATTGATTGCTTCTGTGGACAGGTGTCTTTTATACAGGTAACAAGCTGAGATTTGGAGCACTCCCTTTAAGAGTGTGCTCCTAATCTCAGCTCGTTACCTGTATAAAAGACACCTGGGAGCCAGAAATCTTTCTGATTGAGAGGGGGTCAAATAATTATTTCCCTCATTAAAATGAAAAATCAATTTATAACATTTCTGACATGCGTTTTTCAGGATTTTGTTGTTGTTATTCTGTCTCTCACTGTTCAAATAAACCCACCATTGAAATTATAGACTGATAATTTCTTTGTCAGTGGGCAAACGTACAAAATCAGCAGGGGATCAAATACTTTTTTCCCTCACTGTAGCTCCATTGTGTGCCCAGATTGTGTTCTTGACACAAGCATGGGCAATCTCTATATGGCAATGGTTGAGCAGTCACATAGCGTGTGTTGTTGCCCAGACTTCTAAAGGCTTCCACCATGGGCTCTGTTAAAAAATTATCTACAGGCAGCACTTGAAACACATTCAAAATGTTTGATGAAAAACTATCAAGAAATGTCATCAGGAGTGTGTGTAATGTCAAACCATAAGTGAGGATGCATCATGTTTAATTTCGATGTGGACAACAGCTTCCATATCTTCCATCTTGTCATATTGTACATTTAATAAAAATATAAACACAACATGTAAAGTGTTGGTCCCATGTTTCATGAGCTGAAATAAAATATCCCAGAAATGTTCCATATACACAAAGGTTTTTTCGCTCATATTTTTTGCACAAATTTGTTTACATCCCTGTTAGTGAGCATTTCTCCTTTACCAAGATAATCCCTCCACCTGATAGATGTGGCATATCAAGAAGCTGATTAAACAGCATGATCATTACACAGGTGCACCTTGTGCTGGGGACAATAAAAGGCCACTCTAAAATTTTACATTTACATACATTTTAGTCATTTAGCAGACGCTCTTATTCAGAGCGACTTACAATTAGTGAGTGCATACATTTATTTATATTTTTTTCATACTGGCCCCCCGTGGGAATCGAACCCACAACCCTGGCATTGCAAGCACCATGCTCTACCAACTGAGCTACACGGGGCCCAAAATGTGCAGTTTTGTCACACAACTCAATGCCACAGATGTCTCAAGTTGAGGAAGCATGCAATTGGCATGCTGACTGCAGGACTGTCTACCAGAGCTGTTGCCAGAGAATTTAATGTTCATTTCTCTACCATAAGCCGCCTCAACATCATTTTAGAGAATTTGGCAGCATGTCCAACCGGCCTCACAACCGCAG
Organism: Coregonus clupeaformis; assembly: GCF_020615455.1. NCBI lineage: Eukaryota > Metazoa > Chordata > Actinopteri > Salmoniformes > Salmonidae > Coregonus > Coregonus clupeaformis. Next base: position 34,767,362 of record NC_059200.1, read on the forward strand.
ACCACGTGTATGACGTCGTGTGGTTTAGCGGTTTGCTGATGTCAACATTGTGAACAGAGTGCCCCGTGGTGGCGGTGGGGTTATGGTATGGGTAGCCATAAGCTAAGGACAACAAAAACAATTGCATTTTATTGATGGCAATTTGAATGCACAGAGATACCGTGACGAGATCCTGAGGACTGCTGTCGTGCCATTCATCCGCTGCCATCACCTCATGTTTCAGCATGATAATGCACGGCCGCATGTCGCAAGGATCTGTACACAATTCCTGGAAGCTGAACATGTCCCAGTTCTTCCATGGCCTGGATACTCACCAGACATGTCACCCATTGAGCATGTTTGGGATGCTCTGGATTGACGTTAGTGCTCCAGTTCCCAACAATATCTAGCAACTTTGCACAGCCATTGAAGAGGAGTGGGACAACATTCCACAGGCCACAATCAACTTTTGCGAAGGAGATGTGTCGCGCTGCATGAGGCAAATGGTGGTCACACCAGATACTGACCGGTTTTCTTGAAATTGTTGCGTTTATGTTTTTGTTTATATTTTTGTTTAGTATACTGTATATTCATAACGACTTCCGGATGATATCCTCTCAAACTGTTTTGCTGATTAATAATCTGTGACTAGGCAATATGGAAAGATATTAACATTGTAAATACTGAATTTACATTTAATGGCCCAGTCAGTTCCACACTATGAGGTTGGAATAATACTGTGAAATTGTGAAAATGATGATAATGCCCTCTTAGTGTAAGCGCTGTTTGAAAAGATAGCCTGAAATTTCAGACTGTTTTGGTGGGATGGAGTTTTGGCCTGCCTAGTTTTCAGTTTACCCCTCCCCACTCAGATCATTCCCAGACAGTCCTAGCAAAATAATTGCTTGAGAAAGTAAGGTACTTAATTGTTACCCTGAAATGATTTGATATTGAGATAGAAATGGCTGCGTTGGACCATTAAACCCAGAAAATCTCTTGCATTAAATTATATTAAACAACCGTTTATCTGAAAGCATGGTAAATATAATTCAATCCAGTTTTTCTGACCTTTGCAGAAGTTGTCACATTAATTGAGTCCTAAGAGGCTTAACCAATCTTTTTATTATTTACTAAATTTGATCAAATTTCTGTGCTGCCACTCATTGTGCTCAATGTGCTGCCACTCAGTAGTAGCGCTTCAACACATTTCGTTAACTTGAGTGAAAAGAACTGCACTGAGAGGAACTCTTTGTTAGAAAGTGATTCATGATCACAAGATGTAACATGTAAGCACTGGAGATAGACTAAAATGTCTGTAATAAAACATTAATAAAAGGTTATTTGAATAATTCCATTGTAACAAAAAATGCATGCTCGCACTGCTCAGCATAAAATTACACTCTTGCTCTATTTTTAAGAATTCAACATGCGGCTCACATCCGAGAACCCTTGATTAAGTCAAGATGCACTCCAGGATCTTAAGCACAACAAATTCCTAACATATAGTACTAATTACATATGTAACATACAGTTGAAGTCTGAAGTTTACATACACCTTAGCCAAATACATTTAAACTCAGTTTTTCACAATTCCTGACATTTAATCCTAGTAAAAATTCCCTGTTTTAGGTCAGTTAGGATCACCACTTTATTTTAAGAATGTGAAATGTCAGAATAATAGTAGAGAATGATTTATTTCAGCTTTTATTTATTTATTCACATACCCAGTGGGTCAGAAGTTTACATACACTCAATTAGTATTTGGTAGCATTGCCTTTAAATTGTTTAACTTGGGTCAAACGTTTCGGGTAGCCTTCCACAAGCTTCCCACAATAAGTTGGGTGAATTTTGGCCCATTCCTCCTGACAGAGCAGGTGTAACTGAGCCAGGTTTGTAGGCCTTCTTGCTCGCACAAGCTTTTTCAGTTCTGCCCACAAATGTTCTATAGGATTGAGGTCAGGGCTTTGTGATGGCCACTCCAATACCTTGACTTTGTTGTCCTTAAGCCATTTTGCCACAACTTTGGAAGTATGCTTGGGGTCATTGTCCATTTGGAAGACCCATTTGCAACCAAGCTTTAACTTCCTGACTGATGTCTTGAGATGTTGCTTCAATATATCCACATAATTTTCCTTCCTCATGATGCCATCTATTTTGTGAAGTGCACCAGTCCCTCCTGCAGCAAAGCACCCCCGCAGCATGATGCTGCCACCCCCGTGCTTCACGGTTGGGATGGTGTTCTTTGGCTTGCAAGCTACCACTTTTTTCCTCCAAACATAACGATGGTCATTATGGCCAAACAGTTATATTTTTGTTTCATCAGACCAGAGGACATTTCTCCAAAAAGTACGATCTTTGTCCCCATGTGCAGTTGCAAACCGTAGTCTGGCTATTTTATGGCGGTTTTGGAGCAGTGGTTTCTTCCTTGCTGAGCGGCCTTTCAGGTTATATCAATATAGGACTCGTTTTACTGTGGATATAGATACTTTTGTACCTGTTTCCTCCAACATCTTCACAAGGTCCTTTGCTGTTGTTCTGGGATTGATTTGCACTTTTCGCACCAAAGTACGTTCATCTCTAGGAGACAGAACGCGTCTCCTTCCTGAGCGGTATGACGGCTGCGTGGTCCCATGGTGTTTATACTTGCGTACTATTGTTTGTACAGATGAACGTGGTACCTTCAGGCGTTTGGAAATTGCTCCCAATGATGAACCAGACTTGTGGAGGTCAACAATTTTTTTTCTGAGGTCTTGGCTGATTTTTTTTTAATTTTCCCATGATGTCAAGCAAAGAGTCACTGAGTTTGAAGGTAGGCCTTGAAATACATCCACAGGTACGCCTCCAATTGACTAAAATGATGTCAATTAGCCTATCAGAAGCTTCTAAAGCCATGACATCATTTTCTGGAATTTTCCAAGCTGTTTAAAGGCACAGTCAATTTAGTGTTCTTCTGACCCACTGGAATTGTGTTACAGTGAATTATAAGTGAAATAATCTGTCTGTAAACAATTGTTGGAAAAATTACTTGTGTCATGCACAAAGTAGATGTCCTAACCGACTTGCCAAAACTATAGTTTGTTAACAAGAAAATTGTGGAGTGGTTGAAAAACGAGTTTAAATGACTCCAACCTAAGTGTATGTAAACTTCAGACTTCAGCTGTATCATATGAATTGCAAAAAAATTATTTATAATAATAATTGCAGGACATAACATATCATACGAAATGGATAGCGTAGTACGCAATTTGTTGACGTAGTACACAAAAAACGGGGACCACTTTTGGCTCGTGAGTACACTTTCACTGTTTGCTGCCCGAGGTATTAGCAAATTATATTCAACGTTTCAGCCATGTTGTTCAAAGGTTAACGGCGCAAAGCGCTCGTTGGGCATTTAAGCTCTGAACAGCACCTGACAGGCAGTTCTGTCTCCCAGGCTGCATTCCGCCCCCAAGACCAGAGCCAATCGCATGCAAGGAACAACGAGCCAGAAAGCTGAAGCCTAGAGGGAAAAAGGTAATATAGCTAGAATCTTTCAAAATTAAGGCAACTTTATACTGATATATCACTGATATTAAGATTTGTTGTAGATTAGCAATATTGTTGTGTTTGTTAGCTAGCTTGCTAGTTAGTTAGGTAGTCTTTTTAGCTAGCTAGCTAGCTAGTTATCTATGTTGGTTGTTAGCTTGCATAACTGATATGTGTATAATTATAATGGACACTTCATGTTTTGTGGATAATATAACAATTTACAGAGCTCCATTCCTGACAGGCTGATCAGATTAGGTTTCAGCCTCAGAATGTGATCAGATTCAATAGCAGGCTCAGAGGCTGGTAAGTCAGGATGCTGCCTTGTAGCCTGTTTCATGAGCAAAGCTCCTTGCAGGAATATTAGCAGTCAAAGTGCCTTATAGACTGATGCATATGATCCAGTGGGCAGAGCTCTATTCCTGCCAGACTGATCAGATTCAATAGCAGCCTCAGAGGCTCATAAATCAGGATTTCATGAGCCAATGTTTTGTCTATCCATATAATTGGGGTCAAGACTGCTACACCGATTGGATGTATTACTTTGTTTCACTAATGTTTTTGTCTTTGTCTTAAAGATGTGTGATGGTTGACCTTGACATTAAATAAATAAATAAAGGCAATCAAATCAGTCTGCAGTGTTACTTTGCTGGTTCCATGTACTACAAGTAAGTATGATGAAACTATCTGACAGCCTCCTTTCAAAATTCAGCTTCACAATGATACATTGAAATATTAACTTATGAACATGCTTGCCAGCAGTGGCGGCTCCTGAAAAAATTCTCAGGAGGGGCAATTTTTCTGATGATTTAGGTGACCTACACACATTTAAAAAAAGATATGTCCAGCAACAACATGAAGACAGGGGCAGCATATAAGTCAATACCAGAAGCATTTATTGACTGATCTCAAAAGTGTTGGCTTACCAGGGTTGGTGGAGCCCTCAGTTTCATCTTTGCCTCGCAAAGCTAACTCAAACACTCCGCAAAACTTCACACACTGGATTAGCCGGCTGAGGATGTGGCGGTTCTTGCTAATGTCGTAGTAAATATATTTGTTATAGTGAATATGGAATATGATATGTTGAGTAAAATGTTGTGCTAAGATCTATTTAGGTCAGGAGCTGGATATAAGTTATGTTCCTATCCAATAACAATGGACAAAAGGGTCCTATCTTGTCAGCCTTGTCAGCAGGTGGCCAAGGACAACACCCACGCCATAGGCCTCTCAGTTCTTCCAACTCACGAGTTCTTGCTCTGAGGACACACACACACACAAACACACACACACACACACATCATCACTGTTAAACCCACACACACACACACATCATCACTGTTAAACACACACACACACACACACACACACAAAAATCCCCTCTCTTAGGCTGAACATTTGAAGACAGAGAACCCGACTCAGAGCCAATGCAACAGTGACAGTAGCCTGGAGGGGACCTCGCCCAACTCATCAGGACCAATCAGAAGATCAGAACTACTAGATTGAACCTACTTCATTTATTGCATAAAATGTCTGCACACAATGTTTCGGGGCTCTCTTCAGATAATAATAATAATAATAATAATATGCCATTTAGCAGACGCTTTTATCCAAAGCGACTTACAGTCATGCGTGCATACATTTTTGTGTATGGGTGGTCCCGGGGATCGAACCCACTACCTTGGCGTTACAAGCACCATGCTCTACCAGCTGAGCTACAGAAAGTGGATACTCATGGATGCGCATTGCAATTGTAAAATGTCAACACAATTGGAGACACCACGTCATTTTTGGAGACATGTTATTGACAGTAAACTATTGTAGATGCGACTGCTAACTAAATAAAACATTTTAGCTGGCTAGCTAATCATCTTAGCTAAATGTGGGGCAAACAATTCAGTTATTTACCGTTAATTTGAGGGATTGGGGTGAAAGAAATCGAGTTACATAGTGATACTTTACGATATACTGTATTGACAATATCGCAATATTTTAGCGCTAGTTGGCTGTACCTGCACCAAAACACCATTATTGTTCCTTCATAGCTTGTTCTCAATCTTTTCACATTGGGAGCCAATTTGTTTTCAGCACTTTTATTTCCATGACTGATCAAAACTCGTTCTCATGGCTTTCTGATCCCTCTGCAACAGACATATGGTGCGCAATAAAATCACATCACAGTATCGAATCGCAATACGTATAGAATCATGAGACTCGCAATGCTGATGCATATATCTTATCGTGAGGTTCCTGGCAATTCCCAGCCCAAGTTCATTTGCCACAACACATCTCTTCGCTAGCAAACGCAATGTGTCTCCAGCAATGTTTACTTTTTTGACGTTCTATGGCATCTCCACTTTCCAAGCATATATGACCACATGTAATATTTTGGTAAGTGATGCAAATAGTGAACTATGTAGGGCCAGGATGTAAAATATATGTAGCTGCAGCAATTTCTCTTATCTGATATGGTAAGTAATGGGGCTTGATTTATAGCTCCCTAAGAGTTTGACGAACGGGTCCGTGAACGCGATTGCAGATATCTTTACCTCTGAATAAACTGCCTTATATTATACAATTATCCACCTTGTCCAAAAGTCTCTACTTTTTCTCCGTTCTCCAGTAAACTTGTTTTATCAACAATAGTAAGGTTCAATGACACAGAAAGCAGTTCAATGTCGAGGGTACAGTCGCTCTCTTACCAGGATCGCGGTCCGCTCTGACCAGGGTGAAGGTGGCCGGCTCCACCTCTCTGCCAGCAGCGTTTTCATTATTTAGTCCGTTCGTAGCGGGTATGTACACGATCAACAAGATCAGTCCAAAACCGAAGATCAGTCCAAAGCAGAATGTTTGCAGAATGTTTGTAAACTAAGTCTACAAATTAAAAACATAAAATAACGCCACACTGCAGGTCGCAACATAGACGCTGATAGCCGCCATTGTCTTAGTTACGTTCAACGTTACGTCACGTATGACGAAAGCGCGTAAGTGCATGCACACAGACACCCATAGAGAATGTATTGAAAGCTTTGAAATGTGAAAAAAATAGATTTTACATGACAGGCTATGAGAGACTTCTGGGCGATTTTCAACCTGACTGAAATCGCCCAAAAAAGCGAGCGGGGCCATTTGAAGCACGACTTTAGCCTGATTTGACATTTAGTGGCTGGCAGATCAGACGTGAACACTGATAACTGCTGTTGCCGTGATATAATTTTTTTATAAATTTATAAAAAAAAATTATATATTTTTTTTTTAAATAATTGATTAGAAAAAAAATCCCTTCCTTTTTCCCCGTTTGGCAGTGCGTCGCCCATATCGCCCTATTGAACAAGCCGTCCCTGCTTGCCAGGCTAATTGCCAGGCTAATTTGTTTACATAGGACTACAGTGATTGCAATTTGGAAGCAATTAAAAAGGTAATTTAGTCCAAGAAAGGTAGGCATAAATGTATAACTCCTAACTTCAATTTATTTTTCACTCTCAGGCTGTACACCGTTGGCTAATAAGACAAGATGGGGGAAATCTTAGAGATCCATCAGGAAAGGAACGCTGTGATAAAACAAATGGTGTCTCTGAAGCATTGCAGTACAGTAAGTTACGCATCTGATATTGTGTAACTTAATATTCTTTCAACTTAATGGTGCACTCCTTAGTCCTAATGTAAACCTAATGGTAGCCCTGCCACATACAGTGGGGAAAAAAAGTATTTAGTCAGCCACCAATTGTGCAAGTTCTCCCACTTAAAAAGATGAGAGAGGCCTGTAATTTTCATCATAGGTGCACGTCAACTATGACAGACAAATTGAGGAAAAAAAATCCAGAAAATCACATTGTAGGATTTTTTATGAATTTATTTGCAAATTATGGTGGAAAATAAGTATTTGGTCACCTACAAACAAGCAAGATTTCTGGCTCTCACAGACCTGTAACTTCTTCTTTAAGAGGCTCCTCTGTCCTCCACTCGTTACCTGTATTAATGGCACCTGTTTGAACTTGTTATCAGTATAAAAGACACCTGTCCACAACCTCAAACAGTCACACATTTTTACATTTTACATTTTAGTCATTTAGCAGACGCTCTTATCCAGAGCGACTTACAGGAGCAATTAGGGTTAAGTGCCTTGCTTAAGGGCACATCGACAGATTTTTCACCTAGTCGGCTCGGGGATTAGAACCAGCAACCTTTCGGTTACTGGCACAGCGCTCTTACCCACTAAGCTACCTGCCGCCCCCTCACACTCCAAACTCCACTATGGCCAAGACCAAAGAGCTATCAATGGACACCAGAATGGACACCAGAAACAAAATTGTAGACCTGCACCAGGCTGGGAAGACTGAATCTGCAATAGGTAAGCAGCTTGGTTTGAAGAAATCAACTGTGGGAGCAATTATTAGGAAATGGAAGACATACAAGACCACTGATAATCTCCCTCGATCTGGGGCTCCACGCAAGATCTCACCCCGTGGGGTCAAAATGATCACAAGAACGGTGAGCAAAAATCCCAGAACCACACAGGGGGACCTAGTGAATGACCTGCAGAGAGCTGGAACCAAAGTAACAAAGCCTACCATCAGTAACACACTACGCCGCCAGGGACTCAAATCCTGCAGTGCCAGACGTGTCCCCTTGCTTAAGCCAGTACATGTCCAGGCCCGTCTGAAGTTTGCTAGAGTGCATTTGGATGATCCAGAAGAGGATTGGGAGAATGTCATATGGTCAGATGAAACCAAAATATAACTTTTGGTAAAAACTCAACTCGTCATGTTTGGAGGACAAAGAATGCTGAGTTGCATCCAAAGAACACCATACCTACTGTGAAGCTTGGGGGTGGAAACTTCATGCTTTTTGGGCTGTTTTTCTGCAAAGGGACCAGGACGACTGATCCGTGTAAAGGAAAGAATGAATGGGGCCATGTATCGTGAGATTTTGAGTGAAAACCTCCTTCCATCAGCAAGGGCATTGAAGATGAAACGTGGCTGGGTCTTTCAGCATGACAATGATCCCAAACACACCGCCCGGGCAACGAAGGAGTGGCTTCGTAAGAAGCATTTCAAGGTCCTGGAGTGGCCTAGCCAGTCTCCAGATCTCAACCCCATAGAAAATCTTTGGAGGGAGTTGAAAGTCCGTGTTGCCCAGCGACAGCCCCAAAACATCACTGCTCTAGAGGAGATCTGCATGGAGGAATGGGCCAAAATACCAGCAACAGTGTGTGAAAACCTTGTGAAGACTTACAGAAAACGTTTGACCTGTGTCATTACCAACAAAGGGTACATAACAAAGTATTGAGAAACTTTTGTTATTGACCAAATACTTATTTTCCACCATAATTTGCAAATAAATTCATAAAAAATCCTACAATGTGATTTTCAGGATTTTTTTCTTCTCATTTTGTCTGTCATAGTTGACGTGTACCTATGATGAAAATTACAGGCCTCTCTCATCTTTTTAAGTGGGAGAACTTGCACAATTGGTGGCTGACTAAATACTTTTTTTCCCCACTGTAATGCTGAAGACTGAGGTTGGAGAAATGTTTACCTCTCTCAAATTCATTATCACAGTAGCCTCGCACGACCATCCTGAACTCGCGAGCTTCCACTCTGTTTCACTCGCAGTTTCAAACTGTGAGCAGAACAGTGGAAGCTCAGTAGATTTCAGGATCGTCTTATGAGGCTATAGTCATTGGTCTAGAACGCTCAGAATGGCCATCAGTGACAGCCCATTAGGAGTTTTGAATGTGCTCTGAAGCCATAAAAGGTTTGTCCATTTCTGCATAGTGCATCTTTAAGCACTGTTGTTCGGTTTTTTGCTATTCCAACACAATGGTTATTGTGTACATTTTGGTGTTATTTCTTGTGTTCTGATAGAAGCACTGTGAAGGAAATGTTGAATTAGACCTGTGACAATAAATGCACTGTTGAAGATGATAGATTGTCTTGTCTTACTTTGTTCCATATTAAGGGGACACTGGGCACAGACGTCAGTTCAATGTCTAGTTTTGATTTACATTTGGTTGAGTTGTCAACTAACGTGAATTCAATGTGAAATCAACAAACAATGTCTCCATATCATTGGATTTAGGTTAACAGTAGGGTGGAAAAAAAGACAAAATTCCCTTACGTTGATGACTTTTTTCAAATCCAATCCTTTTCCACATTGATTCAACGTCATCACATTGAATATTTTGATTGAAATGACATGGAAACAACATTAATTCAACCAGTTTTTTCCAAGTGGGGACAGACCAACACTAACACTGGCCTTGCACAGCGGTTGCGCAGCCTCACACCACAGAATATTGGCAGCCATTTTCTGATAATTTCCCAATGATTCTACATGTTGAACGGTCACCGTTCGTCGACAGCCAGCAGGTGATCTACTGCGCACTGCATGTTCATGTTGGTCTGTTTTGTCCTTTACATACTTAAGTCTTACTAGTTACAGTTAGGGGAGTTTTACATGAAGTCCCTCAGTTGTGACTTTGTAGATGTACAGCTGCAGACTCTGAACATTCAGATCATTCCCCACAGCACACACTAGGGCAGCGTTTACACAGGCAGCCATATTCTGATATTTTGCCCACTTTGACCAATCAGATCAGATCTTTTGACAATAACTGGGCAGAAAATCTATTGGACTGCCTGTGTAAACACAGCCTAATAACATGAAAAATGTACTCTCCTGTGATCAGCAACCACTATCCAGCGCCTGTTCTCAGTTGCTCTTACAGTGGGGGAAAAAAGTATTTAGTCAGCTACCAATTGTGCATGTTCTCCCACTTAAAAAGATGAGAGGCCTGTAATTTTCATCATAGGTACACGTCAACTATGACAGACAAAATGAGGAAAAAAAATCCAGAAAATCACATTGTAGGATTTGTAATGAATTTATTTGCAAATGATGGTGGAAAATAAGTATTTGGTCAATAACAAAAGTTTCTCAATACTTTGTTATATACCCTTTGTTGGCAATGACACAGGTCAAACGTTTCTGTAAGTCTTCACAAGGTTTTCACACACTGTTGCTGGTATTTTGGCCCATTCCTCCATGCAGATCTCCTCTAGAGCAGTGATGTTTTGGGGCTGTCGCTGGGCAACACGGACTTTCAACTCCCTCCAAAGATTTTCTATGGGGTTGAGATCTGGAGACTGGCTAGGCCACTCCAGGACCTTGAAATGCTTCTTACGAAGCCACTCCTTCGTTGCCTGGGCGGTGTGTTTGGGATCATTGTCATGCTGAAAGACCCAGCCACGTTTCATCTTCAATGCCCTTGCTGATGGAAGGAGGGTTTCACTCAAAATCTCACGATACATGGCCCCATTCATTCTTTCCTTTACACGGATCAGTCGTCCTGGTCCCTTTGCAGAAAAACAGCCCCAAAGCATGATGTTTCCAACCCCATGCTTCACAGTAGGTATGGTGTTCTTTTGATGCAACTCAGCATTCTTTGTCCTCCAAACACGACGAGTTGAGTTTTTACCAAAAAGTTCTATTTTGGTTTCATCTGACCATATGACATTCTCCCAATCCTCTTCTGGATCATCCAAATGCACTCTAGCAAACTTCAGACGGGCCTGGACATGTACTGGCTTAAGCAGGGGGACACGTCTGGCACTGCAGGATTTGAGTCCCTGGCGGCGTAGTGTGTTACTGATGGTAGGCTTTGTTACTTTGGTCCCAGCTCTCTGCAGATCATTCACTAGGTCCCCCCGTGTGGTTCTGGGATTTTTGCTCACCGTTCTTGTGATCATTTTGACCCCACGGGGTGAGATCTTGCGTGGAGCCCCAGATCGAGGGAGATTATCAGTGGTCTTGTATGTCTTCCATTTCCTAATAATTGCTCCCACAGTTGATTTCTTCAAACCAAGCTGCTTACCTATTGCAGATTCAGTCTTCCCAGCCTGGTGCAGGTCTACAATTTTGTTTCTGGTGTCCTTTGACAGCTCTTTGGTCTTGGCCATAGTGGAGTTTGGAGTGTGACTGTTTGAGGTTGTGGACAGGTGTCTTTTATACTGATAACAGGTTCAAACAGGTGCCATTAATACAGGTAACGAGTGGAGGACAGAGGAGCCTCTTAAAGAAGAAGTTACAGGTCTGTGAGAGTCAGAAATCTTGCTTGTTTGTAGGTGACCAAATACTTATTTTCCACCATAATTTGCAAATAAATTCATAAAAAATCCTACAATGTGATTTTCTGAAAAAAAATTATCTCAATTTGTCTGTCATAGTTTACGTGTACCTATGATGAAAATTACAGGCCTCTCATCTTTTTAAGTGGGAGAACTTGCACAATTGGTGGCTGACTAAATACTTTTTTCCCCCACTCTATTTGGCACAATAAAGTGTACAATAAAATCATGAGGAGTGAATCGTGCTAGCTAGGGGTGTTCATGACCAGAAAATTCAGCAGTGGAGGCCCACCCATTAGGGCGTTAGGGGCGGCGCGCCACTTCTGATTGGTCAACAACAACAAAAAGTAACCATTTTAATTTAAATTCATGGATTATATTTTAATTGCTCATAAAAGTGCGGTAAATGTGTACATTTTCCTGTTTCAAAATGATATTGTTTAAAACAACCTGTTCAGTTACTTACTACTCTGCCCCTCAGTGACTGCCAGCAGCAACAGCTCCACTTCCACAGGCACACAGGCCGTGCAAACATTGCTTGGATTGTTTTGCCAACTATTTGCTATGAAGGGGAACTGCCCCAATGAAATCACAGGATTTGATAGCATAAATGATAACAGCACAAAGTTAATGACCGTCCTGGGGCGCTCAAATGTGCGTTCAGTCAGAACTTCTGGGTCTGCTCTAGTCTCCCTCCCAATGTGTCTCTTGCGCCAACAAGCTACAGTAATTTTGAGAAATAGTTTGATTGCTGTTGTTCAAATGCACAGATCAAAGAAACTACCGGTAGATCGAAAACTTGGCATCATATTTCTGTCATGCTGCTTTGTTGAAAACTCCAACCACCTTGTGCCCCGGGTATTCAGCCAATCAGTGGAAAACTACAGTAAGCTACAGTAATTTCGAGAAATTGTTTGGTTAACCAGATATTTACCTTTAGAAAAGCAGCTAGCTTGCTATAGTTAGCCGGTAGCTTGCTAGCTAGTTAGCTCCCATGCCAATTTCAAGTCTTTCTAAACTAATGTCTGATTAACTCAGAAATATGAAGTTATTTCAAAATGAAAGTTAACTGGCTAGCGCATCATGCTTTGTGACATTATGTTAGCTAGCTATCCCCAATTAGATCATGTGTTTTTACTTATTGCATCTGCATGCAGGTTGCGTTCTCCCTGGTGCACCCGTTTGTTCGTGAGCTGGCTGCTCATTCTAAATAGTATAATCTAATCTGTTCAAAACAGTGGCAGCATGTGCTGCAGTGGTCTTTCGGTTTTTGACATTCAAAAGTGAAATAGGTGTATTTATGCTGTTGTTCAAATGCACAGATCAAAGAAACTACCGGTAGTTCGAAAACTTGGCATCGTATTTCTGTCATGCTGCTTTGTTGAAAACTCGAACCACCTCGCGCCCCGGGTATTCAGCAAATCAGAGCACAAACAAAAAAGCTAGCGAATGTCATTGGCACCCATTATAGCCAGTTGGCTAGCCAACTAGCCGGTAATTAGAAGCCAAAGAGACTGTAACATAGCTGTATAGATCGTCCACCACATTCAATGTTCACAATATATACTAACTAGCTACATTCTTCCATAAAGCATAGCTAGCTAGCTAAGTAAAGTTCATAGTCAACACCAAACGTTGGGATCTTAAATCAGTTCTACCTCATTTCTACCAGCATGTTAAATGTGCAACCAGAGGAAAAAAACTGTAGACCACCTTTACTCCGCACACAGAGACGCATACAAAGCTCTCCCTCACCCTCCATTTGGCAAATCTGACCATTATTCTATCCTCCTGATTCCTGCTTATAAGCAAAAAACTAAAGCAGGAAGCACCAGTGACTCGATTAATAAAAAAGTGGTCAGATGACGCAGATGCTAAGCTACAGGACTGTTTTGCTAGCACAGACTGGAACATGTTCCGGGACTCTTCAGATAGCATTGAGGAGTACACTACATCAGTCACTGGCTTCATCAATAAGTGCATTGATGACGTCGTCCCCACAGTGACCGTACGTACATACCCCAACCAGAAGCCATGGATTACAGGCAACATCCGCACTGAGCTAAAGGGTAGAGCTGCCGCTTTCAAGGAGCGGGACTCTAACCCGGACGCTTATAAGAAATCCCGCTATGCCCTCAGACGAACCATCAAACAGGCAAAGAGTCAGTACAGGACTAAGATTGAATCGTACTACACCGGCTCTGACGCTCGTCGGATGTGGCAGGGCTTGAAAACTATTACAGACTAAAAAGGGAATCACAGCCGCGAGCTGCCCAGTGACACAAGACTTTCAGACGAGCTAAACCAATTCTATGCTCGCTTCGAGGCAAGCAACACTGAAGCATGCATGAGAGCACCAGATGTTCCGGATGACTATGTGATCACGCTCTCCGTAGGCAATGTGAGTAAGAATTTTAAGCAGGTCAACATTCGCAAGGCTGCAGGGCCAGACGGATTACCAGGACGTGTACTCCGAGCATGTGCTCACCAACTGGCAAGTGTCTTCACTGACATTTTCAACATGTCCCCTGACTGAGTCTGTAATACCAATATGTTTCAAGCAGACCACCATAGTCCCTGTGCCCAAGGATACTAAGATAACCTGCCTAAATGACTACCGACCCGTAGCACTGACGTCTGTAGCCATGAAGTGCTTTGAAAGGCTGGTCATGGCTCACATCAGCACCATTATCCCAGAAACCCTAGACCCACTCCAATTTGCATACCGCCCCAACAGATCCACAGATGATGCAATCTCTATTGCACTACACACTGCCCTTTCCCACCTGGACAAGAGGAACACCTACGTGAGAATGCTATTCATTGACTACAGCTCAGCATTCAACACCATAGTGCCCTCAAAGCTCATCACTAAGCTAAAAATCCTGGGACTAAACACCTCCCTCTGCAACTGGATCCTGGACTTCCTGACGGGCCGCCCCCAGGTGGTAAGGGTAGGTAACAACACATCTGACACACTGATCCTCAACACGGGGGCCCCTCAGGGGTGCGTGCTCAGCCCCCTCCTGTACTCCCTGTTAACCCATGACTGCATGGCCAGGCACGAATCCAACATCATCATTAAGTTTGCCGACGACACACCAGTGGTAGGCCTGATCACCGACAACGATGAGACAGCCTATAGGGAGGAGGTCAGAGACCTGGCCGTGTGGTGCCAGGATAACAACCTCTCCCTCAACGTGACAAAGACAAAGGAGATGATTGTGGACTACAGGAAAAAAAAGAGGACTGAGCACGCCCCCATTCTCATCGACGGGGCTGTAGTGGAACAGGTTGAGAGCTTCAAGTTCCTTAGTGTCCACATCACCAACAAACTATCATGGTCCAAACACACCAAGACAGTCGTGAAGAGGGCACGACAAAGCCTATTCCCCCTCAGGAGACTGAAAAGATTTGGCATGGGTCCTCAGATCCTCAAAAAATTATACAGCTGCACCATCGAGAGCATCCTGACTGGTTGCATCACCGCCTGGTATGGCAACTGCTCGGCCTCCGACCGCAAGGCACTACAGAGGGTAGTGCGTACAGCCCAGTACATTACTGGGGCCAAGCTTCCTGCCATCCAGGACCTCTATACCAGGCGGTGTCAGAGGAAAGCCCTCAAAATTGTCAAAGACTCCAGCCACCCTAGTCATAGACTGTTCTCTCTGCTACCGCACGGCAAGCGGTACCGGAGTGCCAAATCTAGGTCCAAAATACTTCTCAACAGCTTCTACCCCCAAGCCATAAGACTCCTGAACAGCTAATCATGGCTACCTGAACTATTTGCACTGCCCCCCCCCACCCCCACCCCATATTTTTACGCTGCTGCTACTCTGTTAATTATTTATGCATAGTCACTTTAACTCTACCCACATGTACATTTTACCTCAACTACCTCAACTAGCCGGTGCCCCCGCACATTGACTCTGCACCAGTACCCCTCTGTATATATAGCCTCCTTACTGTTATTTTATTTTACTTTTTTTCTCAACACTTTTTTGTTGTTGTTTTATTTTACTTTTTTATTAAAAAATAAAGGCATTGTTGGTTAAGGGCTGTAAGTAAGCATTTCACTGTAATGTCTACACCTGTTGTATTCAGCACATGTGGCCAATCAAATTTGATTTGATTTGAAGCTCCCGGAGGCACGGAACAGAGTGTGAGAAAAAGTACAGAGCCAACCCTGAATTATTTTGTTGTTATCTTTATTTTCGTGGCTTAGTAAAGTCGTGTTTTTCTGACTAGAACTTCCCTGTCTCTGTGTCCATCTTTGCACGCTCAACCCAGCATCCCACAGTTTACCACATATGGTGGAGAATGCGGGCATTTCAGTAGCTTTGGGTGCCGTGGGGTTGAGCGTACGGAAATTACCATAGAGGAACTGGTGGCTCAGTTTATCCTCAGCCAACAGAAGCAACAGGCTCTCCAGGAGAAAGCGCTGGAGGAGTTGTGCCAACAAAACCTCAGACTGGTAGCGGAGGTAGCCCAGTTGAAGGGTGGTATGGCTCAGGAGTCAAGCCCGAATCAGTTCCTGGTCAAGCTAATGGAGAAAGATGATGTGGAGACGTATTTGTGCACCATCGAGAGGACGGCGCAGAGGGAAGGATGGCCCAAGCTCAAGTGGGCCAGCCTTTTGGGCCAGCCTTTCGCCGACCAGGCCGCGAATTATGAGGGACTCAAGCGCGAGATCCTGAGCCGTTATGGATTCAGCCTCGCACGCCGTCCATGACTGGGACTTTGACTCCACAATCTCTCCCCGCGCTCAGATGAGAGACCTGGTGTGCCCTCCGCATCCCCCAGCTCCGGGGTAACCCGGATGGCGAGTTATGTCACCTCCTGTTGGGCGCACACTGAGACGGCCCCTCCGATGGTTCCAGTACGAATCGATGGCGTCGACACCAGCGCTCTGCTGGACTCCGGCAGCATGGTGACCCTGGCCCAACCGCAGTGGCTCCCACGAGAGGGGAAGGACGAACCGGGGGACAAAGAGATGACAGTGTCCTGTGTACACGGGGACACGAAGAGGTGCCCAACCGTGCCGGTGAGGATAACCCCCCCCCCCAAGGGGGGAGTGCCAGATGCGCGTGGGGGCTATTCCTAACCTGCCCGTGCCCATTCTCATCGGTAGACATTGCCCTCTCTTCCAGGCACTGTGGAGGAGGGCCCTGAGGAGGCGCGCGTGTGAGGTAGGAAGGAGAGGAAAAAGGATAGTTTGCTGCGCAAGCCACGCCCCGCTGCGAGAGGTGTCCACTGGCCCCGAGTCGGACGAGGAGGAGGGAGATGATCCCGCGCCGGGAAACGGGCCATCGTCTGAGGAGGACCTCAGGCTCCCCTTTATGGAGGTGGAGGCAACAGATGGGCCGCCCGACACGGGAATCCTCACGGGTCAGTTCGGGACAGCCAAATTAGAGGACCCCAACCTCCAGAGCGTGAGGGGCCAGGTGATCGGGGTGGATGGCACGCTGTTACCCGTGGTAAGTGAGTGGCGCTACCCACACTTCGCCATCAAGCATCATTTATTGTATCGGGTAGTAAAGCACAATGGGGAGACAAACAACTTGTTACTCCTACCCACCCAGTCTGTTATAACTGTTATAGAAATAAATTATGTATCATTAAGGCAAAATGTTGGGAAATGTCAAAGGTAAAATATAGTAAACATGATTGACATTTTTATAATCCAGATGTATGTCTAAATAAGGAATATAGCCAATACAGTGTGTAACCATGCTTTAATGAATGTATGTATATTGTTTTTTAAGAAAGTGTCTGAGTCACGCCACCAATATAAAGTGATAAGGGAGAGAGGCCTCAACTGGAAAGTGCACGTAGCCCTTGTAGAGTAAACAACATGTGTTGTTGGACTTTGAAAGATAACGGTGGCTTGACGGTGAAAGATGTTAATCATTTATCTTGGGGGGAGTAACTGTGTATTCTATGTAAGCATGACTATGCATTTGTGTGTGTATAAAAGGAGATCTTTAAGCCAAGGGCAAGCAGTTGCTCCATGGAGCAAGCTCAGCTTTATTGCGCAAAAAGGCTAAATTTTTGGATTCACAAGCTCCAGTCTCTTGAGAGATATTTTTGAGTTGACTACTTTTGAGTCAAATATTTCTATGACATAAACGGCGAGCGTTGCCAGGAGTTGAAAGCAGGGACCAGAGACGGTGGACATCTGCAGTTGTGAAACGGCTTGGACGGACCATACAAACAAAAGCGGCCGCTTTTTAAAAGGTAAGCCAAGTTCTTACTTATATAGTATAAAGTTTGTATGGTTCGATCCGGGGACCGGCCTCAGCTGCAGAATACCAAGTAGGTCTCTCCAAATTTAAGAACCAGAAAATTTGAGACTGGGAGCTTTTGGATTTAAAAATACATGTTAAGGGATAAAAAAATTAAATAAAAAAAAAAGGCCTCGAGGGTTGCAACACGTAGAAAACAGTAAGAGAAGATCTGCTCGGTCCGAGTGGGTGGATGGTCTGCTTGGGTCGGTGTGGTTCATTCATTGTGGTTAAGTAGGGTGGGTTATCTGTCTCGTTTGGGTTGATCATTCGGTCAGTGTGATTGCATCCATTTGACTAATTTGACTGTTTTGTCTGACGTGTCTTGTACCCGTCAAATGTCACTCGGTTGTTTGTCTGGACCGTCTGTTCAGGTCATCTGATTCATTTGTTTGTCCTGCTGTTTAAGCCATTGTGATTCAATTGGTTGTGGTTGGGTTGGATGATTCATCTGTCTCATTCAGGGTGCTCATCTGGACGGTCTGATCGATCTGTTTGATTTGATTGCTCAATTCGTACATTCAGTCATCGGGGTCGCTCGGCTGCTCATCTGATGCGTCTGTTCGATTCGGTCGATTCATTTGATTCATCTTGCTGATCACTTTGTCTGGGTCATTTCGGCACGGGCGGCTGTCCATCTGTTTGAACGATCAGAGAATAAATAGGTACAAAGTCCTACAGATACCGCTCTAAACGTGTCGAGGAAGTGTATCGTTTAAGAGGGCCGCTTAGGTAGGCAGAAATCCTGTGTAATACCGCTTTTTTCTGTGTCAGAAGAAAGAGCCGAATTTACAGGTCGCTTAGGAAAGCGTAAGATAGAAGTCCAGTAAGGGTGTGTCGAGGAAGTGAATCACCTAGAGGGCTATATAGGTAGATAGAAATCCTGTATAAAATCGTCTTTCTTGTGTCGGGGAAGTGAATCAGAAAGGGTCGATCAGGTAAAAAGTTAGGTCATCCGGAGTAGGTGATGCCAAAAATTGGAGTTCCTGAGTAGGTGAACGGGTTAAACAGCCACTAAGGCTTCAAAATATAGAGAAAGTGTTAGAGTAGGTCTGATCATCTCATGTGGACAAGTGGTTTGCTTGGCCTACTGTGAGTCATTTAACTATCTGATTCATTTGGGCGCGGGTGGCTACTCATCTGTATGAATGAGAATAATAAGAAATCCTGCAGATAATAGCTTATTTTCTGTGTTGAGGAGAGAAACTGTATTTGAGGTCGTTTTAAGTTTCTATCTTTGGTGGAGAAAGGTTGGCGCACCTTTCCTGGACCGTTACTTAAGTGTAACCTGGTAGGAAGGACGCACCCGGTCTCGCACCAGGAGAGGAAGAGTGAATGGTGTGTGAATGCTCATAGGGGTAGAAACACACATATAGCTGAGTGATTTAAAGCTACGAAAAAACACTAGCAAGGGAAAGATTCATGAGGTGTTCCACACAAAAGAAAAGTGGACATCAGGAGATAATATATTATTATTACATGAATAATATAGCTGAGTGATTTAAAGCTAAGAAAAAAACACTAGCAAGGGAAAGATTCATGAGGTGTTCCACACAAAAGAAAAGTGGACATCAGGAGATATTATATTATTATTATTACATAAAGAGACTGCCAAATGCCCATTAATAATAAATAAGTTCTGACCAAACAATAATCAAAGAAGCATTTGAGAACAACATTGTGTGAATGTGGAATGAGAGTGGTATAATGGTGTAAATGAGTTGCACTCTGAAGTTTGAATGATGAGATATAGAGGTGTGTATGATAATTATATATAAATTTGAATAATAAGCTTTTCATATAAATGATATCTTGGAGTTTCATACAACAATGCCTGTCATAGAATTTTGTAAGATCAGTGAATAGTGACCAGCCTATACGATTCTGGGAGGATTCTATGACTGAGGGGAAGGATTTGGGTAATTAGTTGTTGTTCCGCTGAGACTAGATTATGATTAACTGATTTGTGGTAATAAAGAATCATTAGAAACATGAATGGGTTGGTTGATGTGAATATATTAGAATATAATGAATTTTATGTTAGTGTAATTTATTACGAGGGATTGGATAAAATAATAGCACTGACGTCTGTAGCCATGAAGTGCTTCGAAAGGCTGGTCATGGCTCACATCAACAGCATTATCCCAGAAACCCTAGACCCACTCCAATTTGCATACCACCCCAACAGATCCACAGATGATGCAATCTCTATTGCACTACACACTGCCCTTTCCCACCTGGACAAGAGGAACACCTACGTGAGAATGCTATTCATTGACTACAGCTCAGCATTCAACACCATAGTGCCCTCAAAGCTCATCACTAAGCTAAAAATCCTGGGACTAAACACCTCCCTCTGCAACTGGATCCTGGACTTCCTGACGGGCCGCCCCCAGGTGGTAAGGGTAGGTAACAACACATCTGCCACACTGATCCTCAACACGGGGGCCCCTCAGGGGTGTGTGCTCAGTCCCCTCCTGTACTCCCTGTTAACCCATGACTGCATGGCCAGGCACGAATCCAACATCATCATTAAGTTTGCCGACGACACAACAGTGGTAGGCCTGATCACCGACAACGATGAGACAGCCTATAGGGAGGAGGTCAGAGACCTGGCCGTGTGGTGCCAGGATAACAACCTCTCCCTCAACGTGACAAAGACAAAGGAGATGATTGTGGACTACAGGAAAAAAAAGAGGACTGAGCACGCCCCCATTCTCATCGACGGGGCTGTAGTGGAACAGGTTGAGAGCTTCAAGTTCCTTGGTGTCCACATCACCAACAAACTATCATGGTCCAAACACACCAAGACAGTCGTGAAGAGGGCACGACAAAGCCTATTCCCCCTCAGGAGACTGAAAAGATTTGGCATGGGTCCTCAGATCCTCAAAAAATTATACAGCTGCACCATCGAGAGCATCCTGACTGGTTGCATCACCGCCTGGTATGGCAACTGCTTGGCCTCCGACCGCAAGGCACTACAGAGGGTAGTGCGTACGGCCCAGTACATCACTGGGGCCAAGCTTCCTGCCATCCAGGACCTCTATACCAGGCGGTGTCAGAGGAAAGCCCTCAAAATTGTCAAAGACTCCAGCCACCCTAGTCATAGACTGTTCTCTCTGCTACCGCACGGCATGCCGTACCGGAGTGCCAAGTCTAGGTCCAAAATACTTCTCAACAGCTTCTACCCCCAAGCCATAAGACTCCTGAACAGCTAATCATGGCTACCCGGACTATTTGCACTGACCCCCCCCACCCCATCCTTTTACGCTGCTGCTACTCTGTTAATTATTTATGCATATCAATCAATTTTATTTTATATAGCCCTTCTTACATCAGCTAATATCTTGAAGTGCTGTACAGAAACCCAGCCTAAAACCCCAAACAGCTAGTAATGCAGGTGTAAAAGCAGTCACTTTAACTCTGCCCACATGTACATATTACTTCAACTAGCCGGTGCCCCCGTACATTGACTCTGCACCATTACCCCCCTGTATATATAGCCTCCCTACTGTTATTTTATTTTACTTCTGCTCTTTTTTTCTCAACACTTTTTTTGTTGTTGTTTTATTTTTACTTTCTTGTTAAAAATAAATGCACTGTTGGTTAAGGGCTGTAAGTAAGCATTTCACTGTAATGTCTGCACCTGTTGTATTCGGCGCATGTGGCCAATAACATTTGATTTGATTTGATTTGACTTGCACACCCAAAAACGTAGACGTACGTGAGGGGCGGGAGAAAGTACATAGATCATTGATAGAAATAAGAGTAGGCATTATGAGAACCATCTATCGTTTTGAAGCAGAAGTGAGATAGTAAGGGAATTTTTGTACAATAGGGGGAAAGAACATAATCAATTTGATTGAATTCGTTAGATCTGTTTCCAAATTAATGAATGTAGATTTGACTCACTGACTGCTAAAGCTTCCAGCTTGTGAAATCTTAGTCCTGTAAAGCTATTTTCTGATAAAGTGTGGTATGTGCCAGATACTAAAACTACTGACCATTATCATTGGAATAAAGGAGGATTTACTTGTCATTTCAATAAAGCATAGATTCTGCATCGCTGATTAGAGTCTAGGTTTTCTAAGTATAGTTCAACTATGGTTGTGGGTTGTTTAGATTGATGGAACAGTCAGGGTTGATTTTGTGATATAAGACTGGACGATTTAGCAGCCTGCGTCTTTTCAGACTGAAGGACTCACTTATTCAACGGGAAAGAAGGAGGAGTGACTATAGTCTAATCAGAAAGGACAGTTACATTCATTTGAATAGTGGACTGGCAATTGCAATAAAGTTGTGGCCATAATTTGAATTGTTTAGGTAGACTGGAATGAAAGTAAGGTCTTTTAATAATATGAATACAAATATACTATTAGTTATTGTTGGGTTGTGAATAGACTTTACTAATGCCATGATCTAGTTCTCAGGTAAAAGAGAGTCGTACTTGCTTGACTTTATCGAGCTGAAAGAGATATTTGAAGCAAGTCTGAATAGTTGGATGGAAAATATTTATTTGACAAATTCTAATTGTTATTACTTTATTCTATAGTTTGCGTCACACCAGTGATGTATGCAAATAGTTAATGAATTCTAAAAATATAATTTGTTTTCGTTACATGGACCAGTGGAGTGTAGGTAGTTTTAACTATTATGCTGATGGGATAGTACCGACTTAATGTAGGTTCTAGATTTGTTCAACAACAAGTTTGTATTTTAAACTAAATTAATGCAATAGGCTACAATTACAACATTATTAGAAAAAGGCACAATCTAATGCGAAACAGTTATCACATATGTCATTAATCCAGTAATGATACAAAGCTAAAAGGACAACAATAGAGGGAGAGTGAACCAAAAAAGAACTAAAAACAATGCAACAGGTTGAAATTATTAGATTACTGGAAAGTGGTTATGGGTTTGTTATGTTATAGGTGTATATTCCACTTAATGAAACATGATAAATGTCTGATGTGTCTTGGTTGGGAGTCTTTTCTGGGATTGATGGAAATCCCCTACAGAATGAATGATGAAGGAGATGTAGGAGACCCACATCTCAAACAATATTTTAATAGATACTTGGGATCAAAATATCGCTGATTCCTTACACTGAGAAATTGACTGTATTTGTGGTTACGGAAAAGCCTCAGGGTTTAAATCTTATGGGACTTTATGGGGGAAGGGAGCAGTCACAAGTGATGTTCTTGAGGGTTTTCTGAGCAGGAGAATTAGGAGATGTGTTTCGAATTTAGAATTGAGGTTGTTTGGATTGGTTAGGAGGTATCAAAATGTAAACTAACTAAATGTGTACTTTTTCTTCCAGGAAAAAGGGGGGAGTGATTTTCTCTTTTCTTTGAAATAATTTCAGAGACTATAAATAGGGCCTGGCCATTTTTTGTTTGTTTATTGTTTTACTATATGGTGTTTAAATAACCACAGTATGAAATGTTAGCTGTATAGGATCTTTATTTGTATTTTAGGTTTTTTCACGGGATAGAAGTGAAATATCTTAAAGGGGCAAACACATGTAATTTGGGTTTTTATTTACTGAGGGATAAGTAAATACGTGTGATTTATTTTGAAAAGAGCTGTACTAAGGACTTACTGTACACTCGGGATACAACATTTATGAAATGTTTTGATGGTTGTTAATGAGTAGTATACTTTTGGATGGAACAATTCATTGAATGATTTCAATGACCTCTGCAATCTGTCCTGGCTTTATAGTGTGACCTGATCACCCACACTGTAAATCCTAGAGGCATGCTGAATTGGGGGTTAGATATAATAAGGATAATTGTGAAGAAGTTTATAATTTGGAAAAAATCCTATATATTAGTCCAAACAGGACAAGGATGAAGTGAGAGAGTTAGTCCTGAAGGAGAGGTATTCATTGAATAGTGTTATGGGATACAGTTAAGTAAAGACATGCTCAAAGGTTGTCATTTTAAGTTTAGTTATTATTTTTGGTTTGATAGGCAATATTGTTGTTGTTTTGTTTTTTGAACACATGAATCACGATGTGATGCATGTGTCCAAGGGGGGAAGTTGGGCTTACAGAGGTTTTAATGTTTTATAATGGTTTTGTGGGGAAATATGCAAGGTGTATTAAGGATATGAGCAGTAGTAATAATGTATTATGGGTTAGGTTAAATCTTTTTAGTTTTTGTGATAGGAGGCATGGTGTAGAGGTGGTCTGTCTATGAAATGAGTGGACTACAACAAGCTGGAAGGAGGTGCGCTTCATAATCTCAAGGCTTCTCTTGATGGATGAGAGGGCATAAGTAGCATACTGTGTCTCACCTAACCTAACAATGTTCTTAAGATTTTCTTTTCATGGGTGAAGATAACTCTGCCCAACAGAGTAGGAGAATCTGAGTATTTTCTGTGCCCTGGAGACTATGTGATGGCAAAAGACTACAGAAGAAAGAGCTGGAAAGACCCTATGTGGAGGGGCCCATATCAGGTGTTGTCGGCTACCTCAATGATGGTAAAAGTGGGAGAGACCGATACTTAGATCCATGTTTCCCACTATAGGAGTGTTCCAACCCCAGGAGAGGAAGACGGCCCCCATTGGGTAGCATTGTTGTCTTTTGTGTTTGTCTGTGCTTGTGTGTCTTTGCAGCAGTAATTCCGAGCTTCCCTATGGGTAGGCTGGTAGAAGGACACTCTTCGCAGACCAATGTCGATAGATTGAGAGGGACTCTGGCTGATCCGGAGACCCTAGTGACGGAAGAAGGTTAACAGCTAAAGTGACCATACATCGTCGTCCAGGTTACATCAACGGCGGTACGGATAGAGGGGAGCGTGACCTGGTATCATCTAAACCATTGTACCAGTGAGGGAACCGATGACTGAGAGATGAGAGAGCTGAGGATGCTGGCGAGAATCAGATGGGTCAGGATGGCAATTACTGATGAGCTACGTGTTCTTGCTGATTCCCTCGGCGGAGGGGCATATCTTCGAGATCTTAGAGACCTTCAAGACCTCCTAGATCTTCGAGATATTCCAGACATTCAAGATGCACCAGATATCCCCATCATTGATTTCTCTGCACTCGACTAGTTCCCTGAGAATAAGGGGAATGGGGTACTGATAATAGTAAAGAGCAGAAGAACAAGACATAGAAGGGATATAGACAGAATTAAAATGTATATTCTTGCACAGGCAGGAACCATAACTAAAGTAGGGGAAGGGATCACTATTAAAATACAAGGGTTAAATTATTATTGGTGTGGGAGGAACCAGCACAAAGAGTATGGCGAAGTCACATGGGGTAAGATAATGAAAGAAAGAGACAGGTGAATCATAGACATAAGGAGAACAGCCCAAGACTTAGAAAAACAATTTGATGTAGTATTTAGTGTTAGATTTCCAGGGGGAAGTGTTGTTGGAGTAGTTATTCCTTGGGAAAGTGCACTAAACCCTGTACATGTTAGAGCCACACCAAATACAGAAGAAAGGGAATGGAAGGAGCCGTTAAACAATGATTGGTATAGATTAGTACAATATATTGCATTAAAATTAAATAAAGAAAATAGTCTAATATGCACCACATCTCCGTTTTAAATCATTAACAGTAGTTCAACATCTCCACAGTTACTAGGACTGTGCTATGATTCAACCACAACTTTTTTCGTATAAGGAACTCGGAAAGACCATATTGGCCAGCATTGACTATGAGCAAATATATAGGAGTGGTACAATAAAACAATTGGGTTATAGAATTTGGAAGAATACAAGGGAGAATGTGAAATGTGTGGCATTTATACAGATAGTCTTTGGAATACAGGGACCCCTCAAGGAAACATTTATCAGGCAGCAGGATCAAGTCTTAGAAATTGGTATTAAGAATGATTGGTGAAACATAATAACTTGTCATATAGTCAATGCTTATAGGGATGTTTTGGATTGGAAATGAACTCAACTAAATTGTTATGATTTGTCCTTTCTCGAGGTTGCAACGGATGGTGTCTTGATGCATAGCAGAGATAATTCAGTCCAGAATGGTGTGAACCTCAATAAAAACAAAAAAAAACCTCTACCCGGCTGAAGAGGAGCAACAAAGGCGTTGAATATGTTCCTGTCCAGCTGGTAGAGCACGGCGCTTGTAACGCCAAGGTAGTGGGTTCGATCCCCGGGACCACCCATACACAAAAATGTATGCACGCATGACTGTAAGTCGCTTTGGATAAAAGCGTCTGCTAAATGGCATATTATTATTATTATTATTATTATTATTATCAACTCTACCAGAAGACCTGAATCAGAACCAACATCCAATCGAAGCAATCAACTGCCTTTTATTTTCTCTTATGCCTTTTCTCTCAAGAGTGTGACAGGAGTCCATTTAGAGTGGGCATGAATAGAGATTTATTCAAATATAACACCTCTGATGGTGCTGGTATACTGGTTGGTAAATGGACAAAACAGAATGGGGGTAGAGGTGAGGTGGTTCAGGTGTGACACTGAAATTGGGATATTGCCATGGGCAATCCAAGATGAACTATGAAGCTATCTGAAGAACATAATGAAAACGCCAGAAGATTGAATGCC
Organism: Coregonus clupeaformis; assembly: GCF_020615455.1. Classification (NCBI taxonomy): domain Eukaryota; kingdom Metazoa; phylum Chordata; class Actinopteri; order Salmoniformes; family Salmonidae; genus Coregonus; species Coregonus clupeaformis. The sequence goes on from NC_059200.1 coordinate 34,793,832, forward strand.
GGTAGAGAAAGGGTGTGTTAGTTGAGGTAGTATGTTGATTAAGGAGGTATTATACACTGCTAAATTTATAGTAATTTAGACTAGGAATGCATTAAGATACTGATCTGTTGTAATTCTCGTTATGAGGAAGTTAATGCTAGAATTATGATAATATAGACATACATTCTGCCAGTGTCAATATGTGCCAAGGTGAGAGTTTTAACTTTGAATGAAGGAACCAAGGTGACTAACTAAGAATTGTCATTCTAAAGTTGTTTTGGGTAATTAATTTGATTATGATTATACATTATAAGTGGACTTATTGATCTGAATAAGTTATTAATATTAATGCCTAATGATGTTCATATTGCAATTCATGGATTAGATATTGATATTGATTATTTTGATTGTTACAATACTTGTGATATTGGTGAAAAAGGTTACGTAAGCTAAAGTTGTTGACACCATTTTTAACATGTCCTAGATATTATTGTTAAGACAAAGTTGCATATTTTGAAATGCTACAACTAAACAAAGGTGGGGAGCAATGTTTACAAAGAAATACATCCAGTTCAGGGAGCTCCAGGACAGTATGTTAATGCAAATGGGAAACCTTGTAAAGTTCAAGGAGGACCAATGGACTTTCCATTTGGGAATCCTGAATGTCTGTATGGTGTTGTTCCTGGGGGTGGATGGGCCTGCCATGGTTACAAAGCCCAACAGGAAAACTTGGAGTTTAATGTAGAGAAAAATCTTTTAGACTTGTATCCAATACCTTACTGGGCTCTGGGTCCTCATCAGGATGGGTCAAACAATGAGGAAGATATATTGGTTTAAATATATGCATATAAAATGTAACCACATATGGCAAAGCTAAGAATAAGTAAATGCACAGGCTTACATTCATTTAAAATTAATTTATTGGGACTTTATTGGAAGTCCCAAAGGTGGGAATATATATAAATAAATGATGTATCATTAAGGCAAAATGTTGGGAAATGTCAAAGGTAAAATATAGTAAACATGATTGACATTTTTATAATCCAGATGTATGTCTAAATAAGGAATATAGCCAAAACAGTGTGTAACCATGCTTTAATGAATGTATGTATATTGTTTTTTAAGAAAGTGTCTGAGTCACACCACCAATAAAAAGAGATAAGGGAGAGAGGCCTCAACTGGAAAGCGCACGTAGCCCTTGTAGAGTAAACAACTGTCACGGTTTCGGCCGAGGCTGCTCCTCCTCCTGGTTCGGGCAGGCTTCGGCGGTCGTCGTCCCCGGAGTACTAGCTGCCACCGATCTATGTTTCATGTTCGTTTGGTTTTGTCTTGATGTTGTACACCTGTGTCTTGTTAGTCCTCGTTAGTGTCCTATTTAGTTCTCGTTGTGTGTGTTTGTCTTTGTGTGTGATTGCTCTTCTGTTTCGTGTTGGAGCTACGTACTTCCCTCCAGTGTTTTGGAGAGGTTTTTTGCACATGTTAGTGCGCCCGTTTGATTGACGCCTGTGTGCGCCGTTATTTCACCTTCGGGCTTATTGTGCTTATTTTCTACGTGAATATTGCACTAAAGTCTTTTGGACTGAGCTTCTGCGTCCTGCGCTTGATTCATGCACCACACCCACCTTCAGCACCCCTTGACAGAATCACACACCAAAATGGAATCAGCAGGATCTGCGGTTACGCCTGAGTCGCTCGAGGAGCATGTTCGCGGCCAAGATGACCAGATACGACAACTGGGGACCGCTCTACAGGACGTCATCAACACCCTGCACCGATGGGAGGCCAGCGGGGTACCCACACCTCCACCTACCCTGCCAACCCCATCGGCCGGTCCACCAGTCCCAGGTCCGGAACCCAGGGGGATTCGGCTCTCGCTCCCGAGGGCGTATGACGGAACAGCTGCCGGGTGTCAGGGGTTCCTCCTGCAGGTGGAGCTCTACCTGGCCACTGTACACCCGGTGCCCTCGGGAAACGAGAGCGTTTCCGCCCTCATCTCCTGTCTCACGGGCAAGGCGTTGGAGTGGGCTAACGCCGAGTGGAGGAAGATGGACGCCAACACCATCTCCTACGCCGAGTTCTCCCGCCGCTTCAAGGCCGTGTTCGACCATCCACCTGAGGGCAAAGCGGCGGGGGAGCGTCTAGTCCACCTGAGACAGGGGAGGAGGAGCGCACAGGCGTTTGCTCTAGAGTTCGGACTCTAGCGGCGGACGCAGGGTGGAATGAACGGGCCCTCACCGACCATTTTCGATGTAGCCTACGGGAGGACGTTCAACGTGAGTTGGCCTGTAGGGATACCCATCTCACCTTCGACCAGTTGGTCGATATGTCCATCCGTCTGGACACCCTGCTGGCCACCCGTGGACGTCCCGAGGGGGTCCGTCCATTCCGCCCTCCGGCACCTCCGAGCCGAGCCCTATGGAGCTCGGGGTGCCGGCGCTAGAGAAAGGAGGAGGAGGAGCCCGAGGGGGCCTGTCTCCTGCACCAAGTGCGGTCGTGGAGGGCACACTGCGGCCAGGTGCTGGGGAGGGTTCTCCGGGGAGAAGACAACAGGCCACGCACTGAGGGGGCCTCCCAGGTGAGTAGACGTCCCACTTACCCAGAGCTTTCTGTTGCGCACTTTTGTATACCTGTGTGTTTTCCACAGGTTGCACCTCATTCCCAGCATAAGGCGCTAGTAGATTCAGGCGCAGCTGGGAATTTTGTTGATCGGAAGTTTTGTTTAGATTTAGGGATCCCTCTCCTACCTGTTGACAAACCTTTTCCCGTTCATGCCTTAGATAGCCGCCCGTTGGGGTCGGGGTTGATTAGGGAGATCACAGCACCACTTAGGATGTGTGCGCAGGGGGGTCATGAAGAGACTATACAGCTGTATCCGATCGACTCTCCTGCGTACCCAGTGGTGCTGGGAATGCCCTGGTTAAGCACCCATAACCCTGCTATTTCGTGGCAACAGAGGGCTCTCGATGGGTGGTCGGCTCAGTGCGAGGGGCGATGTCTGGGTGTTTCCGTGGGGGCGACTTCGGTGGAAAGTCCAAACCAAGTGCCCGCACTGCACATTCCGCCTGAATATGGGGATTTAGCTCTCGTGTTTAGTAAAACTAGGGCGACGCAGTTGCCTCCTCATAGACAGGGGGATTGTGCGATTGATCTCCAGGCAGGAGCAGCGCTCCTATGGAGCCACGTGTATCCTTTGTCTCAAGAGGAGAGAAAAGCTATGGAGACTTACATAGCCGAATCTTTGAGACAGGGATACATTCGGCCCTCCACTTCTCCCGCCTCCTCGAGTTTCTTTTTTGTGAAGAAGAAAGATGGAGGGTTGCGCCCGTGCATTGATTACCGTGGTCTCAATCAGATTACTGTGAAATACAGTTATCCACTCCCTCTGATTGCGACCATGACAGAGTCATTGCATGGAGCGCGGTTTTTCACAAAATTGGATCTCAGGAGCGCGTATAACTTGGTGCGCATTAGGGAGGGCGACGAATGGAAGACAGCGTTTAGTACCACGTCAGGTCATTTCGAATATCTCGTCATGCCATATGGGTTGATGAATGCTCCATCAGTCTTCCAATCCTTCGTAGATGACATTTTCCGGGGATATGCAGGGACAAGGGGTGGTCGTGTACATTGATGACATTCTGGTGTACTCGTCTACCCGAGCCGAGCATATAACCCTGGTGCGTCGTGTATTGAGGAGGCTGTTGGAGCACGACCTATATGTCAAGGCAGAGAAATGTCTGTTTTTCCAGGAGTCGGTCTCCTTTTTGGGTTATCGGTTGTCCGCGTCAGGGGGTGAAAATGGAGGTGGATCGTGTGTCCGCTGTGCGTAATTGGCAAACTCCAACCACTGTAAAAGAGGTGCAGCAGTTCTTGGGCTTTGCGAATTACTACCGGAGGTTTATCCGGGGGTTTTGGACAGGTGGCAGCTCCCATCACGTCCCTTCTGAAAGGGGGTCCGGTGCGCCTGCAGTGGTCAGCTGATGCGGACAGGGCCTTTAGGAGACTGAAGGACCTGTTTACGTGCGGCTCCGGTGCTGGCGCATCCGGATCCCGCATTACCCTTTCAGGTTGAGGTAGACGCGTCTGAGGCTGGTATAGGGGCCGTTCTCTCTCAACGGTCCGGCACGCCACCTAAACTCCGCCCCTGTGCTTTTTACTCAAAAAAGCTCAGCCCGGCGGAGCGTAACTATGACGTTGGGGACAGGGAGCTGTTTGCTGTAGTTCAAGCCCTTAAGGTGTGGAGGCATTGGCTTGAGGGGGCTCAACACCCTTTCCTCATTTTGACTGACCATCGGAACCTGGAGTACATCCGGGCAGCGAGGAGACTGAACCCCTCGCCAGGCTCGATGGAGTATGTTTCTCACCAGGTTCGTATTTAAAATCACGTACATCGCTGGGTCCCAGAATGGTAAGGCAGATGCGCTGTCCCGGCGGTATGACACGGAGGAGAGGTCCGTTGAGCCTACTCCCATACTACCGGAGTCTTGCCTTGTGGCACCGGTGGTGTGGGAGGTCGATGCCGAAATCGAGTGAGCGTTGCGTACCGACCCCAGCCCTCCACAGTGTCCTGAGGGTCGGAAGTACGTTCCGCTCGAGATTCGGGATCGACTCATTTACTGGGCTCACACGTCACCCTCCTCTGGACATCCGGGTATTGGCCGGACAGTGCATTGCCTTAGCACTAAATACTGGTGGCCCACTTTGGCTAGGGATGTGAGGGTTTATGTCTCCTCCTGCTCGGTGTGCGCCCAGTGTAAGGCGCCCCGACATCTGCCCAGGGTAGAGTTACAACCCCTGCCCGTTCCACAACGACCATGGTCCCACCTCTCGGTGGATTTTGTGACAGACCTTCCCCTCTCTCAGGGGAATACCACCATCCTGGTCGTTGTGGACCGGTTCTCTAAGGCCTGTCGTCTTCTCCCTATGTCGGGTCTTCCTACTGCCCTACAGACCGCTGAGGCCCTATTTACCCACGTCTTCCGGCATTACGGGGTACCCGAGGATATAGTGTCTGATCGAGGCCCCCCCAGTTTACCTCCCGTGTTTGGAGAGCGTTCATGGAGCGTTTGGGGGTCTCGGTTAGCCTTACCTCAGGGTACCACCCGGAGAGTAACGGGCAGGTAGAACGTGTCAACCAGGATGTGGGTAGGTTTCTGAGGTCGATGTGCCAGGGCCGGCCGGAGGAGTGGGCATGGTACATTCCCTGGGCCGAGATGGCCCAGAACTCTCTCCGCCACTCCTCTACCAACCTAACCCCCTTCCAATGTGTGTTAGGTTACCAGCCGGTTCTGGCACCTTGGCAGCAGAGCCAGATCGAGGCCCCTGCGGTGGATGATTGGATGAGGCGCTCGGAAGAGACGTGGAACGCTGCCCACGTCCACCTGCAGCGGGCCGTCCTTCGTCACAAGGCGAGCGCCGATCTCCACCGCAGTGAGGGGCCGGTGTACGCACCCCGGAGATCGAGTCTGGCTCTCTACCAGAAACCTACCCCCTCCGCCTGCCCTGCCGGAAGCTGGGTCGGCGGTTTGTGGGCCCTTTAAAGTCCTGAGAAGATTGAACGAGGTGTGTTATAGGTTACATCTACCTGTTGAGTATAAGAATATTAACCCCTCGTTCCATGTGTCTCTTCTCAGGCCGGTGGTAGCTGGTCCACTCCAGGACAATGAGATAGGGGAGACTCCTCCGCCCCCACTGGACATCGAGGGGGCTCCGGCGTACACCGTTCGGTCCATCTTGGACTCAAGACGCCGGATGGGGGGTCTCCAGTATCTCGTGGAGTGGGAGGGTACGGCCCGGAGGAGCGGTGCTGGGTGCCGCGGAGGGACATCCTAGACCCATCTCTCCTGTCGGAGTTCCACCGGGACCATCCCGCGTGCCCTGCTCCGCGTCCTCCTGGTCGTCGCCGGGGTCGGCGCACGGCTGGAGCCGCGCGTCAAGGGGGGGTACTGTCACGGTTTCGGCCGAGGCTGCTCCTCCTCCTGGTTCGGGCAGGCTTCGGCGGTCGTCGTCCATGGAGTACTAGCTGCCACCGATCTATGTTTCATGTTCGTTTGGTTTTGTCTTGATGTTGTACACCTGTGTCTTGTTAGTCCTCGTTAGTGTCCTATTTAGTTCTCGTTGTGTGTGTTTGTCTTTGTGTGTGATTGCTCTTCTGTTTCGTGTTGGAGCTACGTACTTCCCTCCAGTGTTTTGGAGAGGTTTTTTGCACATGTTAGTGCGCCGTTTGATTGACGCCTGTGTGCGCCGTTATTTCGCCTTCGGGCTTATTGTGCTTATTTTCTACGTGAATATTGCACTAAAGTCTTTTGGACTGAGCTTCTGCGTCCTGCGCTTGATTCATGCACCACACCCACCTTCAGCACCCCTTGACAACAACATGTGTTGTTGGACTTTGAAAGATAATGGTGGCGTGACGGTGAAAGATATTAATCATTTATCTTGGGGGGAGTAACTGTGTATTCTATGTAAGCATGACTATGCATTTGTGTGTGTATAAAAGGAGATCTTTAAGCCAAGGGCAAGCAGTTGCTCCATGGAGCAAGCTCGGCTTTATTGCGCAATAAAGTCTAAATTTTGGGATTCACAAGCTCCAGTCTCTTGAGAGATATTTTTGAGTTGACTACTTTTGAGTCAAATATTTCTACGACACTGTCTTGCAGCTTGCCCACACCCACCTGCTCGTGGCACACCTGGGGAGAAAACCAGGGAGCGGATCGGGAATCGATTCCACTGGCCCGGAGTCAAGCGCGCCGTGGAGGACTACTGCTGTACCTGCCTGGAGTGCCAGATCACAGCCCTGAGGGTACATTATAGAAACCCTTTGGTTCCCTTGCCCATTATAGGGGTGCCGTTTGAGCGGAGGGCGATGGATTTGGTCTGGACCGGACCAAAAATCAAGGTCCGTGGACAATATTCCCTAAAAATATGCCACTTTGATACAGCTATGACTCTTTCATAGCAGGTTAGGAGAACTTACACAGCAGGTGAGGATAATTAACGTAGCACGTTAGGAGAATTAGGTTAAGGTTAGGAAAAGGCTTAGGGTTAGCGAAAATGCTCTCCTAACCTGCTGCGAAAAGTCACTTGTATCGAAGTGGTGTGTTTTTAGGGAATCCCGTCCGTGGACGTTGAAATCAAGGCTGGTCCGGACCAAATAAAGATGGACGGACAGGACCAAAAAAAGACGTCCAAAAGATGTCGGCGTAGGTCCCCCTTAGTGGGAAGTAGCCATCAACAAGTAAAAAACTGGAGGGGTGTCCTTTGTTTTTGTTTGTGTTTTTAAAACGCTCACTCAGCCAACTTATTCAGTACTTTGAAAGTCACTTACAGGAACTGGTATGTGCTTAATATAAAGCTTCTGTTGATAATCACCCCTCTCCCCCCTTTAAAAGGGAGAATCTTCAGTAATGATGGTTTTGGGAAACAGCTTGGAAATTTAACGATGCGCCTATGAAGGTTCTAATGATAAACTTGCTTTTAGGAAACTGGGCCCTGGACCAAAAACTATTTGAGACAAAACACTTTTTTTTTTTTTTATTATATCATTTGAAGCGCAAATGACCTTTTGCATGTGGAAATGTTGTATAATTTTGTATAATCACCTTCCGGTGTAACAGGATGAGGATCTTGTCAATGATCTCAAGGCAGCTGGGACCATAGTCACCAAGAAAACAATTGGTAACACACTACGCTGTGGAGGACTGAAATCCTGCAGCGCCCGCAAGGTCCCCCTGCTCAAGAAAGCACATATACAGGCCCGTCTGAAGTTTGCCAATGAACATCTAAATGATTCAGAGGAGAACTGGGTGAAAGTGTTGTGGTCAGATGAGACCAAAATGGAGCTCTTTGGCATCAACTCAACTCGCCGTGTTTGGAGGAGGAGGAATGCTGCCTATGACCCCAAGAACACCATCCCCACCGTCAAACATGGAGGTGGAAACATTATGCTTTGGGGGTGTTTTTCTGCTAAGGGGACAGGACAACTTCACCGCATCAAAGGGACGATGGACGGGGCCATGTACCGTCAAATCTTGGGTGAGAACCTCCTTCCCTCAGCCAGGGCATTGAAAATGGGTCGTGGATGGGTATTCCAGAATGACAATGACCCAAAACACATGGCCAAGGCAACAAAGGAGTGGCTCAAGAAGAAGCACATTAAGGTCCTGGAGTGGCCTAGCCAGTCTCCAGACCTTAATCCCATAGAAAACCTTAATGACTTGGAGATCTGCAAAGAGGAGTGGAACAAAATCCCTCCTGAGATGTGTGCAAACCTGGTGGCCAACTACAAGAAACGTCTGACCTCTGTGATTGCCAACAAGGGTTTTGCCACCAAGTACTAAGTCATGTTTTGCAGAGGGGTCAAATACTTATTTCCCTCATTAAAATGCAAATCAATTTCTAACATTTCTGACATGCGTTTATCTGGATTTTGTTGTTGTTATTCTGTCTCTCACTGTTCAAATAAACCTACCATTAAAATCATAGACTGATCATGTCTTTGTTAGTGGGCAAATGTACAAAATCAGCAGGGGATCAAATACTTTTTTCCTCACTGTACCAGCACAACATTGGTGAGTCCAATAATATGCCAGGGAAATATGTATACTGTAGCTAAGAAAGTAATACTAAGTGTTTGTTGTGTAGTATGCTGTTAGTAGCCCATGTGTCTCACCCTAAGAATTTGGTCCCTCTCCCACTCAGAACTTAGCCTACTGTTCTGACTTGCACATGCACATGTAGCTTATAGCCTGTTTTAGAGAAATGTCATAATCTAATAATGTACGAGCTTTCATTGTCTGCTTATATGCCCCTGTTATTTATTCTACGGGTCTGACTTGGTGTGCAGGGAGAATACTGTAAGAATGGCCCATGTTATGAATTCTGTCGCTGTCCATTTCAAAAGGGCTGAACAAATAGGCATATCGACTACGTCCATCTTAGCTCGCTCATTAATCCGCTCATCGCTCCCTTTTGCCATAGTTTGTACAGTGCCTTCAGAAAGTATTCAGACCCCTTGACTTTTTGCACATTTTGTTAGGTTACAGCCTTATTCTAAAATGGATTTTAAAAAGTACAAAAATTCTCAGCAATCTACACACAATACCCCATAATGCCATAGCAAAAACAGGTTTTTAGAAATGTTTGCAAATAAAAAACAGAAATACCCAGACTCTTTGCTATAGACTCGAAATTGAGCTCAGGTGCATCCTGTTCCCATTGATCATCCTTGAGAGGTTTCTACAACTTGATTGGAGTCCACCTGTGGTAAATTCATTTGATTGGACATGATTTTGAAAGGCACACACCTGTCTATATAAGGTCCCACAGTTGACAGTGCATGTCTGAGCAAAAACTAAGCCATGAGGTCTAAGGAATTGTCCGTAGAGCTCCGAGACAGGATTGTGTCAAGGTACAGATCTGGGGAAGGGTACCAAAAAATGTCTGCAGCATTGAAGGTGCCCAAGAACACAGTGCATGTCAGAGCAAAAACCAAGCCATGAGGTCTCTCTCTCTCAGTCTCTCTGTGTGGTGACTTAAAGAAGAGTAAAGTTAAGGCCTCAACATCTTCCTGGATTTATCTGAACTAATATTTATCTGAATTTCTGTCTGTGTCAATTCTGAAAGTACTGAACAAATAGGCCTACCTCATCGCAGCTCGTTTGCTTGCACTTGCTTATTCTTAGAGCTAAGTGTTAATGATATAAGAACAAACATTATGAATATACTGAACATAACTGTAATGTTTGTATGGTTCACAAGTCAAAACTCGTGTTGGCATTCCTTATTATTCAAGGGGAGTTCACACTAGCTCTGCGGTCTAAGGCACTGCATCTCAGTGCTTGAGGTGTCACTACAGACCCCCTGGTTCGATTCCAGGCTGTATCACAACCGGCCGTGATTGGGAGTCCCATAGGGTGGCGCACAATTGGCCCAGCGTCGTCCGGGATTGGCCGGTGTAGGCCGTCATTGTAAATAAGAATTTGTTCTTAACTGACTTGCCTAGTTAAATAAAGGTAAAAATAAATTTTAAAAATTAATATGAACAATATTACGTTTTTGTCATAAATATAAAAAATATCCATACCATGATCTCAAACGAGTGTATTTTCATTTCACTGTTAGAATCCAAAAGTTCCTACTTCTGGTCTATTCGTCTGCTCATAGTTTACCACAAAGTCCAGCATCCATAGTGAATGTAGATGGGGCGTTCACTTCTTCTTCTTCTACCTTCTTCTTCTTCTTCTTCAATGAGGTTTAACGGCGGTTGGCATCCAATTTGTTGCATTACCGCCACCTACTAGACTGGAGTACAACTCCCTTATCTTTTCCTTGAAAAATAAAATAAAACAAAGCAAAGAAATACCCTACCATGTAACACTACACTCACAAATTCAAAACTATTACTAATAATTAACCCCACCCTTCTCCACTATTTAAATATACTCACTCCTACCTCATGCCCTCAATCTGAAATGATGGGACATCACCACTTAACACTCCCTGTAACTCTTCTGCTGTCAAGTCTCGCACACCCAAATATCTCTCTGCAGCTGCCACCACAACCTCAATTTTCTTAGACTAAAGTTCCATCCCTGCAGTACAATTAATAACCATTGCTATAAATGCTAAAAATCCAATCTTACTGAAACAAATATCACTTGCTTGCCTATCCCACTGTACTGGTATATATCTCCTACTCTCACCACTCCCCCCCCTTGACCCCTCTTCCTCTACTTTCTTCACTGCCTCCACATATGACAACTTCTTCTCTACTCTTACCCTGGAAACCTCAACCTGCTTCTCTCGCACTGGACATGTCTGATCCCCAGCCCCATGGCCACCCCTACAATTAGCACACCACTTTCCCCACTGCTTCACACTCCTTTGTCTCATGTCCTTCTGCACACTTCTCACACCTTGGAATCTCCCTCCTACATACTGCTGCCACATGCCCATAAGTTTGACTCCTGTAACATCGTAATGTACTCAGCACATAAGCTCGCACAGGATAACTTATATATCCTAATTTCACTTTGTCAGGCAAAGACTCAACTTCAAAACTCAAAAGAGCAGACAATGACTCTTCTGTTTCCCCACTCTCGCCACCCTGTTTGCGTCCCACCAAACGACGAGCATCACACACACCGGGAATCTTCTCCTTCAGTTGATCCACTTTTACATTTACTGCTACCCCAGTAATCACTCCTTTCAATGGCACCCTTTTCTTGAGAGTGAAACAATTCACATTTCTTTCCCCCATTTGTTTAACTCTGAGCGCCTTCTCCCTCTGCCCAACAGAAACACAAAAAAGTATCACTAGACCACTTCTGGTTACCCTCACCGATTCCACTATACCCAATGCTTTTTTCACCCATCTTGAAACCACAAATGGATCAGCCAAAAGGCAAGGATCCACTTTTTCCACAAACTTCACTCCTACTGTCAGACTCCTCTTTATCCTGACCCTCTGTGCAAGCCTCTGGCTCCGAGCACTTCACCACACCTACCACCTCCGATACTTCACCCTCATTCACTTCCATTTCTCCTCCTGTCTTCAGCTCACTTTGCTTACATTTCCTACCACTCTTCTTTAACAAACCTTCTCCCTTTTTCCCGCCATTTTTTACCGACTCAAACTGTCTTCCTCTCTCTCTTAGACCTCTGCCTCTCTTTTTCCCACCATTCCTCCTCATTCATCCAAGTATACGTCTCCTTATGATAATACTGCATTTCTCCTAACCAATATCTGTTTCTTGCCTTCTCAAAGGACTCAATTTTCCCCCTCCTTTCCCTTCCGGCGTCTATTCTATCCTCTGGATTTGTGTCAACATCTTGGCCTGCGTCTTCCATCGCCCCTTCCACGTGCGCATATGCCAAACCATGGGGCGTTCACAAAACCTTGGGCTAGTTATAAAAACTCTGAACAAACAACGCATAGAGTAGCTAGTAGCAAGCAAGTCAGTGATCTCAGAACTTCCCATGAAGACATTTCTTTTTGAAAACGTTTGTTTTTCACTAACGTTTCACATCATGCCAGTGTGGTGTTCTTTGCCTGGCTGTAGTCATTACAAACAAGCTCAAAAAGAAGGAGCGATCTTTCATCATTTGCCTACAAGAGATGTATCCCGGTGCTGCCTGTGGCTTGCTGCTATCAAGAACGACGTCAACACACCTGTGGACAAGTATCAAAACATTTGTGTATGTAGTCGTCATTTTCAGCCAGAAGATTATGATAGGGATATGCAGTCTGAACTGATGCCAGGGAATCCAATTCGACGTCTGAAAAGTTAAGTAATACTATTTTTTTCTTCTTAAAAAACAACAACTTTACAATCAAAAGGAAAACATCCGCCCAACCAACTCCAGCTCAAGAGAAAATATCTCAATTAGAGGTAAGCCTATCTAGCCAAAGTTAGCTTGTATTAAACTCAGAAAGCCATCAGCAAATCATGTAGCTAGCTATATTTTGGATTCACATTATACATCCATTTTGCCTATGCTGGCTAGAATGGTAACTTGGCTAGTTAGTTCTATCCATATAATTAGGAATTAGGATCTTTATGGTTCAATATTTGACTAGCTAACGTTAGCAAATGATAGTAGCCTGTAGCTGATAATATTTCTGTTTAAAAAATGGCCTGGTTAGGTTTGCTAAGGTAACCAGTGAAATCCAAATAGAGACTAAGAAATGTGGGTGGGTGGGTGGTTAAATTGTGTGTTGTGTATTTTGTTGTAGGTGTTAAAGAATTTGATTCCACCAGCATGTCCTTCCACGTCGAACTCTGTACAAGGTGTGATGGTAAGTTGACAATCTTTACAAGCTGACCACTAAAGTACTTCAAATTACAGTAACCTTGGCATAAACATACATTTGGGTAGTGTTTCTACAGTGAGGGAAAAAAGTATTTGATCCCCTGCTGATTTTGTACGTTTGCCCACTGACAAAGACATGATCAGTCTATAATTTTTATGGTAGGTTTATTTGAACAGTGAGAGACAGAATAACAACAAAAAAATCCAGAAAAACACATGTCAAAAATGTTATAAATTGATTTGCATTTTAATGAGGGAAATAAGTATTTGACCCCCTCTCAATCATAAAGATTTCTGGCTCCCAGGTGTCTTTTATACAGGTAACGAGCTGAGATTAGGAGCACACTCTTAAAGGGAGTGCTCCTAATCTCAGCTTGCTACCTGTATAAAATACACCTGTCCACAGAAGCAATCAATCAATCAGATTCCAAACTCATGCTAGGTTTGAGGAGGCGATGGTAAAAAACAACAACAATGGAATTAGTAAATATCCAGTTGTTGGCCAGGGTGTGTTAGAGAGACCTGTGTCAAGATGAAAATGATACAGAGAGAGTTTGTTGTTGTATAATGACTGATACGGAGGTAATTGGTATCTGTGTAATATATTTGTACTGTGTTTTTCAGACTGACCCTGAAGCTGCTGCTTTTTCATCAGGTCATGACCCCAGCTTCAACAGCACTGAGCCCGCAGACCCAAAGGATGAGAGTTTTCACCTGGGATCAAGCTCAACGTCATCTTCAGAAGAGGAAGAGTCACATTTAGGTTCTGAGTGGCAAGATTCTGGCTGGCAAGAGCCGAAGTGTATGATGAATGAGTCCAAAATCATGGAACTCATGAAGTTCTGCCAGACATGTGGACAGCCAATAGTGAACACAGAGATTTCATACCTGGGAGCAATGATGAAAGTCAAATGGGATTGTAATGGGGGACAGTCTGAAATCTGACTTCCTCTCCTCTCCTCACGGCTGCATCTGTGCTTTTCACAGGTTGTACCTACACTGAACTGGAAGACTGGGCTAAGACTATGTACCTGAAGATGATTGGCAGCACAACCTTCTATGACATTCAAAAGGCTTACCTGCTTCCAGTGATAAATGTGGAATATGAGGAAAGGAGGACAGCTATTTTAGGAAGACTGTTCCTAAATCAACTAGATGGCTTTGGAGCACAGGTGTCCGGGGTCGACGCAGTGACTCCCCTGGCTTCAATGCAAAGTTGACAAACTACACCCTGATGACGGACGGCACACACAAGATTATGCACACTGAGCTGATACAGGTACATTCTAATGAATAGTAAAAAAAAAAAAGGGTACATTGTAGTCTGTTTGACCTTTTAGCATGCTGTAATGGAACACTCTTGTCCATTACAGGTCACAGAGGCTCACAACTCTATTGAAATGGAGCCAATTGGCTTCAAGCGCTCCCTGACTTCACTTCTTGACATGGGTCTTCAAGTGGATATGGTTACTATGTTCATAAAATGATGCACGAGACCTTCTCAGAAATCCTCCGTCAGATTGTTGTATGGTATACACTAAAAGGTTAGTACTAGTATACTTTCTAAATAAATAAAAAATGTCACTCAATGTTTCAAGACAGGTTATTCAGTGTGTTGTTTTTCTAACAGGTCTCCAAAAGAAGCTGGTGTTGAAGTCCAAGAAGCGAGGGAACAATGGTTTGTGTCCGTGGATACGCTCAATCACCAATCATCTCTACTGGAGTGCAAAATGCAAAGGAGATCTAGAGCACCCCCCCTTAAAGGTTTGCGCAGTCTTTCTGACTACTTGTGTAAATGTCAACAATCAGTCAGCTGACATGTTTTGCTAGTTGACCTAGCTGACTTGCAATTTTTGTCTTTGGTGGAATTGAAGCGCCGTTGGACTTCAGTTCTTCAACACATCTCTGACGTCCACAGCTGGCCCAAGGATGGGGAGGAAGTCTGTTGTCACCACGCTGAACTAAGCGACGTTGACAGGGTTAAGAAGATGTGGCTGTCCAGTGACTCAGCTGTGTATGATGACCTGTCTTCAATCATTCTGGACAAGAGTTTGTGGACTGACTTGTCACAGATGGCAGAATTCAAGCACACCGGTTAGTTGCTGACAAATGATAAGGTGTGCATTTAAAAAGTTTACTTCAGGAAAGCATATGTATTTACCTTTTGTCCCTTTGTAAAACTCAGGTTATCTGGAGTCCTTCCACAGTACGCTGCTTAACTACACCCCAATGCATCTTCATTTTAAGTACCCAGGCATGAAGGAGCGAACACACCATGCCGTTATGGAACACAACGAGAATGTGGGACGGAAACAAGCCAGGACACTTAAACATACTTTTCTTCTCAATACAAAAACATGTCAACAAAAGGCTCCCTGCCAAGGGCTACTATTGACATTGTCGATGAGCTGGGGAGGTTTACAGACAGGTCATTGAGATGAGGAATTGGGGCTCTTGGTAGACGTCTCATCAGGGATGTTCTCAGAGACAGTAAATGTATTGTTGTGTATGAGAGAGATTGAGAGGTGTCATTTCTCCTCAATGTCTGTCATACACAACAATGCATACTTACTGTCTAACAACTGCCCTCCTAAGATCTTCTGCAACCCCTAGCCCATTAAGTTTGTTGAGTGATTGTTTTTTCATTGTCCCTGAACAATACACTAGCCGGTCTCATCACTTACGCCGCATCCTGTTGACACCTTTACCAACAAAGGTGTGTTGCCCTATATTTCTTCCCCAATTAAGTGTAAGCACATAGGCTCAGATAATGTATCAGATTGAAATTGCTAACACCAGGTCCTCCCGAGTGGCGCAGCGGTCTAAGGCACTGCATCACAGTGCTAGAGGCCTCACTACAGATCCGGGTTCGATATGACACAGTCGGCCGCGACCGGGAGGCCCATGTGTCAGGCCCTGACATAGAGATCTTTAGTGGGTTTGGTCAGGGTGTGAATTTCTATGTGTAAGATCTAGATTTTGTATTTCTATGTTGGCCGGGTGTGGTTCCCAATCAGAGGCAGCTGTTGATCGTTGTCTCTGATTGGGGATCATACTTAGGCAGCCATATTGCCTACCTATGTTGTGGGATCTTGTTTCTGTTTGTTTGGCTTGTTTGATGTATAGCCTTTAGAACTTCACGGTCAGTTGCTTTGTTATTTTGTCAAGTGTTTATTATTATAATTAAACATGTACGCATACCACGCTGCACCTTGGTCCAATCCTTTACACGACGAACGTGACACCATGAGGTGGCACACAATTGGCCCAGCGTCATCCGGGTTAGGGGAGGGTTTGGCCGGCTGAGATGTCTTTGTCCGATAGCGCTCTAGCAACTTCTTGTGGCAGCTGGGCGCATGCATGCTGACTTCGGTCGCCAGCTGTACAGTGTTTCCTCTGACACATTGGTGCGGCTGGCTTCCTGGTTAAGCGGGCAGTGTGTCAAGAAGAAGTGCGGCTTGGCGGGGTCGTGTTTCGGAGGACGCATGGCTCTCGACCTTTGCCTCTCCTGAGTCCGTAAGGGAGTTCCAGCGTTGGGACAAGACTGTAACTACCAATTGGATATCACGAAAAAGGGGTAAAAAGTACCAAATATATATTTTTTAATTCTTTCTTTTTTACTATTTTCTACATTGTAGAATAATAGTGAAGACATCAAAACTATGAAATAACACATATGGAATAATGTAGTAACCAAAAAAGTGTTAAACAAATCAAAATATATTTTAATTTCTTCAAAGTTGCCACCCTTTGCCTTGATGACAGCTTTGCACACTCTTGGCATTCTCGCAACCAGCTTCATGAGGAATGTTTTTCCAACAGTCTTGAAGGAGTTCCCACATATGCTGAGCACTTTTTGGCTGCTTTTCCATCACTCTGCGGTCCAACTCATCCCAAACCATCTCAATTGGGTTGAGGTCGGGTATTGTGGAGGCCAGGTCATCTGATGCATCTCCTTCTTGGTCAAATAGCCCTTACACATCCTGGAGGTGTGTTTTGGGTCATTGTCCTGTTGAAAAACAAATGATAGTCCCACTAAGCGCAAACCAGATGGGATGGTGTATCGCTGCAGAATGCTGTGGTAGCCATGCTGGTTAAGTGTGCCTTGAACTCTAAATAAATCATAGACAGTGTCACCAGCAAAGCAACCATCTCACCTCCTTCTCCATGCTTCACGGTGGGAACCACACATGCTGAAATCATCCGTTCACCTACTCTGCGTCTCACAAAGACACGGTGGTTGGAATCAAAAATCTCAAATTTGGACTCATCAGACCAATGGACAGATTTCCACCGGTCTAATGTCCATTGCTCGTGTTTCTTGGCCCAAGCAAGTCTCTTCTTCTTATTGGTGTCCTTTAGTAGTGGTTTCTTTGCAGCAATTTCACCATGAAGGCCTGATTCACACAGTCTCCTCTGAACGGTTGATGTTGAGATGTGTCTGTTACTTGAACTCTGTGAAGCATTTATTTGGGCTGCAATCTGAGGTGCAGTTAACTCTAATGATCTTATCCTCTGCAGCAGAGGTAACTCTGGGTCTTCCTTTCCTGTGGCGGTCCTCATGAGAGAGTTTCATCATAGCGCTTGATGGTTTTTGAGACTGCACTTGAAGAAACTTTCAGTTCTTGAAATATTCCGGATTGACTGACCTTAATGCCTTAAAGTAATGATGGACTGTCGTTTTTCTTTGCTTATTTGAGCTGTTCTTGCCATAATATGGACTTGGTCTTTTACCAAATAGGACTATCTTCTGTATACCACCCCTACCTTGTCCCAACACAACTGATTGGCTCAAATACATTAAGGAAAGAAATTCCACAAATTAACTTTTAACAAGGCACACCTGTTAATTGAAATAAATTCCAGGTGACTACCTCATGAAGCTGGTTGAGCGAATGCCAAGAGTGTGCAAAGCTGTCATCAAGGCAAAGGGTGGCTACTTTGAAGAATCTCAAATATAAAATATATGTTTATGTTTAACACTTTTTTTATTATTACATGATTACATATGTGTTATTTCATAGTTTCAATGTCATCACTATTATTCTACAATGTAGAAAATGGTAAAAATAAAGAAAAACTCTGGAATGAGTAGGTGTGTCCAAACTTTTGACTGGTACTTTATATATTTTTGCCCAACACCACAACCATTTCTTTACGGGAGACTTGCGGTACAAGCAAATCTTCTGCAAAAGAAGTTGTACTGCCTTCCACAGTGTCATGTGTATCTCATATACAACAGTTACAACACAGCCATCTCCCTCATCTTTGCCTTTCAGTCATTTAGCAGAAGTTCTTATCCAGAGTGACTTTTTTGTACTGGTCTTCCGTGGGAATCAAACCCACAAGCCTGGCATTGCAAGTACCATGCTCTACCAACTGAGCCACTTGGGACCATGTCAGTGACATCAGAGAGGAATGGGTGACGCGAGAGTGCTGACTCATCCGAAAATCTGTCAGTTTTTTCGGCCAGTAAGCAAGACATTTTTTTTATGGAAGTTAATGAGTATTAAACTTGGTCAACAACAAATTGAATGGGTTATTTTCTACGTGAGGCATATTTGATCTAATCTACGTTTTGTGGTTGTTACGAATGTACTGATATAAGTACACACACGGCATACCGGCAACTTTGTGAAAAGCTATTTTGTATTCGAGTTGTGCCTATTTATTTATTTCTTTATTTCTTAATTATTTGGGGGTCCTCTTTAATATTTCAGATAGATTGTAACTTCCATCAATGTAATTGTCTGCATCACTTCCAATCCCCCATATGTATTTTTTTTTTTTTTTTTTTTTTTTGCAAATATATATATACACTGCTCAAAAAAATTAAGGGAACACTTAAACAACACAATGTAACTCCAAGTCAATCACACTTCTGTGAAATCAAACTGTCCACTTAGGAAGCAACACTGATTGACAATACATTTCACATGCTGTTGTGCAAATGGAATAGACAACAGGTGGAAATTATAGGCAATTAGCAAGACACCCCCAATAAAGGACTGGTTTTGCAGGTGGTGACCACAGACCACTTCTCAGTTCCTATGCTTCCTGGCTGATGTTTTGGTCACTTTTGAATGCTGGCGGTGCTTTCACTCTAGTGGTAGCATGAGACGGAGTCTACAATCCACACAAGTGGCTCAGGTAGTGCAGCTCATCCAGGATGGCACATCAATGCGAGCTGTGGCAAGAAGGTTTGCTGTGTCTGTCAGCGTAGTGTCCAGAGCATGGAGGCGCTACCAGGAGACAGGCCAGTACATCAGGAGACGTGGAGGAGGCCGTTGGAGGGCAACAACCCAGCAGCAGGACTGCTACCTCCGCCTTTGTGCAAGGAGGAGCAGGAGGAGCACTGCCAGAGCCCTGCAAAATGACCTCCAGCAGGCCACAAATGTGCATGTGTCTGCTCAAACGGTCAGAAACAGACTCCATGAGGGTGGTATGAGGGCCCGACGTCCACAGGTGGGGGTTGTGCTTACAGCCCAACACCGTGCAGGACGTTTGGCATTTTCCAGAGAACACCAAGATTGGCAAATTCGCCACTGGCGCCCTGTGCTCTTCACAGATGAAAGCAGGTTCACACTGAGCACATGTGACAGACGTGACAGAGTCTGGAGACGCCGTGGAGAACGTTCTGCTGCCTGCAACATCCTCCAGCATGACCGGTTTGGCGGTGGGTCAGTCATGGTGTGGGGTGGCATTTCTTTGGGGGGCCGCACAGCCCTCCATGTGCTCGCCAGAGGTAGCCTGACTGCCATTAGGTACCGAGATGAGATCCTCAGACCCCTTGTAAGACCATATGCTGGTGCGGTTGGCCCAGGGTTCCTCCTAATGCAAGACAATGCTAGACCTCATGTGGCTGGAGTGTGTCAGCAGTTCCTGCAAGAGGAAGGCATTGATGCTATGGACTGACCCGCCCGTTCCCCAGACCTGAATCCAATTGAGCACATCTGGGACATCTTGTCTCGCTCCATCCACCAATGCCACATTGCACCACAGACTGTCCAGGAGTTGGCGGATGCTTTAGTCCAGGTCTGGGAGGAGATCCCTCAGGAGACCATCCGCCACCTCATCAGGAGCATGCCCAGGCGTTGTAGGGAGGTCATACAGGCACGTGGAGGCCACACACACTACTGAGCCTCATTTTGACTTGTTTTAAGGACATTACATCAAAGTTGGATCAGCCTGTAGTGTGGTTTCCACTTTAATTTTGAGGGTGACTCCAAATCCAGACCTCCATGGGTTGATAAATTTGATTTCCATTGATAATTTTTGTGTGATTTTGTTGTCAGCACATTCAACTATGTAAAGAAAAAAGTATTTAATAAGATTATTTCATTCATTCAGATCTAGGATGTGTTATTTTAGTGTTCCCTTTATTTTTTTGAGCAGTATATATATATATATACACAGCTGTGGAAAAAATTAAGAGATCACTGCACATTTTTCTTAAATCAGCATCTCTACATGTATGACAGCCATTCCATTCCAGTGTCTGTTGAATTCCAACACAGGCACACCTCATTCTACTGAATTAGGTACTGATTAGGTGATCACCTGAACCAAATCTTATTTAATGAGGAAAAGTATAAAAACCACTGCTGTGGTCATCACTATCCTCTTGCAATAGGACCAGCTGGATGGGAAAAACAGTGCTAATAGTAGCTCAAAAGTAATATTAATCAAAAAATAACTATTGACCATGCCAAAAGAGTTGAAAAGGAAAGTTTTGAGTGAGGAAACGAAGGGTTCAATTCTGGCTTTACTGGCAGAGGGATACAGTGAGTGTCAGGTTGCTTCCATCCTTAAAATGTCAAAGACGGCGGTTCATAAGAACAAAGTCAAGCAGCAGACATTGGAGACAACAAAGCTACAGACCGGCAGTGGGCGAAAACGACTCTCTACTGACCGGGATGACCGCCAACTCATTCGAATGTCACTCAACAACCGTAGGATGACATCAAGTGACCTACAAAAAGAATGGCAATCGGCAGCTGGGGTGAAGTGCACGGCGAGGACGGTTCAAAACAGGCTCCTAGGGGCAGGGCTGAAGTCGTACAAAGCTAGAAAAAAGCTCTTCATCAATGAGAAGCAAAGAAGATCCAGGCTGAGGTTTGCAAAAGACCATAAGGATTGGACCATAGAGGACTGGAGTAACGTAATCTTCTCTGATGAGTCCAATTTTCAGCTTTGCTCAACACCTGGTCGTCTAAAGGTTAGACGGGGACCTGTAGAGGCCTACAAGCCACAGTGTCTCGCACCCACTGTGAAATTTGGTGGAGGATCGGTGATGATCTGGGGGTGCTTCAGCAAGGCTGGAATCGGGCAGATTTGTCTTTGTGAAGGACGCATGAATCAAGCCACGTACAAGGTTGTCCTGGAAGAAAACGTGCTTCCTTTTGCTCTGACATTGTTCCCCAACTCTGAGGATTGGTTTTTCCAGCAGGACAATGTGCCATCCCACACAGCCAGGTCAATCAATGTGTGGATGGAGGACCACCAGATCAAGACCCTGTCATGGCCAGCCCAATCTCCAGACCTGAACCCCATTGAAAACTTCTGGAATGTGATCAAGAGGAAGATGGATGGTCACAAGCCATCAAACAAAGCCGAGCTGCTTGAATTTTTGCGCCAGGAGTGGCATAAAGTCACCCAACATCAATGTGAAAGACTGGTGGAGCGCATGCCAAGACGCATGAAAGCTGTGATTGAAAATCAGGGTCATTCCACCAAATATTTATTTCTGAACTCTTCCTAAGTTAAAACATTAGTATTGTGTTGTTCAAAAATGAACATTAAATTATTTTCTTGGCATTATTCGAGGTCTGACAACACTGCATATTTTTTGTTATTTTGACCAGTTGTCATTTTCTGCAAATAGATGCTCTAAATGACAATATTTTTAATTGGAATTTGGGAGAAATGTTATCAGTAGTTTATAGAATAAAACAAACATTTTATTTTTACCCAAACACATACCTATAAATAGTAAAACCAGATAAACTGATAATTTTGCAGTGGTCTCTAAAAAAATGTCACAGCTATATACAGTGGGGAGAACAAGTATTTGATACACTGCCGATTTTGCAGGTTTTCCTACTTACAAAGCATGTAGAGGTCTGTAATTTTTATCATAGGTACACTTCAACTGTGAGAGACGGAATCTAAAACAAAAATCCAGAAAATCACATTGTATGATTTTTAAGTAATTAATTTGCATTTTATTGCATGACATAAGTATTTGATACATCAGAAAAGCAGAACTTAATATTTGGTACAGAAACCTTTGTTTGCAATTACAGAGATCATACGTTTCCTGTAGGTCTTGACCAGGTTTGCACACACTGCAGCAGGGATTTTGGCCCGACTTTCAGCTCCCTCCAAAGATTTTCTATTGGGTTCAGGTCTGGAGACTGGCTAGGCCACTCCAGGACCTTGAGATGCTTCTTACGAAGCCACTCCTTAGTTGCCCTGGCTGTGTGTTTCGGGTCGTTGTCATGCTGGAAGACCCAGCCACAACCCATCTTCAATGCTCTTACTGAGGGAAGGAGGTTGTTGGCCAAGATCTCGCGATACATGGCCCCATCCATCCTCCCCTCAATACGGTGCAGTCGTCCTGTCCCCTTTGCAGAAAAGCATCCCCAAAGAATGATGTTTCCACCTCCATGCTTCACGGTTGGGATGGTGTTCTTGGGGTTGTACTCATCCTTCTTCTTCCTCCAAACACGGCGAGTGGAGTTTAGACCAAAAAGCTCTATTTTTGTCTCATCAGACCACATGACCTTCTCCCATTCCTCCTCTGGATCATCCAGATGGTCATTGGCAAACTTCAGATGGGCCTGGACATGCGCTGGCTTGAGCAGGGGGACCTTGCGTGCGCTGCAGGATTTTAATCCATGACGGCGTAGTGTGTTACTAATGGTTTTCTTTGAGACTGTGGTCCCAGCTCTCTTCAGGTCATTGACCAGGTCCTGCCGTGTAGTTCTGGGCTGATCCCTCACCTTCCTCATGATCATTGATGCCCCACGAGGCGAGATCTTGCATGGAGCCCCAGACCGAGGGTGATTGACCGTCATCTTGAACTTCTTCCATTTTCTAATAATTGCGCCAACAGTTGTTGCCTTCTCACCAAGCTGCTTGCCTATTGTCCTGTAGCCCATCGCAGCCTTGTGCAGGTCTACAATTGTATCCCTGATGTCCTTACACAGCTCTCTAGTCTTTGCCATTGTGGAGAGGTTGGAGTCTGTTTGATTGAGTGTGTGGACAGGTGTCTTTTATCCAGGTAACGAGTTCAAACAGGTGCAGTTAATACAGGTAATGAGTGGAGAACAGGAGGACTTCTTAAAGAAAAACTAACAGGTCTGTGAGAGCCGGAATTCGTACTGGTTGGTAGGTGATCAAATACTTATGTCATGCAATAAAATGCAAATTAATTACTTAAAAATCATACAATGTGATTTTCTGGATTTTTGTTTTAGATTCCGTCTCTCACAGTTGAAGTGTACCTATGATAAAAATTACAGACCTCTACATGCTTTGTACGTAGGAAAACCTGCAAAATCGGCAGTGTATCAAATACTTGTTCTCCCCACTGTATATACACATATACACAAAACACACACACACACACACAAACATATCCTTTTTAAAATTATATTTCCCTTCATTACTTTCCAACCCCACCACCCCTTCCCCAATTGGAGTAAACTAGTGAACAACAACGCTTAGGCCTCTACTTCCAGCCCATACATACAATATAAATTTTATGGACACAGTCAAATTCTTAAATAATTATATTTTGTTTGTTTTTACTCCTGAATTTCCTCTGATCATTTTCATGATGTCCATCTGGTTTGCTTCTATATGCCATATTTTTCTAACTGTGCTCTTTCACAAAAGCTCTCAACCTATAACCTATATACTTATTATGGACACAGTAGGCTTTACATTAGTTATCTTATTGTTATTAGTTGTTGTTATTAGTCCCATCCTTCAGCTCCATTCAACACCTCCCATCTATCTCTTAACACCATCCATATTGGATTTCTATTTGCCATATATTTTTCAACTGTACTGTGATGTTTTATAAAGGTTCTGAACCTTTCTATTCTCATTGTTTCTACAGATCGTAAATTGAAAATATAATATATTTTTTAAAAGTGTTATTATATTATTGATCGATTGACTATGACTTTTCCGATCACCCAGTAGTGCTATCTGCAGGGTTAGCTCCAGGTAAATATTGCAATCCTTTAGCCATTCCTGGACCTGTGTCCAAAAACAAGCTACAAATGGACAGTACCAAAACAAATAATCTAATGATTCTGTCTCTTCGCAGCAAAATCTGCAGAGCTGGGAATATTGTATCCCCCATATAAATAACATTATATTGGTAGCAAGAATTTTATATAATAATTTAAATTGAAAAATTCAAAATTTTGAATCCGGCGTCATTTTGCGTATCAATTCATAAACACTATGCCATGGAATTAGTACGTCAAAAATCTCTTCCCAACTATTTTGCAATCTATATTGTACGGCTGTCAACCCTTTGGTCCTTAAATTAAACTGGTATACTTTTTTATTTATCACAATTTTCTTTAACCAATTATATTCTTGGCCGACAGACAAGTTCCTTACTTTTTCCCCCTTCCACTTTCCTTTTCCATTTTTGTGGTAATGCTGCAATTATTTGGTTGTAATTTTGGGTAGACCAGACATTTCCATATGTTTTTGTTAGCTGCATGTGCGACATAACTCCACCAGTCCTACCGATAATATTGTTTATGAAGATTATACCTTTTTTAAACATTTTGTCAAAAAAAAATGTTTTTTATCAATTAGTATATTTGAGTTTAACCACAATATTTGTTGCATTATTTGTTTTGTCGTTTCTGGAGGATTCAATTGAAATTGCAACCAACTTTCTATGGCTTGTTTTAGAAATAGTGATATTTGGGAGATTATTTCCTTTTCAAATAACTTAAAGTGAGAGGTTGTAATCTGAATAAAGGGAAAAAGGAGGAACATTGGGTGAGACAATCTTACTAATTTGCTAGAGAACCAGTTCAGATTTAAGTATAACTTTTGTAAGACTGAAGCTTTTAGTGATAGGTCTAATGCTTTAATATTTAATAATTTATGTCCTCCGAATTCATATTCATTATATAAATAGGCCCGTTTAATTTTGTCTGGCTTGCCGTTCCAAATCAAATGGAATATTTTTTTCTCATATAATTTTAAAAACTGTTTGCTAGGCGTAGGCAAGACCATAAGCAAATAGGTAAACTGGGATAATACTAAAGAGTTAATCAGGGTGATTTTTCCACAAATTGACAGGTATTTACCTTTCCATGGTAGCAAGATCATCAATGTTTGCTAACTTTCTATTAAAATTTATTGGAGTGAGATCATTTATTTCATTTGGGATATGTATTCCGAGTATATCCACATCACCATCAGACCATTTTATTGGTAAACTACATGGTAATGTAAAAAATTGTATTTTTTAGTGATCCAATACGTAATATAGTACATTTATCATAATTTGGTTGTAATCCAGAGAGGTTAGAAAATGTATCTAGATCCTCTATGAGGCTGTGGAGGGATTCAAGTTGTGGATTTAAAAGAAAACATGAATCATCAGCGTACAATGACACCTTTGTTTTTAAGCCCTGGATTTCTAATCCCTAGATATTATTGTTGGATCTGATTTTAATAGCTAACATCTCGATGGCAATAATAAATAGATATGCCGATAGTAGACAACCTAGTTTCACTCCTCTTGGAGTTGTGCCTATTGTTAACACGATATCTGCCCTTTCATTGGCTAGAATGGTCCCATGTGATCTCTTGTCCTCTCTCTGCCACTTCCTCTCTGAAGACAACAAATCCCATTGTTAGAGTGTTGAGACGGGCAACTGGTCAATATATTGATAATCTGTGGTGACACGTTGCTACTGAAAAATGTTGTATTTATGTAAATAATGCCATGTTATTACTTTGTATTTTTACATTTCAGTTAATTTCTGTACAGAGAAAGGTCTTAATTTCAAAACAACTTTTTTTTTTACAAACTGTAATAAAATATCTTGATGTTACAGGCATCTATCTATTCATTGTCTGATTCACATAACAGTTACAGTTTTCCACTATGGACTGCAACCAGGTGAACTGTGAAATTCCTGGTTCTAATTTCACTTCATAATTTTTTTTAACCAGTATCATACATGTGATTTAATAGAACTAAAAGTGAATCTGGGAATTAGTTTGGCCTGGCTCAGCCATGTGTAGAAACACCATACAAAATAAGGATATTTTCTATCATTCTTTTAAGTCTGTCTTCCTGTATGGATTCCCATAAGACATATCTAAGTTGTACAGGGGCTCTGTATTATCAAACAGATCTAAAACATTCAGATATATCCAAAGAATGTCAAATTCCACAATACAGTGGAGTGCACACAACTATTAAATGCTTCAAAAAGAACTCAAATCCTATTTTATTTGTCACATGTGCCGAATACAACTGGTGTAGACCTTACCGTGAAATGCTTACTTACAAACCCTTAACCAACAATGCAGTTCAAGAAATGGAGTTAAGAAAATATTTACTAAATAAAATAAAGTACAAAATAAAATAAATATGTAAATAGTAATGTAAATAGTCCGGGTGGCCATTTGATTAATTGTTCTGCAGTCTTATGGCTTGGGGGAAGAAGCTGTTAAGGAGCCGTTTGGACC
The DNA here is from genome assembly GCF_020615455.1 of Coregonus clupeaformis. Lineage (NCBI taxonomy): Eukaryota > Metazoa > Chordata > Actinopteri > Salmoniformes > Salmonidae > Coregonus > Coregonus clupeaformis. The sequence continues at coordinate 34,820,370 of NC_059200.1, forward strand.
TAGACTTGGCCATTAAATGTTCTGAATATTGTGAAACTCTTGTGTGTCTGGTGTAGTAGCAGAGAACTGGCCATGATGGAATTGCCATTGACTACCCCCACCTCAGCCATAAACTTTTAGGTCCTTACTGAGGTAGGCTACCCCCCACCTCTGCAAAGAGCTATTCACACCTCTCTTGCCAGAAGAAACTCCATTGCTGACCAGATTTTGGTCAGAAGAGAGTTACCCCCTAGCAAAATAGGTGTGAATTACCCTTTGCAGAGGTGGGGGGTAGCCTACTTCAGTAAGGACCTAAAAGTTTGTGTCTGTGAGGGCCTGAGTGACCAGAGTTATAAGATTCCCTGTGTCCCAGCTGCATTAAGTAGCAGAACTGATCATTATGAAATTGCCATTCACAAAAAAATACATTACGGTCAATTTTGTACAGTTCAGGGAATACTTGTAGGCCGACAGCTGTTTGACTTTGCAGCAGCTGTTGCATTGTCTGTTAGTGTGTCTGAGGTGTAAGGTGCAGACATCTGTTGATCATCATTTACATTTTAGTCATTTAGCAGACGCTCTTATTCAGAGCAACTTACAGTTAGTGAGTGCATACATAAAAAAAAAATAATAATCATACTGGGCGCCCGTGGGAATCAAACCCACAACCCTGGCGTTGCAAGCGCCATGCTCCACCAACTGAGCTACACGGGGCCCATCAGAGGTGGGAAAGGAGTTGTCTTGACCAAACTGCCATTCCAATCAAATCAAAGTTGATTGTTTACATGTGCAGGATACAGGATGTAAACATTGCAGGGAAATGCTTACCCATAAGCACTCAACAGTGCAGTAAACATATAAAAAAAGAGTAAAGGAAGCAATAGGAATGGAAATAAGAATATACACAACAGGAATATGCAGATTATACTATGAATACTAAATAACATACTGGGATGTGCACTAAAGTAAATTGTACCAACTAAAAATAACCGTGTAAAGTTTGTGTGTGTGTATGCGTGGTGTTTGGGGCTGTGTGTGCGAGCTGTGTGAGAGTGGTGTGTGTGTAGAAACAGTGCAAATAGTCTTTAAAGGTGCAGGTGTGTAAAGAGTCACTCGAGGTGCAGGTGAGTAGGTGAGCAGCTGTTTGGCATTCTTATGGCTTGGAATTATAAACTGTCACTGAGGCTGTTGGTCCGGGCCCTGATGCTCTGGTACCATTTGCCAGACGGTAAAGTATAGAACAGTCTGTGACAGTTTTTTTGTGTGTCTTTGATAACTTTCCGGACATGCCCAGACACCACCTGGCATAAATGTCTTAAATGACTGGGAGGTCAACCCCAGTGATGGACTAGGCAGCCCGCACCACCATTCACAGCTCATCCTGAGAATCATTGATTTATTGGAATCTAGCATAGCATCTGTCCACAGAGGGATACAGGTCACAAACTGCTCCAACGACACAAGCAGGCAAAGGAATTATGTTCCCATTCCCAAGTTTCTCTCCATCCAGGATCCATTCCATGAAGAATCTGTACGCGACCAAGCGGTATTGTCTGCAACACAGAAAATATAATAAACTATTTCATTTTGTACTGACATCTTTCGAACTGTGCCAGCATAACATCAACATTAGGGTGGGGTAATTTAACATGCATACATGTGCACAGTCACAGAGATTACATACCAGAACAATATCCAGCCTGAGAAAGAAATGTGGCTCTCAACTTCTGCTCATGTACCTAGAGGTAGATAGTACAGCCATGTCTAGGCAAATATTTTTCTATTAAAACCAGCTCATCAGTTTCAGAGATGGAACTACAACAGAAACGTTAAATGGGTGCATGATCATTTCTTCTCAGTTAGTGAACTTAGCTAGCCAATACTTTTTGGATTAACATCTGTTTTGAGTCCTAGTGTATTTTGTGCCATCATGCCTCTAATGACGTAATTGAAATGCATCGACTGTCATAATCATAACAAACAATCGCTTTTTTTTACAATGCCAAAAAATGACTCATGGTTTACAGTTGCTGATGTCAGCTAACTAACCGTTACATAAGTTTGCCAGCTAACAAGTTTAGTTACAAACACGATGTATGACATTAGCAAGTAGCAGCTGGGCTGACCATGTTAGCTAGTTAGCCAACTCCAGTCTAGTGCTTTGCTAACGTTAGCTACGTTTGTTGGTAAACCTGGCTAGCTATCTTGTAGTAGTTTGCTGTTTAGTAGCCTTATTTAGCTAATGTAGCTAGCTAGCTATGTTTAAAAAGATACGTTGTTTTACAATCGTGATACACATCTCATATTATAAAATGTATTTTCTTTTTAGTTATCTAGCTACCCAACCTAGCCACAAAAAATAAGCAAATTGATTCCTCCTCACTGTAACACATTTTGTTAGCCAGCAAGACACAACATTTGTTTTCAGTAGCTAGATAGACTAAAGTTAGCTGGCTAGATGGCTTGCATGAAAAATTACTTACTCATTTGTCATTTTAGTCATTTAGCAGACGCTCTTATCCAGAGCGACTTACAGGAGGAATTAGGGTTAAGCGCCTTGCTCAAGGGCACATCAACAGATTTTTCACCCAGTCGGCTCGGCGATTAGAACCAGCGACATTTCGGTTACTGGCACAACGCTCTTAACCACTAAGCTACCTGCCCTCTTGGTCCGGCTGGCATTGGCTGCCTTCTCCAATTGATCTTCGGCTCTGAACTATGTTATCAATGCCTCTCTATCCATATGTGCACCAAAATTGTCGTGGTCTGTGACACATATGATCATCTGTCATGCTTGCAGTGACCCTTCCCAGTAAAACCTGTCCGCGATCCCATTCATTGCAGCAAATACATTCTTGCTCTGTTGGTATAGCTGGACAATTACCACAGAGACACCACCAATCAGTATTTGTTTGTGGTTCACCAGGATCTCCAGCGGGAGCAGCTGCTGCTGAGCTTGTAAATCCAACTCCCTCCTTCTCAAATCCTCTTCACTATATTCCGGTATGGTTCAATGTCACATACAAGTATGGTTCAATGTCACCATGTAAGAGAACTTCACAAAATTGTCATATTCGTCTTCATGAGAGGAATCACTTGAAGCCATTGCGTCATCTAATGTTAGTTAGCTAGCTAGCAGTCAGCTAGTTTGCCCAGAGGAATTTGTCTTGTGTTGCTCGCCTCCCTTTTCCAAAACCCTGCAATGGGGAGGGACAGGACTACAGTAAGAAACACCTCCCCACACCGAGTTGTAGTCTTATTGAGACTGGAAAAAATATGTCACCTTGCACATTTATCAATGAACAAGGACAACCATATCTACACGCACAAAAATGTATAGTGCGATCAGTATAACATAGAGCCTTCGTGAAATGCCACAAAGCAGGACTACATGTATTTTCAGATCTCCCCCCCATCAATATACCGGAAGCAGTCAAAGGGTGTATCATTCAGCGCGCGAAGCCCAGACCTGCCTTCCTCCTGGGCAATTATGTGTGAAACACATCTCACTAACCTAGAAATGCCTAGGACATGATGAAAACAAGCCCAGATTCTCCCAGGGTGAAATTCCCCTTTAATAAAGGACGTGGGCAACTAGAGACAACTCTTGCACACAAACACAACAGCATAGAACAGAGCAGTGAGACACAATGAAAGGAAATAGATACCATAGTCTCGTAAAGCCCATAGTGTCACAAACGTTGAGAGACGGGTCAGACCAAGGTGCAGCGTGGTATGCAAACATGTTTATTAAACTGGATAAACACTGACAAAACAACAAACGGCAACGAAACGTGACGTCGGAAGGCTATACACTAACAAGCCAAACACACCGAAACACAAACAAGATCCCACAACCCAGGCAGGAAAACTGGCTGCCTAAGTCTGTTCCCCAATCAGAGACAACGAGCGACAGCTGCCTCTGATTGGGAATCACACCCGGCCAAATGTAGAAATAGAAACATAGATCTAAACATAGATCTACAACAACATCGAACTAAACATGCACACCCTGACCAAACTAACTAGAGTTCTATAGGTCAGGGCGTGACACATAGATTGTAAAGAACATAATGTTTTCTGTCCTCTGGACACAGTGCATCTGTTAGGAGATACATTTGAAAGAAAAAAAGGGGGGAAAGAAAAAGGAAAGGGTTATGTGATTCCTCTTGTAGAACAATTATTTATGTCAGCAGAATCACAAACAGCCAATGACAGGTTGCCGGTGTCTGAAAGCAAGGAGACAGTTTGAGCAGTAATCGAGAGAAGCTGTAGCCAGTCATACTCCTGAATCATCCACTCCAATAGAACATGCAAGGAACCATAGGGAGTGTAAAGAGCGGGAGAGTGTTCAAGTGTTTGAGCTTGATTGTTGAAGTGAGCTTGAAAGTGTTAGAAGCCTAGCAGCAGCACACACAGATATAGAAGGTGTTTGCTTATGTGATTGCAAAAACTCAGGCAGACCCCTTGGTGTGTGGGGGACCCACAGAGTAGGAGAGAGTGAGGTTGAGCCCAGAGAAAGGGGTTGAGGAGGGGCTATAGGTGGGCTTGCCTTTTGAGGGGCCTGCAGCATGTTTAGGTTGGGCAGGTTGCCTGTGCTGACTGGGCTGCCAGCGTTGACTGTGTTGTTGGCTGTGTCTCTATGGCTCACAGCACACTGGCTCTCTATCGCTGGCCACCACATGCATGCTGCCTAGAGACCTGGCTAGTCTGGAGTGGCACAGGGAGCTGGCAGAGAGGAGGGAAGGGGTTAATTGAGTCAACATGGAACCATGAATGGCAGCATCCTGATTTATGAGCTGCTATTGAATCTGATCAGCCTGGCAGGAATAGAGCTCACCAAATGGATCATATGCATCAGCCTAGAAGGCACTTCGACTGCTAATATGCCTGCAAGGAGCTTTGCTCATGAAACAGCTTACAAGGCAGCATCATAACTTACCAGCCTCTGAGCCTGCTAATGAATCTGATCAAGCTCTGAGGCTGAAAGATAATCTGATAAGCCTGTCAGGAATGGAGCTCTGTAAATGTAAATATTATCCACAAAACATTAAGTGTCCCTTATAATTCTACACTTATCAGTTATGGAAGCTAACAACCAACATAGATAACTAGCTAGCTAACAAGACAACCTAGCTTACTAGCTAGCTAGCTCACAAGACTAGCTAGCCAAATTAGCTTGCTGGCTTCCCGGCTAGCAAGCTAGCTAACAAACACAAAAAGATTGCTCATCTACAACAATCTGTCTGATATAATATCAGTGATGTATCAGTATAAAGTTGCCTTAATTATGAAAGATGCTAGCTTTATTACCTTTTTTCCTCTAGGCTTCAGCTTTCTGGCTCTGTTTGAATATGGCTCAATGGCTCGTTGTTCCTTGCATGCGATTGACTCTGGTCTTGGGGGCGTCACGCAGCCTGGGAGACAGTGCTACCTCTTAGAGCTGCCTGTCAGGCGCTGTTCAGGGCTTAAATGCCCCACGAGTGAGCAGCTCAAAGCAAGGTTCTGGCAGGAAACTCCAGTCAGTCTTTATGTCAGCTGATACAGCCAGTGTGCAGCATGCTACTAAATATTGACAAACTACCTAATGGCCCTCTATGTACGTTGACCACTCCAGCAAACATAATTGCAGTGCAACATTGCTAGTGTTTTTGCCCACCTCCACCTGCTTTTGGTTCTATATGGAATTGTTTTAAGAGGGTCATACCAAGGATCATTTAGCTATTCGATGTTTTTATTTAATTAAAAAAGTTATTTTTGACCTTAATGGTATTAGCCCATACATTGAATAACATAGTCACTACATGGAACAACAGATAGTCTCCCCCAAAAATAAAAAGGAAGTTTGTTCTGAAGTGTCTGTCCTATATCTGAGAGATATAAGAAAGATCAGGAAACATTTGATATTTTTTTAACCCCTTATTTGGCACTAAACAGTCTCCATATATACTTCTATTTATTTTTTCAACTGGTACAGCGGGACCTTCAGACGAGTCTTGTGAGGCCTCGTGAGAGTTTCACCATAATAGTTTGTAGGCCAAACTGTTCAGACGCTACAGACGATTTTGTGAGAACACCAATTTTCGGCATATCTAATGGTTTGACAAACACCGCTCTAGCTGTCACTTTTCACAGCAGATGCGGAAGTGCGACATCAATTTGGGGATTATTTTATTATGCTAATTAGACTCTAGGGGGTTTAAGGCAAAAACAAAACTAGGGTAGTTGGTCGGGGTGGATGGGTAGGCGTATAACGCGACTGTCTAGCAAACCAAAGGTTGCAAGTTTGAATCTCATCATTGACAACTTTAGCATTTTAGCTAATTATCAACTTTTCAACTACTTACTACTTTTTAGCTACTTAGCAACTACAGTGGGGAGAACAAGTATTTGATACACTGCCAATTTTGCAGGTTTTCCTACTTACAAAGCATGTAGAGGTCTGTCATTTTTATCATAGGTACACTTCAACTGTGAGAGACGGAATCTAAAACAAAAATCCAGAAAATCACATTGTATGATTTTTAAGTAATTAATTTGCATTTTATTGCATGACATAAGTATTTGATCACCTACCAACCAGTAAAATTCCGGCTCTCACAGACCTGTTAGTTTTTCTTTCAGAAGCCCTCCTGTTCTCCATTCATTACCTGTATTAACTGCACCTGTTTGAACTCGTTACCTGTATAAAAGACACCTGTCCACACACTCAATCAAACAGACTCCAACCTCTCCACAATGGCCAAGACCAGAGAGCTGTGTAAGGACATTAGGGATAAAATTGTAGACCTGCACAAGGCTGGGATGGGCTACAGGACAATAGGCAAGCAGCTTGGTGAGAAGGCAACTGTTGGCGCAATTATTAGAAAATGGAAGAAGTTCAAGATGACAGTCAATCACCCTCGGTCTGGGGCTCCATGCAAGATCTCACCTCGTGGGGCATCAATGATCATGAGGAAGGTGAGGGATCAGCCCAGAACTACACGGCAGGACCTGGTCAGTGACCTGAAGAGAGCTGGGACCACAGTCTCAAAGAAAACCATTAGTAACACACTACGCCGTCATGGATTAAAATCCTGCAGCGCACGCAAGGTCCCCCCTGCTCAAGCCAGCGCATGTCCAGGCCCGTCTGAAGTTTGCCAATGACCATCTGGATGATCCAGAGGAGGAATGGGAGAAGGTAATGTGGTCTGATGAGACAAAAATAGAGCTTTTTGGTCTAAACTCCACTCGCCGTGTTTGGAGGAAGAAGAAGGATGAGTACAACCCCAAGAACACCATCCCAACCGTGAAGCATGGAGGTGGAAACATCATTCTTTGGGGATGCTTTTCTGCAAAGGGGACAGGACGACTGCACCGTATTGAGGGGAGGATGGATGGGGCCATGTATCACGAGATCTTGGCCAACAACGTCCTTCCCTCAGTAAGAGCATTGAAGATGGGTCGTGGCTGGGTCTTCCAGCATGACAACGACCCAAAACACACAGCCAAGGCAACTAAGGAGTGGCTTTGGAGGGAGCTGAAAGTCCGTATTGCCCAGCGACAGCCCCGAAACCTGAAGGATCTGGAGAAGGTCTGTATGGAGGAGTGGGCCAAAATCCCTGCTGCAGTGTGTGCAAACCTGGTCAAGACCTACAGGAAACGTATGATCTCTGTAATTGCAAACAAAGGTTTCTGTACCAAATATTAAGTTCTGCTTTTCTGATGTATCAAATACTTATGTCATGCAATAAAATGCAAATTAATTACTTAAAAATCATACAATGTGATTGTCTGGATTTTTGTTTTAGATTCCGTCTCTCACAGTTGAAGTGTACCTATGATAAAAATTACAGACCTCTACATGCTTTGTAAGTAGGAAAACCTGCAAAATCGGCAGTGTATCAAATACTTGTTCTCCCCACTGTACTTAGCATGTTAGCTAACCCTTCCCCTAACCTTAACCCTTTTAGCTAACCCTTCTCCTAACCGTACTCTTAACCCTTTAACCTAACTCCTAAACCTAACCCTAACCCCATAGCCTAGCTAATGTAACATATCATACATTTTGTAAATTACTAACATATTGTATGTTTTGCAAATTCATAACAAACTGTATGTTTTGCAAATTCGTAACATATACAGTGGGGAAAAAAAATATTTAGTCAGCCACCAATTGTGCAAGTTCTCCCACTTAAAAAGATGAGAGAGGCCTGTAATTTTTATCATAGGTACACGTCAACTATGACAGACAAATTGAGATTTTTTTCTCTCCAGAAAATCACATTGTAGGATTTTTAATGAATTTATTTGCAAATTATGGTGGAAAATAAGTATTTGGTCACCTACAAACAATTTATGGCACCTGTTTGATGGCACCTGTTTGAACTTGTTATCAGTATAAAAGACACCTGTCCACAACCTCAAACAGTCACACTCAAAACTACACTATGGCCAAGACCAAAGAGCAGTCAAAGGACACCAGAAACAAAATTGTAGACCTGCACCAGGCTGGGAAGACTGAATCTGCAATAGGTAAGCAGCTTGGTTTGAAGAAATCAACTGTGGGAGCAATTATTAGGAAATGGAAGACATACAAGACCACTGATAATCTCCCTCGATCTGGGGCTCCACGCAAGATCTCACCCCGTGGGGTCAAAATGATCACAAGAACGGTGAGCAAAAATCCCAGAACCACACGGGGGGGACCTAGTGAATGACCTGCAGAGAGCTGGGACCAAAGTAACAAAGCCTACCATCAGTAACACACTACGCCGCCAGGGACTCAAATCCTGCAGTGCCAGACGTGTCCCCCTGCTTAAGCCAGTACATGTCCAGGCCCGTCTGAAGTTTGCTAGAGTGCATTTGGATGATCCAGAAGAGGATTGGGAGAATGTCATATGGTCAGATGAAACCAAAATATAACTTTTTGGTAAAAACTCAACTCGTCGTGTTTGGAGGACAAAGAATGCTTAGTTGCATCCAAAGAACACCATACCTACTGTGAAGCATGGGGGTGGAAACATCATGCTTTGGGACTGTTTTTCTGCAAAGGGACCAGGACGACTGATCCGTGTAAAGGAAAGAATGAATGGGGCCATGTATCATGAGATTTTGAGTGAAAACCTCCTTCCATCAGCAAGGGCATTGAAGATGAAACGTGGCTGGGTCTTTCAGGATGACAATGATCCCAAACACACCGACCGGGCAACTAAGGAGTGGCTTCGTAAGAAGCATTTCAAGGTCCTGGAGTGGCCTAGCCAGTCTCCAGATCTCAACCCCATAGAAAATCTTTGGAGGGAGTTGAAAGTCTGTGTTGCCCAGCGACAGCTCCAAAACATCACTGCTCTAGAGGAGATCTGCATGGAGGAATGGGCCAAAATACCAGCAACAGTGTGTGAAAACCTTGTGAAGACTTACAGAAAACGTTTGACCTGTGTCATTGCCAACAAAGGGTATATAACAAAGTATTGAGAAACTTTTGTTATTGACCAAATACTTATTTTCCACCATAGTTTGCAAATAAATTCATAAAAAATTCTACAATGTGATTTTCTGGATTTTTTTTTCTCATTTTGTCTGTCATAGTTGACGTGTACCTATGATGAAAATTACAGGCCTCTCTCATCTTTTTAAGTGGGAGAACTTGCACAATTGGTGGCTGACTAAATACTTTTTTCCCCCACTGTAATACCAATTGTAATTCGTAACATATCATATGTAATTTTGCAGTGTAACTGCCGTTATAGTGCAGTGTAACTGCAGTTCAACTGCAGTACACTGCAATTACTCTGCAATTACTGCATCCAAAATACACAGTCGACTGCAGTTACTGCACTTTACTGCAGTTTCAAAACTGCAATCTTTTTTTGTAAGGGACTTCACTCGCACTAAAGAGGGAGGCTCGCTTGGCCGGTGCTAGCACATGCTCAGATAAAATACACTGCTGGAACACCAATTAAGGTTTTAAGATTGCTCAGAAAACCAGGTGTTTTAATCAGCGTATGCTTACTTTGATTTTGACCTTACGCCGATTAAGATAAACAGAGTAAGGTGTTTACATGACTATTGCATAATCTGCCTACTGCCATAATCAGTTAAATATCGAATGATTACTGTGGATGTAAACGTACTCACTATGGAACTCAGACCACACATAGCAGTTTAAACCTGAAGCCTGGCGTGCGGTTCACGACAACTGGACCATTGTCATTAGGCTACATTTCCATGATTAGTGAGGAATAGGGTATTTATAGGACTATTGTTCAACCGTTGTACACTTTTCTCACCTTCCAATATTTCATTGATTGAACTTGTAACGATCCCGGCAGTCTGAGTCGGGTCCTGTCTGTGGTCTAGTTGTTCTGCTCGTGATCTCCAGTTTCCCGAGGGTGCTGGAACGCTCCGGGGAGCTCTCTTGATTTCCGCACCTGCATCCCATCAGCAATCTGCACACCTGGTCCTGATCATCACCCTTCTTAGGCTCTGGTCTAACATCCATTCCCTGCCGGATCGTTAGCCATTAACAGTGTGTTTTGTCAGCGTATCAGCCTCTTAGTACTAGCGTTAGTTTTGTTGTTTTGCACCTTGTTGACCTGCCTTGTACTTACCTCAGTTTTTTTTCTGTCTACAGTCATTCTCCCGGAACCTTCACCCAACCCCTGCCGTGCCATCGTTTAATCTGCCACTTCACCTCCACCTACTCATCTCCGCCACCCGCTCCGTCTCCTGGATTATTCTGCACCTTTTGAATCTGTAATAAACACTCACCTTCGTTCAACTCTCCTTGTCCTGGTCTGCTTCTGGGTTCTGTCTTAGGGAACCGTGACAGAACGATCCGGCCATTAATGAACCCAGCGGATCTGGACTCTGTTCGCCATGCCATTTCCCATCAGGAGAAGATGTTGGGACAACATAGCACGGCACTACAGGAGATCGCGTTGTCAGTTCGGAACCTTTCTACCGGTCTGACGGAGGTCCAGAACCAACGCGAGTTTCCGGTGGAGGATCCACTACCGGTTTCACCCATCTCGCCTGCCGCTTCTGGAGCTGTGTCCTTCCGTGAGCCCAAGGTTCCGACGCCGGATAAATATGAGGGGGAGCTGGGAAGATGCCGTTCCTTCCTTATGCAGTGTGGATTAGTGTTCGATCTACAGCCCTACTCTTATGCCACAGACAAGGCTAGGATAGCCTTTGTGATTGAGTTGCTGCGTGGTCGAGCGCTGGAGTGGGCTTCAGCCGTTTGGGAACGACAGGATCCCTGCATGGCTTCATACCAGGGGTTCACGGCCGAGATGAGGAAGCTCTTCGACCATTCCGTCCGAGGGAGGGACGCAGCTAGGCGCCTGTTTTCGCTTCGCCAAGGAACTCGCAGCGTGGCCGACTTCGTGATCGAGTTCAAGACGTTGGCTGTGGAGAGTGGGTGGAATGAGGAGTCTCTGCAAGCGGCCTTTTACCAGGGTCTGTCGGAGCAGCTCAAGGATGAGTTGATCTCCTATCCGGAGCCTAGTGACCTGGACAGCTTGGTAGCCTTGTCTATTCGGGTGGATAATCGAGTCCGAGAGCGAAGGAGGGAGAAGCAATGGGGTCCGTCCAATCGATCAGCTTCTCAGTTCCCAGTCGGGTCGGGTGGTGGACCAGAACACGTCGATCATTCTCCACCACAAAGGATTAGTGGAGAGGTTCTCTCCCCGATTCTGAACCCATGCAAGTGGGGCGGCACGGGTTAACCAAGGAGGAGCGTCAACATAGACGTAAGACCAACTGTTGCCTCTACTGTGGTAGCTCGGGACATTACATCTCCACTTGTTCCCGGCGGTCGTCAAACTGCCCGGCTCGCTAAAGTTGGGAGGACTTTTAGCGAGCCAGTTTCAACCTCTCAGTACCTCTGTCAGACCCCGTTTCCCGGCTACCCTTGTGAACAGGAATCAGAGCTTAGCGATTAACGCTTTTGTCGATTCAGGTGCCGATGGAAGCTTTCTTGATGCCGAGTTGGTGGAACAGCTGGGGCTTTCCAAGGAGCAATTGCCGGAAGCCATTGAAGCGACCACTCTGAACGGCAGTAGTCTGGCACGTATCACGATGAGGACTGAACCGGTTAAGATGCTGTTGTCGGGGAATCATTCGGAGATGATTTCATTCTTCATTCTGCCGTCTTCCCATGTTCCTCTGGTCCTTGGATACCCCTGGCTGAAGGAACACAATCCCACGTTCGATTGGGTGACGGGCAAGGTAACGAGTTGGAGCCTTGATTGTCATGCTAACTGTCTCAAGACTGCCTGTCCCCATTCGGTTCCCAGTCAGGTGATTGAGGCTAAACCCCCAGATTTGTCCCTGGTTCCCGAGACATATCACGATTTGGGGGAAGTGTTCAGTAAGCAGAAGGCTCTGTCACTCCCTCCCCACCGACCATATGATTGTGCCATCAACCTGTTCCCTGGAGCTGTCTACCCCAAGGGAAGGTTATACAGTATCTCCCGACCTGAACGTGAGGCTTTGGAGACCTACATCAAGGAGTCCCTAGCGGCTGGTCTCGTTCGTCCCTCGTCATCACCCCTGGGGCAGGATTCTTCTTTGTGGGTAAGAAGGATGGCTCTCTTCGACCGTGTATTGATTATCGGGGGTTGAATGACATCACGGTCAAGAACAAGTATCCCCTGCCCTTGATGAGTTCTGCCTTCGACTCCTTACAGGGTGCTACGGTGTTCACCAAGCTAGACCTACGCAATGCGTATCACATGGTCCGGATCAGAGAGGGAGACGAGTGGTTGACGGGTTTCAATACACCGATGGGTCACTTCGAGTATCAGGTGATGCCGTTTGGACTGACCAATGCTCCAGCGGTATTCCAGAGTATGGTGAACGACGTCCTGAGAGATATGATCGGTCTCTTTGTGTTTGTTTATCTGGATGACATTCTGATCTTCTCGAAGGAACCTTCCGACCACGTCCAGCATGTCCGGCAGGTTCTGCAGCGATTGTTGGAGAATCGCCTGTTCGTGAAGGCCGAGAAGTGCGAGTTTCACGCCCACACAACATCCTTTCTCGGGTACATCATCTCCAGGGGAGAGATTAGGATGGACCAGGAGAAGGTTAGAGCGGTTCTGGAATGGGCCCAGCCCGGTACGAGATTGCAGCTCCAGAGATTTTTGGGGTTTGCGAATTTCTACCGCAGATTCATCCGGGATTACAGCCGTGTGGCCGCTCCGTTAACTGCCTTGACTTCCAGTATCAGGAGCTTCAAGTGGAATCCGGAGGCGGATCGAGCGTTTCTGGATTTGAAGAGGCGATTCACCAATGCACCGATTCTCTCTCAACCGGACACGGCCCGTCAGTTCGTCGTTGAAGTGGACGCGTCTGATGTGGGAGTTGGCGCCATCCTGTCGCAGCGATGCTCCACGGACAGTAAACTCCATCCCTGCGCCTACTACTCGTCGCCTTTCGCCTGCGGAGAGGAATTACGATGTGGGTAACCGGGAGCTTCTCGCGGTGAAACTCGCCTTGGAGGAGTGGCGCCACTGGTTGGAGGGGGCGGAGCAACCGTTTATTGTCTGGACTGACCACAAGAATCTTGCTTACGTGCAATCGGCTAGACGTCTCAACTCCCGTCAGGCCAGGTGGTCGTTGTTTTTCGGACGATTCAATTTTTCCATGACGTTCCGACCTGGATCTAAGAACGGCAAGGCGGACGCCTTGTCTCGGATGTTCTCCAAGACGGAGGAGAGTGGGTCCAAGACCGAGACAATTCTCCCCCGGAACTGCGTCGTGGGAGCTGTTAGGTGGAAGATTGAGGAGGAGGTGATGGCGGCCCTTCGGACGCAGCCCGGTCCCGGTAACGGTCCACCCGGTCGGTTGTTTGTGCCTGAGTCGGTTCGTCCTGCGGTCCTCAAATGGTCCCACGCCAGCAAGATGGCTTGTCACCCTGGCGTGGCTCGGACGATGGCGTTTCTTCGCAGACGTTTTTGGTGGCCTGCCATGGCCGAGGATACTCGGGGGTTATGTTGCTGCCTGTCCAGTGTGTGCGCAGAATAAGAGTACCAATCGGCCCAGCTCTGGACTACTTCACCCCCCTTCCTATTCCCCGGCGACCATGGTCGCATCTGGCCCTGGACTTTGTCACTGGGTTGCCCGCTTCTGAGGGGAACACGGTCGTTCTGACTATCGTGGACAGATTCAGCAAGTTCGCCCACTTTGTGCCAATTGCCAAGCTTCCCTCTGCCTCGGAGACGTCCGAGATCCTGGTTAGGGAGGTTTTCAGGGTCCACGGTTTGCCCAGTGATATCGTTTCCGACCGTGGCCCTCAGTTTACCTCTGCTGTCTGGAAGTCCTTCTGTTTGGCCATTGGAGCTACAGTCAGTCTCACATCTGGGTTTCACCCCCAATCTAATGGTCAGGCGGAGAGAGCCAACCAGAAGATGGAATCCACGCTACGCTGCCTGGCCTCTTCCAACCCCACCTCCTGGGTCTCTCAGTTGCCTTGGGTTGAGTATGCCCACAATACTCTCCCTACATCTGCCACTGGGATGTCTCCCTTCCAGTGCCTGTATGGCTACCAACCTCCCTTGTTCCCTTCTCAGGAGAAGGAGCTCTCAGTGCCTTCTGTTCAGGCCCATATTCGTCGTTGCCACCGGACCTGGCATCGGGCCAGAAAGGCACTCCTTAGAGTTTCGGACCGGTATCAGCTCCAGGCGAATCGTCGCCGGATCCCCGCTCCCACCTACACCATCGGAGATAGGGTCTGGTTGGCCACACGGGATCTTCCTTTACGGACTGAGTCTAGGAAGTTGTTACCGAAGTTCATTGGTCCGTTTGTGGTGGAGAAGGTGATCAATCCGGTGGCAGTTCGACTCAAACTCCCGAGGACGCTCAGAGTCCATCCCACCTTTCATGTCTCCTGCCTCAAGCCTGTTTTCCTCAGTCCTCTGTTGCCTCCTCCGCCTCCTCCTCCTCCTCCTCGGATGATCGGAGGTGGTCCTGCCTACACGGTGCGACGCATCATGGATTCCAGACGGCGGGGCCGGGGTTTCCAGTATCTCGTGGACTGGGAGGGGTATGGTCCTGAAGAGAGGAGTTGGATTCCGCGGCGACAGATCCTAGATGCTGACCTCATCAGTGACTTCTACTGCCTCCATCCTGGCGCTCCGGGGAGTCCGCCCGGTGGCGTTCGTCGGAGGGGGGGTACTGTAACGATCCCGGCAGTCTGAGTCGGGTCCTGTCTGTGGTCTAGTTGTTCTGCTCGTGATCTCCAGTTTCCCGAGGGTGCTGGAACGCTCCGGGGAGCTCTCTTGATTTCCGCACCTGCATCCCATCAGCAATCTGCACACCTGGTCCTGATCATCACCCTTCTTAGGCTCTGGTCTAACATCCATTCCCTGCCGGATCGTTAGCCATTAACAGTATGTTTTGTCAGCGTATCAGCCTCTTAGTACTAGCGTTAGTTTTGTTGTTTTGCACCTTGTTGACCTGCCTTGTACTTACCTCAGTTTTTTTTTCTGTCTACAGTCATTCTCCCGGAACCTTCACCCAACCCCTGCCGTGCCATCGTTTAATCTGCCACTTCACCTCCACCTACTCATCTCCGCCACCCGCTCCGTCTCCTGGATTATTCTGCACCTTTTGAATCTGTAATAAACACTCACCTTCGTTCAACTCTCCTTGTCCTGGTCTGCTTCTGGGTTCTGTCTTAGGGAACCGTGACAGAACTTGAATATGGCAACTTTCAGGATGAATTAAATCACTGTATTTTTTTATTCATCAATATATTTCGGCTCTCCAAACCAGTTTTTTATGATTTATAAATACTTTACTAACCCTTAATAATCTACAAGATCAGAGTATTTTAAAATCTACCAATTGGTGCTGAAACAGAGATGAATATGCATATACTGTATTTAGATGGCTTTCTTTCATTGATCCATAATATTCTGAACCCATTCTCTCGATATATTCTAGTGTCTGTCGACAAACTTTTAACTAAAAGGTACACCTTATTTAAAGGGGTGGCTTAAGATAACTGTACTGAAAACCCTATTGAAGGAAAACTCCACGAGAAAATCTGTTGGCCATCAAGTGGGAGGGATATATTTATTTAGTGTGTGCAAGGTAGCCACACCCGTACAGCGTGTAAAGCCTGTCGCATGCTTCCCAGTTGAAACAGCTTGTGCATATATTATGATGAAATTTGTGATGTTTTTGTTTGTTTTGGTGTTCGGCAGTTTTTTGGGGGGCTGTTCACACACACAAAATGTTTTCATGAGGCAAGTCGAAGTTCTGTAGCCAAAGTCTATGCCCCTTCGTCTGTGATTGGTCAACAGCACTGCATTTTAGATTTTTACATTTCAGTCATTTAGCAGACACTCTTATCCAGAGCGACTTACAGTTGTGAGTGCATACATTTTCATACTTTTTTCATACTGGTCCCCCGTAGAAATCAAACCCACAACCCTGGAATTACAAATTGTCCAAGAAAAACAGAAAAAAACATATAAAATAATTGATATTTAGTCTCTCTGTGTTTCATAATTTTCATTCAATTCACAAGAGGCTGAATGTATCTCACCGGAGAAAGCATTTGAACGAGCGAAACAGCGCCCCTCTGTCTCTGTATATGTAGGCCATCTATCTTTTGCTGTCTGGTCAAAAAGAGTATGACATTGTTGGTGCCCGTAGCATTGAATGCAAGGGAAGGCAGCGAGCATTTGGCCTCCCTTGAATACATTTTTTAATAAAATAATAGCCAATCAGCGTTGAGCTAAACTGAGTGAGCTGAACTGTGAATGGTCCTGGCGCACCAAAAAAAAGTGTCAAGAGAAGCCCGTTTGGATTTGGCTTCACTCCAATCACATCACATCAAGAGCCAAATGTCATTGACAGAAATAACTTGAATTGTTGCATCTCGTTGTGTTGTCCTCCGGTTGCTAGCTAGCAAGCTAAACTTGGCCCTTTCTTAAATTAGCCATGGATAGAGATAGGGATTTGGATTTGTGGGTTTACTTAATTCTCCGTACTGGCCAATGATTATAACGGCGATTCTGATCCAACCATACATTCATACATTGTGCACGTGGCCTGAGAGGATGGAAGTTCAATATGTAGCTAGATGTAGAAGGCTAATGTTAACTAGCTGGCTCATCATTTCCCATGAAAGCAAGTTAGGCTAGCGAGCAAGCATTTTAGCCAGGTAGCTTAGGACAACAAAAAATAAAAGCGTGTACTGTATGACAGTCATAGACCGTTTAGGCAACATTAGCAGAGGATGGCATTGGCGTTTCTCTACAAGTAGGGTGAGTCAAAATAATTGTTCTACTTGCACGAACGCATGCATGCACACACAAATCAGTACTATGGACAGCCACAATATTTAGCTTACGTTGATTGGACTTAATTGTTTTTGGAATCTTTTAGTTGTCACTGTATTAGACTAAGCATATGTAATTTGATGACGTTGAAATGTTGAAGTTGAAATGGTCCTGGAATAGCGGAGGCAGTTCCTGTTTTCTTTGCGACTTGCGGTAACTCTCCAGTGTTCTAAATCAATAGTTGTTTAGTAGTCCGAAAATGTCGGAAACATTCACTTGCTTGACCATGCTGTAGGTCATGTAACTGTTTGTTACATGCAATATGCCTTGTGGACTTCACCAGACAAATGTTGCTCTCTGGTTTAGTGATGAAACAAAGGTGTGGTTAAATGTATTCTGCAACTGTGTCTTATTGTCTCGGCCTTAGGCCTATATATCGCAGTGACAAGGCTAACAGGATATAGAGCAAACAATGTAATTATCACAACACAGGTTGTAATATTGCTTTTTCCCCTGGCTTGGCTTCCCCAGTGATTTTACCCATGCACTGCTATTGAGTAGGAGTGGGAACTATGGACTGGATTCTTCAAATTAAGTGTTTGCCATTCAACGAGAGACGACTAGTTTTCATGCAAATGTATTCACTTGAGAAATACTGCACCAAACATCTTAGTTAGATGTAAAACTGCGCGACTGACCTCCTCTGCAAAAATGACCAAATTAATAACTGATTTTTAAATGTATCTTAGATTAATTCAGACTAATTTGAAGAAGTGTTACTGGCTGTTGTTGCTACGGCGTCTCAATCTGGACAAAGAGTCAAAGGTCTTTTAAGGGAGTACAGACGTTTGCTTCACCTAGCTGAGTTCTGCTAGGAGCAAACCGAACCTAGTATGCGGGTGCCTTTATGTGCCTGCATAAGGTAATTCTGAATACCAACTACTGAGAAGTGCGTAGGAAAGGCATACATTTCCTAAATCAGAATCGGCCCACTAGTTTGGCGAAAGAGCTTGCTCTTGATATGCTCCTCAAACCACAAAATGTGCTTAATGGACTATGTAACGGCTCGAAAAACCTGTCTGAGGCCATGCATTCAACGTTAAGCATCACATTTTATGTCTCTTTATACATGTCTCTTCATACAGTGGGGGAAAAAAGTATTTAGTCAGCCATCAATTGTGCAAGTTCTCCCACTTAAAAAGATGAGAGAGGCCTGTAATTTTCATCATAGGTACACGTCAACTATGACAGACAAATTGAGATTTTTTCCCCCAGAAAATCACATTGTAGGATTTTTAATGAATTTATTTGCAAATTATGGTGGAAAATAAGTATTTGGTCACCTACAAACAAGCAAGATATCTGGCTCTCACAGACCTGTAACTTCTTCTTTAAGAGGCTCCTCTGTCCTCCACTCGTTACCTGTATTAATGGCACCTGTTTGAACTTGTTATCAGTATACAAGACACCTGTCCACAACCTCAAACAGTCACACTCCAAACTCCACTATGGCCAAGACCAAAGAGCTGTCAAAGGACACCAGAAACAAAATTATAGACCTGCACCAGGCTGGGAAGACTGAATCTGCAATAGGTAAGCAGCTTGGTTTGAAGAAATCAACTGTGGGAGCAATTATTAGGAAATGGAAGACATACAAGACCACTGATAATCTCCCTCGATCTGGGGCTCCACGCAAGATCTCACCCCGTGGGGTCAAAATGATCACAAGAACGGTGAGCAAAAATCCCAGAACCACACGGGGGGACCTAGTGAATGACCTGCAGAGAGCTGGGACCAAAGTAACAAAGCCTACCATCAGTAACACACTACGCCGCCAGGGACTCAAATCCTGCAGTGCCAGACGTGTCCCCCTGCTTAAGCCAGTACATGTCCAGGCCCGTCTGAAGTTTGCTAGAGTGCATTTGGATGATCCAGAAGAGGATTGGGAGAATGTCATATGGTCAGATGAAACCAAAATATAACTTTTTGGTAAAAACTCAACTCGTCGTGTTTGGAGGACAAAGAATGCTGAGTTGCATCCAAAGAACACCATACCTACTGTGAAGCATGGGGGTGGAAACATCATGCTTTGGGGCTGTTTTTCTGCAAAGGGACCAGGACGACTGATCTGTGTAAAGGAAAGAATGAATGGGGCCATGTATCGTGAGATTTTGAGTGAAAACCTCCTTCCATCAGCAAGGGCATTGAAGATGAAACGTGGCTGGGTCTTTCAGCATGACAATGATCCCAAACACACCGCCCGGGCAACGAAGGAGTGGCTTCGTAAGAAGCATTTCAAGGTCCTGGAGTGGCCTAGCCAGTCTCCAGATCTCAACCCCATAGAAAATCTTTGGAGGGAGTTGAAAGTCTGTGTTGCCCAGCGACAGCCCCAAAACATCACTGCTCTAGAGGAGATCTGCATGGAGGAATGGGCCAAAATACCAACAACAGTGTGTGAAAACCTTGTGAAGACTTACAGAAAACGTTTGACCTGTGTCATTGCCAACAAAGGGTATATAACAAAGTATTGAGAAACCTTTGTTATTGACCAAATACTTATTTTCCACCATAATTTGCAAATAAATTCATTACAAATCCTACAATGTGATTTTCTGGAGAAAAAAATTCTCATTTTGTCTGTCATAGTTGACGTGTACCTATGATGAAAATTACAGGCCTCTCTCATCTTTTTAAGTGGGAGAACTTGCACAATTGGTGGCTGACTAAATACTTTTTTCCCCCACTGTACATGAAAAATAAGAATTTAATAAGGAAGAATGAAAAACAACACATACACCAGTTACTTTGAACATTAATATATTTTATTTTTTATTAAGACAATAACTAATTTTTTTCATAAAAATGTCTATTAATGAACCAATACAAAATGTGTATGGGAATGTGGATATCTTTTTTCTTCATTAATACACATTAACATTGCCCAAGTAGACCTACAGCAGAAAGACAAAAATAATCAATGAAGACAATGAATTGATAAACAACCAAACGCCCTGGGAGGAAAACCAAACGTGAGAGACGTGTTTAAATTGATAGTTGCACAGCCACAGCTGAGTGTGTTCTGTTCCTGCGTCATTTTAACAAATGGAGTACTCATACATTATGAACTATGTCTATACAAAGTCATACTTAAACACATATTATACAGTTCACTGAATATTTAAGAAAATACATAAAACATGTACAGCTTAAATGCAAAAGAAAAAATCACTAGTTGTCTCTTGATCTAAAATGATTTGAGTTTTTTTTTTATATACTTAATCAATTTGTGGTGGGGCCTAGACTTTGCATTCTACCTGAGATGCAATCACACCATTCAATGCACATGAACCTGAGACAGGGAATTAACAAAGGAATGTAAAAAGTAATTTGATAAAATAACACGGTCAGACTACCAAGTTAACAGTACCTTGAGTCACAAAGGGGCATTTCATGAGAAAAATAAAACAGATAACAACACTTAGGAAAAAGAAATTACAAAAAAACAAACATTCTATACTCAAAGCCAACTCATTCCACACCTCTCTGGACTTTTCACATCCATCCAAATAGTTGTCCATCATCGAATTATAGTGGTCCCCATTCCAAACCACAATACACATAAGTAAAAGGTTAAAAAGCAGAAACAAACATATATATCGACCCAGTCCACACAGCGGTGAGTACATGTCATTACATCTCCATCTACAGAGAGAGTGAATAGATGTGTTCACTTGGTAAGAACATAATTTTCTAGGTCCAGTTTTGAATGGAAACCGCCACACTTTTTACCGAAGCAAAATAATGCTCAATGTTAAATACAAGTCACACAACCTCAATCTAAACGATGGTAACATTCTCTCTGTTGTTTGTTCCGTTTAAACAACAGAGGGAATCCAAAATGTTTCATATGATGTCACAGTCTAAAACTAAGCATTTAAACGAGTCAGGAAGCCACCGCTGTCCTGATAAACAAACAGCATTGTCGTTGTGGTACAGTGTTAAATCAGTGATAGCTCCTTTTCCAAGATATCATATTTGTAATAAATGTCAAATCAACCTCATTGTCATATCAACAACCTCAGCAGGACAGTAACTAAATTCAACAGCAATACTGACTGTGGTGATGTAGAAATTAAATGAAAAGTAATAGATAACAAAAAATGACTTTTGGCATTCCCCAATTCTCCCCCACTGGCCCTTTCAACATGGTCTCATCTTAAAGCTTAGGCAGGTCATTCACAAAGAAAGAAAAGAGAAGACTGTATTATGTTGGTTTAGAGGTGCACACTCACATACATGCAGTGTGGTGTTGACTGACTGTTTTGGCAACTGAAAATTGTCGCATCATGACAAGACCATGTACAGTCCAGAGGCTGAGGTGTGATAGTAGTGGCAATAAGGCCCTGTCTCCAGTGGTAATTCCTAGTGACACACACGCTCCTCAACTGTCATCACCCATTCAGGAGTGTTGCACAGTATGGAGTGACAAAACTCACAACAAACAGCTTGTGATAATCATAAAAACCACAAAATTATTCTGTCATGAAATTCCACTAGGATGTAAAATATATTTCCTGGCACGTGTTTATGCATAATACATTGGTGTGAATTTATTGGCTGGACATAGTTTGTATATTGTTGGAACTATTCATTCTGATGCATCTCAACTGTTTTGAGATAGTGTTTTGTCTTGATATCATATCCTTTGTAAAAATGTCTTAGATACAATGATTGTAGGTTCTCTGCTCAGAAGCTTTGTATCCACTATTTATCACCATCTCCTTCAAAATCCTATAACCCTTTTTACACCTCTAGTTCTAATTTTATACACAAGGCTGGAAAATACAACTAAATGTGTGATTTGCCTGTTCAGTTTATACCAAGATGAAGGTAGTATCACTTTTTTTTATGTTGATTGCAGTAAGTACCTCACAACCTAGATTGATATCTCTCTTATAATGAGAATATTCACCTTTGATAGTCAACATTAGTTTGGAGATGTCTTCCGGTCATTTCTCATTTAAATGAATCCTATCAGTATTACATATTTTGTTTTCTCCCCTAACTGTATTACAGCTTGGCCAAACTGAGGCATCTTGATTTAGAGACAAAGGGTGAGTACAACACCAAAGAAACCATTAAAAACTAATTATTATTTTCATTTTTTTGTTTGTAAAAACTATTTCTGAATGATTGAGGATGTAAAACCCAAAAATGTCATCACAAAACAATAAATGCCTGCCGGGGGATTGCGGTTCCATTCAGTGGAACAGAACAAAAACATAATTGTACAGAGAATAAAAGGTGTAAATAATGAATTGAAAATGCCTCTAAATTCAGCATAGCGAGGGTGAAATAATGTGCCTTCTACTTTCTTATTCCAAGCTGTGGCAATCTTTTAAATGCGCTGGCATATCTAATTTGAAAAACAAATTGAAGAGGCAGAGGAAGGAATACAAGTGATCCACAGTGATGAGGAATTGGCCCCGATACAAAGAAAACAAGGACAGTTTTCAAGACCAATTGTCCTCTACTGTCTTCCTTTAGATTATATTTCTGTGTGTGTGTGTTTTGAAGGGGGGGGGGGCACAATGTTATTTTCCTCATATACATTTTTCGAATATGATACGTAAAGCGTTGGATGTGTTTTGGAGCTTTCAAAAGGTTTGGGAAAAAAAGAAAGGTGGTGTTTGAGACCTGGCCTGCTCACAGTATAGTGGAAATAGGGTTCTTATGAGCTTTTGGTATGCAGGAGAGGACGTGTGTGTGAACACAGTGGGAGAGATGAACAGAGCCACTTTGTAATTTTACCCTCATAGGAAAGCCAACAGCACAATGATAATGAAGAGAGTGGAAGAGGGGAGGGTGGGGAGCAACAGGGCATATTGATGGGGGGAATAAAGAATGAATAGAAAATAAATTCAGAACAAGGCACAGAATTTTCTGCAAATGGTTGAACTAAACACAATTCGTACCAGCAGTTTTGGGAGGTGTCGCATGGTGACGCTCTCTTCTACAGTGATTTCTGGCAACCCCCAAACCCCCCTCCCTTACCAAAAACCTCCCCTCCCCATCTTTCCACCTTATACACACAAAACTTTTCCTCTGGACTATACATTGTTCAACCCCGGGCAATCATCCCTAAAACCAACCTATCCTACCCCCCTTACCCAACCCAACCCAACCCAACCCAACCAATTCTCAACCCCCCCTCCCCCAACCCAAAGACAGCGTGGTGTCCCACAGAGGACAGTATTGGGGCCCTGTGATTTCTATATGTAGTACTCTTTCTTCTCGTCCGAGTTGTTGTGGCCCCCCTCTGCGTTGATAATGGCCGTGTCTGCGTCTGCTGCATCGTCGGCTCCTTTAGCTTCATGTGTGAAGTAGGTACCTGAAGGGGGGGGGGACGAAAAGGAATGAACAACTTGATAAAAATGGACACTTCATTGCTAAGCTCCTGAATGCCTACTCAAGTTTCCTTGACATTAAGAAGCAAATCATTGAACCAAAACGACCCATGAGGTTTATTGAAAAAAATGTGATCTCATAAAATACGTTATTAAAATATAATCATATTAAACTCATAATTATGTCCGTTGGCACACCTACACAAACTCTAATGGAAACTGTAGCTTAAAAATTATATATCAGCTGCTACAATTTTTATTATTGTACGTAAATTATTTATTTGCCACTGCAAACCTCTCTGTTGGCATTCCTTGATTCGCACATTGAAATACAGATTCTGCTTCAGCTCGACTCACACCTTCGAATTAACCTTGCCAAGTTCAACAAACGAGTGGGAATGAGCAATCCACTTCAAACTTCATTTCCGACAGGGATTATTCACATCCCAACAGTGTTGGGCCTGATAATGAAGGCGATAGCCCAGATCAAATGGAGAAGGGCAGGGAGTAATTTAGAATCAAAACCAAAACCATGGGCTGCACTCCAAATACCACCCCTTCAAAAGTACAGTAGCCACAACAGAGAAAAAATCAGATGGGGCTCAGGCGGTATGGTCAAATTCCTAAAACATTGTTCAGGGGGGAGAGGGAAGTGGATTTCTGATAGCCCAGGACAACATTAGTATGATACTGAGTAAAAAACCCATTACATTATAGTGTGTTTGTGTTCTTTTTCACCTTGTGGTTCCACAGAGGTGCTTCTATAGATAGAAAACAAAAGGGTTTGTCACATACCTTTGTGTCTTGCAAAGTACCGTCCCAAAATGATGAGTAGACAGAGCATGGCAAAGACAACCACAGCCACTACTCCTCCAATGACTGCATGGTCGACCGCTCTTGGTGCTCCCTCTCCAGCTCTGGAATCTGTATGCACAGTAAGATAAACAGCTTTTAGAGAATCCACTAACAGTGCATGCTAATGGTAGAGATCACACCCACTTTGGTGGATTAGAGATCTCCAAAGAAATAATGATGACATTTATCCCTCATACTACACTGCTCAAAAAAATAAAGGGAACACTTAAACAACACATCCTAGATCTGAATGAATGAAATAATCTTATTAAATACTTTTTTCTTTACATAGTTGAATGTGCTGACAACAAAATCACACAAAAATTATCAATGGAAATCAAATGTATCAACCCATGGAGGTCTGGATTTGGAGTCACCCTCAAAATTCAAGTGGAAAACCACACTACAGGCTGATCCAACATTGATGTAATGTCCTTAAAACAAGTCAAAATGAGGCTCAGTAGTGTGTGTGGCCTCCACGTGCCTGCATGACCTCCCTACAACGCCTGGGCATGCTCCTGATGAGGTGGCGGATGGTCTCCTGAGGGATCTCCTCCCAGACCTGGACTAAAGCATCCGCCAACTCCTGGACAGTCTGTGGTGCAACGTGGCGTTGGTGGATGGAGCGAGACATGATGTCCCAGATGTGCTCAATTGGATTCAGGTCTGGGGAACGGGCGGGCCAGTCCATAACATCAATGCCTTGCTCTTGCAGGAACTGCTGACACACTCCAGCCACATGAGGTCTAGCAATGTCTTGCATTAGGAGGAACCCAGGGCCAACCGCACCAGCATATGGTCTCACAAGGGGTCTGAGGATCTCATCTCGGTACCTAATGGCAGTCAGGCTACCTCTGGCGAGCACATGGAGGGCTGTGCGGCCCCCCAAAGAAATGCCACCCCACACCATGACTGACCCACCGCCAAACCGGTCATGCTGGAGGATGTTGCAGGCAGCAGAACGTTCTCCACGGCATCTCCAGACTCTGTCACGTCTGTCACATGTGCTCAGTGTGAAACTGCTTTCATCTGTGAAGAGCACAGGGCGCCAGTGGCGAATTTGCCAATCTTGGTGTTCTCTGGCAAATGCCAAACGTCCTGCACGGTGTTGGGCTGTAAGCACAACCCCCACCTGTGGACGTCGGGCCCTCATACCACCCTCATGGAGTCTGTTTCTGACCGTTTGAGCAGACACATGCACATTTGGGGCCTGCTGTAGGTCATTTTGCAGGGCTCTGGCAGTGCTCCTCCTGCTCCTCCTTGCACAAAGGCGGAGGTAGCGGTCCTGCTGCTGGGTTGTTGCCCTCCTACGGCCTCCTCCACGTCTCCTGATGTACTGGCCTGTCTCCTGGTAGCGCCTCCATGCTCTGGACACTACGCTGACAGACATAGCAAACCTTCTTGCCACAGCTCGCATTGATGTGCCATCCTGGATGAGCTGCACTACCTGAGCCACTTGTGTGGGTTGTAGACTCCGTCTCATGCTACCACTAGAGTGAAAGCACCGCCAGCATTCAAAAGTGACCAAAACATCAGCCAGGAAACATAGGAACTGAGAAGTGGTCTGTGGTCACCACCTGCAGAACCACTTCTTTATTGGGGGTGTCTTGCTAATTGCCTATAATTTCCACCTGTTGTCTATTCCATTTGCACAACAGCATGTGAAATGTTTTGTCAATCAGTGTTGCTTCCTAAGTGGACAGTTTGATTTCACAGAAGTGTGATTGACTTGGAGTTACATTGTGTTGTTTAAGTGTTCCCTTTATTTTTTTGAGCAGTGTATATTGTCAGCTACTCCAGCCTAAAATACATAAATGCTGTATGCAGTTGGAAAGAAGCGCAAAATGAGAATTGTGAAAACATTTATGAAATGACACAAATAAAGGCCATGAAGATTCTTTCTAAAACACACAATATGATTCAAGTAAAATGTATATTTTATATTCCAGCTTCCACCATAATGAAACAAAATATATAATGGACTGAATTATATAAAATGGCCAGAATGTGGTAAGAGTTTGGTTTATTAGGCAAAATGACTGTCTTTCGAGAACCGCTATACAAAATTCATTTACATATCACATAGCATGTTATCCAATTTACAGTAAGAACATGCAGAACTCTACTGTGGTTTGCCATTTAACTGAATGACAGGAGAAGATAGTGGAACATTTAAACATGATTTATGAAGTGATACCCTTGGTTCTCAACTTCAATCTGCCAGAGCAAGCACTGCTGTTCAAATAAATCTGGACCCTGGTTTGTCTCGAGTCAGAGCCATTGAAATACATTTAGCCTGCAACGACTAAAAACTGCAGTTTCCAGGAATAAAAAGAAGAAGATTTATATCAGTTTGGCCTGAAGAACAAGGCAGGCCTCAGAGGCTCCAAACTGTAATGATATGTGAAGGTTATTGATCAAGTGTAGGGATCCATGACAACCTAAAGTTAATGGCGGTTTGTGGACTTGATTGGTTCTTCACGGCGCAAAGGAGGAAAATCTTTCATCAATAGCTCACACTCTGCTAGGAAATGATTTTGGGTGAGAGAATAAATAGGAGACCGGGGGCTTTCGACAAGACCTTATGTCAGTGAGAGAGAGAAAAGTTTCAGATTCAATGAGGGATTATACATTTGTAAAAGTGAGGCTGTGGTAATAGCCTATGCCATATCACAGCTACATTCCCATATACTGTATATCAAATACTAATCAATTAAAATGTGTCATTCCGGGCATTTAATTCCAGACCTATGTATGTTTACAGGTGCATCATCTTCAAAGAGCTATCGCGAAAAGATAGGAAGGCAAGAGGGAATGGAGAAAAGGAGGGAAAACTGAACATCCCTGCACTCATCGCTAGCCTGAATCCCAGCTCAAGGAATTACTTGTGGGAGCTCAAAAAACAAAAACGGCAGGCCACAACTTATTAGAATATAACCAAGAGCGAGAGAAGCCCATGCTGTTGGGCAACATGCCCACCCTTTTCCTTACCCAACTCACCTCATAAACAACTCACTGGTAATACTGAGTGTGGGAGGGAAGGGGGGAGAGAACCCCACAGTCACAGTGCTACCTGCCAAACTCAGCCAAACTCAACCAAACATTACTTGATAACCCTAATAGGTTATTTTGACTTCAGATTTCCTTTTTCCGCGCTGGGCAGATTCAATTAAAGTCTGCAGAAGTCCTTTTGACACCTAATTCGCTCTTGTCAGGGAGGGAGGTAAAGACGTGCGCTAACACACTTTCCTATTAAGATGTTAATGTGGACTTGGGCTACGCCAGTCCGTCAGGCTGGGGGATAAACAGAGGCCTATGGAAATGTCAGGGAATTTTGCTCTCTCCCCTCCCCCTGAATAAAAATACTTCCTTTTTCTGTACTGGATGAGGGACGGGTGGATGAGGGAGGAGAGGAGGCACTGGGTCCACGGTGGGTTTGATGTCCCACTCAGTACTTGACACTAATTAACATAAGCTGATAAATGGACTGGGCTCGGGGAGCTGACTGTTGCCACCCATCCTACATCGGGAGTGATCTGACCCCCAGTTGACCCCCACCCCTATCCCTCCCTCGCCCCTCTGTCGGCCCGCCATCCCCTGCCAGCCTCAGTGCAGCAACTGTAGACAAATGACATGGGGCTGGGAAACGCAGGCAACAAAAATCAGACTGTAGATTGGAGTTTATGATGGATTGCAGCAAGGGGTGTCGCTCAGGTCATAACGCAATCAGAAGAGGGGGAAATTGTAATTTGATAAAAGTCCACTGTGAACCAACATTGTTGCATTGTGTAATTTCAGAAAGGGCCAGATGGTTTGGAAATGAGTTGCTTCACTCTCATAACACAAACCAATGAACGCCTAATCTCATCCAGCCCATTCTGCCCCAGGAATATTCAATAATTCACAGCGAATTGGCATGGTAATGCAAACTCCTGAAATGTCCCTCCATCCAAATTGACTGTAATCAGTCACTTAATTATACGTATTGCAGGGTGCTTATAGATGAGTCATTACCACCAACAGCAATCCTTGTTAAACACTTAGGATTTAATCGTATAAAACTGGAGGAACGGCGCATCCGTGCCTTTCTATACTTCAAACAGATATGGGCGTTAACAAGAATATATCAAGGTATATATTTTCAGCTCATTGACACAAAAACCTTAAGGCAGAATAACCATGTGGATTAAGACCAAGACTTTATTCAATATAAAACGGGTATACGATAGTTTTCGGGGTGAGGCAACACAACAATTCTTCCTGTGTTGCATGCTGGAAATGATATCCGGTTGACTTTTTTGTTTCACACAGTGTACACCTGGTTTAAAATGAAAACGTCAGTAAAAGTGTAAACGTCAGTAAAACCAAATGCTTTTGAAGCCGAAGTGCCAGCACCCAGCGAGCACAACTAAGCACTCAGATCTCTCTATCCTCCATCACCCATCTTTCTCCACAGGTGGCCCCCCCGTGGAGAGGGGAGATTGCTACAGACATGGCGAGATGGCACCTTGGTGCTACCAGACACCAGGTAATCAGGGGCGGACGTATTTCTCCATCCCCGGAACTGGGGTGTTACCCAGATTATTACCCAGACGCTGGAGGCCCCCAAGGCCACACACTAGGCCTTTTCACTCGGCATTGTTCTTATCCCCAGGCTATCTTAACCCTGGGCTAAGCTTTAGGCCTGGGCTAAGGATTCACACTTGTATTCCAAAGCACTGGGTTTACGGACAAACACACATTCTATCTCTGCCACGTGACCAATGTTAAGCAATAAGGCATTTATTTAAACATTATTTCCTCTTGCTTCTAGCCTAGCATTTTATTTCCAACAGTGCTGTCTGGCTGTCTGACCTCAGAAAAAATGTTTCACTTTTGACATGCGATATCGCCCCTGTACAGCGAATGCTTTGCATGGACGAGACATCAACTTTTCTGATCCAGGCAAAATCATGCAACAATATTATTATCATGGATAGCTCTATCCAATTAAATGTCAATAGAAAAGCTATGAAAACAGATGAAAATGAAGCATTTGCTGCCCTTCCAGCTGTAGAGTTTGTGGCTTCAGTTGGCTAGCTAAGTGAGAAGATGGTAGCCAGCCTGCATAGCAATCGTTTTTGTTAGCCAAAGCAACCAATGTTTTTGCATGGATAAAAGTATTTGGTGACATTTGTTGACAAAAGTATTAAAATACCGTGCAGAACGCATCACAGGCATCACAAGCATATGCAAATTAAGTGAAAGTGCAGCTTTTGTGATTGGACAGTGAAAATTCTATGCGTTGTTCTTGACCCCATTTCACACTGGCTATTTTGGCACCGTGTTTCTGGAGCTAGCCCTGAAAAGTCTTTGCTAACCCTGCTCCAGAGCAGGGCGGGCTAGCCCTGGGCTAAGATAGGTGCTAGCCCACTTTAGAATGTGCAAGTGTGAACACTCGCTTAGGAGGCTCTTAGCCCTGCCCTTACGAAAAAATATTGCAGTCAGAATGCAGTTATTCTGCAGTTACTGCGTCCAAAATACCACAGTCGACTGCAGTTACTGCACTTTTAATGTAGTTTCAAAACTACAATATTTTTTTGTAAGGGTGGGCAAAGGTGTAAACGCGCCTACTATGGGCCAGCCTGGTGGGCCAGCCTGGGTACGCCACATTTCGATACAGCTACGACCGGAAGTGACTTTTCGGAGCAGGTTAGGAGAGCATTTATTTTAACCTGCTACATTAATTATCCTAACCTACTGCGTAAGTTCTCCTAAGCTGCTACCAATGTCACGTCCAGTTGTAGCTTTGTTTTTAGGGAATCTTGGAAGGCCTGTCACAAGCTCAACTAAGCTCATGCATGACGAGGGAAAGTGTCTGAGGTGGAAAGCTAGAATTGCATGCACATATAGAGGCAAGGCTAAAAGCATGCCTCAAAAGCAGAATGATTTCAATGAATAGTGTTTACCATTATGTTCACAAAGGTGATATCTTATTGTGAACTGTACAAAGAAAGTGTTGAATAGATGTCTAAAGACAAGGAGTCTTTTCAGCAGCCAGAACACAACACTCAACCCAAGGAAAGGTGATGTATTGAATTCAGAGAGCCGTGGTCTCCTTTGTATGGAGAAAATGGTAGTCTCTAGGTCTCCATCAGACGACAACTGAGTCTAAACATGAGTACAAACATCCAAGTGACATATAATTCTGGGTTTTCAAAGTCCAAGACAAAGACCTAAAGAGAAAGAAGAATAGGTCCCAACAAAGCTCTGTGTGGATACAGGACCTTGGGGTTGAAGTGAAATACCAGTGTGAACACAGTCGTGATGAGGGGAAGGAAAGGATGACTCTCAGGGGGTGTCCATCTGCAGACCACATTGGGAGTGCTGTCATGTGGGGTTACTTTCAAACACGCTTCCCTGATAGAGTTGGTGACCGGCCCCTATAGGAAGTGACCCGCGGACAATGGGCTGGTTAGCTTGAGAGGGTCGAGGCATTCTGCCGTCCACACCTTTTGTAACCCGAGACACATCCTCCAACACTCAGAGAGGAAAACACAGGCGTGATGGAGTCTATAGCGTTTTGCTGCTGTGATGTGGCGACGTGTTGTGTGTGAGTAGCAGCACCTTCTTTTGGTAATTTCCCTCCCTCTCTCTCTCTTGATCTATCCATCTATCTTGTCAGTGGGAAAGAAGATAAAACAGAAGAGTCTGTGTCTATACTGTTTGCTGAGAATGTATTGTCCCCGGTCACCCACACCTCCCTGTGGTTTCTTTACAGTCTAGGTTCTGATCTAGCCCAACACCCTCCAATTTACCACCAAACAACTTGAATGACAAACGCCCAAGCTATATACTAGAGCTCCACAGGGATCTGACTCTGTCCTCCCTGCTCTCCTTTCCCTCCGCATTCTCTCTTTCTCTCCATGACTGTTTTGCTAAGCGTCGCCAGAGGATAGAGAGGGTGAGTGTTTCCAGCCCTCTCCCGGTTGTTTGCTGTTTATGTGGAGAGAGAGAGTGGAAATGTATTGGTTTTCTCTCCTCCACCCCCATCCATCCCCCCTCTTGTGAGTGGAGCCTGTAGCCACACTTGATCTTGCTCTCAGAGTCAATTACTTCGCTTCCTTGGGATAAGGCTGCTGTTGTTTTTCAGCACCCAGGATTGGGGCGCTCATTGTCAAGTTCTAATAACTTTCTCAAATGAATCACACGATAGCAATAGGCCTCGATGCTATCCTCTGGTGGACAATTAAAAAGTTATTCAGTCTGTCCTATCGCCATCTCTCCTTGTTTTGTTGCCTTTTGACATTTAGGACGCACACACAAACACACTCATATGCACTCTTTTAGTAAATCTCCATCAGGTATTTCAAATACATTAGCCAAGCCAATTTAATGAGCATCGCTCACTGAAATCAAGAATACTTTAAGTGTTTCCTTGAAAATATCCTCTCTGTTTCAATATGCAAAATTAGTGAATTACCGAGCCAATTTCTAGAAAGGTCTACCACTCCAATTGTTTTTCTGCCTGCTTTTTTCCAATGCTTATGATAAACTGTTGCAACGTAGATAAATCCCAATCTGAGGTCACTGACTACCTTGGTCCATAGACTACTCTAAAGTCTATAGCGATCCATACAATGAGGTAGCCTATACTTGCCATTTGTGTGAACTATTCTAGAAAGGCTAGAGGCTAGCTTAAAAAGGCGTAGGTCTAGATTCAATCCGGGCTGCAGAAGATCCACGTTATAGCGTGATTGACATTTAAAGGTAATTTCCGATTGAGCTGACATATGCAGCTTTTGCCGTGAATGCGGTCTCCGCGAATGCAGAAACTTTGTCTTTAAAAGGTGTATAGCTGAAAAGAGGTGATCGGATTTAATCTATCCCTTTGTCTACATGCCATAGGTCCTGTACAACACTGTAAACAATTATGACAAACATGACTGTGTGTGTGTATGTGAGTGTGTGAGAGTGAATTTCTGTGAATTTGACTCTCTTCTGAAAGGTAAGTGTACGTGAATGTACCCAAGTGAGTGTGTTTGTGTGTGTCTAAGTCTCTGACTGAGTCTGTAAATATATGATTACATGTGTTGCGTTCTGTGGTATGGACACTGCGTGCGAATCACGGCGATGTGTAGCTCTGGCCTGTCCCCCGCTGAGGTCCGTATGTGTGAATAATGAGAAGAAATGAGGAGGAAATGCCATTTTCAGCTTTAATATCTCATGATTAGGGCCTAATTAGATGGCTCCACAAGGAGGCGAAGCACGGCAACAGGCCATCTTGGGCTCTGCTGGAGTATGTGGCTGTGGTAGTGTCCACAGGGCAAAACACGTGTACAAATGAGTGTATGTGGGAATACTAGATCATAGCTCTGAAGTATGTTGTGTCAATCTTGTAAATCACACAGGCGCAATGGTAATACTACATAGCAGCATGTTGATTGGCATATTCTCTTATGTGGGCTGTCCTTCTCAACGTCATACTTAAGCAGGTCTTATAAGTTTAAGGTATAAGGTATGAAGTTCAGTGTTTTTACCAAACATCAATGTTGAAGATTTGTGAAAAAACTAACTCACCGTGAAAATGTTCTGATTCAAGTTTAACTTTACTTCCACTCGCATGGTGGTTGTCTTGGCATTAAAAAGAGTGCATCACAAGTCCAGTATAATTTTCTTAACTGTTTTCTCTCAGGGGCCACTTTTAAGATGGATGTGAATTTCCATCGTTCCCATACATATTAAATAAAACATTACATAACTTTTATCTTTAAAGGAGCTACATGTAGCATTTGTGCATTGTAATTTCAGAAAATGTCCATACTTTCCTTCAGAAAGTATTCATACCTCTTGACTTATTCCACATTTTGTTGTGTTACAGCCTGAATTCAAAATGGAGAAAAAAATATTATAATAATCACCCAACTACACACAATACCCCATAATGACAAGGTGAAAACATGTTTTTGGAAATGTTTGCAAATTAAACTCTTCAAGCTCTGTCAAGTTGGTTGTCTAGTCATAGATTTTCAACCAGATTTAAGTCAAAACTGTAACTAGGTCACTCAGGAACATTCACTGTCATCTTGGTAAGCAACTCCAGTGTATATTTGGCCTTGTGTTTTAGGTTATTGTCCTGCTGAAAGGTGAATTTGTCTCCCAGTGCCTCTAGGATTTTAGTATTGTGAACTACAATGTTGTTGATCCATCCTCAGTTTTCTCCTATCACAGCCATTAAACTCTGTAACTGTTTTAAAGTCACCATTGGCCTCATGGTGAAATCCCTGAACGGTTTTCTTCCACTCTGGCAACTGAGTTAATTCTACTTTGACATTGTGGGGTATTGTGTGTAGGCCAGTAACTCAATCTCAATTTAATCAATTTTAAATTCAGGCTGTAACACAACAAAATGTGGAAAAAGTCAGGGGGTGTGAATACTTTCTGATTATTTTTGGCCCGACACAAAATTGCATTCTGATGGTGCAGTCTTCCTATTTGTCAAAAAAAGCCAGTCCGTCTTTTCTTGTCGAATAGGAAGGCTGCACCCTCCCTGTCTTCCATCAGCATAATTTAGAGGCATGGTCATCTCTTCATGAGCACAACCAACAATGACAACTGGGGCAAGCATTCAACATGTACAGTGGGGAAAAAAAGTATTTAGTCAGCCACCAATTGTGCAAGTTCTCCCACTTAAAAAGATGAGAGAGGCCTGTAATTTTCATCATAGGTACACGTCAACTATGACAGACAAAATGAGAAAATAAGTATTTGGTCAATAATAAAAGTTTCTCAATACTTTGTTATATACCCTTTGTTGGCAATGACACAGGTCAAACGTTTTCTGTAAGTCTTCACAAGGTTTTCACACACTGTTGCTGGTATTTTGGCCCATTCCTCCATGCAGATCTCCTCTAGAGCAGTGATGTTTTGGAGCTGTCGCTGGGCAACACAGACTTTCAACTCCCTCCAAAGATTTTCTATGGGGTTGAGATCTGGAGACTGGCTAGGCCACTCCAGGACCTTGAAATGCTTCTTACGAAGCCACTCCTTCGTTGCCCGGGCGGTGTGTTTGGGATCATTGTCATGCTGAAAGACCCAGCCACGTTTCATCTTCAATGCCCTTGCTGATGGAAGGAGGTTTTCACTCAAAATCTCACGAAACATGGCCCCATTCATTCTTTCCTTTACACGGATCAGTCGTCCTGGTCCCTTTGCAGAAAAACAGCCCCAAAGCATGATGTTTCCACCCCCATTCTTCACAGTAGGTATGGTGTTCTTTGGATGCAACTCAGCATTCTTTGTCCTCCAAACACGACGAGTTGAGTTTTTACCAAAAAGTTATATTTTGGTTTCATCTGACCATATGACATTCTCCCAATCCTCTTCTGGATCATCCAAATTCACTCTAGCAAACTTCAGACGGGCCTGGACATGTACTGGCTTAAGCAGGGGGACATGTCTGGCACTGCAGGATTTGAGTCCCTGGCGGCGTAGTGTGTTACTGATGGTAGGCTTTGTTACTTTGGTCCCAGCTCTCTGCAGGTCATTCACTAGGTTCCCCCGTGTGGTTCTGGGATTTTTGCTCACCGTTCTTGTGATCATTTTGACCCCACGGGGTGAGATCTTGCGTGGAGCCCCAGATCGAGGGAGATTATCAGTGGTCTTGTATGTCTTCCATTTCCTAATAATTGCTCCCACAGTTGATTTCTTCAAACCAAGCTGCTTACCTATTGCAGATTCAGTCTTCCCAGCCTGGTGCAGGTCTACAATTTTGTTTCTGGTGTCCTTTGACAGCTCTTTGGTCTTGGCCATAGTGGAGTTTGGAGTGTGACTGTTTAAGGTTGTGGACAGGTGTCTTTTATACTGATAACAAGTTCAAACAGGTGCCATTAATACAGGTAACGAGTGGAGGACAGAGGAGCCTCTTAAAGAAGAAGTTACAGGTCTGTGAGAGCCAGAAATCTTGCTTGTTTGTAGGTGACCAAATACTTATTTTCCACCATAACTTGCAAATAAATTCATAAAAAATCCTACAATGTGATTTTCTGGAATTTTTTTCCTCAATTTGTCTGTCATAGTTGACGTGTACCTATGATGAAAATTACAGGCCTCTCTCATCTTTTTAAGTGGGAGAACTTGCACAATTGGTGGCTGACTAAATACTTTTTTCCCCCACTGTAGATATCGCTCTGCCATTACCTGGATGCTAAAATGATACATTGTTCGCCTAATTTCAGTTTATGTGACTAAACAAGCAATGTCCAGAACAAATTCAAGGAAACATACAGTATTATACAGAGCCATGAGTGCATGGAACTCCCTTCCATCTTATATAGCGCAAGTGAACAAACAGCAAACCTGGTTTCAAAAAAGAAATAAAGCAACACCTCAAGGCACAACACCTCTCCCCCATGTGACCTACTTGTTGTGTGTATGTACTGACATGTATGTGTAACTGACAGATGCGCACACACACACACACACTACATGTTAGTGTTTTTAAATGTATGTAAATTGTAAAGTATTTTGTCTGTAATGTCTTTTTCGTTATGTGTCGGACCCCAGTAAGACTAGCTGTCGCCATTGGTGTTGGCTAATGGGGATCTTAATAAATCAAATAAAATGACAAAAATAATATTGAAAGTATGTATATAGTGTATAGAGAATCATTGTACCATCTAAATCATTTTGAAATATCTTTCAAATAACAACCAGCCGGGAGGATGTGGGGGGGTTAACCTCTCTGCCAATAACAGCTAGTTTTCAGTTTTCCACTCGCCACACACCACTCCCAGACAGTCCTAGCAAAATTCTTGCTTGAGAAATTGCTCTTTGCTAAGAAGCAATTTTATTTTTATTTTTCACCATTATCATTGAAAACAACCACAGCAAGGTAACAATGCATACCTTTTTTTTGTTGCAACTTTTTCTAATCATAGTCGCATACCTCATGTAGCCTAGCCCATAGGCCTGTATGTTTTGATAAGATTTGTATCATAGCTAAAGTGGCCAAATAAATTCTTAAAATTAAGCACATTACGGGTGTAGAGCCTAACTGGCATACAGTGCATTAGGAAAGTATGTTACAGCCTTATTCCGAAATGGATTCAGTTGTTTTTTCCCCTCATCAATCTACACACAATACCCCATAATGACAAAAAAATGAAATATCACATTTACATAAGTATTCAGACCCTTTACCCAGTCCTTTCTTGAAGCACCTTTGGCAGTGATTACAGCCTCGATTCTTCTTGGGTATGAGGCTACAAGCTTGGCACACCTACACTACCGGTCAAAAGTTTTAGAACACCTACTCATTCAAGGGTTTTTCTTTATTTTTACTATTTTCTACATTGTAGAATAATAGTGAAGACATCAAAACTATGAAATAACACATATGGAATCATGTAGTAACCAAAAAAGTTGGCTGCTTTTCCTGCACTCTGTGGTCCGACTCATCCCAAACCATCTCAATTTGATTGAGGTCGGGGGATTGTGGAGGCCAGGTCATCTGATGCAGCACTCCATCACTCTGATTCTTGGTAAAATAGCCCTTACACAGCCTGGAGGTGTGTTGGGTTATTGTCCTGTTGAAAAACAAACGATAGTCCAACTAAGCCGAAACCAGATGGGATGACATATCGCTGAAATATGCTGTGGTAGCCATGCTGGTTAAGTGTGCCTTGAATTCTAATTAAATCACAGACAGTGTCACAAGCAAATCACCCCCACACCATAACACCTCCTCCTCCATGCTTTACGGTGGGAAATACACATGCAGAGATCATCAGTTCACCCAGACCACGTCTCACAAAGACACGGCGGTTGGAACCAAAAATCTCAAATTTGGACTCCAGACCAAATAACACGTTTCCGCTTGTTTAATGTCCATTGCTCATGTGTCTCTTCTTCTTATTGGTGTCCTTTAGAAGTGGTTTCTTTGCAGCAATTCGACCATGAAGGCCTGATTCACACAGTCTCCTCTGAACAGTTGATGTTGAGATGTGTCTGTGACTTGAACTGTGAAGCATTTATTTGGGCTGCAATTTCTGAGGCTGGTAACACTAATGAACTTATCATCTGCAGCAGCGGTAAATCTGGGTCTTCCATTCCTGTGGCGGTCCTCATGAGTGCCAGTTTCATCATAGCGCTTGATGGTTATTGCGACTGCACTTGAAGAAACTTTAAAAGTTCTTGAAATGTTCTGAATTTACTGACCTTCATGTCTTAAAGTAATGATGGACTGTCGTTTCTCTTTGCTTATTTGAGCTGTTCTTGCCATAATATGGACTTGGTCTTTTACCAAATAGGGCTATCTTCTGTATACCCCCCCTACCTTGTCACAACACAACTGATTGGCTCAAACACATTAAGAAGAAAATAAATTCCACAAATTAACAAGGCACACCTGTTAATTAAAATGCATTCCAGGTGACTACCTCATGAAGCTGGTTGAGAGAATGCCAAGAGTGTGCAAAGCTGTCATCAAGGCAAAGGGTGGCTATTTGAAGAATCTCAAATATAAAATATATTTTGATTTGTTTAACACATTTTTGGTTACTACATGATTCCATATGTGTTATTTTATAGTTTTGATGTCTTCACTATTATTCTACAATGTAGAAAATAGTAAAAATATTGAAAAACCCTTGAATGAGTAGGTGTTCTGAAACTTTTGACCGGTAGTGTATATTTGGGGAGTTTCTCCCATTCTTCTCTGCAGATCCTCTCAAGCTCTGTCAGGTTGGATGGGGAGAGTCGCTGCACAGCTATTTTCAGGTCTCTTCAGAGATGTTAGATCGGGTTCAAGTCCGGGCGCTGGCTGGGCCACTCAAGGACATTCAGAGACTTGTCCCGAAGCCACTCCTGCATTGTCTTGGCTGTGTGCTTAGGGTCATTGTCCTGTTGGAAGGTGAACCTTTGCCCCAGTCTGAGGTCCTGAGCACTCTGGGGCAGGTTTTCATCAAGGATCGCTCTGTACTTTGCTCCCTCGATCCTGACTAGTCTCCCAGTCACTGCTGCTGAAAAACATCCACACAGCATGATGCTGCTACCACCACGCTTCACCATAGGGATGGTGCCTGGCTTCCTCCATTCAGGCCAAAGAGTTCAATCTTGGTTTCATCAGACCAGAGAATCTTGTTTCTCATGGTCTGAGAGTCTTTAGGTGCCTTTTGGCAAACTCCAAGCGGGCTGTCATGTGTCTTTTACTGAGGAGTGGCTTCAGTCTGGCCACTGTACCATAAAGGCCTGATTGGTGGAGTGCTGCAGAGATGGTTGTCCTTCTGGAAGGTTCTCCCATGTCCACAGAGGAACTATGGAGCTCTGTCAGAGTTACCATCGGGTTCTTGGTCACCTCCCTGACCAAGGCCCTTCTCCCCTGATTGCTCAGTTTGGCTGGGCAGCCAGCTCTAGAAAGAGTCTTGGTGGTTCCAAACCTTCAATGCTGCAGAAATGTTTTGATACCCTTCCCCAGATCTGTGCCTCGACACAATCCTGTCTCGGAGCTCAACTGACAATTATTTTGACCTCATGGCTTGGTTTTTCCTCTGACATGCACTGTCAACTCTGGGATCTTATATAGACAGGTGTGTGCCTTTCCAAATCATGTCCAATTTACCACAGGTGAACTCCAATCAAGTTGTAGAAACATCTCAAGGATAATCAATGGAACAGGATGCACCTGAGCTCAATTTCGAGTCTCATAGCAAAGGGTCTTAATACTTATGTAAATACTTTTTTTTTTTTTTTTTTTTTGCAAACATAAAAAAAACTGTTTTTGCTTTGTCATTATGGGGTATTGTGGGTAGACTGATGAGGGAAAACATTTATTTAATCCATTTTAGAACAAGGCTGTAACGTAACAAAATGTGGAAAAAGTCAAGGGGTCTGAATACTTTCCGAATGTACTATACAAACGCAGCGAATGAGTTTCAAGTTTGGGGAAGATAATTTTCACCATAAAAACGCACCTTTATAATAAAAGCATTACATGCATAATCGCATTTGCGGTCACTTTTGATAATGTATTTTTTTCCGCTAATGGAACATTCGCATTTATAGCCTACTGCTGTGTGCGCATTGCTGTGCTTATAATGTGAAGAAATAGCCGAATAGTTTATCAACATTTTAAGCCTAGCCTATGTTTGGAATATTGATTTCTTGCACAGAATAGAATAGGTCAACTTTTGTACAATAGGGGATAGTAGATTTATATAGGCTAGTGCTTTTGCTGTTCGTTAGACCTACTCATCTTGTTGGCTGACAAAAATTAAATGTGTACAGTTCTTCCAATATCTTCAATATGTGCCTTGGAATTGGATAAGGATGTGCACAGTTGCGTCCCCGATGTTTCTGTCTTCACTTGTAGCCTGTGAGAAAGACTTGATCACGTGACAGAGAGCCATGTGAGTGAGAGGAGCTCGCAGTACGCAGGGAGAAGGGAATTATAATTATTATATTCAGGCCAAGGACACAACGGCCACTG
The DNA here is from genome assembly GCF_020615455.1 of Coregonus clupeaformis. NCBI lineage: Eukaryota > Metazoa > Chordata > Actinopteri > Salmoniformes > Salmonidae > Coregonus > Coregonus clupeaformis. The sequence continues at coordinate 34,860,353 of NC_059200.1, forward strand.
GCCGCAAAAGGCATGGATTGTTTTATGTGGCATTACGGCCACACAAAGGGGATGCCGCCGGGAAATTCGAGGCATTATCAAGTTCTTGTCAAATTGTGAATGAGAGACTGATGACGTGTGTACAGCCTGTGCAAAACACAAAGCAGAGCTCATGCCTTTCATGCAACCTTTTTCAAATCTAAATTAGAGTTGCATCATGCAGCCTTAAAATGTATTAAAAATCATAGCTCAACGTTTGTATCACAACTAAAGTTACATAAATAACTCTAAATTAAGCATATAGGAGTACCTGTTTCTTTGTTAACCGCTTAACACAGAATAGCCGCATGTGCGCACTCCCTTAAATCGTTTGGAGAAAATATCCTTTCTATTTTATTCAGCTTCGTCCAATTGTATTCTTCATACTATGCAATAATATAAAATAATGCCATGAAATTCTAAGCAAATCTTGTCTGCTAAATGAACTAGTGTAGCCCACAGCAATATGGCATATCCAGATCAGGACCTAACATAAGGACAACTCAGAGTATGCTATTCTGTTCTTCTGAAATAGACAACAAATAAAATCATATCATGTTTCTTTAGACCTGTCTAAAATAAATAATGGGTTTATTGTGTAGGCTACATTACATGGATGTATTATACTTTTTAAAGTATAATAAGCATGCCCCATTCAAAAAATTCTGAACTAAGAACAGATATAGCCCCTGGTTCACCCCAGACTTGACTGCCCTTGACCAGCACAAAAACATCCTGTGGCGTACTGCATTAGCATTGAACAGCCCCCGCGATATGCAACTTTTCAGGGAAGTCAGGAACCAATATACACAATCAGTTAGGAAAGCAAAGGCTAGCTTTTTCAAACAGAAATTTGCATCCTGTAGCACTAACTCCAAAAAGTTTTGGGACACTGTAAAGTTCATGGAGAATAAGAGCACCTCCTCCCAGCTGCCCACTGCACTGAGGCAAGGAAACACTGTAACCACCGATAAATCTACGATAATCGAGAATTTCAATAAGCATTTTGCTACGGCTGGCCATGCTTTCCACCTGGCTACCTCTACCCCGGCCACCAGCTCTATACATCTGGCACTTCATTGGACACTGTGTTAACAAACCTCCAAACGAGCTTCAATGCCATACAACATTCCTACCGTAGCCTCCAACTGCTCTTAAACACTAGTAAAACTAAATGCATGCTCTTCAATCGAACGCTGCTTGCACCCGCCTGCCCGGCTTCCTATTTCGCAACAAAGCCTCCTTCACTCATGCTGCCAAACATGCCCTCGTAAAACTGACTATCCTACCGATCCTTGACTTCGGCGATGTCATTTACAAAATAGCCTCCAATACTACTCAGCAAATTGGATGTAGTCTATTACAGTGCCACCCGTTTTGTCACCAAAACCCCATATACTACCCACCATTGTGACCTGTACGCTCTCGTTGGCTGGCCCTCACTACATATTCGTCGCCAAACCCACTGGCTCCAGGTCATCTATAAATCACTGCTAGGCAAATCCCCGCCTTATCTTAGCTCATTGGTCACCATAGCAACACAGACTTCTTGATGATGTAGGCACGATGTGTCGATAATGAAGGGAGCTGTGCTTTTTTACTGATTGGTTCTCATCTGTGTCTTTCTCACTCAAACACCCATATGGACAACCACACACAGCCCCCCAGTGCCACCCCCTTCCAATACAACTGTTGGATTTTCAAATCCAAATAGCGTGAGGTCTCAACTAGGGCTGTGGCGGTCACGAAATTCCGTCAGCTGGTGATTGTCAAGCAAATAACTGGCGGTCTCATGGTAATTGACCGTTAATTAACATGAACATATTTAGCATAGTATGCGCTCCAGCAGGTATATCTCACTGGTCATCCCCAAAGCCAACACCTCCTTTGGCAGCCATTCCTTCCAGTTCTCTGCTGCTAATGACTGGAACGAACTGCAAAAATCTCTGAAGCTGGAGACTCTTATCTCCCTCACTATCTTTAAGTTGTCAGAGCAGCTTACCGATCACTGCACCTGTACACAGCCCATCTGTAATTAGCCCACCCAACTACATCATCCCCATATTATTATTTATTTTGCTCATTTGCACCCCAGTATCTGTATTTGCACATCTTCTTCTGCACATCTATCACTCCAGTGTTAATACTAAATTGTAATTATTTTGCACTATGGCCTATTTATTGCCTTACCTCCATAACTTACTACATTTGCACACACTGTATATAGATTTTCTATTGTGTTATTGACTGTATGTTTTGTTTTATCCCATGTGTAACTCTGTGTTGTTGTTGTTTTTATCGCACTGCTTTGCTTTATCTTGGCCAGGTTGCAGTTGTAAATGAGAACTTGTTCTCAACTGGCCTACCTGGTTAAATAAAGGTGAAATAATAATAAAAAATAAAAAATAAAATAAAAGGTCTGCATCAGTGTCTTGTAGGCTATGTGTGGAAGCCAGGAGATGCTAAATATGTTCATGTTAATTAACGGTCAATTACCGTGAGACCGCCAGTTATTTGCTTGACAATCACCAGCTGACGGAATTTCGTGACCGCCACAGCCCTAGTTGAGACCTCACGCTATTTGGATTTGAAAATCCAACAGTTATATTGGAAGGGGGTGGCACTGGGGGGCTGTGTGTGGTTGTCCATATGGGTGTTTGAGTGAGAAAGACACAGATGAGAACCAATCAGTAAAAAAAGCACAGCTCCCTTCATTATCGACACATCGTGCCCACATCATCAAGAAGTCTTTTCAGACTGAAGTTAGAAATACTAAGTTTGGTGTTCATCTAGTTTCCATGGGGGGCTTCGTTTTACATGTACAGTTGAAGTTGGAAGTTTACTGTCACACCCTGGCTCTGGGGACTCTATATGTTGAGCCAGGGTGTGTAGATTCTATGTGTTTGTGTTCTGTGTTGTAGATTCTAGTTGTTGAATTTCTATGTTGGCCAGAGTGGTTCTCAATCAGAGGCAACGAGTGTCAGCTGTTGCTGGTTGTCTCTGATTGGGAACCACATTTAGACAGGCTGTTTTCCCACAGTAGTTGTGGGATCTTGTTCCGTGTTGGTTTGTGTTAGACCGAGGACGTCACGTTATCGTTTGTTGTTTTGTTTATTGTGTGCACTTAATAAAATAAGTATGTTTGCATTACACGCTGCGCCTTGGTCCTCCTCCTTCGACGATCGTGACAGAAGATCCCACCACACCAGGACCAAGCAGCGTGTCCAGGAGCACACGCAGGAGGTAACATTAGTAGATGTCCTCCTCGGTTGGGGGCAGATTACGGAGGAGGAGGCCGTCCGTTGCCGGAGGGCTATGAAGGGGGAGACCCAGGCAGGAGAGGAGAAGCGGCGCCAACCGGGCCGTGGTCGGACAGGCGAGAGGCACCCCCAAAAATTTTTTAGGGGGGGGCACATGGCATGAACGACGGGGCTGCTGGAGGCAGAGAAGGGGCGAGTTCGTGGACGAGGAGAGAAGGCCACCGGGTTACGGGAGCCATTGGTGAGAAAAGGGAAGGAAGATGTAGAGGCACGGCGAGAGGTACTGAGGTGTATTGCCAGTCCGGTCCGGCCCGTTCCTGTCCCTCGCACCAAGCCTACGGTGCGCGTCGCCAGCCCGGCCCGGCCTGTTCCTGCCCCTCGCACCAAGCCAATGGTGCGCGTTGCCAGCCCGGCCCGGCCTGTTCCTGCCCCTCGCACCAAGCCTACGGTGCGCGTCGCCAGCCCGGCCCGGCCTGTTCCTGCTCCCCGCACCAAGCCAATGGTGCGCGTCGCCAGCCCGGCCCGGCCTGTTCCTGCTCCCCGCACCAAGCCAATGGTGCGCGTCGCCAGCCCGGCCCGGCCTGTTCCTGCTCCCCGCACCAAGCCAATGGTGCGGCGTCGTCAGCCCGCCCGGCCTGTTCCTGCCCCTCGCACCAAGCCTACGGTGCGCGTCGCCAGCCCGGCCCGGCCTGTTCCTGCTCCACGCACCAAGCCAGGGGTGCGCACGTCAGCCCGGTCCGGCCCGTTCCTGCTCCACGCACAAGCCAGGGTGCGCGTCGTCAGCCCGGTCCGGCCCATTCCTGCTCCACGCACCAAGCCAAGGGTGCGCGTCGTCAGCCCGGTCCGGCCCGTTCCTGCTCCACGCACCAAGCCAGGGGTGCGCGTTGCCAGCCCGGCCCGGCCTGTTCCTGCCCCTCGCACCAAGCCTACGGTGCGCGTCGCCAGCCCGGCCCGGCCTGTTCCTGCTCCCCGCACCAAGCCAATGGTGCGCGTCGCCAGCCCGGCCCGGCCTGTTCCTGCTCCCCCGCACCAAAGCCAATGGTGCGGTCGCCAGCCCGGCCCGGCCTGTTCCTGCTCCCCGCACCAAGCCAATGGTGCGCGTCGTCAGCCCGGCCCGGCCTGTTCCTGCCCCTCGCACCAAGCCTACGGTGCGCGTCGCCAGCCCGGCCCGGCCTGTTCCTGCTCCACGCACCAAGCCAGGGGTGCGCATCGTCAGCCCGGTCCGGCCCGTTCCTGCTCCACGCACCAAGCCAGGGGTGCGCGTCGTCAGCCCGGTCCGCCCATTCCTGCTCCACGCACGCAAGCCAGGGATGCGCGTCGTCCAGCCCGGTCCGCCCGTTCCTGCTCCACGCACCAAGCCAGGGGTGCGCTGCCGCCAGCCCGGTCCGCCCGTTCCTGCTCCACGCACCAAGTCAGGGGTGCTGCGTCGTCAGCCCGGTCCGGCCCGTTCCTGCTCCACGCACCAAGTCAGGGGTGCGCGTCGTCAGCCCGGTCCGGCCCGTTCCTGCTCCACGCACCAAGCCAGGGGTGCGCGTCGTCAGCCCGGTCCGGCCCATTCCTGCTCCACGCACCAAGCCAGGGATGCGCGTCGTCAGCCCGGTCCGGCCCGTTCCTGCTCCACGCACCAAGCCAGGGGTGCGCGTCGTCAGCCCGGTCCGGCCCGTTCCTGCTCCACGCACCAAGTCAGGGGTGCGCGTCGTCAGCCCGGTCCGGCCCGTTCCTGCTTCCCGCACCAAGCCAGGGGTGCGCATCGTCAGCCCGGTCCGGCCCGTTCCTGTTCCACGCACCAAGCCAGGGGTGCGCGTCGTCAGTCCGGCACAACCCGAGCCTAAGCAATCCGCTCCTACGATGTCCGGTCCAGCTCCAGCCAGCGGGGCCAGACCGGACCAGGGGCGCTACGGGGGGATTGTTGGAGGGTGGTGGTCAAGCCCGGAGCCGGAACCGCCTCCGAGGAGGAATGCCCACCCAGCCCTCCCCTGTTTGGTTTATGTTTAGGCGCGGTCGCAGTCCGCGCCTTTGGGGAGGGGTACTGTCACACCCTGGCTCTGGGGACTCTATATGTTGAGCCAGGGTGTGTAGATTCTATGTGTTTGTGTTCTGTGTTGTAGATTCTAGTTGTTGAATTTCTATGTTGGCCAGAGTGGTTCTCAATCAGAGGCAACGAGTGTCAGCTGTTGCTGGTTGTCTCTGATTGGGAACCACATTTAGACAGGCTGTTTTCCCACAGTAGTTGTGGGATCTTGTTCCGTGTTGGTTTGTGTTAGACCGAGGACGTCACGTTATCGTTTGTTGTTTTGTTTATTGTGTGCACTTAATAAAATAAGTATGTTTGCATTACACGCTGCGCCTTGGTCCTCCTCCTTCGACGATCGTGACATTTACATACATCTTAGCCAAATACATTTAAACTCAGTTTTTCACAATTCCTGACATTTAATCCTAGTAAAAATTCCATATCTTAGGTCAGTTAGGATCACCACTTTATTTTATGAATGTAAAATGTCAGAATAATAGTAGAGAGAATTATTTATTTCAGCTTTTATTTCTTGCATCACTTTCCCAGTGGGTCAGAAGTTTACATACCCTCAATTAGTATTTGGTAGCATTGCCTTTAAATTGTTTAACTTGGGTCAAACGTTTCGGGTAGCCTTCCACAAGCTTCCCACAATAAGTTGGGTGAATTTTGGCCCATTCCTCTTGACAGAGCTGGTGTAATTGAGTCAGGTTTGTAGGCCTCCATGCTCGCACACGCCTTTTCAGTTCTGCCCACACATTTTCTATAGAATTGAGGTCAGGGCTTTGTGATGGCCACTCCAATACCTTGACTTTGTTGTCCTTAAGCCATTTTGCCACAACTTTGGAAGTATGCTTGGGGTCAATGTCCATTTGGAAGACCATTTGCGACCAAGCTTTAACTTCCTGACTGATGTCTTGAGATGTTGCTTCAATACAGTGAGGGAAAATCAATATATCCACATTATTTTCCTTCCTCATGATGCCATCTATTTTGTGAAGTGCACCAGTCCCTCCTGCAGCAAAGCATCCCCACAGCATGATGCTGTCACCCCTGTGCTTCACGGTTGGGATGGTGTTCTTCGGCTTGCAAGCACCCACTTTTTCCTCCAAACATAACGATGGTCATTATGGCCAAACAGTTCTATTTTTGTTTCATCAGACTAGAGGACATTTCTCGAAAAAGTACGATCTTTGTCCCCATGTGCAGTTGCAAACCGTAGTCTGGCTTTTTTATGGCGGTTTTGGAGCAGTGGCTTCTTCCTTGCTGAGCGGCCTTTCAGGTTATGTCGATATAGGACCCGTTTCACTGTGGATATAGATACTTTTGTACCTGTTTCCTCCAGCATCTTCACAAGGTCCTTTGCTGTTGTTCTGGGATTGATTTGCACTTTTCGCACCAAAGTACGTTCATCTCTAGGAGACAGAACGCGTCTCCTTCCTGAGCGGTATGACGGCTGCGTGGTCCCATGGTGTTTATACTTGCGTACTATTGTTTGTACAGATGAACGTGGTACCTTCAGGCGTTTGGAAATTGCTCCCAAGGATGAACCAGACTTGTGGAGGTCTACAATTTTTTTTCTGAGGTCTTGGCTGATTTCTTTTGATTTTCCCATGATGTCAAGCAAAGAGGCACTGAGTTTGAAGGTAGGCCTTGAAATACACCCACAGGTACACATCCAATTGACTCAAATGATGTCAATTAGCCTATCAGAAGCTTCTAAAGACATGACATCATTTTCTGGAATTTTCCAAGCTGTTTAAAGGCGCAGTCAACTTAGTGTATGTAAACTGCTGACCCACTGGAATTGTGATACAGTGAATTACAAGTGAAATAATCTGTCTGTAAACAATTGTTGGAAAAGTTACTTGTGTCATGCTAACCGACTTGCCAAAAATATAGTTTGTTAACAAGAAATTTGTGGAGTGGTTGAAAAATGAGTTTTAATGACTCCAACCTAAGTTTATGTAAACTTCTGACTTCAACTGTAGCTCCTTTAAGTACCACCACTTGAGTAAGTGTATGGTAAAGTCAGAGGCAGTTCATCAAAGAACAGTGAATTAAACCACACAGAGGAAATGGCTTAAAAAAATTAATTAACAAGAGGATTTGTCTCCGTGCGCAACTTGCCTGTGACACATTTACCCAAACCACCAGTCGGGAAGATGTGTCTCTTTCCGCGTTCTCTGAAATATAAATCATAACCTCAGAGAGCGTGCGGAAACAAGGTGTCCACGTGCCAAACAAAGCACCTAGCCGTTTCGTGAGTGCGATCAATTTGTAGGGGAGGAATGCCATCCCCTGGGGGACACACGAAAGTATCTCATTCAAATCAGGCAGCGGACTAATCTGAATGACAGGAGATCTGCTAATTGGATCTTCTAATCTGGTAATTAAGCATTAGTGATTGCAGTGGTGCAGCTGTGCTGCCTGCGGATAGGAAGACAATCAAAAGACAGCAGCATCCAGCAGGTGGGTGCCATACAAAGCTACATACATATAGTACATGTGTTACTGCATAGCCTCATTAGATATAACTGCATCACTACTGCACTGCCCCTGCTGTTAAAAAGCCCATTGAGCCAATTTAACGATGTTAGTTGGATGGTTTGACTCTTTGGATTGAATTTATTTTAATACTCACTGCCCAACACAATGTAAAAAGAGAGGTCAAACTGTTCTGTTTCTACCTCCTTTACTGAAGAGAAAGCATCAATAACAAGTGTATTCTCCTTTTATTATAAATATAGTGTTTATTTTCGATAACAACTAGCTATTTGTGTGTTCCAGATAGAGGAGTCCCACTTGGCAAAAAGTGGTTGAATCAACATTGTTTCCATGTCATTTCAACCCCAAAAATCTAATTGATTATGCATCAACGTGGAAAACTGATTGGATTTGCAAAAAGTCAACATATGGGCATTTCGTCATTTTTTCACCCAACATTTAACCTAAATCCAATGACATGGTGACATTTTTTGTTAAATTCATGTTAGTCGACAAATCAAACAAAATGTAAATCAAAACGAGATGTTGAACTGATGTCTGTGGCCTGTGGGGTGTCTCCTTTTATAAAAAGACAAACAGGATGGCCTATTGAAGACAACAACCCAGATCTATTCGATTCCATTTTTCCACTAAATTTCCTCGGCAGAGAACCTCTGGGGTTGGTTTGAAAGGGTTTTCAGTTAAACATATTAGCAATCTAATTACTTCAAAAACACAAAACTCCGGTGAGGCTGACTAGAGAAAAAAACTAAATCAAAGTTATAATTTCATTTCCAAAATCATGATCTGGGATAGCTTTGCCATTTTTATCTAAATTGTTTAGTTAATACATTTAATCTGGGTGCCATGGTATCAGTATACTGATAGGTGGAAGGCATGACATCTCTCCAAAAGCTGTTTCAATCCATGGAAGAGTATTATCAGTGCGTGACTAAGGCTTCTCTATTATGAGAAACGGGGATAGTGGGGAAAGGTGAAAATAATGTCAATTAATACCAAGTCTTTTATGGTTTTCCCCACGCTTGTACAGCCATTATGTACATAATGAATGAGAAATTGGGTTCCGTGCTTTTCTATTGAGTACCCTCTCCATTCAAGGAGTTTGGGGTCGGGATTTTACTGAAAGAAAAAAGTATTTCACTCATTGTGAAAATGAACCAAGTTCTCTGAGTTGCATGCATCTTTTGTCTCTTAGGAAAGACCTACATTCATTTGGACGTTTTCATTGGAGCTCTCTATGGTATCTTGGCAACCATTTGAAATCCTCATCGAGACTTTGATATAATCATGGACTAAGACAAATATAGACGAAACATACATAACTGACATATAAAATCTATGAGCTCTAAACTAAGAAAGTTTGAATAAGAACTAGGTCATGGTTCCCTCCATAACCACATCCTAATGTATTCCAGCGGCCTACTATGTTTGTCAGGATGTTCAGAGGACTCGCCAGGCCCAGAGACTCTGCAGCTCATCTCATAGATACACCGCCAACCCTGTTAATGGGAGGCAGAAAAGAAAACTGAACAGTGGAGCAATAACTGCTTTCGCTTCGCCGTTTGCCCTTTCTTTTCCTCTCCCGTCTGTTTATCGTCCCCTCTCCAATTCCCCACCCCTCTCTGTCACCAAGCTGCCTGGAGCCTTGTCATTACCGTGTTGGCTGACAAACTCCCCAAGATTTATATTTACAGTAGCGAGGGTCGGACAGGAGTGGGCCACCGGTGTGGCGCGGAGGCAGGGGAAGGAGAGAGGAGGGCAACCTTTACAAGCCGGTTAAACCAAATGGATTTTTAGCTTGACAGAGAGTGCCTGAGGAGTCTTTGTATCAGACAAACAAACCACCCCAATAAATTCCAACTGCTTTAACGTAGTTGTGGGCAAAGAAAGAAAAGGAAAAGCACAATATCCTGCGGTAAGTAAAGAATTAGGGACAGATGTTGTGGCAGGGCTGTTTAAAATTGGACTCTGATGTTGCTTATTTTCTTAGTGTGTCAAAAAAAAAAGTATAATAATAATAATAATGACTCACTAACTGTAAGTCTCTCTGGATAAGAGCGTCTGCTAAATGATTAAAATGTAAATGTAGACCCCCCCCACTCTGTGTGTTGGGGTGCCACATGTATATAACATGACAAAAACAGATTTATGTAAATCTGTGTAAACAACACAAGACACCACTGGGGACCATTTGTCCATTGTGCGAGAGCCAGGGGAAGTGAGTTTTGTCAGGGCTAATCCAGGATAAGATGTCCCTTCCAGGGAACAGTGCAAAGCCTGGGGCGAGCAGGTCCCGTTTCTCAAAAGCTTCCCTCGTTTCCTGAGAAAAGATGGATAAAGACTAATTCTTGTCCCTGGCTGCCATGGAAGCAGTCGACCCACACCGACGAGCATAGGCGGAGGTTCGCATTGACAGCCATCACCTTTGCGGTGGTGGCTGACTGAGGTGTTGGTACAATCTTAGAAAAAAGTTTTTCAGCTGTCCCCATTGGAGAACCCTTTTTGGTTCCAGGTAGTCCCATTTTTGGTTTCAGGTAGAACTCTTTTGGGTTCCATGTAGAACCCTCTGGGGAAAGGTTTCGACATGGAACCCAATAGGGTTCTTCAAAGGGTTCTCCTATGGGGACAGCCGAAGAACCCTTTTAGGTTTTTTCTAAGAGTTTACAGCTGGTTGATGGCTTTGAGTTGGACAATGAAACCTCCACAAAAAGCAGGCAAAAAGAAGTGGAAGGAATAAAATGTGGCAATGAATGAATGTCGGCCTAGCAGGGTGTTTTCATTTCCTAGCTGTAGGCTACTGTGAGCATTACCATGTTTTTGGGAGATTTTTGTGCTATATGTCCTCAGAAAGGGACCAATCTTGTAGTGCTTTCTCGGTGAGGCCATTGTTCACAAAGCACGCAGTCATAATGGAACCCTTTAGCAGACTGAGTCCAGAGTGTCAAGATGAGGTGATCTGTAATCCAAAACTTCACCTCAAAGGGGTCTCTGCTCTCATGTGTATGAGTTATGGGATTTTTTTTATATCAGTGTCTATTATCCCTCTTTTCCACAGATCGGCTCATTTTACAGCCAGTCATTGTACCGGTGCTTTAAAAGGCTTGCGACATTCAGAATGTGCATTCTTTCTTCGCGATGTAGAGTGGCGCAGTGGTCTAAGGCACTGCATCACAGTGCTAACTGTGCCACTAGAGATCCTGGTTCGAATCCAGGCTCTGTCGCAGCCGGCCGCGACCGGGAGACTCATGGGCGGCGCACAATTGGCCCAGCGTCGTCCAGGGTAGGGGAGGGAATGGCCGGCAGGGATGTAGCTCAGTTGATAGAGCATGGCGTTTGCAACGCCAGGGTTGTGGGTTCGATTCCCATGGGGGGCCAGTATAAAAAAAAAATATATATATAATGTATTCACTAACTGTAAGTCGCTCTGGATAAGAGCGTCTGCTAAATGACTAAAATGTAAAATGTAGAGCTTAAGAGCAAACCAAACCAACAAATGAAGGCAGATTTGGAAATACATTTCCTTCAAGAGGCCAAAACAAAACTTTACACCATGTAGACTGAAACCCAAAAAACTACTGGCTAAGAAGCCTTGCCAAAGAATTACAAATTGTACCTCTGTTTACCCAACATTTCAAACAGGGCCATAGAAGGGAAAAGGGGAGATTAATTGAAGAAAATGGCTTAAATGAAGGGCCAGAGCCTTGGAAGATAGCATTTGGCGTGGGCTGCGAGCGATGGAGAGGAACTGCAGACGACTGAGGAACTGTTGATTCAGTAGACCAAGCTAATTTCCACACTCGTCTGCCAGCAACCACCCCCACTGATTCTCACTTCCCGCCAACCGCCAGGGCGTCTAGGCCCCAGACGGCCACTCGGTGGTCCATTGAATGTCAGCCGAGGATGAGTTAGAGGGAGAAGAAGGAGGGGAAGTGGGTTTTGGTTGGTTGTCTGCCTTAATAGTTTGCGAGTCTCCTGGCTAATTACTGCAGCATATGCGACTCACCTGAGAGAGCCCCACAGGCGGGCTTCCAGTCATCGAGTGGCAGGCTCACAGACACAACATGTGCTACAAACACACACAGAGTGTGCTCAAAATTACAAACGCATCTCACACGAAACCCACACATACATGTACCATCAACATGCTACACTTACAGTGGGGAAAAAAAGTATTTAGTCAGCCACCAATTGTGCAAGTTCTCCCACTTAAAAAGATGAGAGAGGCCTGTAATTTTCATCATAGGTACACGTCAACTATGACAGACAAAATGAGCTTTTTTTTCTCCAGAAAATCACATTGTAGGATTTTTAATAAATGTATTTGCAAATTATGGTGGAAAATAAGTATTTGGTCAATAACAAAAGTTTCTCAATACTTTGTTATATACCCTTTGTTGGCAATGACACAGGTCAAACGTTTTCTGTAAGTCTTCACAAGGTTTTCACACACTGTTGCTGGTATTTTGGCCCATTCCTCCATGCAGATCTCCTCTAGAGCAGTGATGTTTTGGGGCTGTCGCTGGGTGTTACGGATACAGGTATCCTGTGTCTTTTTGTGTTTTTCCTCTCCTTCTGCCCTAATCACAGGTGTCCTGTATGTTCCTGATTGGGGGTCGTTGGGGTGTCTGCTGATTGCTAAGGTGGACCAATCAGTGAACATTCCTCTGCATTGCACCACCTGTTTCTGGTTTTTCAATCACACATCCCATTGTTTAAAAGTTGTGTTTGTTGTTAGAGACTAATTCCGTATGTGAGTATGGATACTGTGGTGTCCTGTGTTTTGTGTACTCACTCATTTGCTGGTTACTCTGTTTTGTAACTTTGTGTGTGTCTGGGAAAAGGGGAATTTAAGAAAGTTGCCCTTGGGCGTACATTACCCGTAGGAAGAAAACTGTCTAGAAACACTAGTAAGACCTGAGCGGACCACCCACTGTACTTTTGTATGATTATCAGTAGCTTAGCGGTTCTTGAGGCAGGCAAGATCAGTTTAGTTTTTTTTTACACTATTGTTTCATTTCTTGGGTCCTGCTCAGCCCTTTTTCCCAAACCTTTACCGTGTGTTCAAAAATAAACCTTTTATGTTTGACGGTAGTTTATTGTTGTCGTGTAGTTTTTGTTCTCACTGTTCCATGTCACGATTCTAATTTGCATGAATTATGTTACGGGTCTCTTCTCCATCCACCCTAGACGTTTAAAGCCAAAGGGTTCGTAACACTGGGCAACACAGACTTTCAACTCCCTCCAAAGATTTTCTATGGGGTTGAGATCTGGAGACTGGCTAGGCCACTCCAGGACCTTGAAATGCTTCTTACAAAGCCACTCCTTCGTTGCCCGGGCGGTGTGTTTGGGATCATTGTCATGCTGAAAGACCCAGCCATGTTTCATCTTCAATGCCCTTGCTGATGGAAGGAGGTTTTCACTCAAAATATCACGATACATGGCCCCATTCTTTCCTTTACACGGATCAGTCGTCCTGGTCCCTTTGCAGAAAAACAGCCCCAAAGCATGATGTTTCCACCCCCATGCTTCACAGTAGGTATTTTGTTCTTTGGATGCAACTCAGCATTCTTTGTCCTCCAAACACGACGAGTTGAGTTTTTACCAAAAAGTTATATTTTGGTTTCATCTGACCATATGACATTCTCCCAATCCTCTTCTGGATCATCCAAATGCACTCTAGCAAACTTCAGACGGGCCTGGACATGTACTGGCTTAAGCAGGGGGACACGTCTGGCACTGCAGGATTTGAGTCCCTGGCGGCGTAGTGTGTTACTGATGGTAGGCTTTGTTACTTTGGTCCCAGCTCTCTGCAGGTCATTCAATAGGTCCCCCCGTGTGGTTCTGGAATTTTTGCTCACCGTTCTTGTGATCATTTTGACCCCACGGGGTGAGATCTTGCATGGAGCCCCAGATCGAGGGAGATTATCAGTGGTCTTGTATGTCTTCCACTTCCTAATAATTGCTCCCACAGTTGATTTCTTCAAACCAAGCTGCTTACCTATTGCAGATTCAGTCTTCCCAGCCTGGTTCAGGTCTACAATTTTGTTTCTGGTGTCCTTTGACAGCTCTTTGGTCTTGGCCATAGTGGAGTTTGGAGTGTGACTGTTTGAGGTTGTGGACAGGTGTCTTTTATAATAATAATAATAATAATAATAATACTGATAACAAGTTCAAACAGGTGCCATTAATACAGGTAACGAGTGGAGGACAGAGGAGCCTCTTAAAGAAGAAGTTACAGGTCTGTGAGAGCCAGAAATCTTGCTTGTTTGTAGGTGACCAAATACTTATTTTCCACCATAATTTGCAAATAAATTCATAACAAATCCTACAATGTGATTTTCTGGATTTTTTTCTTCTCAATTTGTCTGTCATAGTTGACGTGTACCTATGATGAAAATTACAGGCCTCTCTCATCTTTTTAAGTGGGAGAACTTGCACAATTGGTGGCTGACTAAATACTTTTTTCCCCCACTGTATGCCATACATATTCAGCTCACGTACACACAGACACAAACACAGACACATCTCTCAGACATATATTCCATTTACATGCATGGCGTGTTCACACAGTCTCTCCCACCTAATTTCCCGCCCGTTAGCATGACTTCCAAAGCCAGTGGACTAAGGCAGTAATCAAGGAGTCAATGAAAACCCTGACAACTCTGAGAGACCCGAGAAATAAACACACCGGGGGGAAACAATAGGACGCGGCATGTCTTGCAACGAATCCTCTAGGTGACTCAAAGTCGTGTTCCTGTCATTTACTGAATATTAATGGCATCCAAAGCCTAGTTTATAACTGATTGTGTCCACATTTTAAGATATGCATCTACACATGGTATTAAAATGTGTCTCTTATCTGTCCACTGTGTCCGCATTGTGACCAGATTTTCTGGTCCCTCGCTGTATGCAAATTATTTATTTAAGACACATATT